>NC_066362.1:81200128-81825128 GCF_013377495.2 Cygnus atratus | reverse complement strand
CTGAAGTGAAATGAATTAAGAAAAATTAAACCCAGCTTTTCCATGTGCGATGTTCTTAATTTTGAAATGTCAGCCCAAGTAAGTTCAGTGCAACCAAATATTGATGAAAGCACAATGTTGGTCAATTTTAAAATATTTTAACTGTCTTATTACGCCAATAAAAAAAACTGGTCACATGTGAAATGTTAGTGTATACATAAGTAGTAGTTACTCTTAATGCGATAAGAAAATACATAATGAAATGATAGCAGGTGTGTATTGTTTAGAAACTGGCTTTCTGAAATAATGTATTTTTTTGTAAAATCTCTTGAGATACAATGATGAAACATAACTCGTTGAATAGGAATGATTTTGGGATTACTGCTATTTCTATGCTGCAGGCTCTTTCTGAAGCATGCAAATAGAATGATGACAGGTAAATTATCTTCATTAGGAGTTTGGAAAGTGAGGTGGTGAGGATGCCAATATGTGAATGTGAGATTTGAATATCTAAGTTTCCTATGATTATCGAGAAGTCAGGAGGAACCACGGTAAAAATCTTGTTTTCAACAGCTTTGTTTCACTTTGATTTGTAGTCATATAGCTGAGTGTGTTCTTGTTTTCCCTTTCTTAAGGGGGCCAAGAAGGAAATATTTATCTGTATACTGCGTTCAGGGCAGATTTACCTACTTGGCAAATTTCTCTGCTAGTGGTAAACAGCATTTGGTGTTAGGACACCTTCAGACTTATTTTGTTGTTTTTTTCATTGCAGAAATCAATGAGGTGCATTAAAGAGCAAGCATTTGTTTTTAGGAGTGCCCATCTAAACATGCAAGCTCCAACATGATGCCTGCACAGTAATGACAGAGCATCGATACATCAGAGGTCAGGAGTGAGGTGTGTCAGGTTGAGTGCAGGCCTGCCAGTGCATGTGCTGTGGTGAAAATATCATCCTTTGTACATGAAGCAGGCTGGGACCATGGGAATGCTCAGGTACTAGTGCTCAGCTTACAAACAAGAAGTTATTGAGCTATGACAGCTTTTTCTTGCGATCACCTATTTGTACCTGAAGTATAGTAGTTGCTGCTCATGCATGTAACAAAATTCTAATCCACGTCCTTGCATGCATCTCAGGTTGTCCATCATCTGTCTTCAAGCTTTTAACAAATCTCATCTTGCTCTGTTCAAACATGGCCTGTGGACTGTAGTAAAGATTTGAACACCCTGTTACAATATAAGTAACAATAAAAGAGGAATAGTTGAGGCTGTAGCTTGGAAAATGTCTGTCCTCATATATAGATCTAGTTCACATACATACCCTTAACCTCTCAGTATTTCTATTTTATTCCTCTGTAGGCAGATGACTGACTAAAAATGAATTTGTAAAGCACCACGGGTTGTAGGATGTTTTTTTTCTTCAGATTATGACTGAAAAAGTGCTGGTTAGTCACAAGTATTTTCCAAGAGTAGCATCAAAATAAGCATGGAGGTCTGTAAAGGAGGAAACTATTGGCAACCCTGAAATTATATTACTACTGCTTTTCCTACATTAGTCTTCTTGTGTGCACTCCCTGCCTGTGTGCGTATAATGCTTTGCTACATCTTAAACTAATCCATCCTCTCTAGTTCCATTATAAAAATGGCAGAGTTTTATTAAATATCCAGTATCACCTACCAGACTGTTTCAGTAACCATATTTTTTTCTTTATTCCTCAAGGCAAGAACCCAGGAAGGGTATCCATACCTCATAAAAGTTCAAAACTTCATTTATCTTTTCTACAGATCTTTTCAATCTACATATTTTTTCATTGCTAGAATTTTACTAGCATATTCCTCCATTGAGTAAACACAAGAGCTATTAATGATCCAAGAGATAAAACTGCTTTTAAAGACTGCAAATGAATTTAGAGACATTTCTTGATTATATATGGGGACAAATCCTAGAACTCCCAAAGGCTGTCACTGGCAGCAGTGCTGGGCTTGAGCACTTGGCCCTCGTGCATTTGGCAGTGCTGGATACATTGCTCTCTGTTAAGAATTAATCAGCTGTCAGAGCTGCCAGCAGTGGGTCCTGTGAGCTCCTGCCCCAGTGGAAGTCTGTGACATGGAGAATAATGAAAGACGGGACTTAGAGCAAAAACTATTAGCTCTTATAGAGCACAGAGGAGGGACTTGGGGGCTATTTGTCTGCCCCTGAAGACGGCCTGTCTCCCTCTAGGATATAACTAGTCTTGCAGGCACACCAGTTCAGTATCCAATGCTCTGGGGCTTGTTTTTGTTTTCCAGTGTGCATAATGATATTGTGTAAGACAGGCATGTTCCTCTCCTATATATGTATGTATATTAAAAAAAAAAAAATTAGGAATAGGCTGTTGCTCTTCAGGGTTCTTTTTATTATTCAGTGGAGGGTGGATATCTGCCACAGATATGAGCTGGAAGGGATCCGTGAGGATCTTTGAGTCTAACTCATGACTCCACATATAGTACTAACTCTTAGGATGCCCTATGTCTAAGAGTGTCCAAAGGGTTCTTGAACATGGACAGGCTTGGGGCCATGGTCACTTCTCTGGGGAGCTTGTTGCAGTGCTTGACCAACTTCTCGGGAAGAATTTTTTTCTGATGTCCAATCTGAATTTTTCTCGAGGCAGCTTTAAGCCATTCCCTTGCATCCTGTCACTGGAGAGCAGAGATCAGCACTGCCTTTTCTAATATAATGCAAATTCGTAGAAGAAACCTTGGTAACTTCTCACATATCCTCCAACTGATATGCAGATGCTGTCCACCCAGGCATTTTGTCCAGGAACACAATAGTATAACAAATAATAAAATTGAGACATTCTCTCTGAGAGACAAAGATTCATCCCAATGGCCTAAGTTTCTGCAAATGCTATTAGATTGAATGTAACATCCAGATGTTGTCTCATGAGTTTAGCTCATATGCAAAATATTCCATTAGTAATGTAATGCCACAAGAAACCATAAAACAAAAATAAAACTAAACTCATCAAGAGATGGTGAAAACTTATTTTAGTTGCTGTGATAGGCCCCTTCTCCCCTACTCCCATTGTCAATTCAAAATTCTTTCCTTTTGTAGTTTACACCAGAATCTGTTCTTGCTGTAGAAACCCAGCTAGTATTGTAGTCCTCTAAATGAATGATGTTGAATAATGGAGAATTGATTTGGAAGACAGCTTAACCTTGGATAGTGCCTTTGTCAAACTGGAAGACATTTTTACCTTCAGTTGTACGATATGTTGTCCTTTGGACATGCCTGTTTTAAAATATTAAATGCAGAACATACTTTATAAAGTGCTGTGAGATAATTATTGCAAATTCATGGTCTGATCAACAGCTACCTGTATGTTGTAACTAGCAAAGTCTCCATCTTTGATTTCTTGGAAATGGTTTAATATTGATTGGGTTTGGAGGTTTCGCATGGGTGATGCAGAAAAGTACTGTATCGAACTATACTGGACTACATATAATGCATAAGGGATTAACTATGGTCAATATACAACAAAAATTGCTTTCAGTTCAGAGTTGCAGGGTTCCAGTTCAGAGTTGTGGAGTCAAATGGACTAAATTCTTGTGCACTGTGCTGCGTTAGGACTGTTAGACTTTTTGGGGAAAAAAGAAGACTTTGAAGTAATGTCTCTTTTCCAAAGTGAATGTCTTTGTGAGCAGGGTTAAAAGGCTTCCTATTTACTACTTGTGCATCATGTTTAAGACCAAACCCAGAATAAAAATGTAGGGCACTGTCTTGGTAAATATCACCATAAACATCCCCTAAATTTAATGATTATATTTTTTGTAGGCTTCCTTCTCTGACCCCAAACACCCATTCCTTTCTCCAGCCTCTCAATAAAGGAGTACAAAATGAGGATATCCACTCCTCCTTTTGAGGAGTCATCTGAGTTCTGGTGATGTTACAATCGTTTGAGATTAGGATTGTGATACCTGACATTATTAAGAAAATGCCTGTCTTAATGTTTGCTGCCTGTCCTTGAGTGATGCGTGAAGCAAAATTTCCCATGCCTGTTGGCTGTTTTTCACACAGCAGAAAAAGAACTTTTCCTCTTTGTATGACTTTGCATTATAAATAGTTAACTAGGCACAATATATTTTCATTATTTAATGAGCTGTAAAAATACTTCAGTAAATGATGAGAAGAAAAATTCAGAACTAGGAGAAGAGAATATTAAGCCTTAACACAATTCCTGGAAGGATTTACATAGCCTTAAACTACCTTTTCCATTAAGTCACTTGTGCGTAAACTCCTTAAAGAAGTTATGCTGTTCCAAAAGCACATTGCCATGCAGTATGGAACAGTTATGGGCCTGTAGGGATGGGATCTGTTTGTCCACATCAGGAAGGCTTGATTAAGAATTTTCTCCTTTGTCCAGCTGATTTCTACTTCCTGAACAGTAGATGCTATTAGTAATAGGTGTTGGAAATGCAGTTGGTAGTTGGTTAAAGAGTAAGCCACAGCTTGAGTACTAAGCTAAGCAGCAAACAGTGTTTTAAGAAAAAAAAAAAAAAGGAAAACAATAACAAAACACACAAAAAGACAAAATCTTTATTACTCCTTTGGTTACAGATGGCCAGATTTATTTAAAATGTGTAGCTCCAGTATGATGTAATACAATCATGTTGATGTAAAGTATAATTAAACAAAACTTCTTGGTGTTGAATAGAAATAAACCTTTATATAAGGATTAAATAGTGCAGAACTGCTGGGCATAACTGTATATAACATGGTCAGTCAATCTTTTAGGTACATTTCTTTTCCTAAACATTCTGGAAGAGTGAAACAAATGATACTGTATGCAAGACAAAATTGTTGATCTAATGTTAATTTCCCCTTGTATTTAATCTCCCATTAAATTTGGATTTACATTTTTATTGGTTTGGAGGTCGCTATTTGTGTAAGCTGTGGCATTGGTTTTTTAAATTGCAACTTTGTGCTTTCAAGCATAGCCATTTTCATTTGAAAGGGGATATACTGAAAATGTGTTAAAGAGCCAACTGTTATACAATGCTTTCCAAAGCTGTTTCCCTAGGACTTAATGGCTAGCCCTCTTATTTGACTTGGTGAAAACCTGAGTGAAACAAGTCTCTTTCTGAAGTATGGGTCTTCCAACAGGAAATCTTACAGAGAAAAATAAGTGTTTTGGTTTTGTTCCTAAGTTCATTCTGATTTAACTTGTACTAAAAATCACTTAAACTGTTTGGGTTTACTAGGAAGGGATTGTTGCATGTTTTAAGTGAGTATCTGGTACACATGCAACTGTACTATATGCAATCCTAGTGCCTTTAGAAGGTGAAAGGCCAGTGTAGTGGTAATTTTGCCCTCTTTGTGCCAGATGTTAAAGCTCTGTAATGTGCCTGAGTGACCATTAGATCACAGGCAGCTGGGATTGTTGGTTTATGTTTAATTTATTATCACACTATTAATCTATCTGACTGGCAGAACTGTCTTCATCATTTCCAGAAGTCTGTATATTTTAGGGACAATTTGATTTCTTTTATGGTGGCTCACTCTTATCTTGGTTATATATTTAAGTAGATGATGCTTGGCATCCATTTTTGAATGGTACTGAGAGTGGCAATATATAAATCTAACAACCCATTATGACTTAAAAGTATGTCTGAATTTATTTCATGTAGTGTGCTATGGATTAAAACACTTCCTCCAATCAACTATGTGTTTTTTTTTTTTTAAAAAAAAAGCACAGAACAAACAAATTCACTGTAGGTATTTTTCCATTAACAAATATATTTAGATTTAGCTGGTATGTTTCTTGGAGATTTGGGTGGAGATGGCTTTAGTTTTGCTTTTTTATTTTTCTGCAGTTTGGGAAGAAAGGAGGAGTAGAGACTGGTTGGGCTAATGGAGGAGGTAATGATAGTAGTAAGAGAAAGAGGCTTGGAGTTTGCTATAGATTATGCTTGAAATATTTTAAAGTAACAGTGGGCAGAAATTGACAAAACTGTTTTAATTTGTTTTACCATCAAGATGTTTCCTTGCTTCAGTAGTTCATAGGCAAATTTAATAGCCTATTGACTTGAATGTTCTGGTCTTGACTTGCCTTTAATTGAACAAAAGGGAAAAAAAATCAAATACTTGATTCCTACATTTCTCCCTACTTCTCACCCTTGCTACAACTCAGGCCAAATATTTGCAGTGTTGACTGGGGAAAAACCCTTTTTAGAGTTAATATTTTTCTCCATCATGTGAAGCTTTTATCCAAGCGGGATGTTAACTATACTACTAAAAGTGATGGTGGAATCCACAGGACTGTTATTTTTTGTCACTGTCCCAGCTTCTGAACCCCATCCATGCCATATCTGTAGCTGCCATTGGAATAGGTGATGAGCATCTAGACTCCATCACTGAATGTTGCATAGTGCTGTAAATGGATTGTATCCTCAGCAAGTCTCACCCACTCATTTAGCCATAAGAAATTCATAATCCCAAATTCCATTTTTGCATTGGATTTGGTGTATGTGTGGGCCCAGGATGCGAACTTCAAAGATGGTTTTGAAAATTTTTATTGAAAAAAAGACCTAGCTAGTTATAAATACCACTAACAAAACAAACAAAAAACAACAACAAACAAACAAAAAATAAATATATAAAATTGGAGATATATTCTTCCATTCAACTCCAGTGTAACCAACACTGATCCCTTGTGGCAGGGAACTGCCTGTGTGTAGTAAGAGAGGAGCAATGCTCCTTGAAAGCAAATCAACATTTTAATACGTCAGATTAAATAAGTCTTTTTATCCCCTGTCATTAAAAAAAAAAAAGTAAAAACTCCACATTATTTCCTTTCTCTAAGCATTTTATTAGGCTCTAATAAATTCTGTCTATACAAGTTGCTAAGTGGTATCCTTAATGAGCTGCATGTAATTAGTTAACAGGTCATATGCAGAATACCAGTATTTGCTCCAAAATTAGGCAAGTTTGGGAACTCCTAAGTAATTAGAATTTCAATTTTCTATGTGGTAATGAACAGGTGATCCTTATAAGTCAGCACGTGTGGATAATGTATAGCAATCTTTAGTCTGTTGATATATGTATCTTCTGTGCATTGACAGTATGTTTTTTAATATACTAATGGAAAACTAGCTATATGCTAACTTCTGTGAGTTGATGTTCTTTAATTGCTATTAAAGCATGAAGTGTTTGAGTGTTGCAGTATCAGCTGATGCAATGAAATCAGGATTGAATTTAAAACAGTACACCATTCAAATTTCAACAGGACCCAAAGGAATGTAAATATATCAACTAACAAAATACAGCATGATTTCTGCTTTTTATTATATGAATATAAACTTGCACTGTATTTTGTTAGTTGATATAAATTCAATAAAATCATTCCCAATGATTTGTAACACTCATTTTTATTTACATTATTTATTATACAAAGCACATTAATCTTTTCATGCAAATCTTTTTCAATGATTAATGGCAATAAGCATTGCATGAAAACTTGGAGAAGGTTTTTTTCCTTTTTTTTCTTTCATGTAGTGAGGTCACAGTATCTTAAAATAGTGGGTTACTTAACTTTTAATATTTACAACAATGTTTTGTAAAATTGGTGATCTCATTATTCAAAATGTGCGAATTTAAAGTTTCGTATGCATGGGATTTTGATAAATTTTCTGCTCCTGCAAATATTATGACACTCTTAATGGAGAACAGCCATCGGGCAAAAAAACCTCCACAGACGTACAATGATTCATATTTATTCACTGGGATGAAGCTGCAAATCTTACCAGCGCACACTGTGTACTTAATACCTAATAAATATTATGGTTGTAGAATTACTTGTGAAATATTTTGTAAATAGTTTAATGATGATCACATTGACACAAAGGGAATTAAATTTTGCTCAGAATTAACACTTACAGCTCACTTCAGTCAGTGATCAAGTTGGAATTGCTTTTTAATGTGCCTACAGTCCCTGTAGTTTTTATATTCTTTGTGGACATACCAGAAAACAAGGTCTCTGCCCAGTAAGTCTCAGCAGTTGTGTTTTTCTTACAACTGTAGAGGTTCCACTGAAGTTAATGGAAATGCTTATATCATAATTAGTGGAAGATAAATTTGGCTTACTTAAACAGTAGTGGTAGTTGTAGTTTTGAAACTAAGTCCTGTTAGAGTAAGCATTACTTGTGGAGAAAATGTTAAGCAAAAATGACTTCATCCATTGTTAAGATTTTCATGCAAGTGTTATATTTCTAGTCTTTTGACAGTTGTCAATTACAGCATATGAAAAAGGAAAAAGTTAAGCTGTGAGATGTGATGGCCATAAGTCTATTACAAAAGGAACCTGTTCGCTTGTTTTCGGAGAGTGGAGAGAGACAGTGGTTTATGTGGCTGGGGGGTCAGAAACTCATCTCAGGTGTCTGCTGGTGAGGCCACAGCACCTGATGCCCCACATGGGCTGGAGCAGCTGCATAGGCATGGCCATGGCCTGGGCCTGGCAGGCCTCTGTGACTGGCCAGCCTGGCCTGGCTTTCTGGGACGGGGTTGTAGCAGGTGTCATGGCCCACCTCCAGAGGTGCCTGCTGCTGGTGGGGCTGTCCCCACCAGGTTAGGACTCTGCAGGGGGAGTTTGACAGACTGTACAGTACTAGGGAAGGGGACAGAGGGAGTGAGAGGGTCTCCACAAGGGACCGTGCAGCAAGGTGCCTGCACACCATCTGCAGGGAAAGGGGGTAGATGGAGGCTGCCTGGTTGAGATGCAGTCATGGTGAAGGCTGGAGGCTAGTAGCTTCCAGCAGCAGGACAGTGGCTCTGTCTGCCCCTGCAGATCTGCACCTATTCTGCAGAAAAGGTTTGGTGCTCTGGAGGCTCTGCTGAGGCTCTGCCAGCTCTCAGATAGTTACCCCTGCTGTTCTTCCCTGTGGGCACCAGCAATACAGCCAGGGGAGGGTTGGAGTGTGTCAAGAACAAAAACATCTCACCTGCCAGCTTTCAGAAAATACCAAAAAGGCAGTCTGGGGAACTGCAGACCTCACTTCAATCTCTAGGGAAGTCACTGGATGAGCCCCCGTAGAGTTTTAGAGCACTTGAAGGCCGTGATTGGGAGTGTACACTTACTGAGTGTAAGTCATGCCTGACCAACATGATTGTCTTCTGTCATAAAGTATCTGGATTTGCAGATGAGAAAAGATCAGTACATATCACTTATCTCAGCTTTAGCAAAGCTCTCCCCAGTGTCTCCACAATGTTCCTGTGTCCAGGCTAAGTTGCTGCAGTCTGAGTGGATGGACAACTGCATGAGTAAAATACTGGATGGGTTTAGGCTGAAGGAATGGACCAAGAGAGACTTTACAAAATTCAGCAAGAACAAATGCAAAGTCTTAGTGAATATTTTGGATGAAACAAACCCTGGCAATGTGACAGGCTAGGGAGCAGCTCTGCAGAAAAGAACCATGGGTCCAAGCTGAAAATGAGCCAGCAGACCACCTCAGAAGTAGAAGCGGTCAACAGCATCTTTAGATGTATTTAAAGAAGCACAGCTGATAGATTGAAGCAATAGAAATGATATACTGAAAGGAAATCCTGCCTCTATTCTACAGTCTTCTAGATACTGCATTCTATTTTTCCCCCTCCCCAGTACAAAACAAACATTAGTAAACTAAAGCGAGTTCAGCAGGAGGTTACTGGGATGTTTCGGGCTGGAGCATGGGAGCCTGATGGACCCCTCTAGAGCACACAGAAGTGGTAAGAGTGCTTATGTTTGGGTTGTTTTTTTTGTTGTTGTTGTTCTTTGGAGAGTTGTTCAAAACTTTCCCACTGTAGTTGCTTAGTTAATTCTAGCACACTTTTTAACTAGGTTTTTGGAAGTGCTGTGTATGGGATAGTAAGTCAAAGGCCTAGTCCTCATGTAAAAAAGGACTGGAATGAGCATTTTACCCAATCTTGGTGAGCATACAAAAGGCAGGTTAGAAAATAACTATTTTAAAGCTGAACCATAATCCTAAAATCAGAACTATTTTTCAATAGGCAGTACAGTGCTTACACAAAAGTTTTAAGATAAAATTTCAGAAGAGCAATATGCAGTAAGAGGATTCTTTCATTATTATTAATCAATAAAAGACAATTATTTTCACATACTTCACTGTACCTGGGGTACTGTCTGCTGTGATATTGGAAACTGCTAAAGATGTAGTATATTATAAATATTTTGCTTTTAATTTTCTGTTCTTAAATGAAACTTCGTAATGCATTTTTTAGGGCTTTCTATATAATGTGATTTTGAGGTAACCTCTAGTAAAACTTGAAAAACAGGAAGAAGCAATAATAGATTTGAAATTAAGTAAGGTTAATGCTTGTTTTATTTACACTCTTTGCTATGCAGGTACTACGAAAACAGTTGCATATAGCCATTCTTTATGTTCTCCTTAGAATTTTCTTACTCCAGAATTAATAGGCTTCAAAAACTTATTGCAATTGAAACTTCACAGATGCAAGTACAAGAGAAACTTTGGATTTCCTTTATTCAGTTTTCTTCATAAAACTAAACTTTTAAATTCAGGCGGAAATTTCTACTTTTGTTTTTGTTTAAGTGGTACACATAGTTATGAAACTTAACTATGCAAATGGGGCTTTTAGTATGGAGTAATAATGATCTCTTAGGGAATGGTTGTTACAGTAATTAAGAGGAAAAATAATTTTGGTCTTTTTATATCCCCCAAAGTGTGATACAGAAGAAAAATCAATTATAAGTTAGAAGAGGGGAAAAGGTATTAAAAATGAATGTGATTTCTTGGTAAATATCAGTTGTATGTTACAAAACCTCAAGGTTAAATTAAAGCATTGCAGGTAAAAGGTTTTGATATGTCATAAGATCATTAAAAATGCTCAAAACATTGTCGTGTAGAATTGCCTGCAGAACTATAATGCTGATCATTTTTACTCCCTTTGATGTAGGAAAAAAAAAACTGTGTTTACACATTAAAAAAAGATTTTGCATAGTCGTGTCTTCATTTTTTTTCAATCTGTGAGTTTTTTAACCTATAACATTTTTCCCAGAGTTTAACTTGCTGCTACAAACTTCAAGACTTATTAAACCATAACTGACCAATCTGATACAGTATGAAATTGTTCTTTTACCTCCTACTTTTACTTTCTGTAATCTGCCTTGTTCTGAGGACAAAGCAAAAATACTGCATTATGATTCCCAACGTTTCAGAGTCAGGAGGAGCAAAGCACACCCATGCAGGATGATGAAAAAGGTTCAGTGATACCACAGCTGCCGAACAGATGAGCAGTTTTTAATGGAGCTAAGATTCACAATGAAGTCTGAGCCCAGAACTAATCAGATCTAATTAAGACAGACATGTTATGGTCCAGTACTGTTGACAGGGTCAGGGTTCTTGTAGCTCTAGATGAGGCATTTTATAATTATGATCTAATTGAAAAGCTGGGAGTGATACAGAACCTGTGCACTGCAGGGTCTGAAAGAAAAGTTGCTCTTTGGGTCCTATTCTATTCCTTATTAGGTTGTTAATGCTCAATTAGACGGCCATGCATTGGTGGGGGGGAAAAAGTGGATGTGACAGTAGCACATAGTTCAAAGAAAGCCTATATGAATTTACAATATCTCTAGATCTGATTCATGAAGATTTACTAAACATATACAGAAACAAGGTTTTATTTTTTTCTCTGCACAGCTTGCTTGATATACGGCAAGGCGAAGGGTTCTTAGATTCTTGTCATGATTCAAAAATCCAGTGGAGGCTTTTCAAAGTGCAATATGTGCATGCATCAATCTACAGTATGATGTATGAAAGCTAGAGGCTCTATTTTCCAGCTCTAATCTGTCACTACAAAGCTATCAAAGGGCTGTGGAGTGGTTTTTTCATTCTAGAGACTGTGGTCCCAGAATTTCTGTTGTATGACTGACATATGGTCTCATATAAATTATCATACCTTACCACAGACTGCGTCATACGTAGTTTCAATTTTCCCTTCTGTTATGGATTTATGGTTTCAAATTCACGCATTTCTTTTTTATAAGACCGTGTTCGCAACAAAAAGCTTTATTAGAAAGCAGGGCATCTCGTTCCACCTTGAAAAGTCATTCACATGCTCTGAGTGCACATAAAACTGCTGTCACAGAAGTGTAGAATTTTGCTTTGATCTAGTGTATTCTTGCATCAAGCATGCACAGGTACATATGAATAAGGAAGACACCCAACCTAATGTGTACACATTAAAAAAAAAATTAATAAGAAGTGTTCTTCTAGGAGTAGGCAACCAAATGTGGAGTTGTGTAAACTTTGCATCAGTTGGTGGCTGAATTATGACACCATCTCTGGCTGGATGTTTTTCCTCAAGTTGATGGTAAGGATTTTACAGGTTCCTTTCCATGTGCCATGCATCTGCCTCCCTCAAATAATCAGCATAGTCAGCTCATAGTCAGCTAAGTGGCTAGCCAAGTGGGGAAGGAAAAAAAAAAATATGTATTCACTACCTTAATAAAAGCTCAGGCTGCTTGTGCCTTCTACATCTTTCAGGCCAACAGGATAGCGCTCTGATCTGCTGCCAGAAGACGCGCTCTCCCCTGTCTCTTTGAGCTGTAGAAGCAGGCTTTCCCCTTGCTTTTGGGGGATTAGCAAGCTTGGGAAATGGCAAATAATGATGATGAACCACTCCTGTGCTGATCCAGTAATGGCTGTGGCTGCCTGAAAAAAAATGCATTGATTACAACTACCTTTCTGGAGGCTTTGGTCTCGATTTCAATTTCACTATCTTGGGTGCCTGAGATTTGAGTGCATGGCCAGAGAATGGGAATGTGGGTAGCTTATAGCTTTGGCCACCCATCAGCGGCACGGCCATCCCCACCCATCGCTGTTTGGGAGGAGGGAGATGCGTTAGAAAGGGCAGCTGGTAGGACTTAGTGCATAAACCCTCTGCTGACCTGCCGTGTTGCCTGGTCCATGCAGGCAGTATCTGTCAGCTCCACAGCAGCTATGGGAGGCCAGCAGCGGCCACTCGGGCAGGACTGAGTCCGGAAAGTGACTGCCTCTCATTTTCATGTTCTCCTTCTGAGCAGGAGCTGCATCCAGATCTGCAGGGCACGTTCTTGCTTCCATCTGCTTACACCATACTAGGTCTTTGTGCCAGTCCTACATCCTTTTGTTTGTTTTCATTTCCTACTTCTTCAAATACCAGTAGGAAAGGGACCACGAGATGAGTCTTCCTGAGTAAAGCCTAACTTTTCCTACCATGTATGAGAAGTCATTGACGTTCAGTTATAACTGCTATGTGGTCATGGCTTAAGGCAAGCTGCAGATAAGCGTACTTGGAATGAAATTTCTTGGTTGTTCCTAAACAATGTTCATTTTTTTTCTTATAAGAGATTTCCAAGAATTTATTCTTGCCCTCTCCCATTCCAAAATTGTAAATACTGTACCATACAGTGATCATACATATATCAGTGATTTAACAGTTTTTCAAGAGCATATGCAGATGGGAACAGAGAACGATGGATTTCAGCAGTGAAATCAATGGGAAATAGTGACTTTTAATTGAGAACTCTTATTTCCAAGAAAAATTAGGATCTTCCATAGGGACCTACTTTTAGGGCCAATGTTTCTTTTAAAAGCACACTGAAAAATACACAGGCAGATGTTTCTATGTTCTATTTAAGCAAACTATTATGCAAATCTTTAAGATATTAGTAGCTCATTTCACTTACTATCATAAAGAACATCTTAATTTTTTCTGTAAAATATATTTGTTCAGACAACATTCATTTTTAGAATTACAGAAATAAAGCTTCCCTGATTTACTTCTCTACAATTTCAAAATATTAATTTTGTGCACAAGAATTAAAAAATTGTACATTTAACATGATTAGAAAACATTAACTCTTAGTTTCTACTGAACGTAATGTTCTAAAATTATTAGGTAGTCTGTGAGTTACTACTATTTTCTACACTCTTCCATAAAGATAGTAGCGTTAGGAAAGAGATTAGATAAAGATAGAGGTTAAAAATATATTCATTGGTTCCCCAGCTGAAGAGACTTTAAGAGAATTTGCTAGTTGCATGTCATCTTAAAATTCTCACTAATTCTGAACTGTAGCCTTGATCTCTGTGCAAAGGCATTTGCTGTCTTGTAGGTACCCTAAATGAATCAAGTCTCACTGTGCACCAAGAGAAAAATACTGGAGCTTCTTTTAAGTGTTTGTGTTTTTGTTTTGTGTTTTTCGTTTATTTTGTCTGTATTTAAATCATGAATTCATATTAATGACATTTCCTTGTGACTATGCCTATGCACATTCAGGCTGCTAAGAAACAAACTGACCCTTCCCACTGATGCAGAAGTCTAGTCTATCACCTACAGTAATTCCTAATTATTCGGAGTGTGTCAAATGCTGATAAACTTCAAACATTAATTCCTTTTCTGCATGAGTTATCATCAGTGTTTCTTGCGGGCTGTCAGGATGTAACATTTGCTGTTCTGTTTTCCTTCCACTGCACTTTGTTTTGCCTCTGCAAGTTACGGTGGAAAAAAATACTTTATGTGTAGAGGACTTCAACAGATATGGCAGACTTCTGAATGTTGTTTCTTCTGTGGTGTTTTATTTAAACAAAAAAGCAAACAAATAAACAACAACAACAACAAAAACTAGGATTCTAAGTATGGACTCAATCTTGGTTTATCCTGAACATCTCCTCTATATCAAAGACCTCCATGTCAAAAAGAATCATTTCAAGAGCAAGACTGTGCAAAATATTTCGAATTAGCTCAGAGGGCATAGTGGCTACAAGGTTAGTATTGGTTAGTATTGGAAAGGCTTTGAGGGATGGCTGAATAGTACTGAAGACAAAAAACACAGCGAAGGTCAAAGAGATATTGTATTCAATTCCCTTATAGGCCAGCACCTGCAACACTGTTAGATGTACAAGGAGTTATGTTGTTTAGTGTTCCCAATCCATGGGAGAAGTGTGTTGGTTTTGGTTGAAACTTGAAGCCCCAAGAAGCTAGCACAATAATGGATGGATCTAACGCCTTGTTGTTTCTTTCAGCAGCACTTGGTTTCTGCAGAAGTTACTCTATTGGTCTTGCAGGGGGTCATCCTTCTATCTCCCCCAACCTTCCAGGATCCTTTCAGTTGGATCCACGTGGCCTGCTTATGGGGGTACAGCAGAAACGAGAAATGGATCTGCTTGCATGGGAGCACCTGGATGACAACCAAATCATAGTATCATGAGTTGCTGTAGCTGTACTAGGATGATAGGTCAGGACAAAGTAGAAATATTAATGGGCTAGGTATACATGCATCTTGGTTTACTTTTGCTCCAAGAACACTTCTAAAGATGTGTGAAATACAGGAGAAGGTGTCGTTGATCATATTTCCTTGGAAGTACTCTCAACTGTCAGGTGAAAATGAGCATAGGCTTGCAAAACAAGAGAAAGAAAAGAAAGGAAGAGGGATTCCTTCTTGAATGAAAAGTGGAACACTGAACTTTGGCTGCACTATTAGATGCTAGTGTGACTCCCAGGGTCCTGGGGAAGGAGCATGTTGGGGATGCAACTATTCTCCAAGCAGAGAGGAGGTAAAGGGGGACACGGTGTCATGCAGGCACGGGCTGCACCAACATGACTGTCTATCTCAACAAACGAAATATCCATCGTACAAAAGGGACTTGTGTAACAGCTATTATGTCACATGTTTAAGCAAAGCAGTGAGCTTAAGGCTTAAAGGGTCTTATTTAAACCAAAGAAATTAGACAAATTATTTGAAGATACAATGGAAAAGGTTACCTTCTCAGTACTAATCTTAACTACTTAAAAATATAATAGTCCTGAAAGCTGGGTGGGAATCAGTTGCTGACATTCCTTATCACTGATGGAAAACTATTCACTGTTTAAAGCAGAAAATGTGCAATGTTCAACTGCTTTAAGTAATAATCTCTCAAATCGAGCACAACAGAAGCATGCATAGCTGCCAATTTATAATTAAAAATGCTTGAATAGTCTAATCTAATTAACCTAATCTAATACTTGTATAAATATTTTAAATAGTTTTATGAGTGTTTTGATTTTAGAGCTTGGCCTCAATGCTTAATAGAGTGTATGTTTGCTTTTCTAATTCACTTTTCAGAAGCGTTATAAAATGTATCTGGCAGAGTACAAATAGGAGAAACAGAGAGAGAGAGAGGAGCACTTCATGCTGTTGCTTGAGCAGTATTAACAAGATAAGGGCATCACAACACTTGTTGTACAAGAAATAACCTGAAATATTCTTTCTTTAATTGACGTGAATAGGTTTTTTTGTTTGTTTTTTGATTCCATAGTTGATTCAGTCTTCAAAACAACTCAGCTGGTTGTTGTAAAGGTGCATTTGACTCTAATAGCTTACAAGCCAGAAATCTCTAAACAGTTTCTGAGCATAAATGGACTTATCTGCTACACACAAGGCTTGATTTCTCATGTTCTTTTTATTTTGCTAATCCTTTCTCCTGTTTGGACACACTCTAGTACTTCAAGTTAAAAAAACTACATGCTGATGGTCTGATTGACTTTGCCCTAATGCAGCCAGCAACAGGATTTGTCTGTGTGAATATACTTGCGTGGATCCCTTGGCCGTGAAATAGGTGGAGTTTCGTATTCTCATTCCTTATCTGTTTGAAGTGAATGTTCTCAAATTACAGATTTAAAGTTTAATGCCTCTTTGTCCTCTGCTCAAAAATAACTTATCCATCATTTTCGGCAAAACCAGAATAAGTACTAACCAACAGAATTTATCAATGTGATTGTTTATGTTGTGCATAATGCAAAAGTTGATCAGGTTTGGTATATCTTGCATAAAACTTTCTTTTTGAGCATTACCCTGATGGAGAAAACAAAGCATAAGAACACAAAAAAAAATCAAATCCAGTCTTTACTCTCTGGATTTGTAGCTAACGTATTGGTGATAAGCTCATTTGAACTTCTGATTCCTTAATACAGAGCTCTAGTTTAAGCCATAATTGTACTTCTGGACTAGTTGCTGAAAGAAGAAAAGCTACTTACTTTTTTTGGTAAGCAGTACAATTCATTGTTAGCTTAGCAGTTAATATATGTCAGAAGCATCTGTCTTCCTTTGCTACTGATTGGAATGCTTTCTCAATGAGAGGATGCTGCATAGTCATAGAATCATAGCATGGTTTGGGTTGGAAGGGACCTTAAGGACCATCCAGTTCCAACCCTCCTGCCATGGGCAGGGAAACCTCACACTAGACCAGGTTGCTCAAAGCCCCATCCAGCCTGGTCTTGAACACCTCCAGGGACATCCACAGCTTCTCTGGGCAGCCTGTTCCACTGCCTCACCAATCTCTGAGTAAAGAATTTCTTCCTTATATCTAACCTAAACCCTCTTTTAGTTTAAAGCTATTACTCCTTATCCTATCACTACACTCCCTGACAAAGAGTCCCTCCCCAGCTTTTTTGTAGTCTCCTTTTAGGTACTGGAAGGCTGCAATGAGGTCTCCCCTGAGCCTGCTCTTCTCCAGGCTGAACTTCCCCAAATCCCTCAGCCTGTCTTCATAGGAGGTGCTCCAGCCCTTTGATCATCATCACATGTGACAGCCAAGTGCAAAACACATTCCTTTACAACTAGTGAGAAGACAAAAACTCAAAATGAAGCTTCCTTACAGTTTTATCTCATAGCGTTCCTGAGGAATTCCTCCACGGATAAAAGTAAGGGAGGCTTCTCTGCCTGGAAAGAGCATCATGACAGCTGTGAGGTGCTTTTGACATTTATGTAGTCTTTGGAAAGATGGAAAAGTCTTTGGAAAAATTATCTTCTTTAATTGATGCAGCCAGGAAAAAAAAGAATGAGAGGAACTGAAGTCCATTGCTTAAGTAATGTTTTTTTTCAAGAGTTTTCAAAATGTTGAAGACAAAACCCTTTCATACCCATTTTAGAGGCCAGGAAGCTAACTTCATGATATTTGGAAGATGATTTCAGGGAAACTAGAAAAAGTAGAGCCTGGCTAGTGAAACAGGTGATTTTGTTTGTTTGTAGGTGTTTTGTTCTTTCCTTTTCTGGAAATTCTGAAGAAAAGCATGTAAATATTTAAAACAAACAAACAAACAAACATGTAAATATTAAAGTGAGGCAACAAGTTACTATTACACATTTCAAAATTCAAACTAATGTTGTGTCATACCCCATCTGAATCTCCAAACTTTTCATTCTGTGGTAACTAAGTAGGAGTGGCAAGACCCAATGCAACTGTTTTTGAGAGAAGTTGGCACACTAAGGTTTTAAGTGACTATCGACGGCTCCTCCTTTTAGTGTAGCTTTCTTTTCAGCATGTACTTTCTGATCCCTATGCTCATCCTTCTTACTCTGCAGTCATTAAAAAAAAAAAAAAGTTTCCAAATTTCAGTTTGTATTAATAGCGTCTATAGATAATAGTTTTCATCTACTTATTTTATATTTTGCTCTAGTCCCTGTAAATCACATTTCACATTAATTTACCTCTAAATCCTGAAGACTGTACTGAAGTCTTTAATCTTTAGCACGTTGAGGAGGGAAACAATTTGGTTGGCAATCGTTAATGAAACATCTGTATAAAGTGCAGTATCGTTCTCTCCTGCCCTTTCTACAGTCCTTTGATGTTTTTACTTTTTCTAAAAAAAATCTTTTGCTTTGCCCTTCTTCCTTTGCTTTTCAGAGCTATTTGCACAAATACCACTGCAGATTAATCAACTGTTCTCAAATTATATTATTAAAGAACATATCAAAATTTAAATTTCAGCTTATGCATGAAATGAAGTCTCCTATGAAGAGCTGCAGAACATGGAGGAATTTGAACAGTCAGTCTTAAACGTATATTTTGTTGTGAGGCTCTTTAAAGAATTTTTCAGCAAGTTGTATGAAGGTACCAGTGTTGATGCTTGCTTTTCAACTTCAGCGGACATTTCCATATTGGCATTTACACACTGTAGTAATATTCTTGTCCATTACTTTTGAATTTTAGAGGTAAAAGTTAAGACCTTTGTGTGAAGCACCTTCAGTACACTGTTCTGTAAGGTATTAATACAAGTTTCACCTGTTCATCTTATGCTTATTCAAACATGAAGGGGGGAGGTTGTTGTTTTTTCATATATATATATTTTTTAAACTCAGGTTGAGTAAAATTCATAAGGAAATAACAAGTAATAGTATGTTAGTGGTATGTCCTCTGAAACATCCTTAGCTGTTGATTCTCCATAGTTGCAAACATATTGACCGTGTCTCTGTCCTCTCCTGAACCCCTATTACTGTGCCTTTCCAAGTTAACCTAGCAAAAGACTTAATGTTGTGAAGAGATGTTCCTTCAAAATGTAACTTTTTGCTAAGGAACTCTGCCTGTGCTCTGTTACCTGATGTTAACAAAAGCAGCAGAATCACCAGAGTTCTACACTAAATATTGGGAAGGACTATTCTTCCTGTCCATGGGAAGAACTATGAAATCCTCGAGGAGTTCTTTCCAGCGTTCTTGGCTTTGGTCTCATGAATACCAACCTTGATCAGTGGGGAGACTATATCCTATGAGAGTCCACTACACTAACAAAGCAGGTTTCAAATATTTGACCTGTTAGGCTGAGTTCTCGGAACGAGATAAACTGTAATGGCTTCTAAATTTGGGGCAATATGAACTCCTTGACAATCGGATCGTTTGGATGTATTTCTTGTACTGTGTCTTTGTCTACATAAGCTTAATTTTGACTCACTTCCCATGTGCCCAACCACATTATAATATTTCTTCAACTAAAACAAATCTAATAACTGTACCGAATTAATTCTTCAAGTAATGGCAAAATAGGGATGGATAACCTCTTTCTTTAAACAGATGGAGAGTCAAGGCTGCCTTTTCTTCAGTGCCATTGCACTATATATGTTTGAATGTAACAAGGTGGTAAATAGATCAGTGTATTCTGATTATTATTTTATTTAATGCTGAGAGAACGGGTACATTATTTACAAGTGGTATTCATTTTTCATGTCATTGTTCCCATGAGAATTAACATAAATCAGAAGAGCTCAAATGTTCTAATTTCAGTGTGGGACCAGCAGCTGTTTCCCAGAAGTTCAGACATGCAGGACTCAGTAAGTCACAAGTCAGACAGACAAAGTCAGCTATATCCAGTTTCATGTTATGATATAGTAACACTACATATGCCCACTAGAGATTATGATAACAAAAGGATTGTGTTGGGCTTCCGAGAAATTACGAGTTTAAGTAAACACTTATGTAATTGTCCCCCTTCACACTCTGTAAATCATAGTGGCATAAAACTGCAATCTCTTAGTGACAAGTTCTGTGGAGGTGTGCAGTAGTGAACTGGCATAAACACAAGTCATTGAGTAGCAAGACCTAAAACCAATTCTTTGTGGAGAGTTAAGTATGCATATAGAAGCATACAAAGGAATGTAATGCATGCTTTTCAGTCCATAGAATACCTTAAAGAAAGAGACCAAAAAAAAAGGGAGGGGGCAGCGGGGGAATAAATAGCTTCTACATTATTCTTCCAACCTGTGGTTGAACTGTTCGAACGTAATCTATAGAAAAGAAAAAAGCGTTGCCACAGAGGCATCTTATGAAGAATCTGTAGATTCTTCATCCCTTTTAAATGGTGTATTTTTCTGGTGTGCCTTTTCTCAACAAGAGTTCTGATTTACTGGCCAATGTGTGGGAAGAAAGCAAAGACAAATGAAGTAACCCTTATTACATATTTTACTGATCAAGGTTTTGAGTTGATAATTCATTGTGTTTGTCACATGGAAGTATGTTGGGCAAGATCACGGAAAACAGTAAGTTTAGAAATATGTCTTGAGTTGAACCTCTGAATTTAAGACCTGGTGCCCAGACCTGAGAATCAAGTCTCCATTCTTAAGGAATTCCGTAAGGACTTAAGGAATTATGAAGTCTTTGATACAAGTAAATCTAGGACTTCTCTCCGCATTTGCATTATGTGTATGGGAATGGAGAAGGAATAGATGAGAGTGAGTGGTAAACACCTTTGTCTTCCTATTGCACCATCATTTCAGTACAGCTGGGATCAGGTTCTAGATTCACAAGTGGTAGTGTCCTCATGACAGCAGTTGTCAAAAATCTACAGCAATTAACAGCTGTAACATAAGTATTGTTTGGTCTAGAATTCTGATATCTTAAAATATCCATAAGTACTGTTTTTTAGGGAAAATTCAGTATTTAATGCAAGCATTTGTTTTACATGACACATTTTTGTAAAAATCATTTAAATATCTCGATCATTTTTGATTTATTCGTATATAGTTTCACAGCAAAGTAGTCCAATGTGGCTGATTTTATTTATTTATTTTATTTTTTCTCTGAAGGCTTCCTTTTAGAACAGTAAAATTTCTGCTCTCAGATAATGTTTTACATAACTCTGTCAGCAAAAGGGACCATCAGCTTCCAGACATCAAATAGCACCACTCTAGTGAGAGGCAACATTAGGGTTCTGTTTAAGAGATATATATGTTTTTCTTAAAAACATGTATCTTGAAAACTGTATCAATTAATTACATAACTAAATTAGTCATTTATACGTGCTACCTAATGATCCTTGGTGCCATCCAAGTTATTAGCATTTTTTTCTTCAAGCATATGCATTACTTATAGGGAGAAAATCATTTCCAGACTTATTACTTCAATACTAATTGGAACTTACTGGAGATTTACAATGTTAGGCCTGAAGGTTCCATTTGGCTATTTCATTAATATGACTGATCTTTCTTTAACAGAAAGAAAGCATTATCTTACCTTTTATTATTGAATGTTTTTCAACAGTCTAGCTGCAGTGGATCTATCTCCTTGAAGTGTATGTTTGTGTAATCATCTCTTTAAAAATAAATAAATAAATAAATAAATTCTCATATCTTTTATTTCCTTTTCCGAAAACAAAATGAAGCAGAATGAGATTGATGAATGTAGAAATAAGGAGGTTAGGTAGACTGCACTTCTGCTGACTTTTGACTTTGGCCTAATAGAGATATATTGGGATATTTTAAAATGGCAGATTGGGTCTAAAGATTAATTTTCTTATACTATTGCTTAAACCTATTCACTGTCCTGCTCACAGAGCTCTAGTATAAAACACTTGGTAAACAGATTTGAATTGTGCATTAATTGAAAGTGGAAATTTAATTCATTTTTATATGGAAAAAAAAATATGCTTTGAAACATATACTAGGATGCATAGAGATCGTTATTGTAAACAATATTTGAGTAAGTATGCTAAGAACAGCAAAAAAAATATATAATTCATAAATAGATGGTTACCAAACAGTTTAAAGTAAACAAAAACATAAGGAAATGTATGCAAGAACAGTAATATTTATACGTCTTTCTCTTTAGTACATTTAAATGGTTACTAATGATACTTAACATATACTAAGTAGTTCTACCTTTGTGAAAGAGTAAAAATGACCATAAAAGAGAGGGGAAAAAAAAAAAAAGAGCACTGGTAGTGCTGTGAGTTTCTACAGTTTTGTCAGATAGAACAGACTTACACTAACATGGAAAAATCTCTTATTTGAAACAAGATCAGGATCTGGTCAGGTAGACTTTGAAACTAGCCTAGGCTATTTGGGAGTACTAATTAGAAGATGCATTGATCTGTCCCAAATTCTATACCTGTGTCAAAGTAGAGGCTAGTCAAGGAGGACAGAAAAAACGCTATTATTTCTTAAGCATTTGTTTTCCTTTGGGGAGGGGGAGAAAGGATACACAGAACAGACCTCTGGCTTATTTTTCTATCTTTATTTATTTATTTATTTTAAAGAAGAATAAACTTAATCCTCGAATTAAGAAAAGGACCAGTTTCTAAAGGTTTATTTTATTTTGAATGGCATCTGACCCTTGAAAATGGGCTTCTTGTAAGAACGTTACAGGCTGTTCTCCCTACATTTAGTCTGATCAATGGTGTAAAATGTACCAAATACTTTACACTGGGTCCCTTTTTTTTTTTTTGTGATATATGCATTAGTGGTAAAACAATAATTTGCTGAATAGTTATAAAGTATCTCACAGCCTGGTATGTTCAACAGGTATGTTCTCACTTGAAAGAGAAAATAGTAATTTAAAATAGAAAATAAGAACCAGTAGCTGCTGATACGCACTAAGAGGTATCACGTTAGTACGACTTGCAATGCCACGTCAGGCAGAAGGTTGAAGGTCGGGCTCTGGGGGCAGCTGTGAAGTTCTGAAGGAGCCGATTCAATAAAGAAAGCCACAGCGCTGCACGCAGGGGAGATTTATTGCCAGACCAGTGGATCCGCATCTGCTCTCTTTGGTTTCATATGGATCCAAAATCTGGGTTTTGGATTGCTTATCAGCACATGACTTAGGCTATTGAGAAACAATTCCCATCTGAGCTTGTTTCATTGTTTCATTCTATCTTGTGTAGGTAGATCACTTATCTTGTTACAAGGCACAGACACAGAAAGTGCTATGGGACTGTGATTTCATCAGTCTGGATAAGGTTTGTTTGCACACAGAAATGTTGATTTCTGTACCAAGTTGCTGAGAGTATACTGGGGAACAACGCATGACGTAGCTAAAGCTGGTTTGAAGGAAACAAGCTGATGCCACTAAGAAGCTTCCTGCATGTGTCATCCATCTGCCCCAGCAGCTACTAAGGGAAAAAGAAAGGCCTGCCTGCTTCTCTTGTTCTAGCAATGGCCTGTAAACAGTTTGAAAACTTTAGCACACTTAAATAATGTTTGGGCTCCTGGAGTAGTTAAGAGATTGCTTATAATTATTATAAATGTAAGTATCTTTTAATTAAAACTTCCTCAGGAATAATAAATACATATACTTTCTAAAAAGAACACCAGGTAAAAAGTAAAATATCTTGTGAGGCCTAGTAGTAGAAATTAGTTTTGTTTAAAAAGTAACTTTACACAATGAGAACCACATTCACATTGTAATAAAGATAATCAGAATCTGTCAATACTTGCATACAAATTTATGTAAGATCTGATCTGAAACTTTAAAAAAGACCGATTTATTTCTCTTACAACCATTTTAAAATAAAGAAAATATTTTTTTCCTTTTTTTTTTTTACAAAGTGCATTTCAATGGCACTGCTCAACTGTAACTTGATTTGATGGAAGTGAAAGTTACTATAGTGAGCGCATCTGATACTTGAAAATATGTTTTGAATTAACTTGGTTTGTTTGTTACTGGGGTTTTTGCTTCCTTTTCTTTTTCAAAGGCACAGTGCTTCTTGAAGATTTCTGAAATTCCTGGGGAATGTGTTCTAAGGATTTTTTTTTATTTTTTTGGGGGGGAGGGGGGGGGTGTAAGCATTCCCAGAAAATTGTTTTAAAGATATTTCCCTTCAGGGTTGGCAGGTGTGAGGATGAAATATCCAAGCCTTTCTGCAATATCAGGTTTAGAATTTCTTAAGGGAATGAGACTGCAACCAAGATGGTTAATAGTTCAGTAAACCCTTTAAAGCCGGGATGTTAACAGGGAAAACTGAGGAGTATCAGTGCGAGACGAAGCCCGATCTGACTTCAGCTTCTCTATTGCAGCTGTAAAGTTTGGAAAAACCAAGATCAGAGTATGTAAGGCAGACTCGGTGTTTGGGAAAGGCTGTGCAATGAAGTATTCCAGTGTTTGCTCTTCAGCCTCTGATGTTCAGAGAGAGATGTTCCTCTAAAGCTGGCTGAGGTCTGCCATGTTTGTCCTGAAACCATTGCAGTGTCCGCTGATGGCTCGGTTGCAAGGACAGCAGTGTGCAGTGGGGTCCCAGCAGCCCCCAGAGGCCAACTTTCTGCCTGGCCTGGTGTTGCAGCAGGCAGCAGAAAATGTGTTGATTTGTGTTCCTAGTGTAAATGAAGTTTTTTTTTTTTTTTTTTTTTTAAAAAAAAAGACTATGTTTGTCCTAACGGTAACTTGTAAATAAAACTGTCATATTTTGACTCTTCTCACTTATTACTAGACATATGAATACAACATTCAGGAAGGATGCAATGACCAAATTGAGATATGTAGGAGTGATGTGATCTGTGTACTACACTGAATTCTTACAGTGATAATATTACCTGACATAAACACAGTAATGTTATGGAAAACTCACTAAATTAAAAGAAAACTATGCCATTGTTGCTTTGGCTTTTTGACCAAACATTTCAAGCAATTAATAGATTTTCCCACAGAAACACAACATCCAGCTTATGATTTTAGAAAGATTGTATCTCTGAAATACCTCAAAATACAACATTCTAAATTCTGCCTGGTTTTCAAACCAAATGGAGAGCTATTTCTGTTTGTATTAATCATCCTGGCAAATAAAATTCCTCTCTGTACATAAAAGCTACAGCTTTTCTTCGAAACTTATTTTCCTTTTCCTGATGAGCTTCTATCTCATGTGGGGGGGGAGCTTTTCCCCCCCCCCACTTCTGGTATCTCAGAGATGATAGTGTTGCCAGCTGCCACTACATGGGGGGATAGTTTTTGTGATTTGGACACCTGTCAGCAAGAAACTGAAAACCACACAACACAAACAGCTGCCATGCGTAATGATTAAATATTATCATACAATAAGCAGCTAGGACATGTTTCTCTTTTTGTATTGCACTATGAAATAAATGATGTAAGTGAATCATTTTGTGATATCCTCCAGCATTTGACATGCACTGTCAAGTGTTTCATAAATAAAAGGAAGGCTACTTTACTGACTCCTTGTTTATTAGATTTAAAAATGCTTTTGTTATCTAGAGTGCTACAGAAGGTGCTTTCTTCCTATAGTCCTGCATGCTCAAAACCAACTGTGTATTTTCCAGGACATGCTACAATGTGTGTCCATGTGTGTCAGACTGGAACTGAGCCAGCATCTTATCCATCAGCATTAAGAGCATGATAGGGAGCTGTTCTCTGTGTGTGTGTATCTGTAGACCAGAATGTTATTGCACAGTATTCGAGATCTACTTGTATTTGTACAATTCTGTTGCAAATGCTCCCAGTGTAATTAAAGTCAGCATTTCTAATCTGAAAGTCGAGCCATACTAACCCTCCTTGCCTGCATACATTTCATATACAACTTTCATGCATTTTCTAAGTTTCAGGCTGTGTTCTACAAGAAGCTGTTATCACCTGCTTTGTTTACTGTTTTATAAGTTATATATAGGGTTTTCATATCTCATTGGAAGATAAAAGTTGAAAATATTGAATGATGCTCAGAAATGCAACGTTAACATGATAATCATTAAAATAAAAATTTCCAACAACATAAGCAGTAATACAGTTATCACTACTCAGTTTATTCTGGGGTAGTAGAGCACTTCATATCCCATGTTTCTTATATTTTCTATACAGAGAGCAGTGCTTTGCAAAATTAGTGGAAAGAAATTGTATGACTTCCTTGTTCGCAGTGACACCATGCCTCTGTCTCCATCTGCTTGTCTAGCAAATCTTTGTCCATATCCCGGAGGGTTAAGTCAAGGGTGGAGCATGGCAAGCTAATTCACATCTTGTTTTAAAGCTATCTTCAACAGTTTGACTTTGGGAACATTCCAAAATACATCCATTTGTACAGGTTACCACAGATGATTTAGTGGATAGGGAGGGCCATGTTTTAGTTCGATTTCTGTTTCATTTAATTTCTGTTTCATTTGATTTCTGTTTTTATAATTTGTGGTGAAGAAAACTAAGAGGTCTAGTTTACAGATGTTTTTTCTTCTGTGCCAATATTGACCAAAATGATTATAACGATAGATTTATTGTTTAGACTTGACAGAATAAGCTGTGTATTTCTAATCCCTTCACTAAGGGAAGGTTTTAAAACTGAAGTGAGGGGGTGGGAGATATGAAAGCAACAGTGTTGTGTGAACTTGAAAGTAGACCAGCTGTAACCTCACAGGAATGTGAAGTCTAGTGAACTTGACGGTATCTTTTCACTGATGTCTGTGCAATTTTCTGAAAAATCAGTGCATAATGTTTGTTCTACTAGTCCGCAGACTTTTTGTCCCATTTGTTTGGGCAGTGTGAGATGGTCCCATAAAATACAGCCTTCTACAGGCTTCAGTGCTGCACTTTGTCAAGCACACCATCTAAAAAAACAGTTGTTTATGGATTGTTTGTCCTTCCTTCTCCTTTGGCTCTCTAGCTGGAAATAAACAATGGGAATTATGAATGAATTTATTTATTTGTAGTAAACTGCATCAATTGAAAAAGCCTGGTTGGAAAACGAGTTTTTATTGCCCCTTGAGATGTTGATTTTGTTACTGCTGGGGTGGTTTAAAAACCAGAGCACGGCTGTACAGTTTGCTACAAATATGTGGATAATTTAAGTGATTGTGTTGATCTGTGCAGGCTCATTCAAAGAGTAAGTCTCTATTTATCTGGTTCTAGGATTTTTGCTTGTATTCCCAGGCATAGCTCCTTAGGGAAGAGAAAGTGTTGACTCCTCAGTGATGCCATTCTTCACATTGAAGGGTTACACGTTTTGAGGAGGATAATAAATGTGCCCTAAGTGACAGAGCTGACATCTAGAAATCTGGAAGCGTTTTTGAATAAGCTGTTCACAGGGTACAGCTAGGTTTTCATTTGAATCTATAATACGTTAGACTGATTCAGTTCGAATTCATTTCTATACAGATTATACCTTCCTAAGCTTAATTACTATTCTTTTCCCAATATGTCCCTGAAGAGCTGCTATTTTACTGCAATTACTGCAAATGAAAAGGAGAATAAAATTCAGTGACAGTAAACTAGGATCCTCAACCATACATATTCATTTGGGGGTTCTGTTTTTTTTTTTCTTTTTTTTTTTTTTCCATTTTTCTTTTTCCTTTGCTGAATGAAAGACAGCTCCTGGTTCATTATGAATTTAACAATCAATCTCTTAAGAGCCATAGAACCAAATCCTTTCCTGGTAATATTCTATTGACATAATTAGGGACAGATATTGTTGAATTAAATTCATTTATTTTTGTTACAGTTGGCTTAGGATACTTTTCAAATACTAAACATTAAGCAGTGTTTTTGATGTAGATTCAATCATTGGTTTTATCTCCTGAGGTTTTTTTTGGGAACAGTCTAGAATAGAATTATTAGATAAAAATTTTAATGGTGCATTCATTAACACAATTATTTTAAATATCTTCAATTAGTGGTAAGTATCTGTGTGGAATGTACATCTGGGATGTAATTAGTAAATGAAATTGGGGCTTTACAGAATGACTACAGATTTAATCCAGGTATATATGTGATACAGTCTAAACTCTGAAGCAAAATCAAAGTGGTAAGATTTGAAATCCTGATCACAGCTAATAAGAAAGCGGATGAACTTACAGCAAAGATAGTCTAAACCATAAACTTCACAAGTGTGGGTTGGTCAGACTTGAGATATCAGAAGAACATAGGTGGTCTTATGTGTTACAAAAGAAAAATAGAAAACACTTTTTTTTTAATATGTATGTATGTATTTCAAAGAGCTGTAGTAAGGAACCAGTTCTCTAGACAGGCTCTAGCCTTGCTCTTTTTCCCACCTGTGATTGACAGTAAGTAGGGTTTCAGAGTGAGCTAGGCTCTACTATGAAGGGAAAAAAAATATGAACAAGAAACCCCACGACTATGCAAAATGTCCTCTTTCTTTTCACTTCTGGAACTTTTTTTCAACTGACACCAAGCATGGCAATAGGTGTTTTAAAATTTATTTCTTGGTATCAAATAATTGTTTCGTATAATACCTATTTATGTAAGTGGAAAGCCATATAAATGGAAAGGAGTGTTAACCGTTTCAGTCTTTGGCTAGCAAGATTTCTGGTCAGTAAAGATTTTTTCTCTCTGTTTTCATTCACTTGATATAGTGTCCTCAAAGGTAGCAGTTAAGAAATTTGCTAGAATGCCAAGTTGTTAAGGTTACATTTGTAATAGGAAAATTCTCAGGCAGAAGAAATTACTTGATACGATTTATTGTCAAAAGCAGATTTATTAAGAAATATATTGATTTCATTCAAAAACCTTCTCTTCTGGAGTATAAGATGCCCAAGATTAATTTTCTGCAAAATTATTAACTGGATTTAATTAGTCTAGGTGACTTTGTAATTTCTTAAAATATAGAAATAGCTGATGAAATACATCTAGTCAAGCAACTCAGTGTTTTTTTTAAAGGCTGTACTTTTTCCTTGTGAGATTTCATTATTAGGGTAGTGTCCTGGTTTCAGGTAGGACAGAGTTAATTTTCCTCCTAGTAGCTGGCAGGGTGCTATGTTTTGGATTAGAATGAGAAGAGCGCTGATAACATGCTGATGTTTTAATTGTTGTAGAGCAGTGCTTACACCAAGCCAAGGACTTTTCAGCTTCTCGCTCTGTCCTGCTAGCGAGCAGGCTAGGGATGCAGCAGGAGCTGGGAGCGGACAGACCCAGGACAGCTGACCCAAACTGGCCAAAGGGGTATTCCATACCATCTGACGTCATGCTGAACAATATATAGGGGTGGCTAGCCGGGGTGGGGGGCCGGCTGCTCGGGGATAGGCTGGGCATCGGTCAACAGGTGGTGAGCAATTGCATTGTGCATCACTTATTTCGTACACATTATTACTATTAATACTATTATTATTATTATTATTGTTATTCTTTTCCCTGTCTTAATAAATGGTCTTTATCTCAACTCACAGACTTCACTTTCCCGTTTCTCTCCCCAATCCCGGAGAGGGAGAGGGGAGGGTGAGCGAACGGCTGTGTGGTGTTTGGCTGCCAGCCGGGCTAAACCACAACAGGTAGAAACAATGGATAATTTATTTAGAGTAAAATTAGGAGTCTCATACTATGAAGCTTAGGTGCTATGGTAGGCATTTTGGGACCACAGCTATTTTAGTGATTAGTTATGTCTCAAATAGTTGAGTCTTGATGGAAACTGAAAGGTCAGACCACGATGAACCTGATAGGGGCACAGCATTCACTTCTGTTTTTCAGAGGCAAGGTTCATCTTCTGGCATCTGGAGGAGTGGGACCTAAGCCCGGCTTTTTAAGGGATGTGGCAATATTTGTGTACATGTGTTGGGTGAAAGGAAGAGGGAAGACCTGCTTACCCAGACTAGTAAGGCACTGTCCTATCCTCAGGATATCAGTTTGGCATGGGTTCAGGTGGGAGAGAGAAGACAGTCACAGATGTTCAAGAACATACTTTGTGTTAACACCAAGTCAGATTCAGTTTGAGACACTGAAGGTAACTTTATAATCACTTATGTATATTACCATGTAGCAGACAGTAAAACAATGCATTTTGTTTAGGCTTGAGATACTATTTTTTGCATTCATCAATGTTTATATAGGTTCCCATCTTCAATTTGTAAAAGACACACAGATTGCTTATGCTGAGGGTCTGAAGTGGAAAGCTGTGAATAATTGCAATTGTGTTGCAATTGAGAAGCACTGGTTGATTTCAGAATTAGGGGGCAGGAGTAATCCAAAGCATGCTGGATAAGAATTGGTCATTCACTGATACCTTTTCCTCATTGCTGTCTCCTCATGTGCTACCTTATAGGCCAGTTCACTTCAGAAAACCATTCTCCTTACCTTACTGCACTCGAAGAATGCTCACAAGGTGGAATTAGTATCAGAACAATATGTTTTTTCTGATTTATAAAGACAATCCTGTAGCATTATATTTGTAAGGTGTTTACGAGTTTACAGTCCAACGATTTGATGTGATGTAAATGCAAAAGTTATGTATGTGTTCTCAAAAACATTGCTGTAGGTTATGCTCACCACAATGTAGGAGTGATGTTAATGGCGGAATTTGGGTCATGGTGGTGTGGTGTCTGGACTTAAGCTTTGCATTCTCTTAAGTTCTCTCACTGTGATTGTAGTACAGCTGTTGGGGTGTAGGACAACTAGGGTAGGTTGTTGCTTCTCAGATTTTGGGATAGTTAAGAGCTACATTAATTCATACTGTGCAAAGAGAGGATCGCCCAGACCATAAAGGAGCATTTTTGTCAGGCAATCATGTAAGTAATTGAGGGAAACATTGTGAGAAATTACTCTTTTAGCCAAATAAATTGGCTATATTTGTGGATCCAGTTCCTGTCAAGCTCAGTGTTTAAAAAATACTTGATATTTATATGTGGCTAACTTCACCATTGTATTTTTAAGTATCTCAATTAAATTCTTAAGCAGCAAAAAAGAATATGGTTTGAAACTATTCAAATCTGTATAAAGACACTTATTTGTTTCACTAAAGTTGTTGTTCCTCATAACCTGAATGCTGTTTGAAACCAATGTTTTCATATATTAAGAGGTGAATATAACTTATTGAATTAGACTGCCTCCAGCTATGACAGATGGTTTCATGTGACATAAATACTTTAAAAAGGAAAATAAAAAAGAGGAAAGCAATTGTATAGTTAATAGGAGTAGAGATCAATATATAATAAAGGAAGAGGTATGTTGTATAAAAAGTACAACATCAGCACAAATCAGGAAAGATGCTGAAGCCCTATGGATAGTGTTAGTATGTGGCCTCAGCTATTCTCTGTTGGATAAGTAGCTCAGACCATGGTTGTACGACTCTTACAAAGTATTAAACATTTTTGAAGGACTACGTAAAAGTATAGCATTAATAAGTGCTAATGTTAGACAAGCTCTGAATGTGTAGGCATAAATTCCTCCTTATTACATCAGGAAATTTAAGCTGAGTTTTCTTTTCAGGAAAACTGACATTAGGCTGTTGTTATTTCTGATGGTAGATGAATCTTCTGACTTGCATGTGCTGATGAGACCTAGCTGGATGACGGAAACATTTTTAGCTTCATTTCCACAGAGACTGGGCAGGCTTGAGCTACAAGTATTGCAATGTGAGTCTGACCTGCAGTCAAACCAGTGGAGCCCACAGGTTTCCCTCTACAGCCAAGGGCCTGCTCCAAGCACGAGTGCGCTCTGTGGCAAGGCGTGGGAGGTGCATGGAGGGCTGCCCCTGACTCCCTCAGTTGACAGAGTTATCAGCCTGCTAGCAATGAAACCACTCGAAGTGCACAGGGCACCATGCTTAAAGGCTGAGAAAGAAAACAGGAGAATTACTCCTTTGGTCAAACTTCCTAGCTGAATTGCAACTTTGAGAAAGTTTCCTTCAAGTAAACACTTGCTTTTCTTAGGCACTTGGATTATGGCTGCTGTGTGAACAGATCATTTCGGTGTGTAGGCTGTGGATCTGGTACTTGGCTTGATGTTTTTGCTGGGATGGAGGAGAGGAGCTAGAGGCAAGGCTGAAAATGAGTTAGCTTAACTGGGAGACTCCTCCCTCACCCATATAAATGTGTGCTTTAGTAACAGACTAAGGGACTAAGCTGACTATCAGTGACACGCAAAGGCAGGACAGAAAATTCTGAACAGCAGTGAGCACTTGCTAGGTTGTCTCTATCTCCTCAATGCTTGATGACTCCTTGGTCATTTTCAGCTGTATAGGTTAGGTTTGGTTTTTCCTCTGCCATTTCTAGGTCTTTCAACCCAACTAACCTGTCAAATAAACCCCAGACGAATCATCCATTGCAGCTTTCCCTGCCAAAATAGCCATTACACCTAAATCATACTGATTTAGAAAAGCATACTTAACAAAGAATGAATACTAAATTAAAGAAAAAAGAATCTTGAAAAAACTGTCCTGTCCTTGATCGTGAATATTTGAGATGGTAGTAGTGTGTAGATCACTTTTGAGCAACAGTGCCCTCAAAATAATTGGTTTAGGCTTTTATGAGAGGGGGAAAAAAAAAAAAAAGTATTTCTACTAAAGGAAGGACATAGTACAAGAACCTTCCAAAAGTAAAGCCATCTTCTATTTAAGGGACTAAGTATCCTTAGACTGACAATAATATTTTTGTCTGCTGATCAATCACCATATAAGTTCTGAGAAATTTCTCATGAGATTTATTTTCATTGCCAAAGATGAAAAAAAGACTTTCTACTGCTTTATGCGGTCTCTTGACTGTGTCATAGAAGTCTCAACTTGATTGCTATTGAGTATGGTTCTATTATGATTAATAAAAGTCTGTGATGAAGTAACCCCTATTCAAAAGTATAGGGAAAACATTTGCAATAAAGTTTTTTTCTGTCTAACTACAGAAATAAAAGCTTCTTTTAGAAAGTTTATTCTGATCAACTATTAAATTTGAATTAAAAATGACAGTCTTTGAAAACAAAAAAAAATAATTACTTCATTACAAATGTTTCTGGAGGGAAAAAAAAGGCTAATTAACAAGGCCTGTCTGCAATTATTGATTTGAACTTGGGAAAAAATCCTCTGTTTTGGTATAATCTATTTGCAGTTTTCATTTTATGCTTTCCTTTTCTTATGACTTATCTCCTGTTGCATCTCTAGACCTAAAACATGCGCTTTAAATTAAACCGGAGGAATAGTAGTTGTCAAACATACCTGTATTTCATCTGAAGTTTACATTAAGACCTCTTATGTGCTGTTACTAGTAGAATGGAAGTAGGAATTGACAGATAAAGTGATATTTGGGAACTTATTCAGTTTGGAACTTAAATCTTAAATCATAAATTAATTTCAGCAACACTGCTGTATTCGTGCTTTCCATCTCAGCTTTGGGACACATGACTTCTACTTGCACCTTGAGTTATGACAGGGAGGCAGTATCTTAAAGATTTCTAGAAACTGTCACTCCAATGCAGCTTTGAATTTGGGATTATAACCTTGTTCTGCACTGTTCTGGAGAAATAGGTATGTCCTTTGATTGCTGACTTTACTGGACATTTCATTTTAACACCCAAAAAAAAAAAAAAAAAAGATTTTCTTTGTGCATTGATCTTCTTTGCATTTCAGAAACAGTACAGGGAAAGCAAAGGTACCACTGATTTTAAGAAGCTGTAAGCACTGTGTTTCCCAAGGCTTTTGGGATACAGTCAGCCCCAGTAACTGTGCTTATCAGATGTGTGTGCAGCTGAGAGTGAACCATGAGTATAGCAGGGGTGCGAAGGCAGCTGTAAAGTCCAAGCTCTGTTCCAGTCCAGCCCTTGACCAATCCCTGAAAAACTGAAAAGGAAGCCACAGCTCTTGGTCAGAGTGTTTAATAGCTTACAGCAAGGAAAACCAGCAGCTATATAGCTGTAGAAGGAGTGGTATGTGAACTCCAGAGTTAGAAGTAATCTATTACTTCTATACTCTATAAAATAATTTCTGTATTCTGATTGGGACTGGATGATTTGCACATCTCTTTCCTTTTGAAGCACCTGTTCTTACTTCAAAGCAAATTGTGCAAGTTCAATTTGTGCCTGTACAGACAAAAGGCTGGAAGGGAAGGCACATTAGGTGTTTGTATCAGGGTATGTTTTTTAATGTCAGTACCAAGCAGTTAACAGTGAAGTATTTTAGCATTTATGAAGCACAGCAGTTCTAGGAATGAGCACAGTGACATCCTTCAAAAAGGAGGAGCCTTGGTAAGTCGGAAAGTGAGGTCCTAAAGGCAATTGTGAATAGAGGCCCTTTAAAAACCCCTAAATAGTTAAATATATATATATATATAAGAAAATATTGCACTTATATTTCATTTTGGTATGTATGTCTTTAGTATCCAACTCAAGATATTTTGTGATTCTAATATTATTTATCTTTTTTTTTAAGAAGAAAAAAAAATGAGAGGGGGATTACTTTGTGATTTTATTTTTATTTTTATTTTTCACAGGGATGAAAGAAAATCTTCCTTTACAGTTTGTGCATGTTTTAATTAAGATATGTACAAACCTAGTAATGTTTTAGTATATTAAGAAGTATATTTAGTTTATTAAGAAGAAAACAGATTAAGGCACATATGAAGTTATGCTAGTTGTTTTCTATGGGCTAACACTGTGAATGTTTTTTCTTATTGCGGGAAAAGCTTTGCAACTGTTATAAAAATTTTTGATCAAAAGCATTTAAATAGAAACTTCACCAGCATAATAGTATTATCTTTTACTGGATTACTGAGGTATAAAAGAAGCCTGATATTGCAGTAATTGAAAAATAATACGCAAGCAGTAGAATTTGTTCTAACACCAGATGATAAGAGTGTGTTCTGTCCTGGAATTCTGAATATCATTAAGAAATGCTGAGAATGGAATTTCCAAAGTGCATTTGAAGTAATACAATATTTATGATGATAAAGAATGTACCATTGGCTTTCCACATAATCCCTTGAGGCTCGTTGGCTGCATAATTAACATAGGTATAAATTAGATTTCAGTAAAATCAGATGATGACTTCATTTTTTAGTAAAAAGACAAAGGCTCTACCAAAAGACAGGCATCAGAAAGCTTGGTAACATATGACTGGCCTTTTTAACTATCTATAAAGGACATGTTATCTTATGTCGGGCAATAATGGTGGTGGGCTAAAACAGCTATATCTGACGGCTAAAAACAGGAGATTGCTGACTCTGTGATAAAGAGTGATTGCTGCAGTCATTGATGAAGAGGTTTGAATATTGCACTGATTGATTGTTTTCCCTGGTGAGCATGTGGTGTCCCATTAGAATGCTTAATCATCAAAGTCAAAAGTCACTAATTTTCTATGGAACCTAACTTAAAAAGTGGACTTCTCAGCTAAAATTAATTGTGCAGTAATATTTGTGCATAGCCTACATCTAGGCTTAGAAATTCCTTCTAGGACTGGAATTAGTGAAACCAAACCTTCAAAATGCCAATCCCTTATATATTGCCTTTTCATCTGTGTAACCTGTTATCATGAGGCCACCAACCCGTTAAAAGCATACACTCAGTTCACTGGTGCTGGCCAGAAGTTTCAGAAGTGGAGTAGATACAGTTTTTTAGAAGCAAAACTAGGATATTTTGAAATTAACTATTGACTCTAGACTTCTGTCTGCTTTCCCAAGGTTACTGACAGTCATATTCATTTCCTTAGGGAGAAAGCCTGTTCTGGTTGAAATCAATGGGAATTTTGACACTTCAGTATAGTCAGGAATTCCCTTTAGATGCCTGAGTTAACGTAATGGAATGAAATACCAAAGAAACATTTAGTCCAAAAATTAAGAATGCTGTTCATCTGTGAGGTCTGAGTCTACAAAATAGTTCCTCAATGAGAAACTGCTTGGTATATGTCTCTATCAAATGTCCATAAGGAATAATCTCTGTGCAACATAACATGTAATAAATGAGGTGGTACTTTGTGGCTCATTGAGAAAAAACTCAAATGTTCTGTGGTGTTCAAATCAACCATAGCTGCCTAGAAAGTTTTAAGCTGTTTTTAGCTGGTGGAGTCTGAGACAGATGCCTTTATAAACTTTAATATTGTCTGATAATTGCCTTGTGTGAGACTTAAAAATAAATAAATAAATCAAGGTTGCATTTTTTATTTTTCACTATAAAAATCAATTATTGACTCTCCTGTCCTTGGCATAGTGTAAAGATTTATTAGCATTCGAAATTAATATTGATCAAAACTCAGGTGGTGGGTCAATTATTATTAAATTAAGGAATTTTTATATTCCTAAGGTTAAACTAAGATTTTGCTCTGTGACTTTTGTCATCAAGATTTTGCTTTTTCTAGTTTCAAATATGGTGAAAATGTAATTGCAGATGCAGGATTCTAACTAATTCTAAATGTGCTTTGATAAGCGGCAGTATGTTCCAGGCACATGTGATGGAAATGATTATCAAAATCATGCAGGCTGAGTGTTTTTTTGTTTGTTTGTTTTTAAACAAAAGATTGAAGTCTTACTGTACATAAAAGGTTTGCCTACACGGCTATATTAGTTCTTAGACCTGACTGACATGCTGGCAGATGCGCTGATGGTGGATTATCTACTCATCGTATGTGTATACAGACTGCTTTTGTGTACAGTCGCTCTACAGACCTTATTGATCCTGTATCACCTTTAGGAGACAGGGAAGCCTTTCAGAGAATAGGGAAGCTGGAAGTTGCCACTGCCTCTACAGGTCACAGTTTCTCCTATTTGTTTCTTGTTAAGGCTGCCTCTGCCCATCTTTTTTTTTTTTTTTTTTTTTTTTTTTTTTTTTTTATCCTCTGGTTCTAGTCTGTTTCCTCAAAAATAGTCTTTAATGTAGATGGGCAAAATACCCTTCTGAACTACATATTTTTCTTTATTTTTTTGAAAGAAATGGTTTGTTGTTTTTACTGGTATAAAATACCTACACACCAGGATCTTGTTTGGCTTGAAATTTTGAAATATTAGTTGTGCACTTTGGCAAATCTTTTCAAGACTTACCTTATATGATCTTTTGTGTACAGCTTCTCCTTCATTACTAAATTTTATCAGTAAATTTAATCAGTAAAGTATGGATTTTTGTTAAAAATTAAACAAAATTCAGCTGCTTAAAAGGGTGACCTTGAATGAAAATTAAACTTAGTGCTTAAGCCTGAAGAATGTCTTTAAAGCATCTTTGCAGAGTTATTATGTGAACTATATCAACTTCTGTTTACTAAAAATAAGCTCTTTCAGACTTATTATTAACTACAGGGCTAGACGATCAGAGATCCATAGCCAGCCCACAGACCAAGACAGCAATTTAAGTATTTCTAGTTTGACCTGTGTTGAGGGCAGAATAAAATTGTAAGGTTGACAAATATGAGTCCAAATAAGATGAAGGAAAATAAATACTGTGCTCATGATTATGACACAAGATTTGTCTCCTGCTGCTGCCAAGGCAGGGGTGGGGGAATGTGTTTTTATTTTTCTGTGTCTGTTTCCTTTGTATTTCTTTGTCTTAACTGCCAGATTTAGAAATGGAACCATCTCTTGAAGACTCCTCAGTATTGAGAAATGTAAAATATTACACACAAAAAAAAAAAAGAAAATTGTCTATATTCAGATGAGTATTTATTTATTAGAGCTGATAGCTTCAGACTGGGACCTGAGAGCCAAGTTAAATGATCTCCAAAGGCCGATGGAAGTAGGCTTACGTGTCCCTTTGCAGTGGGTGCCAGATACACATAAAGGCCGCAGACTAGAAGTCATTGTGAATATTTCATGATGGGAATGGGAAATGAAGGATTAGGAGTGGGCATATACCATAGAGCACTACAGAGTAATTTGTAATGTCAGTAACACCAGTCCTGTTTTAGTTTCTTTGTGTCTGTTGTAGATCAGGTGAGACTTGTCTTGGGGAACAGCAGGATGAGTAGAGAGGAGGGTTAAGTTGGAGCCTGTCCTTCCTCCCCACCTTCTGCACTGCTCCTACGGCCCTTTTCCAGCCCTTCAGCACCTGATGGCACCAAAGAAGCAGCAGCAGCAGATGTCCAGTGATCTGGAAGTTTCTCCCATCTCCTTCTGGTTACATTACACCTTTTTATCCACAGCCATCTTTTGATCTATGCCCAGGCCGTCTCCCTTCAGCAAGTAGAAGAGTAACAAATTCCACAGAGGGTTTTTTTTTTTTTTGGTGTCCCCTTCCTTAGTGTCCACTGCAGATAGTAGAGGGAGTAAACTTTCCATGGCTGGCACTTCTTGCTTAGTTTTGTTGGTGCTCAGGAAACTAGTGAAGACAAGTGGGGCCAATAAGTAATGCATTATTGCTGCTCCATTGCAGGCTAAAGCTGTCTGAACTTGTGTTACTACAAAGCAAAACACACTGAAATAAATTATTGTATTAAATAGCTCTTGGTAATACCTTGCCCCGTGAACCAAGCAGAAAACAGGAAGGGGTTCTGAGACTGAGCCACCTTCCTGTTCTTGGGCTGATTTTTGAAGCAGAGCAATTACATGCTGTCCTATGTACTGAGTTAATTTAAAACATAAATTTGCCCTTGTAACATGATGACTTAAGTGATTCTCTTAATTCTCTTAGAATTCTCTATTTCAATGTCATGTCTGAAGACTGAAGTACCAAAATTGAGTGCAAACACATGGGTTTGAGATGACAGATTTGCCTTTAATGCTCAACTTTGTTCTGTCAAAAAAGTCCCTGATTTGTATTCATTTCCTGCTTCCTTTCTTCATTCTGCATTTGGGTAAAAGCTTGAAAAGTCCCTTATTCTCACTGACTTTATCTTAATGTCTCTTTGATGCTTTTTTTTAAGCTTCTTTTTCATTTTAACCTTTTTGTAGCTGTACATGTTGTCTAAAGCTGTTATTCTCTCAAAATTTCTTCCCTTTCCTCAAGATAATTTCTGTCCTTGAATAAAATTTTCAGAGTAGCTCAAGTCTCGTATTCAGAAGATATATAATTACTTGGAACCCTTTTCTCTTTGAGTATCTTTACTTCTCTCCTTTTCCATATTTCTCTTTACTGTATATTTTCTGGCCTTTGTTTTTGGACTGTTTTGTTTTGTTTTTGTATCCATAACTTTTTTGGTTTTACCCACTGGATTTTATTTATTTACTTATTTTTCAGTCCCATCAAATTTCCTATATCGCTTTTTACTTAACTTTCATCCGCTTTTTTTCTTCCATGTCCATTGCAAGAGCAATGGTTGTATCTTACCAAAGCAAGGAGAAAAAACAACTCTGTGTATCAGCCAAATCTAGTCTTTTATTTAGCACCTTACATTCTGTTGATAAGGTACCCTCTTCATATCCATCTTTTGGCTCATTTTCTGAAATGGATGCAATACAAATGTCTCTTAAGGGAGAACTTGTGAACCTCAGCAAGGTAAGCTGACAGCCTCAGAAGAGAAAAATTTAATACTTTCATTAAGCATAGCTACAAGGCAAAGATACTCTTCAATCTCTAGTGAATTCCCCAACCACTTTCTTTCCTAAGTTATTCTTTCTACAAAATGGTATGAAGTTATGAGTTGATTTTTGTGCATTCAGGGTAGCCAACTACAATATAAATTACAGTGAGAGATTTTTAACCTCTCAGTTCCTTCTACAGAATCTTTCTTTAACAACTTTTATAATTGAAAAACTTAGTAAGAATTATGCAGTGAAATCTGACGCTCTACAAAATTGCATTGAGGCTATCAGTGGATAGGAGTATATCCTACAGCTAATACTGTATCTTTCTAAAACAAAATATTTCACGGTATTATGACAATATTAAAAATGCAAGTTTCTCTAAGAGATGATTCCCCCTAAATTAACTAATTCATTTAAGTCCAAAAGAAATGAAATGGAATCCTGTACATATTTTTGTTCATGACTATATAGCATGTTATACTAATTTATGTTAGTATGAGATATTGATTTCTCCTTAAAAAGAGGTTAGACCAATGTCACAACAGATGGCAAACTATTTTTATAGCTTGTGCGTAACCATTTGCAGGTTTGTTGGTTCCAATTTGCCATTACCAATGGGCATCCATGCTTTTTAAATTAGGCCAAGACAGATAGGTAGTAGTCCTGTCAGTAAAGTGTTAAAATTGACCTGATGAAGCTATGAATTGTGAAGGATTTGTGGGTGAAAGGTCTGAGAAGCTTCTGGGGAGGAATTTGAACATAAAAGATTACATGTATCCCAATAAGAGATCCTCACGTGGAAGATGTCCTTCAGATGAAGGTTTGGCTTAGATCTGGATGCCAGCTGTGAGCCTTTGCTTGCTGAACCCAGCACGCAGTTTGTTAGATGAAGTGAGAAAGAAGCTTCTTGAAAATGAGCTGAAGTATAGCCAGTTATAAGGAACATTTTCGTATCTGTGTGCACCATTCTGTAGACTTGTCAGTTCTTGATGTTTTAATTATAATAAGTAAATTACTTCATTACTTCTATTTAAGATGTCTTGGATGTCCAAGCTGTTTTCAGGATAACTGACAAGCTAGAGGAGTGATACGGTGAGTCTTAAAATCAGGGACCTGGACAAGCCTTGTGTTCTGCAACTCACAGTGCAAGGTACAAGCCCATCTTAGGAGCAGGGCTGCTCTCAGTTGGTTTTCAGAGAGTTTAAGGCTGGTGATGCAAACTGCTGGTGTGGCAGAGGCCTTGTCTAGCTCACCAGTTAGCTCTGTGGCACATGGATGCAGCAGCAGCAGCAGGGACACGCTCCGGATACATGTTCAAGGATGCAGCGCCTGTCATAAACTAGGCGTGAGTGTAATCCCTCTATTCGCATTCAAGAGTAGATTTGGCCCTTTGATACGTTCAATTTAAAGTAAAATCCATATAAAGAATAAATTAATGATAGAAGTCAAAAGCTTGTTTTATGTAAACTTTTCTGGGGAGTTAATAAATTGGCATGCATTACTGCTGAGTTATTTACTTATTGATGAGGTCCTAACTGATAAATTGCTAAACTGATGAGATGAATCGCTGTATATCAATGCCTTTTTTTTTTTTTTTTTTTTTCTTCTAAGGCAGTGCAGTCAGATGGGATCTTGGTAAGCCTCTTAGTACACAGCTTCATATTCCCAAACTTAAAAATTTACTTAGTAACACTCAGTGCACTTACAGCTGTTAGGAATCCTAAATTTGTCAGTATTTTGAATGTCTTTTAATTTCCCCTCAGAATTAGAGAAAATGGTTATATTTTTCATTAAAAGGAAATGATACAACAGGCAGATTCTAAGAATAAAAAGGTACTGAAAACATATTTTAGTTTTTTTGAAATACGATTTTACTTTTTATATGTGAGGTTTTTATTTATGTATCATTACATGACAGTAGTAGTAATAGTACACTTTTGTGTTGCTCTGACAGTAGTAATAAAATGTTCTCTATTTTTATTTTAGTACATTTTTGAAATCACTATGGACAGCTGCTGCTAAGTAAAATATCTCATCTTTTTTTTTTCTTTTCTCCAGAATGTCTCTTGGTCATAAAAACAGCTTGACAGAACTTTTATGTAGATACATCTATTTCAACTGCAAACATAGACTGCATGATCAAAAAAGTAAGATAATAAATTTTTCACTGTAAAAGAGGTAAAATGCGGTACAAAATTGTGAATCCTTAATTTCTTAAAGCAAAACTTTAAACTTGAGACATATTTTCCCATGGGAATTTTCTTCAAACAAAAAGTGTTTTCCTACAAGTCTTACTTTAAACAAAATAAATCCATCCATCTTCCTTCCTTCCTCTATCTTTCTCCCTTCACGTCCCGCAAAAGTCAAAAAAATGCTAGTAGGTCAGCACATAAAAATATCTCTAAATCAAAGATCCCAGACAGCGTTTAGAAACCCATCACATAATAAAAAAAAAAAAAGTACATTGTAGAACCACATCAGAATGTTGTTAGTGTTATGCATTAGGATATCATGGGTATTGTGGCTGTTGTGACTTAAAATAGTTAAATGTAGTTTATCTGTGATACAGCTTTATTTCACGTTCTTTGTGGATATTTCAAGTTCTGCACAGAATTCAGAACTACTTCTCAGGCGTTAACATCACAGCAACTGCTCTTTGGACTATTGCATTTCTGTATGTTACAGCCACGGTCCCAGGTTCTCGGAGTGCTGCAGCTGTTCAGTAAATACAAAGCACTACAATTACAGTCAGTTTCTCCTGTATTCAGTTTCTAGGGGGAAAAAAATCTTCATGCACTGCCCTCCCTAGCTTCCTCATTGAACATATGTTCTTTTCAAGCAGTAGTTCTAACAACAACATAATTTTCTCATGTCTTCTGTGTTTTGATGTTGCTGTTTATGGTATTGACCATTTACCCTTTCTCTGCCTTCTAGACTCTTTAGACTAATTCTAGATTATATTCTAGAATTCTTATGCATATGAACAGTACCTTATTCATTTCCTTTCTATTTGCAAAACATCTATTTTGAAATAAAAGTTATGAATAAAAGTTTCTAGAGGTATTCAGTATACAGCTTTTAACTTTTCTGAAAAATAAGTTGACAGAAGCTTCTTTTATATTCTAGTTCTTTCACAGAGCATAAAATGCTATCAGTAATCAGTGTTACATACAAACATGAAATATTTGAAGGAAAAGTTTTTTTTTTCTTTTTTTTTTTTTTTCTGGCTTTTAAGGAAAGAAGCTGAATCCAGAAATCTCAAATTCCAGGATGTAGAATTACAGTGATGCTCTTTGAGGTTATTATGAACCTGCAAAGCTTTCATTCTGCAATAATATTCAGCATCGAAATCTTTACCTGGATAATGCAATTGCAAGCTGGACCTTAGGAAAAGAATCAGCTACACCGTCACACAACATTAGGAATGGACATGGTCATCTTCCCCAACTATTATTAAAAAAAATAAATAAAATTATTTGAGTCTCCTAAATGCAGTCTTCCATGTGCCTTTTGGCAGTGATTTCCATGGTCTCTCTGTGTGGTAAATTCTCTTTCAACTGTTCTCAGCTTGCTTCATTTTAAGAACTTTGTTCTCTCTTGTTCCTGTGTTGGGAGGTATTGTAAATTGAAAAGCTCAGGATTTTTTTTTAATCTTTAGTTTTTGCTGTTATGATGTATGACTTCTTTTATTCATCTTTTTCAAAGACAAGCATGCTCTTCTTCCTTGCCCCTACTTCTTACTCTAATCCCTTTGCTGGACAGTTTTTAAAGAAAAGATTTTACCAACGTTTTCTGCATACCTGTCTGACGTCTTGCCAGTGAAACCAGTTTCACATTACTTAAAAGATGAAACTACTATTGTAAAACAAACTGTGCTGCAGCAGGATATGTCTTCTAGTACGAAGCTGTTGTTCCAGGTCACAGAACCAGATGCTGCTGAGGCTGTTACTCAGTTATGACACTAAGAGAGCAAACCCATGTATACCACACTGGTGTAACTCAGTTGGGTACTGCAACTTATTCTGCCATTCAAAGCCAGGACTCTGTTCTGTGAAGCCTTCAGCAGCTGAATAAAGTGATTTTTGTGTGGCATTCATTTCTTTTTTTTTTTTTGGATGGTATTACAATTTCACGTAATTTCCTAGGAAGAATTGTTTTTGAAGCCACATCAGTTTAATAAAGCACTTTACAAAATGCAGTTTTGTTTAAAAGTGGTACTTAGAGATTCTCCTTTTCTGGTGATTTCTTAGTAAAATTTCAGATTTTCAAACTCTTGTAGAATGAAATGCCACTGAAAGGGAAAGTTTTCTTTTGTTTCTTTCCTTGTTTTTTTTTTTTTTCTTTATTATTCCAAAGAGTATATGCATTATTTGTGTCTGGCTCTACTAGCAGCTTAAGAACAAAATAGCAGCTTAAGATCAAAATAGCATCATAAATGTTTACTATTGGAACAAAATCCAGGGTTTCATTTCATAAGTCCCACTGGTGTAAAAGGGTCTGATCATTTAAAGATTTCCAGCAGGGCAATGCATTCCCAAATTCAACACGTACTAAGTCTAGGTATGTGTTGTTAAGAGAAGGTTATTTATTCAGTGAACATAGCTTTCTAGTTAAAAGACAGTCTTTATGCCCCATTACTGTTTTTACTTGCATCTGGTGCACAAATTGGTTTTTGTTTATCATTTTTGTGCTTTCACCTTTTACTTGAGGAATATGAGGCTTACAGAAGATCCAGGGTGCCTTGTGAGCATTGAACTACAAAGGACTGAAAGCTTTTTCTTTCTTTCCTTATGGAATTCAGTGTTGAAACTGAGGCATTTAAGTACAGTTGTTGAAAAGCTTCTGTTGTGAACAGAGCTTGAAAAGAAAACAATACCATAGCGACTCACTTGTTCTTTTATTGCTTCTCCCTGTGCAACCTGCTTTTAGCTGTTTATTTTATGCTGACTAAACAGACTCCTTTCATTAAGTGCACTTCCTTAGATATTGTTTCTTCTCCAAACATGGTAAGTGCCAAAAATAGTCATCTTTTGAGCTTGGTTCAGCCTGAACTTTTGCTAAGCCATTCCTGTGTACTCTGTAAATAATAAATATAATTCCATTAACTTAATCATCCTAGCACAGAAGGAGGATATTTGACCAAGTCAAAACCACACTTGATAATACATCCTGGAGATGACTAAGCAGCTGGTTGGTGAAAGAAAGAAAAAGATAGGTGTAAACGTTTCAGACCACCTCTTTCTCTTCATCCTTCAGATTTTTCTAAACTTCAAGAAAAGTTGGAGGGCGTATGCTTTGTTTTTTTGGAGAGAATTTACTATCATTCAAGTTGGTATCATTTTTTTGTTTCTTCCATTATGCAGGAAAATAGAATACCATGGTATATACTCTGTAGTGCTGGGCAAATGCCCACTCATCCCCAAAGAGTTATTTCACATCTGACAGGGAAAGTTAATTAGCTAGCCATGAGCTCTGTCTTGCAGAGCCACTTGGGTGCTTCTGCACGACACTCCTGGTTGTGTCAGGTTTATTCACCATGGCAGGATGCCTCCCTGGCGCTGCCCTGCTGCAGGGCTGGACTGTAGTGCCAAGCTTTTGCCTTTACCTCCCTGCTGAGTTTGGCCAAGCTAGGTTCTGCTTGACAAGGTCTGAGATGGCTCCTGAATTGGTTCAGTGTTGGCTGTTGCACACAGCTGTACTTGGGCTTAATAAGGATGACAGGGGACAAGCACGGGTGTCTTTGAATCCAGAGCAGTCTAAGAACTGTGTAAATCACCATTAGGTAGTTAAGAATTGACTGCTGCTCTAGCAAGTGGTAAATGGCTAAGCTGTTATGTATTTGTTCTTGTTGAATATTACCCTTCGTTGTGTACTTCCATTGTTGTGGCTGTAGGTTTCAGGAGGACTTCCTGAAGACTGTAAGTTAGGAAAGAAAATAGTGTGTTCTTTAGTATCTGAATTCCTTTCACTCTTGGAAAACACTGAGCACCTTGATCCTTGACCTTGATCCGGCTAATTGTGTAAATACATGCTGCTCCGGTGGTTTTCCTTGCCTGTTGATTAGAGAGATTTCAAAGCTCAGAATTGAAGAAAACAATTCAGTCAGTTATTTACTTGTTGCCTGCCTCACCCCAACCATTTATTTTAATTTTTATCACTGGCAGGGAAAAAAAAAAAAAAAAAAAAAGAGCTCTCCAAGCCCTTTTACTCTGTATTTTCTCACTACCGAACACCTGGCTTCTCAAGGTCTTTATCACAGCTTTTTGTAATGAATCAAAACATGTAAAGTTTTGTTCCACCCTGACTCCTGGGTGTTTATGCAAGAATAACAATAAGGTTTTGATAAATTCTTTATTAGATTGGATGGGTCTTAGTTCATACTTTTTTTTTTTTTCAATTCATACTGGGATTTTTACAACAAAAGTAGAATTTTATATAAGGATGCATCTAGAGATTGAGTTGGTATTCCTTATTCTTCAAAAATAAGTAACTGTAAAACTATTAAGTATGCCTGTGGAAGCCAGGTAGTATATGGTGTAGAAAAACAGTTAAGGACGGGTCACCAACCTTAAACATTTTAAGCAAGCTTTTCATGACTTATTCTCCTCTTTTATATATTTATTCAATAGAAAATTTTAAATTGCACCTGGATACACAATTAGTGTGTGCTTCCTGCCATGTTTCTGTTGTCATTATGGTAATTTAATGTAACACCCTGTTGCTAACTGTGCCTATTGTAGATAACCCTATATATTCTAGTATTTACATAGTTATTCAAATCTAGCAATAGTAATGTACCTTTACTTCCCTACTGATACAAAAAGTGTTTTCTGCCTAGTTCCATTGGTAACAGGGCTCTTACTGTGATGTCTACAGTTGAATTGATTTATTTCAAAATGAATGAGGCTTTTTTAGGCTTCTCAGATCAACATTCTCCTGACGTTCCTGTTTCTTCAGCACTTAAAACAAACAAACAAATAAACCCTAAGTCAACAAATGATTAAATCAAAAGTTTTCCTTATAATAATTTCTTGAAAAAAAAAAAAGGGGGGGGGGGGGGCTGTTCATTGAGCAAACCCAAAACTAGTGTCTATTGGTTGATGTATTCTTGAAGTCATACTGAAATATATCCAACAGCAACTCAAACACATCTAAGAAGCATTGAACCATTGTTTTATTTATTTTCCTGGCTGCATACTACAGTAAACAAGAGCTGCTCAACTGTTTTGTATTTCAAGTAGATTTCAGAGCAAGAAGTTACTACAGCCTCAAAAATACGTGCAAGAAACTTTGCATGTAATAGGTCAGTCAGATAAGCCAGCTGAAATCAATAGATAGGCTGTATAGCTTTACATTTAGCCAATCATTAAAACATAGAGACATCATGGAGAAAGACGAAAGGCAATATTTTTGAAAAATAAATAAAACGAGTTGTGTTTTTTTCTTAATTCTCCTGTCAAGATCAGTAGTAGTTTTACTTTAGCTTTCACAGAAGCAATGTTTAGAGTAAACTGGAATTACTTAAAACTAGTATGACATGTTATTATCAAGCTAGCTTGGGTAGAATAAATATTAGTATAAATTAATTAATGGTGATGAATGAGACATCTGATAAAACAACTGTTTTTATGCTGCCACTTTCTTCTTATGTTATTCAAAAATTCTCTTAGTAACATTTAGTCTCAGTCTCTCTACTGTAGAAGAAATGTCTTAATAAGCAAAATGAAATTGAGACCTATGTTAATACTTCTAGAGCAAGATTAGCACTCTTTGCTGACATTTTCAACAGAGCTGGTTGGGAGATGCAATTTGTTTTAAATTTAGATGGTTTAACAAAACCTTACAGGATGCTGAAAAACTAAAGGAAATCTTTTATTCTGTGATTTTTGTGTTGGATATTTTTCCTGTAAATACTGGAGATCCCTTTTTAATCTGTTGTTAGTGTACAGTGAAATGTAGTCTTTCCATTTCATCTACCATATTTTTCTAGCACTGTACAAAAGTATATAAACAGACATGCTCTTATTCTAAAACGCTCTGAACAGACTGTGCAAGGTTCCCCTCCAATTTTCTTGCCTGATTTATAGCTAGAGTTGGCAGCAATGCCTATAGCTAAAGTTTCTTAACACTTTCTGTTACTAGGTCTGTTTTCAATTGCTTATAATTTTGCCAGCTTCAACTGCTTTCTAGTGTTTTTAGACCTTTTGGCTTGGGCAGTGGTTTTGAGCTTTTATGATACTGGTGAGTTACTTCAGAAGTTTTATGGACCTCATCATGAGCTGATCTAGACTTGTGTAACTGAAACTCTGGGCTTAGCTACACTCCCCTAGATATAATGCTACAGAAAGAAGCCCAGCTGGCTTTATTTATTTTTTAGAGGGCTGTGATGTGAATGCGAATGAGACAGACAGTAAGAAGATGGAAGGAAGTTGGGCTGGAAACTCTACAGTCATGACATGTAGTAACTTTTTTCTATTATTCTGCCTTTTCATGTTGTATAAGCATGTGGATTCCATTTGACTGTAGCCAGCTCTGCCCTTCATCAGGCTCAAATTTCTTGCTATTGCAAAAGCAAGCTTGAGGTTATCCTCAGAAAGGAAAATTTCAGTAAGTAACTGAGTACATTTTTCTCTAAGCTCCTCTTCAGAAGAGGTAGAAGGAGCTGCCTCCTTCATTTGAGCAGTCCTGCATTAATGACCTCCCAGGACTGAGCTCCCTGCCTGCTGTGGGGGTGGTTCCTCTGGGTTACCCGCATTTCTGCCACTGATGTGCAATAACACGATGTCTGTAGCAGGAGGTTCCCCTTCAGTGTGAGTGCCAGAGAATGGCAGAACTCTTGCAGCAAGAGATGCTACAGTCAGAACAAGACTGACTGATCTAGCAAAGTGGGTTTTACCACTTCTAGTGACAGCAGTAAAGCTGCACACACAAAGACAGTTCCCGTTTACTGCCTTAAAGGCTATTGCAGGATTTTTCTTAGTTTTATGAACAGAAATAATACGAATGATAATTTAATCAGGAAAATTTGAGTCCTGCAACAATGTTTTAGCTTAAAGCGTAATTAATCAACATGTACGTGCTAATTCTGCTCAGATACAATGCTTTATTTCTGCTGAGCTGACCCTCATTTTGGGTACCTGACTCAACTTATAGCTAAACTAGCCATGGTAAAAATAAGGTTCTGTTTCTCGCACAAAGAGAAAGTAATGTATCTTATTCAAGAGCATGAAACTCTTCTGACCCAACATCTTCCTTTTAACACTGTTCTGCATATTGTCTGTGCCTTTCTTAGACTTTTACATCAAGAAATCAAAAGTTCTGAAAAAATCAAGGGTTTTCACTAAAAATCATATTCTTGCCTTCAACATGCCTGTTTTTTTTTTTTTTTTTTTTCCTCCTGGATAGTTTAATTCTTTTTTCAGGAATAAACCCTCTAAGTATCTGACAGAAAGCAGGTGAATGGTGTCAGGGAAAACAAAAACATTTTAACCAAATCATTGTTTTCCAGTGAAAAATGGAGGAATACCTCACTTTATTTTTGCAAACTGATTTATCTTTACTTGCTGAAGTTCTCAGTGCTAAGGGCACATTTTAGTTTCTGTAACTCAGTTTCACAGTCTTCAGATTTGCTTGGTAATTAATCATGCACCTTAATGCATGTCTTTACCATTGAGTTCCTTTTCTTTATCTTGTAATGTAAATATTGATATTTGCATTGAATGTTGCACTAAACTGTATTTAGTACAGTATTCAAATGTTGTGCATTTTTAAACCACTTTAATGTCTATTTTCATTCATTTTTCTATGTGATTTCAGCTTTTGGGCTTTATCCTGTTTTCTCAACAGCTTCTTGTCTTTTAGTTATCTAGAAACAGTACTCTCTTATACTGCATCTGTGCCTACTTTGTTTCAGACATTTATGGGTTACAGCAAAGAAAGTCTCCATGTAGTACACTGTATTTATTAAATTTCCAGTACTTCACTGAAGGTGTCAGTATTTTCAAGGAGACTCCAGTGTTGCTGAAAATGTCAGTCTTATGTAGTCAGTGCTATGCTTAAAATACACATGCAACAATTTAAAGAGGATACTTAATTAAATCCTTAATTAATGTTCAGTTTTTATTTATCGGAGCTCTTAGTAGGACACATATAGTTAGTAATGCAGTCATGACACACGATTGTTGCGTTTTTCTTTACAAAAATGGCTGGGGGTAGGGGCTGGGAGAAGGACAGAAGGAGCAACTTTTTATTCATGTCAAAATCTGTTTTAGTTCAACCATATTAGAGACAGTATGTTCTGTTGCATTAGGTAACTTATTAAGAAAATTGATCCAAAGAAAGAATAAAAAAAAAAAAAAAAGAGAGACACGCGCAATGCCCCCAACCAGATTATATTTAACCCGAGCCCATTCTCGAGTACAGTTCTCTGCATGCTGCCAGGCATGGCTCTCCTGGCCTCACTGAGGATGAGTGGTGCTGCCTCGGTCAGCGCTGCTGCTTGGCAAGATGAGGTTTGAGCACTGCACAAAAGCAGTTTCCAGACACTGGGTTTGTTTAGACCAACAGATCAATACTTTGATATTATCTGTGCATCCAGCTGTTCCCACTCTGCTCTCCAGGAGAGCCACTACTACAGTAATCTTCACAAGTTGTGTGACTTTCCAGAAGAAAATGTTCAAATTACTCAGAAGAGTAGTAGAACTACTTCTCAGGAGACTCTTCTTTCTCAATTTATAACAAATATGATGCCTAGATCTAAGACCTGGCAACATGTTCAGGTTTTTACCTAACTGGATTTTTGAAGAAGGCCACAGTTTGTTTGTTTTTTTCAAAGCCTGTTGTAACTTTTCCAAACACTTGCCCTACTTCACCATTCTTCACCACTGGGGATTCTTTTATTTTCCCTTCCCCTGCCCCCGATGAACTCCTGGTACTGGTTAGTGAACATGCCTTTTACTTAAATAATCAATGCTTCCTACTCTGCGTGGATGCGCAAGTCACGGTTCTGGGTTCAGGCATGCCGTGATAGCAGGATGCAAGAAGGGGTGGCACTATCACCCCTTGATTGCTACGAGTCAAGGCATACTTTCAGTCTCAATTTCAAAGTTTGAATGCTATCCTAAACTGCTTTTTCTGAGAGTGCATAAAAAGTAACTTCAGACTACAACAGTGCTCTGACTGCACCCAGCAATGTGCACCTGGTAGCTGAGCTCTTGCTACCAGCATATTCTATTTGCTGGTTCTCAGCTATTGAAAATAGTTGAAATTACAGTGCAGCTGGACAGCAAGGGTGTAGCTGATCACACAGTTCATTGTCACTGAAAGGCATAGTCCCATCTTCCCCTCCCTCTGTTCCTTATGCTGCCTGATTGGAGCTCAGGTGACCTTGGGGTAAACCAAAGAAGCACGAAAGGGGACAGAAAAGTAATAGACACAGACACAGACACAGACACAGATTTCTAGGTTGGAAGAGACCTCAAGATCATCGAGTCCAACCTCCGACCTAACACTAAGTACTCCACTAAACCATATCACTAAGCTGTACATCTAAACGTCTTTTAAAGACCTCCAGGGATGGCGACTCCACCACCTCCCTGGGCAGCCCGTTCCAATGCTTAATAACCCTTTCGGTAAAGAAGTACTTCCTAACATCCAACCTAAAACTCCCCTGTCGCAACTTTCGCCCATTCCCCCTCGTCCTGTCACCAGGCACGTGGGAGAACAGACCAACCCCCACCTCACTACAGCTTCCTTTAAGGTAACTGTAGAGAGCGATAAGGTCGCCCCTGAGCCTCCTCTTTTCCAGGCTGAACAAGCCCAGCTCCCTCAGCCGCTCCTCGTAAGACTTGTTCTCCAGACCCCTCACCAGCTTGGTCGCCCTTCTCTGGACTCGCTCGAGCACGTCCATGTCCTTCCTGTAGCGAGGGGCCCAAAACTGAACACAGTACTCGAGGTGTGGCCTCACCAGAGCCGAGTACAGGGGGACAATCACCTCCCTAGACCTGCTGGCCACACTGCTTCTTATACAGGCCAGGATGCTGTTGGCCTTCTTGGCCACCTGAGCACACTGCTGGCTCATATTCAGCCGACTATCAACCAATACTCCCAGGTCCTTCTCGGCCAGGCAGCTTTCCAGCCACTCATCTCCCAGCCTGTAGCTCTGCTTGGGGTTGTTGCGCCCCAGGTGCAGGACCCGGCACTTGGCCTTGTTGAACTTCATACAGTTGACCTCAGCCCATCGCTCCAGCCTATCCAGATCCTCCTGCAGAGCCTTCCTGCCCTCGAGCAGATCGACACACGCACTTAGCTTGGTGTCATCTGCAAACTTACTGAGGGTGCACTGGACGCCCTCATCCAGATCATCGATAAAGATATTAAAGAGGACCGGCCCCAGTACCGAGCCCTGGGGGACACCACTTGTGACCAGCCTCCAACCAGATTTGACTCCATTCACCACAACTCTCTGGGCCCGGCTATCCAGCCAGTTTCTAACCCAGCGAAGCGTACGCCAGTCCAAGCCCCGAGCAGCCAGTTTCTTGAGGAGAATGTTGTGGGGAACGGTGTCAAAAGCCTTACTGAGGTCAAGGTAAACCACATCCACAGCCCTTCCCTCATCCACCAAGCGCGTCACTTTGTCATAGAAGGAGATCAGGTTCGTCAAGCAGGACCTGCCTTTCATAAACCCATGCTGACTGGGCCTGATCGCCTGCTCGCCCTGCAAGTGCCGCGTGATGACCCTCAAGATAATCTGCTCCATGAGCTTTCCTGGCACTGAGGTCAAACTGACAGGCCTATAGTTCCCCGGGTCTGCCCTCCGGCCCTTCTTATAGATGGGCGTCACATTGGCTAGCCGCCAGTCAACTGGGACCTCCCCCGATAGCCAGGACTGCCGATAAATGATGGAAAGCGGCTCGGCCAGCTCCTCCGCCAGTTCTTTCAGTACCCTCGGGTGCATCCCATCCGGCCCCATCGACTTGCGCACATCCAAGCTCCTTAGCAGGTCGCCAACCATTTCCTCATGAATAGCAAAGGCCACATCCTGCTCCCCATCCCCTTCCGCCAGCTCAGGGCACTGGGTATCCAGAGAACAACCGGTATTGCCGCTAAAGACTGAGGCAAAGGCGGCATTAAGCACCTCAGCCTTTTCTTCATCCTTAGTAACTAGGTTTCCCCTCGCATCCAGTAAAGGATGGAGATTCTCCTTAGTCCTCCGTTTCGCATTGATATATTTGTAAAAGGATTTTTTGTTGTCTTTAACGGCAGTAGCCAGGTTGAGCTCCAGATGAGCTTTGGCCTTTCTAATTTTCTCCCTGCACAGCCTCGCTACATCCTTGTAGTCCTCCTCAGCGGCCCGCCCTTTTTTCCAAAGATTATAAACCCTCTTTTTTCTGCTAAGCACAAGCCGCAACTCTCTGTTGAGCCAGGCCGGTCTTCTTCCACGCCGGCTCGTCTTTGGGCACGTGGGGACAGACCGCTCCTGTGCCGTTAAGATTTCCTTCTTGAGGAGCGCCCAGCCTTCCTGGACTCCTCTGCCCTTCAGAACCGCCTCCCAAGGGACTCGGCCAACCAGCGTCCTGAGCAGCTCAAAGTCAGCCCTCCGGAAGTCCAATACAGCAGTTTTACTGGTCCCCTTCCTGGCCTCGCCAAGAATAGAGAACTTTACCATTTCATGGTCACTCTGTCCAAGACAGTTTCCGACCACCACATCTCCCACCAGTCCTTCTCTGTTTGTGAAGAGAAGGTCTAGCGGGGCACCACCCCTGGTGGGTTCACTGACCAGCTGCGTCAGGAAGCTATCTCCCACGCTCTCCAGAAACCTCCTAGACTGCTTTCTCCGTGCCGTGTTGTGTTTCCAGGATATATCCGGGAAGTTGAAGTCCCCCACGAGGACAAGCGCCGACGATTTTGCAACTTCTGTCAGTTGCCTATAAAACTCCTCATCCGTCTCCTCATCCTGGTTCGGCGGTCTATAACAGACCCCGACCAGGACGCTAGCCTTGCCGGCCTTCCCACGGATCCTAACCCACAGGGATTCAACCTTATCATTCCCAGCCTGGAGTTCCACAACATCAAAAGATTCTCTAATGTAGAGAGCCACGCCACCACCCCCTCTGTGCTGCCTGTCCCTCCTGAAGAGCCGATAGCCAGGCATTGCAGCACTCCAGTCATGGGAGCGGTCCCACCACGTCTCCGTGATGGCAAAATAAATAAAATAAAGGGGGGAGGACAGGGAGGGTAGATTTTTGCTACTGTGGTGAGCCCAATCAGCTCTCTGTTAAGTCAGATTAGTACCTCAGTCAGTGTCAGAGAGGTGCAAGAGCATATCTCTGGGAGCAACAGAGAAGCGGGAGACAGCAAAGCAGCGGACTGCCCCTTTCAATAGCTTTTTAGGTCAGCTGGGCTGTCTTGCCTGCCATCACTTTGAATTTTATAGTCTTTTTATACCAACACAGACATGCAAAGTGGATAGAGTGTGACCCACAATCTGGCCCTTCATATTCTTGAGAAAAGTCTCCCAGGAGGCATGGTATTTGAAGGAGAATGCAAGACGACTCTTCTAATGGACCATGAAGTGCTGACAGGCTGCTTTTAAAACAAACAAAAGCCCAAACCATCAAAAATTCCCCCTTGTTTTCATATGTTTTTGGATTTCAACTCCTCCAATGTGTGTAGATGTCATACATAATATTACACTTTGAGAATATTTTAGGTCATCAGTCTGTTACTTAGAAGATTAAAAAATTGTCTTAAAAGATATTATGATCTATCTGGAAGGCCGGTGAAAATGTATCCTTCTCATAGCTGTTAATCTCCACATCTGCCTCCATAGAATGCTTTCATGTGATCTGCCCATGTTGTTTTTTAGGCTTATGTGACTGATGTTAGATAGAGATTATATAGATCAAATGAGCAAGAAGTATGATTATTTTACATACAATATAAAATTCAAAAAGCATGCTTTTCTTCAAACAACAAAAAAGGGGGGTGGGAGTGGGGGATATGTCAGACCTTACTCAGAGGATAATTATCTTCTCCTGCACAGTGAGTTACATAAGAAAGGTTGAACTCATCAGTATGAGAATATTGCCCCAAGTTATAAAGTGAAAAAAGTAGAGGGTTGAAACTAAGAACAAAGGCTTCTCAGATTAAAATGGATACAGCTGTGCCTACAATTTTAATACTCTTCTTAAGGAATTACGCTAAGACTTCTAGAAAAAGAATCACGTGGTCTCCAAAGTGGATATTTCTGGCATTTAGAAATACAGCAATAGTGGAGGTTTTTAAAGTGAATTTGATTGTATCATTCTTGCTTAGGTATGTTTTACTACTTACTTCTTGTATCTTGAACACAGGTACTCGGTTGGCCATGGCTTGCCGTTAGCCTGATGTCTGTCTGAGCTGCAGTAGCTGTTGGGGTGTTAAAACATGTATCAGTCACTGTGAGCACCCCTACACTAAAACCTCAGAGTAGAGTGGTAGCTATTATTTGATGCAAACAAGGTTTTAAAAGAAAAATGTCTTTATCTCTTCCTGGTTTTCCTATGGTTTGATACTATTAAGTGATTTCCTAAGCTACTTCCATGGTAAGAGTAGTTGGTCATTCAACGCATGCAAAGCATAGGAAGGATTCTGCTTGAGAAAATCACACAGTAATTTTGCATGCAATTAACATGGTATTGGCCTTCCTTAGTACTAGTCGATATGATTGATGGCTTTCTTTCAGGCAGTCAATTTGATTTATTGAAGACTTTTAAAGAGTGACTGATAGCTCTGTAAGTAATAAATAAATAAAAAAGTAGTTTAAAAGACTGCCTGAAAAAAAAAGTATTTACTATAAAATAACATATTTTGAAATTAGAAATAACACTAGAAAGCTTCATGAAAATGGTAAATCATTGCACCTTTCCGAGAAAATGTGTATAAGTAGGAATTTTTAAAATCTTTGTGACAATACGTTGGGATTTTTTTTTTTGTCTGATATCTGTTAGGATATAAGTAGATTTATCTTTTTTAATCCTTATTCTGTCAGCTACTGTGCTGTGCCAGCATTCAAAATAAAGTCAAAATGTTACTGCTTAAAATAGTGATACACTTATCTGTGAGAAAGCAAAGCAAATCATTCTGGAGAATATTTTATAAGCATATACCTTATGTGGAGCAGACATAAATGATAGGAAAAAACCTCTTGTTGTTGTGGGATGTAGATATCCAGCCACTATACAATACTCTCAAGGTCTGTCTGTGGCATAAATTTCATTGACACGCACTAGTCAAGGCAGGAAGGCACCTTTAGAGATCGCCTGGTCCAACCACCTGCTCAGAGCAGGGCCAGCTACAGCACGTTAATCAGGGCTGTGTCCAGCTGGGTTTTGATAATCTCCAGGGGTGGGGACTTCTTCAGGACTTCCTTTTACTTACTTAAAATGCCCTCTGTTCATACTAATGGTTATTGTAAATATTTTTGTGGGGACCTTACCTCTCCCTAGGTATGTTGGATTGAATTCAGGTGACAAACTTAAAAATGAACAGTTCAGCCTGGGAACTACACAGATTCATATGTTTTATAACAGAATCACAGAATGGTTGAGGTTGGAAGGGAGCTCTGGAGATCATCTAGTTCAACCCCCCTGCCAAGCAGGGTCACCTAGTACACATTGCACAGGATCACGTCCAGGCAGGTTTTGAATATCTCCAGAGAAGGAGACTCCACACCCTCTCTGGGCAACCTGTTCCAGTTCTCTGTCATGCTCATTATCAAGAAATGTTTTGTCATATTCAGCCAGAATATGTGTTTCACTTTGTGCCTGTTGCCTCTTGTCCTGTCACTGGGCACCACTGAAAAGAGCCTGGCCCCATCCTCTTGAAACCCAGCCTTCAGATATTTGTACACTTTGATAAGATTCCCTTGCTATCTTCACTTCTTCAAAGCTAAACAGGCCCAGCTCTCTCAGCCTTTCCTCATAAGAGAGATGCTCCATTTCCGTAGTCATAGACCTCTGCTGGACTCTCTTCTGGAGCTCCATGTCTGTCTTGTATTGGAGAGCCTAGAACTGGACACAGTGCTCCAGGTGAGGCCCCACCAGAGCGGGAGGATCACCTCCCTAGACCTGCTGGCAACACTTCCTAATGCAACCCAGGATACCGTTGCCCACCTTGGCTACAAGGGCACATCGCTAGCTTATGGTTAGCCTCCTGTCCACCCTGACACCCAGGTCCTCCTCTGCAGGGCTGCTTCCCAGCAGGTGAGCCCCCAGCTTGTACTGGTGCATGGGGTTAGTCCTCCCTAGGTGCAGGACCCTGCCTTTGCCTTTGTTGAACTTCATGATGTTCCTCACCGCCCAATGCCGTACCCTATAAAGGTCCCTCTGAATGGCAGCGCAGCCCTCTCATGTATCAGCCACTCCTCCCAGTTTTGTTCCTTTGTATCTTTTCTAAATTGTACCTGGCTTCTTTCTGTGGGTGTGCAGTTTCACAGGTAGTTGAGATCTTATTAAAGGCTACCATAAGTGGCCTTCACAGGAGTGAACCACTAGAGAACTCTTGTTTCTCTCCACTTTGGTTGGCAAACTGGATTCTTACCAATATTCAGAACCAAGCTCAGTACTGTGTGGGTAGATCTTCAGCCACATAAGGGATGATCTGATACAGCTAAAAACAGTATTATGCCTTTCTTTTTTGTTTTGAAAAGAACGAGATTAGTGTTCAGATGGATCCGCTTAAAGATTGAAGAGAAACAGAAGAAGTAGGCTGAGGCTTCCCAAGAAAATTTAACCTGAAAATAGAGGCTTCTAGGCTTTTCATTCTTAACTCCTGGGTTTTGTTGTTGTTGTTTTCTTTTGTTTTTAATGGTATTATTTTGTTCTTTTTACTTGCCAGACTTGGTGTTCTTACCTAGTAATCTTCTCCCCTGAGAGTTAAGTATTTAGGTGGATGGACATATTTGTTTACACTTTAGATCCCTTTGGTTTTCGTTTCATTTTGTTTTAATACTAGTTTTAGTGTTTGCAAAGAACTACTGCTAGGAGCACTGGAAACTGAGATACATATTTTTCACAGATAAATTCTGCTTTAAAAGAGACAACGGCTGGGAGACCAGTTCAATGATAGAAATCCATAGTAGGTTGGTTGGTCTTTGCAAAATCCTCTGCTATAATCCTCTGATTCAGGTATTTCTATGGGAAATATACTTCATGGTCTGCATGGAACTAAAGCATTTTTTTAGTATTACTGTTCGAGTTACGGGTTTATTTAGGTGACATTATTAAGAAGGACTTGATAGTGTTTGTAAATTAACTTTAACATCTTCACTGAAATTTAATTTATCAACACTGGTAACATGCTGTTATCGTGAAGTAATAAAATTAGCTGTTATAAAGATGTCAACAATGGTTGCTTCTTCCCTCAGAAGGTTAAACAACATTATGACTGTAGTTTGCGTAATAGTGGTATTAAAAATTATAAATGTGAGGCATTGTATCATTTCAGTTTGACTTCTTGTAGCCCAAGATACATTGGTTCAAGTTTTACTGCAGTAGAAATGCTCTGTGATGATAGGGGAGTCAAGCAATCTTGTTATCAGTTCTCTGTAATAAGCAAATAAATACATACATAAATTAGGGATGACAAGATGGTTCTTATCTCACAGGATATTAATTTTGTACTAAATATGATGTTGAAATTCTGTAGCATTGAAGGTTGTCCAAGATCTTGTGTCTGGACAAATATGCTGTTAGTGAAGTTACCCAGAGGAAAGTTGTGGTGAGTTAACATTGCCTATGGGCTACAGGCCCACGCAGCTGCTCACGCACTCTCCCTTTCCCAGGCTGCCCCTGAGGCAAGGCGCCGCCATCTTGACTGCGGGGCCCGGCCATGCCCTGCAGCGGGGCGGTTGGAGCCGACTGGGGCTGGCATGGTGCAGCCCCAGCATTGCCTCGCTCAGTGGCATTTTTCAGGGATGAAATTATGGAGGTTTCTTACTATTTCTACAAAGATTTACTGAACGTAGTATAGCAGACAGGTACGTTTGTGCTATTTAGAAAATTTCCCTGCCTTACATAGCTAAGTGTACTAATCATTTCTGTTTCTGAAAGTAATGTTAGGATGGTATCTTTATATCAAAAGACAGCTAATGTGCATGATGCAGATTAAAATATTTTCCTTCATTTTCTGGCTTTCATATGAAACAAATACTTTTCTACATTGAGACACATGGCATGCTTCCCTGTGGCTTTTCTTGGCCCGTGTTTCCACAACGCTTGGGATGGGAACTGCAGTGAACCATGTGGAAATTTTGCAGCTGCCTTAGGGAAGGTAAAAAGCCTATAGGAATAGTCATGTGGTATTTCATATTCATATAGATTTTCCAAATTGTAAATGTAATTTATCATCGTATTTGTACATATATGAAATAATGTACAAATATGATAGTGAACAGAATATCTATCAATTATGTTGGTATTTGTACCTGCTAGCAACAATTTCAAAGATGGGGAAAGAAGCTACTTGGATAGGTAGGCATTAGGAGAGGTTGTTATTCCCTGTTCTGCAGTTTTACAGAACATATGGCTCATTTGTCAGCATTCCCACTTGTCCTACTCTGTGTGACATCGCATTGCTAAAAGAGTTGATCAGTGACCTGTACAAATCAATGGACCATCTTTCTGATCTTTGACAGATGGGTATGGATGAGTTGCATGCGGTTAGTCAGTTTGCCTGTATTGCTAATGAATATTCTTGACCACAAGAGGCCAAAGATCAGAGAATAGGAGGGCTGCGTTTCTGACTTGAACTGTCTTTGTGGCTGTCTCAGCTCCATTAGACTTGCATGCTGATGCTGAAGGGAAGAGGAGTGGCAATCTGGTCATTTCTAATCTCCTCTGACATCAGTAGGTCTGGTGGTTAAGTATACATGATCAAAGAGAGGTGGAGGAAAAAAAAAACAACGTGGACTTACTGAGCAAATGGAGAACGCTTTGTGTTTGGAGGTACTGCTTCTACTATATCCTTCAAACATACTTACAGAGAAATCTGCTTTACCACCTATACAGGAACCATCCAGCTCTTTGTTGCCCTGTATTGTTTACATGTTCCTGGTGTACTTCTCTGGGGTCGTGATGTGTATGTGTTTCCATGACAATTTAACTGTGGAAAAGTTGCTCTTCTGGATAATTAAACCACTACTTCCAAAGCTTCAGTGTATTTTAAGGGCTCTTCTTTCAGAAGTAATGTATAGTTAGTTATAAATCCGCTTGAATTGGGTGCGAGTTTTGGCTCAGGGGACAAGGCTTGTTGGGGATTCTTACACTACTTCATTAGACTGGGTTACACAGTTGGAAAATACAGATTCCTTGGCTCTCAGGCACCAAGGTCAAACAGCAAACTTCAGGCTAATCACAGAACAGAAGAGTTGCTTCAAGCTTAACTTAATTATATTAGGGAATTAAAGAGAAAACTCTTGTTGGTACTTTTTAGAGCATAGGTGAATGTGAGTAAGTGAAGACTTGATAAGATTATAGAAAATCTTTAATGCTTTGTAAATGAGAAGTATTGAGATGAGTAAAATGCTTTTAATAGCAAATCTCTGACTGTCAGGAAGAATAGCTCTGAGACCAAAAGAGGTACAAAAGCTGGCTTCCTCCATCTCTAAAGACTTAAACACTCCCATTCATCCCTGTAGCTTAACTCCCTGCCCAATTTCTACTATATTTCTGTTTAAATTCACTGTTACATGCCCTATCCTCATATATTACTTAGTAAATTCTTAAGGCATCCTGAAAATGTGTTATAATTCTAGCAACTGTTAAAAGTGACAGGATTTGCAACACCTTGATGCTGTTTGATCAAAGAGAAATCATTTAGACTAAGAAGATGGTTAGAAGAAATTATTATTATTACATCCTTCTTGTGAGTGTTTTGTTATTTATACAGTTCTATAAATACATGTTTTTATAAAGAAAAGGAAAAACTATTTCATCAGTTACCATCTAAATTATGTGAAGATGTGCTTATTTTAGGGGGAAAAAAGAGGAGAAAAAAAAAGATGTAGCCTGTTCTCAATGACTAAATCAAACAAAATGCAGTTGGGTCTCTGGTTTCTCTCTTGGAAGAATTAGGGAAGGCAACATCAAACTGCCATAGTTTTTTGTTTACTTAGCTTGGTCATGTAAAGACATTAGTTTTCCTATTTGTTTAAATAGTGGTTCAGTTATGTTACACTTATAATGGGTTTCATATAGCTGGTATGAACTAATAATTTTATATGTTTATGGATTGGGTGTGGGGAGAAAGAAGAGCAGTACAATGATACAGAAGAATTAAAAGCTGAAGTTGGAAAAGCACCCATTGGTGAGTCTGTGGACTTTATTAAATGAATTTAATAAATTTGATTAAAAATGTATAAAACTAGATAAAATCTGAGAAATAGTTAGTATGTATTGGCAGTGATCAGTGGTGATCGGTGGCGCAGAGTCCGGCTGGAGACCTGTGACTAGCGGTGTTCCCCAGGGGTCGGTGCTGGGTCCGGTCTTGGTCCGGTCTGGGACCTTAATGAGGGAAGTGTCCACCTTCAGCAAGTACGCAGATGATACAAAGCTGGGAGGAGTGGCCGACACACCAGAAGGCTGTGCTGCCATTCAGCAAGACCTGGACGGGCTAGAGGGCTGGACAGGAAGAAACCAAATGAGGTTTTACAAGAGTTGCACCTGGGAAGGAGCAACCACATGTATCAGTACAGGCTGGGGGATGACCTGCTGGAGAGGAGCTCTGCGGAGAAGGACCTGGGGGTCCCGGTGGACAACAGGTTGGCCATGAGCTAGCAGTGTGCCCTGGTGGCCAATAAGGCCAATGGCTTGTATAAAAAGGAGCGTGGCCAGCAGGTCAAGGGAGATGATCCTCTCCCTCTACTCTGCCCTGGTCAGGCCTCACCTGGAGTACTGTGTCCAGTTCTGGGCTCCCCGGTACAAAAAAGACAGGTGTCTACTGGAAGGAGTCCAGCGGAGGGCAACAAAGATGATACGGGGCCTGGAGCATCTTCCCTATGAGGAAAGGCTGAGAGACCTGGGTCTGTTCAGCCTTGAGAAGAGAAGACTGAGAGGGGATCTTATCAATGTCTACAGATATCTTAAGTGTGGGAGACAGTGGGAGTTGGCCAAGCTCTTTTCAGTGGTTTGTGGGGATAGGACAAGGGGCAATGGCCACAAGATGGAGCACAGGAAGTTCCACACCAACATGCGAAAGAACTTCTTCATGGTGAGGGTGACGGAGCACTGGAACAGGCTGCCCAGGGAGGTCGTGGAGTCTCCTTCTCTGGAGATATTCAAGGCCCGTCTGGACGCCTACCTGGGCAGCCTGCTCTAAGGAACCTGCTTTGGCAGGGGAGTTGGACCTGATGATCTCTTGAGATCCCTTCCAACCCCTACAATTCTGTGATTCTGTATAATACAGAGATACCTAGAACTTCTGACAGAACCATAGATACCCTATAGCAAAAATTTGTTTATTAAAAACTTTAGCTTCTTAATAGCACAGCCCTAGATCTTCCTAGCTATGTGAGACCACCAGATTTTCAGGATGAATGCTACAGGCCTGGGGACCACTGGCTGGAAAGCTGCCCAGCGGAAAGGGACCTGTGGGTATTGGTCAATATCCAGCTGAACACAAGCCAGCCACTGGCTGAACAGAGCTCAGGTGGCCGAGAAGGCCAACAGCATCCTGGCTTGTATCAGAAATAGTGTGGCCAGCAGGACCAGGGAGGTGATTGTCCTCCTGTACTTGGCTCTGGTGAGGCCAGAATACAGTGTTCAGTTTGGGGCTCCTCACCACAAGAAGAACATCAAGGTGCTGGAACGCATCTAGAGAAGGGCTACAAAGCTGGTGAAAGGGTCTAGAGAACAAGTCTTAAGAGGAGCAGCTGAGAGAACTGGGGTTGGGGTTGTTTAGCTTGGAGAAAAAGAGGTTCAGGGGAGACCTTATTGTACTTTACCTTAAAGGAGGCTGTAGCGAGGTGGGGATCATGTTCTTCTCCCAAGCCCTAAGAGATAAGATGAGGGGAAACAGCCTCGAGTTGCAGCAGGAGAGGTTTAGTTTGGATATTACGAGAAATTTCTTTACTGAAAGGATTGTGCGGCAGTGGAATAGGCTGCCCAGGGAAGTGGTTGTGTCACCATCCCTGGAGGTCTTCAAGAAACATATAGATGTAGAACTTAGTAACATGGTTTAGTGGTGAACTTCAGTACTAGGTTAAAGGTTGGACCAGATAATCTTAGAGGTCTTTTCTAACTTGAATGATTCTATGAGTCTCCTTAAGGCCTCTGAGAATTCCTCAACACACTGATGAAACATACACCAGCTTGATTGCCAAACTGAAAAATTTTAAGAGCTCAGTAAACCAGTTCTTATGCTTGTGAGCACATTGCACGAGGGAACAGTTACAGACAAGAAACTGTCTTTTTCCATAAGAATTTGATGCATCAAGACAAGGAAAAAACATTTTTTTCTGTTGTTACAAGGACATTATTTTTAAAAGCTAGTATTTACAGTTCTTACAGCATATGTACTTCCTTGTATATGCTGTACATTATTGAATAGATATTCAAATGTATTTTCTGTCCTCTAATCTGAAGAAAACATGCTTTACTTCAGCGAATTATTAGGTACTTGTGTGTTCATTTGTGGGAAAAAAAAATGAAAGAAAGGGAAAAAAATCCATATATCAATTCACATCGGAAGAAGGAGAATTGGTTCGTGTTCTAACTTGCAGGCTCTAGACTACACAGATGTTAGTACAGAGTACATTTGATGTCATCCAAATATAACAGACGCTATTTGTACGTTTTTATTGGATATTTCACATCTTGCTCTATAAAGAATTTTTAAATCTCTTTATTTTTAAGTTTATTTTTCTACCCATGTTATCAAGGAGGAAAAAGAATGCAGAACCTCTATAAGAAGCAGAACTAATCTAATAGTATTAGTTGTTCCATCTTTGCAGAAATATTAAGTTTTCTATACATATATGTATATGCAGGCATATACATATCACATAGCAGAGCTGATGGGAGAGATTGATGGCATCATGAAACTCAGTCCTGATTCATCATTGGGCAATTTAATGTATAATTTCTTTGATCATCTCCATAAAAACTGGTGGCAGTATATTATCACAGACTTATGAGAAAAATGAGCGGCATGGCCCCAAAAAAGCTGGGCCATTAATTAAATGATATGCTTGTTCATCTTGCAGGTCAAGCAGTTAATTGTGCCAAGAATTGCTTTGAAATCATGCATATCTCAACTTAGACCTTTTGCCTCCCAAGAGAATTCCTCAGGTCTTACTGAGTATCACGCTTCCTGGGGATGCCAGTCTAATGCTAGCTAATCCTGTTAGCAAGTATAATAGATACAGTGATATCTGGAAATCTGAATCTATATTCAGAAGTACTACACACCGGCGTAGGAGAAAATTGAAATCTCTGTGGCTTCCTGAATGTGAGAGCAAAATACGATTCATGGTTAAAATTAGTGCCATGTGCTCCAATAATTCATACTTCATAGGGCAGAGGAATAACTGCAAGCTAGGATTAAAGATTCTTCAATGACTTTGTACTTTGTAGATGTACAGTGAAATCTGTATTTGAATGAGTTCCATGCTTTTCAGCTCCCTATGCTCTTATATGTATAGGAGTCTACTTTTCCAGTGCAGTTTCCTTTTTAGATTTGATGCTTTTGTATAAATCCCTATCAGAGAGGGGTAGTTGGTATGGATTGGTTTGAATTTTTTTATTCTTTTTAAAAGGTGGGAAAAAAAATCCTTCTGTTTCTGAATGCTGAATCAATCTTCAGGCAATATTCGGACAATGGAAAGCAGCCTACAGTCAATGGTAGCTGAAAGTTTGTAGGCTTCGGTCCTTCCTTGCCATAAAAACAGTCTTAACCATGACCCGACTCAGCCATCAGCAGTGGTGGTAGAGTAATGCAAAGATCAGATCAAGTTGAGTTGTACAGTTCATTTTAGAGAAGTTCATAGCTGTAGAGATTATTCAGAAAGATTCAAATAGAATTGTAAGGGCTCTGTTGCAAAGCTATTAATATTGCTTATTGCTTATTACTTTTAGTCCAGCATTTGGCACTTCAAACATATATTTTATTAAAAACGAAATTTTTTTTTGTGAAGAACCTGTGAAGTTGGTTGACATGCGTCTTTTCAAGTTACTAATATTACTACTGAACAAAAGCAAGGCTGTCATTCAAAATACATTTTTAGAGAAGTACTCTTACCAGAAGATTGGGCTAACTAAGAAAAAAAAAAAAAATCCTGAGGATTGATCAAAATCAATATTTACAGTTTTGTAAATACCTGTAAGTGATGTAAAAGTATCCTCAGCTCTGAGTAAGCCAGTTGGTAAGTATGTGAACCATTGAGAGTCCTAAAAACAATGGCAAATGGACTTGTGCCTGTCACAACAAAATGACTATGTATTAGATGAAGAATGTACAAGGCAGAGTACATTCCTGGCTACATCCCAGCTGTTACAATACGTTTCTCTCTCTTCAAAGCAAGAAAAATATGTTTTTCCATATACTGTTAGCATTCCATCCAGAAACTAAGATTTTTCCTGCTTTACAGGATTCACATCTTTTCAGAAGATGATATATACAAAGATCCAGTAGGATCAGGAGGTCTGCTACAATGATTTCAAATGACACAATGATACATATTAATATAATATGCACACATAATTTATAGGAGAATAGAAGGTTTTCTTCCCTTTAAGCCTGCTATTAGAGAAAGATTTCTGTACTTTTAAAGAAAATTAATCTCATTTAAATGGAATCAGCTTTGTTAATGTGGAAGGATGAATATGTCGTGTTGCTAACGAAATGGTCTTTAGTGTGAAGACTTCCAAATAATAAATATAGATACTTGTGGGATAGACATTTCTGCAAGTGTTGCATAGGGTTTATTTGACCATCTCTGTAAAAGCAAAAAGGATTTTCTGTCTTTGTAACTCTTTTCAACCTCCACATTCAATGGATAGTGAAAGCAGATTGGTTTTCCAAGGATCTTTTGAAGGAAGTCATTTTTTCCTGACATCATGACTCACAAAATATTGCTTGAATACCACAAACATCTCCAAGCCTTTATAGACCATAGAGTATGGGCTGTACATGTAGTAACCATTTCTGTACAAAGCCTTCACATTGTAAATGCAGAAAAATAAATGGAAGGAATGGAAAAGAAAGCAACTTACGAGGCCAAAAAATTCCACTGGTATATCAGTGGCATTTGCTGACAAAGTTATTTGTTGAAAGTCTTCCATGGTAATATTTTGATGATAAAGTTTATTTATTTCAAAGTTAGCCTTGTTTAATATACAGAAAGAGCTTCCAGTATTTTCTCATATCTTCAAGAAAAAAAAATGCAAAATTTATGGCTTCAATTTTTCATGAGATCCTTTTGTGTAAGACAACACTGCCCTAGTAATTATCCTCATCTCATATAAGAAGCTAATGAAGATCGGTTAGGTATTTACTTCAGATAAGTGTCAGGAAAGATCCTGTGCCTAATTCATGTTAGACTTGATATTTACTGACACACCAATGTCATAGCTTCTGGAAATGGACAGTAATTCAGTCAAAAAATCACTGTATTTCTGTTTCTGGTCTCTTGCAGTTCTGTTCTCAACTTTTTGTTCTATCTGTCTCGGTTATTTTGGAGAGTATTAGTAGGTACGTTCAAACACGTTAATATTGATGAAATCACCTGATATTTTTGTTATGAGTGCTGCTTAAGTATTCCTCAGGAAATACTGATCTACCTATCCATGATGGAACAGTGTCATTGCAACAATATTGTTTATTCTTTGTGTTCAATATTTTCAGTGGGGTTGATTGCTGGAAAGATAGAAAGATGGACTGTTCATTAAAAAAAAACGATTGCTCATTCAGATCTCCAGGTATTGCAGGCTACATTTCTGCAGCATTTCCTGGAAATACGAAATTCACCTTTTGCCTCACTCATTTATTGTTGATTCAGTGAGTTCAAGTTGCTTGTTTGCAAGCTACGTCCCTAAGGCCTGCATGCTTCTAGCCATTTGCTAACAACAATTGAAGTCTGCAGTGGTGATGAACATTGCAGTGGGCTACTTTGCTCTCTAATATAGTCTATCCTACCTGTAATTAAGGAATTAAGGACTTGTTTGTTTAAGAGGAGGGAAGAAAAAGGAATCATAGGCTCCTGGTCCAGAAAACTTTTTGAAGCGTGTTTTTTTTTTTTTTTTTAATATTATTGAATTCACTGCTACTTAGAATGAAAATAAGTATGTGCTTAGAGAGTTAGCTTTATAGGGGTGCTTTCCTGGATTGGGACCTCTATTTAATCACTGTCCTATTTAGTCTACATTTTGCAATTCTTGCTCATTTCTCTTGTGAATACCTTGCTGTCTTAGTTGTTATGAATAGAGCTCTTTGTTTTCTATATATGGAATTTAGTCTAAATAATGACCTCCAGTGAAGTACTTCTATAAGGTCACAAATGCCTCTCAGAGCCCAGCTAAAGTAAACATCCTAAATAATGATATTTTATTTTTTATGGACTTAATATATCACTGACATACAGTGAACGTTCCCCAGTAAGGGAACGGCAGCTCACCGGCTCGGTTTCATTGATCTGCAGGCTGCTTTTTCTTCTGAAGAGTTTAATTGCAAAAGACTGAACTCTGAGTACTTGCATACAGCATGTATGCCTAATTTGAAGCCAGCAAGTCTGGTTCAGAAGAAGATGGTTAAAGTAGACTGATTGTGTATTTGCGAAAGTCCCTCAGCAAGGCATTGTAGATACTTCCTATTTTGAAGCACTTGCTTCTGTTCCTGAGTGCCACGGTCTGTATGGAGTCTCTCCTGAGATGTCTAAGCAGAAGACCTGCTTTTTCTGTTAAGGAAAAATGATAAACTGACATCCCAAACAGTGTGTTATCTGATACCATTATTAGGGAAGCCTGCAGCTGTTTGTATTTTCTCTCCAGAGCACGTGTCACTGTGGCAAATGGAAAATATTTTCATCCTCTAGGATTACAGAGCTGCTGAAAAGCCATAAACAAAACATAACTAGAATTGTGTATATAAGTGACAGTTAATGTGATCTCTCAGAAGAAGGCAAGGTAGAAAGGGAAAAAAATACAAGACAGAATCCATACTTTTCATTTACAACAATACAGTTCAGAGAGAATTTCAGAGGAAATTATTGCATGAATCAGTGGAAGTGTTTTGCTTCCTTCATTCTCAAACTAAACACAAATACACAAACCTGTGAAGAATACTTTATAAAGAGCTGTATGTGTGTGCATATCTATTTAGAAGTAAAGTGCCAGTGGGTGAAGTGGGGATCCATTTAAAGTCATCCGTATCGGAAAACAGTTGCACCTATGTTAATGTGCTTTAATGGTTTCACTACCTGTGGTATTTGACAAACATGCATGCCATATTGATAATGAAGGAGAAAGTGGCAAAGTGTTTTTTCAAGGTGAAACAGAAGGGCCGTGTCTTAATTCTTGATTTCATCAGGCTAAGTCCCTAGTCCTGGTGGTCTTACTGTTTTCTGGTGAGAGAAAGTGGCCTTAGAGCATTTCTCAGTATTGCTGATCCTGTCCACAGTCTATCCCAAATTGATCTCAGCAGCAGAGGTGTGCTCAATGAAAAATAGTTATTAAAAAAATAATTTGGATACTTTTATTTTGTGTTGTGACTGGTTTTATTATATTGAAACAGGACTCTTCCTGGAGAAGAGTGGAGTGGGGCTCTTTATTCAGACTTTGAGGAGAAGACACAGCACATCCTCTGCTTTTCATACTGAAGAGATTACTGAATTTTATCCAATCTCTGATGTGTCTTCCTCCCTTCCCCATAGTCACGGCTTTTGTTGGAGTGACATGGCAAAGCAGAAGCACGTAGCCAGTATTTTCCAAACCTCACCATCCTGTCCTGCTTTCTGTCGAGCAGCTGCTGAGCAGGGCTGATGAGGGGTCCCAGCAGTACAGGCTTCCTTTGATGGGGCATCATTTTGACACTCCTACAGAAAAATGACACAGGTATTCCTGAATGAGCTGCAGTGTACATCACTTGAGCGTCTTCTGTTCCTGATGGAAAAAGAAGCACTTAATAACTTAAGCAGAAAGGCGGTAGTCACAGCAGGATCAGTTCACTGGGGTGATGTCCTAAATGTAAAAAAGATCTGGCAGTGTCAGGAACTGCACATGCAGCTAATTAGAGGTGATCTGATAATCTTTTATTTTTTATTTCTGGAATATTTGAACAACAACAACAAAAAAAAAAGGTAAAAAACGAGGAATTAAAAAATAATAAAAATAAAAGGCCATGAGAAGGGCTTGAGAAGCCTGCTTTTAGTCTTTGAATCTGCAGCTGCTGGCATCCAGCAGAAAGCAACGTGTGCCCATGGACTGGCTGGACAGGGCTCAGCTGAGGGCCAGCTCTTCCCAAGGCAGGAGGAGTTGTACCCACATCCGGTGGTCCTGGGAGACTCTGTGTGATGTCTGTCACAAGTGCAAATGAGCTGAACCCCCAAATGGCACGACCCCGTGTCTTTTTGCAGTAGTGGTGAGGCTGCTGACTGTGGGTCAGCTCAAAGCAGCAAGATCTTTATTGGAGGCATTACTTGGTGGCTAAATACGACCTGCTAATTCACTTCCGTTGCTTTTTCAAGTATTAAAACCAGTGTCTAGAAATAAACTCAGCCATATAGCCACAGAAACAAGAACAGTATATTAGGGTTTAAAAAGTTAATACTGAAGGTATAAAATATCTATTGTTTAATCAAAATGTGACATTATTACTACCTAAAAAATATTCTGATTAATGTGATTTGGAAGTCCAGCTGGGACAAAATGTTCACCTCCTTACTGAGAGCACACAATAAAAATAACAAAATCTGAAAAAAGATTTAAAATGCTCTTTTCCTGATGCGGTGACGGGAAGGCCACAGTCAGCATGGTTGAAAATGTGTATTTCACATCATGGACAACACATATGACATCTGACATCAAATCTATCCATTGCATCAAATCACATGTGATGTTGAATTCATAGGTTTGATTTGCTAACAGTTTTGGTGAATAAAAGCTATGAATTTGGCTTCTCCTTTCTATCTTTTTTAATTCTGCCACTTAGAAAGCAGTGACATATGAGCGCAAAATACGCAATAATTCTTCACAAAGAGATTTTTACTCTCTTGCTTTTCCTTTTGTTTGCAGTTAACTTCTTGGAACATACTGCTAGGGTAAAAAGTGAGTTTAACAGACAACGTTAATAGTAGGGTGTTGGAGGGCCATATATGAGCAGAAACTGTACAAAAAGGGACATTCGCGTATTTGAGACTGCATAAAGTGAGGGAAACAGTTTTAAATTTACAACTGGGACATAGTTAAGATTCTGTTTTATTGGGCTTGGCTATCATGCAATTTTGAATTTCGCTTTCATTTGGCTTGTGGCACAAAGTCATGATCTCTCTTCACACTCTGGCGCTGAAGTGCTGTTGGCACATCCACAGTGCAGTGATTGAGTGCCAGCAGTTGGCACTCAGACCCTGCAATGTTTCCAGCTCCTGTGGTGCATATGGGACTGGTAGGAAGTACTGGATTTCACTTTTGGTCTGCAATCCCAGAAGGATCCTTCAGCAGACAAGGATTACCCTTGTAGATGTAAACTACACCTTTTCCTGCAAGTTTGCTCATCATACCTTCCACTAACATAATGTATACCACATGCTATCCATTCATAGTATGCAGTCAGAATATTCCCACTTAAAATTCCCAGCTTATTTTCATTTCTTCCTACCTGACTTACCAATTACATATCCAGAAGGAAACAAAATTCAAGGTATAATTTATGCGATTAATCTATTTCAAGTATGTTTTTCTTATCTGCTTTGGAAAATGACCTTTTGAAACATGGCCCTATGAGAGGAGCCATGGCAATGAGGTTCGGCATGGAGACGGCTGCAGTCTGGATACACAGTGACATCACAACGTCTGATGGAAGCAACTGGTTGTGTCTCAAAATGGTATGATGCTGTCATTCCCTAGGGAAAAAAACACTGCCAAGCTTTTTCTTTGGAGGTGTTGATCAGTCTGGTAAAGATAGCATGCAAGTATGAAACTTCCTGACTGTTGTGGCTGCTGGCTATTTTCATGGCTTCAAAGTCCATGAGATGACCATATATGTTATGGGCTGCTAATTCAATGTGTAGTTCAAAAAAAAAAAGTGAAGAATTTACTGTCTTTATAATGGCACTGTCTTGCATACTTCTGCCTTGCAGTTTGAGTATTTTAATTGTACCATCTGAGAGGGGTGGCATCTGAATGACATGCTATCACTTATTGTTTTGAAGAAACAAACAAGTTACGCAATGGGATGGCTGCACGAATGGTTGGCTAGCATAATGAATTTCTCATTTAGAAGTTTATATGGAGCTAACATCCATTTTACAAATGGAACAAAAGTCTTATAGGAGCAGGTGGCTGTTCACAGGAATTACTCCAGCAGGTCTGAGTTTATAAGGGAAGAATATCTTGTGCTTCGTTTTAGTTATGCCTATACAATTTCACTACAGATGGTAGTAGCAGTTTCCCCAGCAAGGCCTTCTAAAGACTTCAGCGATTAACCGTAAAGCAATTGTTCTATGTCTTCCCTAAGGCACAAAAATCAGAACTGTGCCCTAGGAATTCTGAAATTCCTTTATAGTCACAAGAACACTGAGGCTGTGCTGGGAGGTGTCTAAAACACTGCTTTCCTGTAACTCAAGCTTAATTGGAAATGATCATCTCTCGGGGTGTGTAGTATCAGTGTTTTGGTGCCGACTCTACTAAAATATAGTGTTATTTCAGTTGTAATGTTTATGATTTACTATGACAATTATGTGGCTCATTTTGGAAAGCTACTGCACTCCTTGTACAAGAATTTAAAAACCTATATTATGTTATTATACTTGGAAGGAAAGAATAAAAGGATGGGCATCTGAGAAGGGTGCTGCCAGTTCAAATGTAGAGTCCATAATAACTTTTTGAAACATGTTTGTTGCTTGATATTGTTAATAGTCAAGCAACTTATTAGATATTTAACGTTTCTTTAAAAGTTAAAATTTTGTCAACTAGTTTTCAAACCAATGCCAATATGCTTCTCTAAATCACAAATCCTTTAGTATAGTTTTGTGCCATGGACAAAGCAAGGAGAAACTGAGCAAGGAAGTGATCTTAAAATCCCTCTAAAATGAGAAATAAAAGACAGTTGAGATTTTTGTATGTATGTGCGTATGATGTTTTGTGGAATCTCATTGCCTTATGAAGTTTCTCTGTTTCATCTCAGACTGCCTATTGAGGTGGCTGTTGTTGGGATAATTTGTATGGGGGGGGTGTGACTTTTTCATGGAAATTTATATATATATAATTCTTCAGATGATTAATCACATCTATTCTGTGTCACATTTGGCACACTTACAAAACCATGACAGGTCTGGCCAGATTTTGGCTCTCCCTTTGGGAAAATGTACTACTGCATGTCAAGTCTTGCCAAATTACTGTATTTAAAATCCCTACTTTTGCTACAGTGGTAATAAGTCACATTCAAATACTTTTTTTTTGCTACCATTTTATTATAAATATTTACTTAATAAACTAGTTACTTTGCTGTTGTAAATTGGACATTATCTGCAATTACTAAAGGAATTATGCTAATTTATACGGGATGATACTCTACATCTGTATTTCTAATGAATAAAAGCTATTTAGAGGGAATAAGAGAATAGCACGTAGTTATCTGAATCCAAGTGTTTTGGTTTGCACAAACATTGTGGACAAGTAATTACCTGTGGCTGTATAGGTCCTGAGTGATGGCAGGATGTCAATTCATTTCTTTTTGTCTGTGGAGTCGCAAGTCACCACCAAGATCTGAATATGGAGTCAGTGAAAGAAAAAAAAAAAAGTTAAACTGTTTCTTTTCTTTAAAACTCAGTTCTATCTTATTCATATGACATGCAAAGAAAAATAAAATAAATAATAATAATAAAAAAAAGCTTTGTAGTTCAATGACATCTGTGTTCTTTGCGAACTACAGCCCATCCTCCATCATTGCTCCAGCTTTGGAAGACGAATACTATACGTGGGAAGGGTTCCGTTGCTTTGCATCCCTCTGATGCTTTCCAGAACTGAAAACTGTAGCCAACATTAAAGGCATTCTGTGGTGATTTTCTTGTAAATTTGACACCAGTGATGAAAAACAGCCCCGCAGCACCCCCAGTTAACTGCTAAATTTGAGGCGCCAGTGGCATGATGCCGTCCTGTGTCCATGAAATTAACCGTGGCACGTATTTCCCCTTCTGAAAGTAGTTGTGTTCAGGGTACCTGCAGGAAAGCAGCCCCATGTCAGTGTCTCAGAAAGATGAAATGAGTTTGAAGGTGAGTGTAATGGTTAAGAACAAAATGTCAGATAAGAATAGTGTAGCATCCAGAAAATTGATATCCTTACAGCAAAATGAAAAAAAAAGAAGCCAAGATAACAACCATCTGAGAAGAGACCTGATGGATTTAAACTGAAGCATGTGGGGGACTTTTTATTCAGAGTCCTTCTTGGAATCGTTATTCTGAAATAACATATGTAGGCAGTATGTCATTTCCCTCTATATCCACCACCTCATTAATACAGGCTGGCAGTGCAGGAAGAAAAAAAAAAAAAAAGAGTATATGAGCAAAGTTTGCTACATATAGTGAAAGGGGTTTTTGTTTGTTTGTTTTGTATGTTGGGTGGTTGGGTGTTGTTTTTTATTTTTTCATACTGTAAAAATAGGTTTCAAGTGGGTGTCTGTCCTGTGCTATCTTTCCTGACCCACTAATGGGTTAAAAAAAAAATAGTTTTCCTTAATGGGTGTCCCAGTCTAATGGCAGATCTCTGGGCTGCCGCAAAACCTACCAGCAAACATACAGAAGCCAGGGATTTCATGTACAGACAAATTCTAACTTTAAAACACTAATAAAGTTAAAGGTTTTGTCTCTAGTTTAGATAAAAGTACATAGTATGTATGTAAACCCTTGCATTTCATGCCCAAGTGTAGAATTTGGGTGGAGGGTATAACAATAGGTGATTGTTGGGGGGAAGATTTAAAAATACTGTGCTCACACCTAATATTTCTGCAATAACAGCTGTGGAACGAAGTTATGCAGATCGAGGCTTCCTCCCTGCGAGAAGTGTGGAGATCCCTCTGAGGACTGGGAGGTGCCAGATGTGGACTGCAGGGAGTGCGTTCGCACGGGCTCCGCAACCTGTAGCTGGGGACCTGGGAGTTTCAGTGTGTATCTGCACATCTGCAGCAGGTTTACTTTTCATCTGCAAAGTAGCTGGCCTGGCTCACAGCCAGGGTCAGGAGTCTCCTGGGGGCTGCAAGGCTCACAAGGCCACAGAGGTTGTGAAGATTTGTCTTTTGCTTTGCCATTGGCATTGGCTTGCAGCTGTCAAGCTCACACATGGTTATTTTTCTGCTTCTCTCACCTGTACCTCTGTGGGTGAAACACAGTTCTCCTGAATTCGGAGCAGGACTGAGCTTAGTGTCCATCTGCTTCGTTGGTACCAGTCCTGTCTTTCGTCCAGTATAAGTCAAAATCAGAGCAGTCAGAAGGCAGTAAACTGGCACGTTTCATGCTAAGTGGTGGGAAGACAACTCAAGAAGGTTACAGGAATATTACAGAGTGTCATATGGGAAAGGGAGTGCCTCTCTTACACCTTCTCATTAGTTATTTTAATGCTGCAGCCATAACTGGCCTCCCCACTTGATTTGTAACGTGTATGTCAATGGAATGTGGCTTTTTGGGTGTTAATTAGTCTCTTTTTGCAGCTTCATACTCATTCTGTTTACGTATGGAAAAATTCATAATACTCCTTATTTGACCAAAGGCTTTGAAATTATCTTGCATCATCCATTTGTATAAAGTATACTCTCTGTATTTTCAGTACGTTAAGAGTGACTGCAACTTCTGGTGAGTTTAATTTCAGGAGTTAGAGAGAAGGAAAAGTGTTACAGATTCTATTTCTTTCAGGTCTTTTATGACCTAAACTGTTTTTCATCATGGAATCTATTGCTAAAACAGTGTTCTGAAAAGAAAATACTGTTTACAAAGTAAACATTTTTTCTGGCTGCAAGATTGTTTGCGGTCCAGGAAGCAAACACATTCTACTTCATTACATATATTTTGGGTGTACGAAAGGAAAATAAGCTTATACATTTTAAACATGCAGCTCACAGACTTTCCGGCTGGAACCCACTTGGGAGTCATAACACATTTCCAGGACCTCCCCTAGCGAGACTCCTCAGATATCAGAGTCCTAGTGACTCATCGACCGCAGGAGAGGCAATTGAATTAAAACTTAAATATTTATGTGTCTGACTCACTCAAATTGCAAAACAAATACAGCCTGATTTCTGGGTGAGATATCTGTGTTTCTTAAGAAAAGTTGGAGCTGGTATTTCAAGAGCTGCAATGGCCTGAATTTGGATGTTGGCCCTTGTTTTCAGACTTCTTTTTTTTAAGTGGTTTTCACAGCTTTATAACTCTAGGGTGAGTATAGCTTAGTTATTAAATATGTCTGGAGTATTTGGTAGCAGTGACAGAGATGAAATTTCCAGCAGGTAGTTCAGGGTGTTTCTCTGCACTCTGAACTATTGTTTTTGGATGAACTGAGGGTCCGAGTTAAAGGTGACCGTGTACGTCACCGTATTAGAATGGTATCACCTTACTGTCACTTGCCTGATATGTAAATGACTGTCCTACCTGAAGTGCAGCGAAAGACTGAGAAACAGCAGAGATGCTGTGGCTAGTTCTGGCAAGCTATGTTTTGCCAAGTCCAGAGATTGACAGTAACAGCCACCAAGCCAAATGTCTTGCTCCCCCAGCACAACATCAAGATCTTTGCAGAAAATTGAGCTTGATCCTCCGAATTTGTTTCTGAAGCTGGTCTTGCAAACCAAACACAGCACAGATGTTGCTACCCACTCACCTCCTCTTCCCTCAGCAGTCAGGTGCTGGGGCTGAGGCTGTTTCATTCATCCCGGTCAGTCTGTTTGGAGAAGGCTATAATACATATGTAACTAGCTCACAGGTAGGAAAAGCCTTAGCAGATCCTACACGTTGAAAACTGAGCATGTGCTTGCTACAGTCATAATTTGAACTCTCACTATTTTAGTATACATTTTCTGGTTCAAAATCCTGATTTCCAGCCTGCCTTTGAACAAGAAGCACAGGCACTCATCTGTCATGAACAAGATATGAGGTATTTCATGAGACCACAAATAAAGCTGTTGTTCTGCAATCGCAAGTACAGCAAGTGCTTGCTTTTCTCAAGACAGCTTTCTAAACAACACAAAAGTGTGATCTGAAAATATAACCAAATGTTCTATTCAACATTCTTTATTTAAAGAATGTCTTATGTGCTACTGCCACTAATTATCAGCTCTTCATAATCCATGGAAAAAAATATACAATTTGTTCCATGTATCCCTTTTTAATGTTCTTATTTAGCCTCACATCAGAGATATCTTCTGCCACTCCTATTTCCAGGTCTTAAGGAGATTTACAAATTTGGCTAGAAAGAGAGCATCAAATGTGTTCAAGTTTAAATTCTGTGCGTATAGATGGATTATCCAGATGTGAGTCATAATACTATTTCATTACACTTTTTTTCTGATGTTGTTATGCAACGTGTGTTGTTTATCCTTTTTCTTCTGGTTGCAGTAGGGATGATTCCACAAATTAGATAAAATCAAATTAAGCTGGATTTGTAGCTAATTGTATATTCTTTGATCAATTTCAGCTTCATGAATGTTTTGTATTTAATTTGGATGATTGGTCCCATCACTAGTTGTAGTGGTAACTGCAGGTTGGTATGGCACAATTGTCTAGCATAGAGTAAATTTCAAATTTCAGTAAGATTCTGTGATTACAGGTGTGTGTTTTTACAATCTGAAATAAATTTTAGGATAGTGTGATATTAGACTTTTTCACATGGAACTATTTGGTTAACCTTGAGTGCTCCTTTCTAATTACATTGGTTACGTTATTTTCTTAAATTCTGTTGTGCTTGTTGCTGGGGGTCCAAGTCTTTGGCAATAATAAAAGTTAGGAAGTGTTCATCCAGTGCAAAACAAAACAAATATAGCTTGCTGCTGCCATCTCTGAAGGTCACAAAAATATTACGGATTTGAGGGAGCTTGATCAGTTTACATAAGGGATTACAAAATGTGGTTGCCTGTAATACCCAGAGACTGTATTTGATGACCTAAGAATTTTCTTCCAGTTTTTCATTACTAAAATCCAGTCATAGGAGAGAAAACAAAGCCACGATACCACTGATGGTATGATATTAGATGTTAGGTGTGTAGTCTGCTCTTAGCCAATAACTACTAGGTTGCTGAAGTTCACCAGCTGAACTGAATGAATGACACAGCTGAGCATCGGATGCTGCCCAAGCTGAGAATCATACAGACCATTTCATGTATTTCTACTAGCATATTTACACGTTGTAAACAGTACATAACAGGTTACACTGGGAGGACCTAAACTCTAATCCACGTAAGAAGGTGAATAAATGCCAAATTTTCCTTTGGGGCCTCTGTCACCAGTAACCTGAAAAAGAGAGTTCTGTCTGGTCTGCTAAATGAACAGGCAAATCAACAGCATTTTTTGGTCATAGTGTCATAAGCTGCTTATAATGCTAATAAAAAAATCACTTGAGGGCAGCCTTCCCTGGGCTTCCCTGGGCCATTACGTTGATGGGGTTTCAGTTCCATTTCCACATCATTTCAGACTGTAAAGAATAAGTAGCAAATATTATGGAATCCAATTTTTCCTGGGGTTGGGTCATTACAACTTCCTTAATAACTCTTTACAGTCTGGCAGCTATTTCACTATTTAGGTTATAAGTGTGGACAAATTTTACTGTTTTCAGTTAAAAAAAATAAAATAAAAACAAAAATAGCCAAGGTTTGTTGCAATTGTCCTCTTAAAGGAAGGTATTAACCAGCACTGCCAAGTGCCTGATATTTTTATGTCAGCTTTATTATTTCTATCAGCTCCACATATATCTAATGAAAGCTAAATTTGTTGGAAAGAAAAGAAAATAGCAGAAATTGCTTTTTTTACAGGCTTTCTTTAAAAGCTAAAAAAAAATAAAGTAATATATTTTTAGTATGCTTTTCAGGAACGTACTTATGGCTTGAGTGCTTTCAAAGAGCTTTAGTGAAGCTTCTGAAGATGGCCTAAAAGGTTTAATTATGTTATTTTATAGTCATTTTAATCACATCATTATTATTCTTTAGGAGAAATGAAAACCTAAGGTATGTGCTATGAATTACTATATTCAGAATTAATCCGCAGACATTTCTGAATAAAGAATACATCTAATGCAGTACATTTTAAAAGCAGCACAATTTATACATGGTCAGTGAAGAGGAAGGTAAACTATAAGCCTTGTATTTTCTAGGATGTCTTGTGACTGTGATAACTTTTATCCTTTTGGCTTACTTGGTACTTTGAAAAAGTAAGAACTCATTACTTGCTGAACCTTGGCAGACATACTGAGTCAAAGCAGAAATCCTGGCTCTGCCTCTGTAGAGCTCTAGGGCAGTGACTTCATTTCTAGACTTCTGAATGTGGTGGAATTTTTGTGTTTTGTAAAGCTGATTCAAGAAGTTATAATAGAACATAAAATGTCATGAGCTACTACTGTTATACATACAAATATCCGTTATCCATAATCCAGTCTTGGCAAAACTTGCACTTGTGGAGTCCTACTTAACATGATCATTCATTCTTAAGTTCATCTTAGTTTTTTGAGTTGCGTTTAACATACCTGTTGTGAAACCTCTACTAAGATTTCAAATCATGCAAGTGTTTTCACAGAGGATATTTCTTGTTTGAGGAATCTGGGTATGATGAACAATAGATACTTTACTTGCTTTTGTTCTCAAGGTGTTATTACGTTAAGGAAAAATAAGTTATAGAAATGCTAATGACTGGCGGAAAGAGTTTTCCTCTGTTTCCAGACAGTGACAGCAAAGATACATCTGAGAGCTCGTGTTAAAAAGGGGAAAAAAAAAAAAAATTACAGCCAATTGTGGAAATGGAAGGAACCTCCCAGGCAGAATAGCTTTAATCAAAAAGTCAGTAAATGAAACAAAAGTCTAAGGCAAATATGCAAAGGCAAAGAGGGCAGTGGGAAGTGTCAGTCAATTTTTAAATTACTTTTCTGTCTTTTCTGTACATGAAGTTTTTTTCTGTTTTAGAAGTACTGAAGGTTTTATTTGAATAAAACCTGTTTTTTGATCCTCTGGTCCACTTTGGGTATGCAGTGTAAGAGGAGGGCCTAAGTCCCTGGCCCATTCATTGTCCCATCTCACCACAAAAGTAGTGGAAAAAAGGCCAAGTAATTGGACACCACAACTTCAAGTTTATTGGTTTTTTTCATTCCACAAAATGCAGTTGTTTGAGTTTCTCTAACACATCCTGGCATGTCTACTCAGCAGAGATATTAAAACAGTTGTCCAGTATTGTTTCACATACAGAAGTCAATTATTTATTTAAGTTGCAATTCAGTTCAGGTTGTTAGGGACTGCACTGAATTTGTAAGACTGTTCCGTTACCTTAGCATGTCACAGTTGACAAATACAGACAGCACCAAGTAATATTTTGGAGAAGTATTTTTAGCTTTGTCTGCTACTTTTTCAGTTGGTCGATGCAGATGTTAGTATTGTTTCACGAGAGAAGAAGGTGCCAGAGAGCAGCTGTGAGCAGTGGAAGCCTCTTCCATAACAAAGGGGCTCTGTATTTGACACTGGATTTCAGTTACATCAGCTCCCAAGCTCCTGTAGCATGCTATGGGAAAGGAGCTAATGGTTAGGTGCCCAGGTGGAATTACTGAAGAGTTTCTGAACAGGAAGGAGCTCATTTGGAGTGCAAGGATCCAGCAGATCATCAGCATTTCTCCAGGCACAGCAGGGCCAGATCCACAGCCAGTTCTTCCAGGCACCGAATGTCTCCTAAACCAGCCAGCTGCCAGGAGACTGTCTGCAACACAGACCGTCAGTCACTGCTGCTCTATATGTATTTCAGTTCATATTTTAATAAAAGCATGATCCAAGATGAATACTGGGTTCCAAAAACCCGCAGGAACCAGGTGGGTTCCAGGCTGGCTGGTTTTTGGAACCAGCGTCTGATCTCTGAAGAAGCACAGTTGAAAATCACTGGCAAAGCTTTCCATCAGAGAGGTAATAAGCCACATTATTGAGAATACCAATCAGCAGCAGAAAGGGACACAATGAAGCAGTTCCGAAGACCATTGGTGTTAACCTGCACAGGATGCATTTGTGTGAATACTAGACTATGATATAATCACGCATCCCTTCTTAAACACACTTCACAGACATCTCACTCCAGATGTGAGACAGAGAAGTTCCCTGCAGAGGAGAAAGTGTTCTAGGTATATCCTTCTCATCCACAATTTATTGCAATATTTACTCTTAGGTGCAAGTCTTGCTTTTAAGATTTCTTTATTCTGACATTATGGAGAATTGCAGATACCTTGGTAACGAGGAACGAGCAAACTGTGGTTGACACTGACTGTGCTGAAGTCCCTTCCCCGCTTCTCAGTGCAGCTTGCTATGCTAAACTAAACCCTCCAGAAGGTGAAAGCTAGGCACGTGGTACTTGTGCATGTGTAAACGTTTTTGTTACAAATAATGCATCCTGGGCATTTAGTGGTCCCTCTAGAAATATGAACCTCCGCTATTGTGATCCTAATCATCATGTGACTCACACCTATGAACAGATTATTGTGTCTGACATCTGTGAAAGTCTGCTTCCTACTCAGTCATCCTGCCCTCCTGGTGAAGTGTACTAAATCTTCTCAGCAGGGAAAGTAACCCTAACTGATAGAGATAACATAGCCTTGAGTCCATAGAGATTTATGATTATCAGTGCAACTAAACATCTAAGTCCTTGTATCACGAATTAGCTCAAGCATGCATGTATTATTCTTGCTTACTCTGGGAGCAAGATCCTATAGAAGTTCAAAGTAGGAAGTGCATACATGTAAGCATGCAGAGAATTAAACTGCATGTGGAAATGAAAGTTAACATGACGGCTGTATTCTGAACACTGAGAGCAATATAAGAACGTGGTTGTGAACATACTTAGATTCACTCCACTTGCAGAATAGCACAGTCTCCAGCAATTCCTTCTGCTTACAGAGGAGGTGCTGAGAAGGTATGAAAATCAATAAACCAGACTTGCTGATCTGTGGGTCAGGGGCTGGAGCAGCTTTCCCTGATGGCTTCCCATGAACATCCTCTAGAACCAACTCTTTCAAAGCTGGAGATACAAATCTGTCGCTAACTTACCCATATACTCCAGGCAAACAGTTTGTTTCCTCCTCTGCCACAGAATTCATTGCTTTTTGCCTTAGCCTGCCTGAATTCAAAACTAAGGATTTTTATATAGTCAATGAAGGTGCTCAATTTGTCTTGCATACCTCCCCCGCTTTTTTGTTTGTTTGTTTGTTTTTAATTTAGATAATCTTCTGTTAGTGACCCCCATTCCATTTTGCAGAAGCACAGAGATGGAAAGAGCTGAGAATCAGTTAAGGACATAACGTAAATAGATTTTACTCTGTGCTGGGGAATTATTTCAGTTGGAAAGTGTCGTGTAAATGTTTTATCTTGGAAATCAATATTTTATATACTTGCTTCTCACTGTCGAGATTCACTTGGGTAATGACATACAAACCTACTCTCATAAATGAAATGTTCATCTAAATATTACAGGAAACGTGCTTGTAAAGGACTTTAAACTGTTTCCCAGGGTGCTGTAATATTTTCCCCTATGAACTGCTCCAATGCATGCTACCTAATCTTGCTATCAAAGCATTCCTGTAACAGAAAGAGTAACCCAAGCATAATTACCTCCTGATTAATCAGCTCATTTGCATGTTTGCCACTCCGGTGCCTGTGGCGATATTATGCTAAGCACAGATGGGTCCTCTGATTCTCCTCACATTTAGGTTTTGGTGCAGCTGCAAGTGAAACCAGTGGTGGGAATAGCAATGCAGATGGAGCTACAGTCAGTCCGGAGAAACCTGAGCAGAGCAGTTTCACCTTTATTGTGTGGAGCTGGAATTCTTTGGGGGTTATCTCCTTCCCTGCACATAGTTGGAATTTTTGTACTAATCTTGCCCTTCTGCATCACATCCTAAATACATTTAACATGTGGCAGTGATTTCCACCCCAAGTGCATTGTTTTGGACTCCTATAGTTGTGGCAGCTAGCAGCAGTTATTGAAACATTCGGTATGTCTCTCTGATAAGGAGTCTATCTTGTTTCTGTGTAACTTGTTTTGCTTTTACTCTTTTCTCCTTAAGAAATAAGCTAACTCATTCTCCTAACGATAAATCGATTATAAATAGTCTTTCTTCATCTCTAACCCTGTCTAGTAGGTTAGGTACATATTAGTTCTCTGAACGTCCAGCACGGACAGAAATCTGGGCTTGATAGAACCAGTTATCAGATTTACTATGGCTGGTCCTGTATTTCATCAGTTTCTAGCCACATTATAAAAAGATGCCAGGAAATAACGTTGTGCTCCATGATTTATCACTTGCCTACACATGAGCAGACATTTGTATCCTTTTTAACTCTTTCCATCTTTTCTATTCCTTCCTAGATTAACTTGGTTTGTAATTTGGTGGTTTAGTTCCACCACTTGTCTGTCAAAAGCTGCCATATTCATCCAGTAGGCTGTAAAAGCACATGTTTAATATTATCATCCGATATTGGAAAAGTAGCTTGCCTTGGTACAGATGTCCAATATTTCAGATGGTTTGAAAAGATGTTTTGCTAAGAATGTGTGCTTTGAATTCACAGGGTATTACAAATTAGGTTGCTCTTTTCCACAAATAAAAATAAAAATACTGGGGGAGTGGGTGGGAGTGGTTTTTTTTGTTTGTTTTCTCCCTAGAGTTTCCTTATATTTTTTGAGTATCTTTCATTTAAATTCCCTGCAAATATTCCTCAGCTCCTTGAAGGCATTTTTCCTACAGTAACAGGATAGAATACCATAAAGGGAGGCTAAGTAGCTTATAGTGAGTTGTATGGGTAAAACTGCAGCTCAGCCACAGTGGAATCAGTTATGTGGGATCAAAAAATAAAGCCGTGATCTATTTCTAGATTTGTCTTCAAACTAATAGAAAATAGAGATTTCTGAATAGCTAGGTGCTTTAGTTAGAAATAGCTAGACCTGTTGAAAATCATTTGAAGAACTACAAGTAAAAATCCAAGGATTTTCACTGGGTAGATATATAAGGTTCTTTTAAAAATGCACAGAATGGAGGTTGTTGTCTTAAATAAAGTTAGGGGAAAGTTGTGTTACATTAGCCATGATATGACTGAGGTCCTGAAATAGATGGCATTTTACAAAAATCTGAAAGCAATTAAAAAGGAAAATAAGGAAAGAAGAGGACAATGATACATGCAGTATGAATAAAAGCATTTATCACTATTACTTTCTGGATTGTTTTTTATCCTGTAACATATTAATTTTAGTTGTATTTAATTTGGGAACTACTTACATCTATTCCAAAACCATGTCATTTAAATTCTGATGGCTTAAATAATTTAACTTTTTAACTGTGCTGCCAGATGGTGTTAGCAGAATCCTTCACATTATGTGCAGTGTAGGTGGTAAAGAATTGTTTTTTTTTTCTATTTTCTGAAAAACTCTGGCCAGTGTGGGAAATTAAATTTAGAAAGCAGCATGATTTACTGCAGCAGCAAATTTGCTTCCTGGACATTTTCCCCACAGCTCTGGCAACACCAGCACCTGAAATTTGAAGAGTGGAGTTCCTGGGAGCTAAACTAACTTGTAGCTTATCACTCATTGAAACATACTGGAAATGAACTTCTAGAATGAAAAAAATATATAAAATTGAAGAATTGCTACTAATTGATAAACAACACTTCACCAAAAAAGAAAAAAGTGTCCTTTAGCATATGCCTGCCTCTTCTTCATTCCTTTTTCCAAACTTCTTTCAAAAAAAAACTAAAAAAGTAGCCTCTTAAAGAGTAGACTCTTAAAGTTTTAAAGTGTTTAAAAACCATAGTAATACCATTTAATAGTAACAACAACAACAACAATAATAATAATAATAATAATAAAAACCTTCTAACAAAGCCATCTTTGTCTTGGTAAAGTAATATTACAATACTCAATCATCTAACACCAATATTTTTTTTTTTTAAATGATCATTTTATTTCATTGCTTTGTAAGAATGAGCTTTGGAGAATACCATTTATTAAAGTGCAGATTTCTGTGAAGTGAATGCATTTCCCTGGGCAGCAAAAGTGATCTCTGCAGAGAAGTTCCTGTGGAGTTGTGGAATGTGGTGCATGGTGACATTGACTTGGTGTACATGTTCGTGTCACATTAACAATATTCAAAAGCAAAAAGACCTTTTGAATCTACTGTGCCAATGATGCATATCCACTGCTTTCAAATTCATACCTTGCTAGTAAGAATCTTTATTAGAGAGAAGTTTGTTCTTCAGGTTTGGCTTTTTCTGCTACAGCCACAAGCTGTTCCTCATCAGGAGTGGTACCACACCAGGATCTGCTCTTGGACTACTTACCTGATTCACATGTAGTTCATGAAAGTCATTGGCTTGTATTGACTTTCTGTCACTATTCATCTGACAGAATTTGAACCAGTAACCTACAGGTGATAAGCAATATATTCCTTAATTCTCTGAGAATTTGTATCCTGCCACTATTTTGTCCATATTTCAAGATTTAGAATAAATGAAATTTCATCATATTTATACTCCATAGTTCAACATAAAAAAAACATTATCTTCCAAACTACAGGTCAGCTTGGGGGTATTTCCCAAATTTCTCCCTCTGAAAATCATTACAGATTTCTTTTAGATCATGCCTGCACATTTCTAGATTAAAAGCTCAAGGTGACTTGTCTGAATTTGATACATTTATTTTTTTCTATTCTGTACCTGGAAACACTTTAAAAATACGATTTTTTAAAAAAAATTTCTGTGTCCGTGCTCTACTGCATTGACAGATTAACATCCAACCATGCAGTTCTATCATGTGGTTCTCAAGAAGACTGGTGGAGCCTCATTAGCATCAGCTGATAAGATTACACTGCTCCTTACAGGCCAGCACAACAATGAGAATTTTTATCAAAGGCATCTTTCGTGTTCTTTTAGCCTTCTCGAGTGTTCTTTAGCTTCTGTATTCCTAAAACCAAAGCAAGACTTGAACATTTTAGCCCCCCGTCACAGAACAGGAATATGTGTAAAGAAAATTTAAGAAAATTCTAAGTGATTTTAAAATAACAGATGTATTATAAACTGTAGTAAGTTTTCTAGAGTAATAATATACCAGTTTCTAAAGCTCCTTAATATTTTGTTAAGCGTGTGAAACATCTGTTGTGAAACATCACTGTTTTAGGATTCCGGATGTTGTTTTTTTACTTTGTACTTTCTAAAAAAACACTTCCGTGTAGCTTAATTTTCTTTCTAGCAATGCCAAACATAGAGCAATTATTGGATGAAACTGTTTTAATAATGTGGTCTTAATAATACACAACTCTTGTACTTACTGATTTCAAGTATTTTTAAGATTCTTGTTTACTGCATGTAATAAATTATGGGGCTGTAACTTTTTGTACCTCTGCCTCTTCTCCAAGATTTTAGATGGGACTGAAGTATTTTAAGTGGTTTTGTTAATTTGTTTGAACAAGAAACCAAAACCAAACAGTCTATGTTTAATCTTGAATCATTAACTGAACATTCACGGAGAGGAGACCACAAAGTGAAAAAAATAAATAAATCAAAACTCAAATATTTAGAGTTCATCGTTTCCTTTGTTATCTGAGGGATAAATAACAGGGAGTACCAACAGCAGGACATCTTCGATGACATAGGCACCTTAAACAATTTGGCTTGACCTGTGCTTAATGTCCTGATTATGGGTGTTCTTGATGGAAAGATTGTGAACATCAAGTAGTAAGTGTTTCAAGAGCTCATTTACAAAACTGAATAAAAAAGATTTTTCCTTGCCCTTAAAGTCAGTTGAAATTTTCTGAAAAAACACAGAAGTTGTTTCATTGAATTGTATGTTGTCTGTATGACGTTTATGCTAGCCACAATTACTCAATGAGGGGTCCATCAAACAACAGATCAGGTGAAGTAAGGACATCCTAAGTGCTGGCATTTTTCTCTCAAGGTGTTGAACTGTGAATGGCAATTTTGAGTTCAGTCAGACAGTGTCGTACTGTAGGAATAATGAAACAGTATGTTTTTGTTTGTCTTTATATGCCACTTACCTCTTTATCCCACTGTAGATAAGACTGTCGTGGCAGCTGAACATTTAATAGCAGTACTTTGATGTTTCAGTGGTTTGCCTGCCACAAACTGCCCAGAGCTTTCCATTGGGACTGCTGAGGAAAAAATTAAAAAAAAAAAAAAAAAGAAAGAAAAAAAGAAAAAAAAAGAAAAAAAGAAAAAAAAGGAAAATGGAGTCTCTGATAACAGTTCAACAGTTGATGACATGATTGCATTAGGACAGTTTGCAGTGCAGCTTATTCTGTTGTTATTTCATTGAGTAATAGCTGCGGGTGTTTCCAGAATAGCTTCACAAAAGTATGAGAAAAGATGCATAAAAAGTAAGTATAATCTTTCTGATTCTATTTATTAACAATGAATGTTGAGTTTGCTTTTTTTAATGATGAGCATAAGAAAGAGTGAAAATGTTGCAAGCCCAGGACTGACCTCTTCCTTCACTACGCACATCTCTGCTATGTACGATGGACTTATTTGAATTTATACAAGGAGACTGATATATTTCCATATACGAGATTAGTAACAGATGAAATTGGTCAAAAGCATACATCTTCAACATAACTACTTACATATCAAAGTCCTATAAATTCAGCATGACTACAGGGGCTCCACATGTATTTCTTCTGTCTCCACATCGAGTAACATAAGCTTAATTTTGAGTATGTGAAATTAATGCCTTCTGATTATTCAGAATGCAGTGGGGTTTTTTTGTTGTTGTTGTTGTTGTGTTTTTTTTTCTCCTGCCAGGATGGTTTGCATAGTGTGGAATTTCAGCTGATGGCTATCTTTGAGTTGGTTGCATTAGCAGTCATGTCAGAGAGGGTAAAGGATGGCATGCATAGATGAAAGATTTCTGTAAAAGTACCCATGATCTGGTCTTTTCATATCATTTCTGTAGATTCCTTAAGGAGCAAATGCAGTGGTACTTTCTGTGTCTTAGTTACTAGATGAGGTTAGCATTGCATAGAGGCAGATATGTATGATCTGTGTAAATAAGTTGAGTAATAGCAAATCAAAAATTTGAATCATTTTCGCTGGATGCAAATACTGGATTAGAAATAGCTGGTAGTTTCTTATCTTACATGCTCACATGTGGATATGTTCTTCTATAATGTTAGTGAATTTTTGATAAACGTATGCTCCAGAAAATTCATGTACTTCCTAAAAGCAGCTATGCTGATAGACATATATCAATACATTCTTCTCCTCCTTCTTTTGTGTAACATGCCTCGCTTCTAGACACCTGCATATTGAAATTGTTCTGATTTCTCTTTGCAGAGGTCAGTTTGGGTGTCCCCATGATTACTCTAATGTTACAGCTGAATGAAATACTGTTTGAACATGAAGATCTTTGTGTTTCTGTCTATTTTTCTTAAATATGCTCACTTAGGCTGTTAATTCACATTTATTTTTACAAGTGTTTACAACATGCCCGTAACGGCAAACCTACTATAATTAACCTGACTTCTACAGTGAAGGAAACACAGGTGATTTTAATTTGCCTTGTGGTTTTGTTTGTTTGTTTTATAATTTGCTTTTGAGCTTTATTTTATAGAAGTGAATCTGTACATATATATTTTTTTAAAGGACCATTTTGTTCAAGGCATACTGTAAAGAGACCTGAAAATGTGTAGACATCATCTTCATCCTGGGAGCAAAAGTTAGATAAATGCAAACAAAATTGATGTAACTGATGGGCAAAAAGTCAGTCACATTTCCCATGGGAGTCTTAATACTTCCCCACTATCCTGTAATTCTTCTTTTCATGATGTCTGTGTACATTTGTATGGTCTCATACATTTGTGACTTAAAACCCAAGGTGAGCTTAAGGAAGACCTTCATATTATATTTTCTTCCTAGATGGGGAGAGGAAAGGAAATACTATTAGTGAGAGATTTTTCCATATCCCATAACATTTTTTTCAAAGCTTTTATAGTTAATAGAGTAAGCAATCCCTAAAGACAAGATGCAAATCTCAGTGAGATTAGTAGAAGGCTTTGGATCCAGCTCGAAGTCATAGAATATGTTACCTTTCTCTTAAAATGTGGTGGCTGTTATCCTGCAAGAAAACTTCCTGGCTTTGGCATGAGAGGGGCAAGCAGCAGGAGAGTCCAATGGGTCAACTACTGAGCAGTGCTGTCCCCAGGAAACTGATGAAACATAGTTACAGGAATTGCATGTGGCTTCATGTCATAAAATACATGTGGATTTGCATAACCTTGTAATTCAGACTTTATATTTAAAAAATATAAAATTCTTTTCACTGTACTAGTTTTTGGAGGGGTATTTACTGCAAATTCCAAAATCAGATCCTTAAATTATTCATTTTTTCTGATTTTCAAGCAAAAGTATTTCTATGCTGTCACTGATTATTTTTTCACTACTGGTTTTGAAACACCACTTAGGGGCAAAAAAAAAGGGGGGGGGGGGCAATACATCTGATGTACATTGCCTTCTTTGTTGAAGTTCCACTGAGTCATTCTGAGATAAATGGAATTTTCTGCTTCAATCCAAGGCTTAATTATGGTAATTAGCCTGTGCAATTTGTAAAGTTTGGCAGTCAATTCAGCTCCTAATATGCATAAGCCTCTTTCTGTTACAAATTGAGTAGGTTTAATCAGTTTTAAAAAGACAGTGTCTCACTATGTCTGCATGGCACACTCTTAGATTTTGAGATTGGATGTTATTCCAAACTCTGCTACATCATTAGCAGTTTTGATAATTTTAATATTCATGAAGCTTTCATTTTAGCATTAATCCCCGGCATCTGTGATTATGATGGGTACTTTTGGGATCTTCCATTGTGTGTCTACTGAGAATGAAAAGCCCAGCAGTTCCTGGCAGTAAATTAACCCTCACAATGCCAGTTGGTGCTACACTCCTTTTGAAATGTTGCCTTCTGCTATGTTCCTTTCTATTCAGATTTCACACTAACGTCTGATTCCCTCAGCAGACACAAGCTTCATTTCATCCTGACAGCCATCTGTGACACTAAGAATTTTTCCTTTTTTCATTCAAAGAATGTATCTTTCACCATGTGCTTTTTCCCCCCAGATTCAGTATGGTAATCAAATGGGAGAAAAATAGAGTTCAGAATGCAAATTTATATCTTAAGTGGGAAGGTGAAGGCATAAAAGAATTTTATTTTTTCAGGATTCAAGGAAGGGAAAGAGATTTTTTTTTCTTTGCAATATTCATGGTAAGATTTTCTTGTTTGCTTAACTTCTGAATGTGGTTATACAAAGGCCTTTGACTGCAAATGAAGTCTGGTGAATGCAGAATAGACCTTGACATTCTGGTTACTGTTTCCCTCTCTGCTAACTTGTGTCATATAGCAAACTAAAGCCTCTGTTTTCCTTCTTTTCTTACTTAGGACCGTGTTTGGGGGCAGATCCACTTTTACATTATTTACACTGCAGTATCAGATCACCAATTTTAGGTATGCAATTTCAGCTGCTTATCTCTAGCTGCCAAGTCCTTAACAAATGAGGACTGACTCTTCCAGCCCGTAGCTGTAGTTCAGATGCCTGAAATCACTGCGGAGGAGCTTCTCACTGTAGAAGGTTCTTCAGCAGTAGATGGCATCCAAATTAGGATGGCAAGAACAGACAGTGTAAAATAAGGAGGCTCTTCCTTCTGTGCAAAGCACGAAGATGTCAGCATCATCAGGGTGCAAAAATGCAATGTAAAAAATAATAGTATGTAAATAATTTTTTGGCCACTGGCAATGACTGCAGTAAGAAATCTTTGCAAGCTGTCATGCTTTGCACCAAACGTGGTGCTCGCTTCGTATCCTGAAGTTCTGAGCAGCTGGGGCAGCTTCGGATTCCTCTGTAGGCTCTGTCAGAGTCCCTCTAACAGATTGCCTGAAGATGCAAGGCACTCTTGACAAGCGTCCCCTGCACCTAATTGCCTCATCAGGCACACCTCCTGGGCTCTGCTACCTGGTCACAAGTGCTGGTTGGCATGGTTTGCTACTGCATTTGTTGTTCCAAACCTTCTTTGTTTCCCACAGCTTAAAGACTCTGTCTGCCTACTTGGATTAAAATGAAATTTCTGTCTTAAAAATGTATATAAACAGGTGGCTTTTAGCACACTGTAAATAAAGGTGGAGGGTTCTTTTGTATGTATTCATCAAGCCCTTTCCCCAAGATTTACTCAAGCTCTGTGGGTTTAATTACATAGTTTTGGAGAAATACAATTGTGGGTGAGCTGCTACCCTCAGAGCTAATCAGCCTCTTACTATGAGCCGCGTGCTGCCCTGGCTGCTCATGGGGCTGCAGGGATGCGATGGGGGTGGCGAGAGCATGCTTACGGCAGTGTGGGCAGCACAGAGGGAGCCACGCCAGCTGTTGGGGGCACTGAGAAGGCTGGGCACAGACTGTAGAAATATGTAATATCACAGGGCAGAAATGAGCTGTGGGGAAAGAGGGGATTGTGATGTCTTGATGTTTACAAGCTTTTCCGGCAGCCTATTGGGATGGTCCCAAACACTGTTTGTGATGCTGGGAGTGTTTGTGGAGCCTGAGGCTGGGCATGCTAGGTTGGGAGGCACAACTCAAAGCTAGTCTAGACAACCCCCTGGCTTAAAAAAATACCTTGTCACCAGCGTTTCTGTGTGAACTCTTTGAGTGTTTCTAGCAGTTTTGGCAGCAGTTAACGTGCTGGCATTTGAGTGGAAAAGTGCGCATCAGCGAGCGTGCGGTAGGTGATGTGTCTGTAGCCACGTTCTTGTGTCACAGGTCAAAATGGAAGACAGGTTGTAGGTACATGCAAGTGCAAGTAAGCCCAGAACCTTGTCTCTTCTCTTCGGCTGACTGGCTGCATTGTGTCACATGTATACTGTTTCTCTGACGCTTTCTGGGAAAGACTGGATACTTTCCTCATGTTTACGGGCGTGCCAGGCTCCATAGTGTCTGAGAATACATGACAGGTGTGCAAAATCTTCATTGTCAGCCTGGACGACAGGTCGAAAGAAAAAGTGACCATGCTGGGTAAGCTGCAGAAGTATTTCTTGAGCCCTCTTTACCCACGGCAGTGCCTTAATGAGAAGGCATTCTGCACGTTGGCCTTATCAGTCATGACGGTGAGAGCTGAAGTGGCCTCTTCTGCATCGTGCCAGACTCCCGCCCTGTGCCCACCCTTCTGCCCCGCTGGCACCCACTCTGCACACCCGCTGCTCTGGTCTGCAGGGGGCACGGCTTGTAGCTGAGGGGTACTGTGCCACCCCCTGCCTCCACACAAATTACGTGGCACCTTTTCATTCCTTTGGTAGGGTACCTGTTATGGACTGTGTTCTCCCAGTTTAGACTCAGATTTTGTAGTTATCTGATCCTAAGCACAATAATCATGAGTAACTTCAAGTACTAAGGATGGAATTTAGCAGAGGTTCAGTTTTTATTACGAAAGGAACAAGAGCTTTGCAGTCTAATAAATGAAAGAAAGGTGACAGGGCTGGAATTTGATTTAAGGAAACAGGGCTCTAAAACATAATTCCTTCTGTGTAATTTAATAGCCATTGAGGAAGTACTGGAATCTACAGTATGTGGTCTGTTAATCTAATTAATCTACCCTAAAGGTTAAGTCACACAACCGACAAGTTTAAGTGGATTTTGACCAAGTTTTACTGGGCCTATAAAATATAGAATATATGAGGATGTCCAGATTTACTTGTGTTTGTGCTGGAAATAGCTCAACTTTGTAAAGACGCACACTGATACACACACAGAGGGGCATTTTTATTTTTCTTTCTATTTCCAAACATAACATGCAACTTTTATGATGCTGAATATCATTGAAAAAGTGTAGCAATAAAGGAATGAGAAAACTGCTGTTCTTTGCCAGTAAGGGTGGGGTTTAAAATGAGCATTAAATCCTAAAACCTGTTGGTTTTGAGGGGGGACTGCTTCTGGGATCTGAAAGAGGCCCTCATATGGTTCTGTGTCACTCAGATTGGTGTCCTCGATTTGAGAGCACCCTGTCATCCTGGAAAGCACTGAAAGCAGAAGACGAATCTCTCTGCTCTTAGTTTCTCTTCATCTGCAACCAGACTCCTATGACGTTGACTCTTTGCGGGAAAGATTGTGCAAAATTAGCTGTTCCCCTGGAATTCACAAGAGACTAGCTCACATGTCTTGCTCTCATCTCAACCCTAATCTAAGTGAAAACTAGTCAGGATCTTAACACCAGCTCCAGCTATTAAAGTGAACCTGTACCTATGCAAATCTATAGAGAAGTTTGTTTGACAGAGACTCTCCCATGTGCTTACTTCCAATCCGTATTCCCAGTACTATCAAAACACACAATTGGCTTCTCTTTCCATGGCTTTCAATAAGTCCTCTGCCTTCCTGCAAACAGCTCTATGCAATGTAAATATATGCATCAATATACTTCTTATTGAAGGTTCTCACTCATTGGCAGTGTGTCTCCTGCAGTTCTTATGGTGACAACCCTCAAAGAAACCTAAGCATAAAAGTGAAGTTCAGAAGGAGCAGGGGCAGAGTGCTGCATGCTTTTGGGGCACTCCCAAGAGTTTTTATTGCCTTCCCCTTCCCCAGGGGTTTTTGTTCTTTCTCCGTTTTTAATCCTGGAAGGTTTTTCCGAGTGCATGCAAACTCTGTGGGGTCAGAACACCTTGCGATGGGTGCATGAGGCCGGCCCTGTGGCCACAGCTGGCTGCAGCGGGAGGGAGCTGGAGGAGCTGGTGGCAAGGACAGCACTCAGTGCTGTTAGGGGGGTCAGCTGTGAGTGGGGGCTCTGGCAGACGCTCTGCCGGAACCTCTCATATGTGTCATCATAGTTGTGTTCATTTCAAAATGCAAATTAATTGCTTACCATAGGAGAAAATTATGTAATGATGCTCTAGAGGACATAAATATTTAAGCATGTTTTTAAATACTTTCAAGTATGTGTGCATGTAAAGGGGAGGGGTTAGTGGGCATAATGTATTCAAATAAACATGTTCAATATTCTATTGTATAACGTATCAACCCTGCAAATTCATACTAATTAGTATTTTGAGCGCTCATGGTGCTACTAAATCTTTGGCACCAGATGAATAAAATGTTTAGAAAACTTTTTTATGATTTTATTGGTGCATTCACCCATATCAATGACAGAAATTTATCTTGCTTTAGCAAATCAACAAATTTCTTTCTTCTGCTAAATGTTTCTGGCAACACAGATGGAGAACGTAGCAGTCGGGGCCCTGCTCAAAGGCGCCAGATAACTGAATGGGTTACTTCCTACATTAAAACCAGCTTGTTGACTTGGCAAAGAGCCCTGGTCAAGTAATACAACCAGTGCTGCTGCCATTTGTTAATTCTGCATAATTAAACACCAATTATACATAGTATTGTTTTGTAGCAGGCTTCTCAGCTGGCTTTTCTTTATTATGGTTCTGTGCCAGTTTTCTTCCTTATTACTAAAAAGGATTTTTTATTTGTTATTGTAATTAGGAGGTTTCAAAGATACCAATTTTTTGTAAAGAAAGAATAGCAAACGATTATGAAAGTTGGCATATCATTTTACAGGAAAGACATTGCATATAATAAGTATTTTGATTTTTTTTTATAACATGAGGAATCTGCACTGTAATATTATAGGACTCCACAGCACAAGTCTACTAGTGAACATGCAGTAATAAATGAACGTATTTACAAACCATTTTCAAAGTTTGTCTTAAAAGACATAGCAAAATTAAAATGTAGAACCAATAATAATTTCATACTGTCTTTATCCTTGTTCTGCAAGGCATACAACTGCTGTTAACCATGTGCTTAAATCCTATTGAAATGAATGTAGTTTAAACATACTTAAATGGGGGTACATGCTTAACTGCTGTTCAAGGGATAAGGCTAACTACGTGTTCAATGTTCTGCTGAACTAGTAATGTTTTATGTGTCATATTCTACTGCTGCATGTTTGGAGACCATGTAATGAAGGAGTACATTCATTGTCTTTGTGCTTTAAATTGTGGTGATGGTGGTGGTGTAAATGATACAATTCTATTAATAATGATGATGGAGAAATTTACAGAGATGATTTGTCTCTGTTGCTGTCTTAAAGTAGAAACTGTGGAATGAGGTGAGCAGAAGGCTGAAGGCAAATTTTATGCTTGTTTAGGGTTTATGTCTTTTCCTCAGTTCTAATGGACGTATTTGTTATACAAACTAAATATTTATTTGTTAGCTGGAAAAATAGTCTGGAAAGTGTTTTTTTTTTTCCTCTTTCTTCATGGTTGGTTATGTAGTAATATCACCAAAGGGTACCATACAGCCAAAATAGGGTACAGGAACTATCTAGAGTCTTTAAATGCATGTTATACAACCCATAAACTTTATTGAAGGAAAAAAGGGAAACTTTCAGGCTTGATAGCCATTAGAATTTAAAAGCTCAGGAGGGCTGTTAATTGTGTCTGTGGCTCTTAATCCATGAACTATTGAGCAGTCACAGATGCATACTGAATCTGTACACTGAATATCCTCGTGCACTTTATTGATAAATGCTTCTATGAGTCAGCAGCTAGAACTTATTTCTCCATAAATCTTTTTTCTGCCCTCTTCCATCCTCGTGACTCTACTCTTATTCTCCATCCTTCCCTTCCTTTCAGTCCAGATAATTGGCCCCTGAACAAAAATGCTCAGTTTCAGGCTTGACAGTTCTTCTTTCTTCGTTTGCTACACCACAAGTCAACTAAAATGTTAAGAGAAGGCATGGTTGCCTGCTTAACCTTCTAAGCCATGAGGTCACTGGGACTTCTCACAGCACATAATAGAAAGCACAAAAGTCTTCACAAGATGGGGCGTTCGGTTCATGTTACAGTTAGGTCAGTGGAGCCATTTTAAGTTGCAATGGTCAGTAGGGGAATCCATTTCTTCACTCTTTGTAAGGAAAGGTCAGCTGTTCTGAATCATGTTGCATTACATGTGAATGATATATATTTAAAATTCTGTAAATGCAGTTAAACATTGCTGCTTTGTCTTACCTGCATTAAGGAACATTATTTTGTCATTTTCTTTGGACCTTGTATTATTGTATCCCCTATTCTTGCTGTCTCAGGCATACACTTTCATTACAGTTATGATTTAAATGGAAAAATGATTGACTGATTTGTTTACAAATACCGTAGCTAGATATGACATTACTATACCAGGTGTGCCATGGTTTTACAACTACAACAAACAGCAGAATTTAACAGGTGATACATTTTCCCTACAGAAAGCTTACTTTTGGCCTCTTATCCCAAAATAAAAATTTTAGAGAGAAAGACAATTAGAAATGCAACAGAGAAAATTGATGAGAAGGGAGAAGTGCAAACTGTGGAAATTACAGTGATGGAGAGAGAGGAAATATTATTGTTCCTTACTGGCAGTTCTTCTAAACACCTCTATGCTCTGGAATATTATTTATTATTGATATTACAATAATGCCCCAAACATGGCAGGTGTTGAAGTGTTTACACTTGCTACAGTCAAACCTGCCCCAAGTTCTGAAGTTCAGTATGTAATCTAAAGAATTGGGAATTTTGTCAAATTGGCCTCATGTCATTGATTTCCACAGCACTGTTTAAAGAACCTTCCCCAGCCACAACACTAAGATCTTGCTTGAAGCAAAGTACCTGCATAACTCTTATTTTAGATCAAGTAGGGAATAAACACATAAAAGCAGGTCACAGCAGCATTATGGATGCAGTGTGGCTTATCTCTACTTAATGCCGATTTTTATTCCATGCATATATAAATACATTCACTTTGCACATATGTGTATATGTACACATTCTAAGTGTATATGATATCCCAGTGATTAATTGCAGAATGATGTGATAAGTTGCATTTATAATACACCTGGGAATGCACCCCTACAGCTGTGTTGTTGAGGCAAATCTCCTGGAGTCACTGCTAATAGTCTTTCCAGGATCAAAGGTCGGAGGTCACCTGGCTAACAAACCATGAAGGTTAGAAACAGCAGCTTCAAACTATGAGAAAGGATGGATCCTCAGCTTCACCTGGGGAGAGCATTTGCCTCAAGCCATGGAAAGTCCCACAACACAACGCCTTAATAATGTGCCCTCTTATGCCTGGAAAAGCCATTTCAGACCGTAGCTGGAGTTTTTTTAAGCTAATTATTTTTCTCTGCTTCTGGATTCAAAAATAATTTAACTTTCCTCCTCCCAGATTTAGAAGAAAAATAACAGGGGAAAAAAAAAGTCAATATATTATAAATATATTGGGAAAAAAAAAGTGAGATAATTTAATCATACAACAATGACACATGGAAACTCCATGTGGCATTTATAGATGCCAAGATTTTTATTGGAACTTCTTTGTCTTCAGAGTAACTTAGGATTACTGCAGCTAGCCCAGACTCAATGAAGTAAAATATTTGGACCACATCATCACTTATTCTTTCCAAATTAGACTTTTCAATATATTTAAAAGGTCATTAATTTCTTAAACTATTACGTAGCAAGTGGTTGTGGTTTCTTCACCCAGACATGATCCCAGAACTGTTTGATTACAAGATACTCCTATGTAATGGTAAATTCAAAAAAAAAAAAAAAAAGCAAAGAAAGAGAGGAAAAAACAAACAAAACAACAACAACAAAACTCATTTTGCCGTTCATTTCTTAGTACAAATTAGCTGGACCTGAATCAACTGTCTTAGGAGCTGCTAATTAGAGTTTTGCAAATGTGGGGTTTGCGTTCAGTGGGAGTGTGTAAAGAAGGAAAGTATTTCTAGCTTGTATTGTTCCAGCATTGCACTGCGTGGTATTGCAAAATGTCGTGTGTGAGTGCTGCAGGGGGTTTCTGTAGTACACACCACAGCAGAAATACCAGAAACGGTTTTGTCACTAGTTTATAGTAATGACAGAAATTGATCTGTTAAGATGTGATGTTCCTGTCCGATAAGCGTAGTTAGATTTTGTAGTTTAGAAGTCTCAAACCAAGAAAGTTGAGTTTGTAAGACCACATTGTCACTTGGCCATTTAAGATGCCTGCAGTAAGAACATTTTTAATACGTAATGTATTGATATTTCTCTTTATGTAGAAGCAAATCACTGTCATTGCCTCCAAACCACAAATGGTGTTATGTGCAATAATCTATTATTTTACAGAACACTGAATACTTACACACATTCACCAAAGTGCCTGCTTTCAGGAGCAGTGGTGAATTTAGGCTTAACAAAAGTGTTTCTTTCACAGAGTGCAGCAGCTGATGTTTCTCAAGATGTAATTACAATGCAAATACAACGTTCTCTTCAAAGTACAGGATTAGTATAACAAGAGTTGTACTTACATAATTGTTAAACTTTCAGTGTTTAAGAAGTTCAAGTGGTTAAGAAATATGTTAGATAAATTTGTGTCCGTCATAATTTGTTAAGAAGCCCTCAGAGGTTATCACAGAAATATTTTTGATACTGTAGTTTATAGTAATAACACAGACATTAGAGCATGTTTCAATTTGTTATGGGCATGTATATTTTATACCTTAGGAGTCTTTTATTCTGGTTTTAGAAACTGGATAAATAGAGTCAAGAAAAATCCACAGAGGTGTCTGCATCTTAATACCTGTATGGGATTTGTATGGGATAAGTGACAGATTAAGATACTTAAATTTGAAACTTAGTAGGTGAGATGGCTTCCAGGTTAGCAATCTTCCTTTCAAAATGTCTTTGTCTTTCCTGAAGGTTTCTTTTTCTATAAGCTGTCGAAATTCAGAGTCAAAATGTTCTCTAGAGTAACATTTCATCTGTTTTCTTCCCAAGCAATCAGTCATAAACTGTTTCCTTAATATAATATCAGCCTGCGTCAGCATAGTTTTGTTTTCTGCAGCACATGCAGAAATTTGCCTCAGCAATTGATTATTTATTTATTTTATTTTATTTTATTTTATTTTATTTTATTTATTTTTCAGATGCATACATACAAATGGCAATAGAACTTTTTTGATTTGTTGAGAGAGGAACTGGGAAGAAAATTGAAGACATCAAAGTCTGTATAGCCATACAAACCTAAACCCAGGTTTTTTAAGTTCACATATAGCATTATTTAAATGTATTTTTGCAAAAGTAGATGTTAAATTTGAGTCTTACTCAGAATATTGTAGATTAACTATTAAATCATTTAAACACATCCAGGGGCAATGACATATGTATTCCATACTTAGCAGATCTTTCCTAGCAATTGGAAATGCTCCTTTGTAAATTAATCAACTAATTATTTATTGGTCTAGTAATGTTCGTGCAGGTAGGAGGTGCCCCCACTTGAGGCAGAGTCATTTGCCTGACTCCTTGGGCCAGTTAGGCAGGAATCTTGAAGCAAGTTCACCTCGTGCTGTCGGACAGCAGGTGAAAAGCTCCAAAATGCAGAGATTGTCAGTCTATGGGAACATCGCTGGTGTCCCCTTCTCCCTGTACTGGCTCCAGCTTTACAGGCTTTTATTGTGGATCTGGAAGCCTTGATGGTGAAAGTCTGAAGAGAGTAACATTTTCTAAAGAACTTGACTCGAACCCCAGCGCTGTTTCAGACCTCAGTGTTTGAAGTGGAGATGACAACAGAGCCACCTCAGATCACATGACTTTGGAAAAAAGTGTATTAGTTCATGTTTGCAGAACTTCCAACTGCAGAGTCTGCAAGTTTGTTGGTTTGGAAGAAGTCGAATTCCAAGGCAGGATTTGGGCTACACTGGCTATAAGGCCAGGGTCACGTAGCAAAATGAAGCTATCTTTATTTAGAGCAGTGCTTGGAATATGTATTCACAACAAGGAGAAAACAAATATTTCATGGTTGCTTATTGATCGAGCATCACCTGTTCTGTGCACTGGAAGAATACTTTGGCATTGTCACGAAATTAATGACTAAAACGTGGCTGGGGAAGCTGTGGGCAGATCAGTTGTGCAGCTTCACTTCTACAGTTTCTTGAGTTTCAAGTTTGTGGCTTTGTGACTGTACAAGAGTCTTTTTACTTGCAAGGATTTTTGTTCTGGGGTGAGGGTGTTGTCATGTAACTGCCTATTATTTGGTGCCATTGGCTAAAATAACTGGTCACAATGTTGAAGGAATGTGTATCTGGTTGCGCTCACTTCACTGAGATCCAGGCAGCAGCTTGCACTGTTTTAAATGTTTGGTCGTTATCATTTTATTTCCACTCTCTGTGGATGCCTGCAAAGCATAAAGACAGGCCAATCCGACTTTCAAGTGATGCCTTTCTTCTCCCCAGAGCGATTTCTGAGAATATTGGAGGGATGAAAGTGAAACTGTGGTGTTTCCATCCCTCCAGACATTCTGGATTTCCCCCTCCCCGCCTCCTCCCTCACAGCAGCAGCAGCAGCAGCTGCAGCTCAGCTCCGTGGGCCCCAGCCAGGCTCTCCCCAGAGGCGCTGCCTCAGCCCCCTGACCTCCATGGGGCTCGTGGCCCCAGCTGCAGCCATCGGGGGCTCATGGCGAGCCCGGTTTTCCCGGTGGTTGAGCACTGCAGGAGACAACGGCTGGATTTTACTCGGTGTCCTTGCAACAGGAGATCTGGTTCTGTTTTCCTCAGATATCTGTTTCCAGTTTTTCAAGTCATAAAAATACAAAAGAAATCAATTTTTTCCTTAAAAGGAGCCACAGACTAAACCAAATGTGCTTGCTCTCTTGCCCCTTCTCTCTCTCTCTCTCTCTCTTTTTCTTTTCTCCACAGAGCTTAAAGAAATTGTAAGATAAATTTACCTATCACTTCACAGCTTCCCTACTATGGGGACCTTCCAGCATCTAATGGAAGCCTGTGTGAACACAGTTTTCACAAAGATGAGACTTCAGCTTTGTTTTGTTTTCTGCTCACAAAACATCAACCAGTTTGAAACATTGGAAAAAATGCCAGGGAAATTTAGGCTTGATTGGAAAAAAAAATGCTATATGGAAAGAGATTTATAAATGAGGAAAAGACTGTAAAGATCTGTATAAAGATTACACTTTCAAAGCATGAATAATGAAATAACTGACTGACTCAATCTACAAATCAAGGTCCGATCATTAGTTGTGATGTTTAAAAGCCAATTAAATAAGGAGGGTAGAGTAGTTCCATGTTGGGAGAGGAAAATAAATAAATAAAACTGGCAGTGCTTACAGGATTTTTAAAATGACATATTTGGTTTGTAGTGTAGTATTAGATATGTTGTGCTGTGTTTTAATCACATACTAGTCCAGACTGCTTGGTACCTCTAGTCATAGATTGAAGCCAATTGCACAAAGTGTGGAGCATTCGTTCTCCCTCTGAAAGACGGATCATTTCCATTTGTCTCACCGCTCGACTTTTCTTCAAACAGGCAAATGTTAGGGTGGAAGTCATGTGCTCTGTTCTTTACAATTCAGTGAAAGCACAAAAACAAACTCCATGTGATGCCTGTCAAATCAGATGTGCATAGAAATGGCATGTATTTTCCCTCTTCTCAACTTCAGATACTGGTAGGCTGGGGTAACCATGAACTCAGATTTCATCATTATTCTCCAAGTAATCAAAGGTTCCCAAGCAACCCAGTACTCCTGAGTTTATTATAAAAGTGGCACTTCACGTGTATCAGATCCTCAGCTGATATAATGCTGTTGAAGTCTGTTTTAGTTATTAGTAATACCCTACTTCCAGGGATCATCTAGTGCATATTATGCAGTATTTCCCACTACAATTCAACGGATATGCCCTATAACTTCAGTACATTAAATCTACTGTGTAATATTCATTCTTAACTGCACCTTCAAATATTTATTGTCAAAATATTTTCCTCTGAAATTAATATCTTATGATTACATTCACCTTGGTTGGATGGTGTATGTAAAAATGAATACAAAAGAGAATCGATACAGTCATTAACTGACTCACCCACTGGATATGATAAATGAGGGGTCAGCTTAAATTCAACTAAATTTTGATTCTATTTTGATAGAAAAAATCATCATATGATTTTTTTTTCTTCTGATTTTTTTTTCAATTGTAATAATATTTATGATTGTTTAGATTGTGGAATTGGAGCCATGTCAGTCATTCAGATTTATGAAAAGTGTAGTTCATGTTCAGAGTAATAATTCAAATTATGTAATGTAGGAAAAATCCAGCTGATTTAGGATAGGGAAGGGCTTGAAAGTCTTTTATTTTAGTCTATTTTACTACAGAACAAGGTTTCTGTTATTGCACAGTCTGCATCTGCTGGATATCCTTCTCCAGACTCTTCTGAATTCACTTGCTAATCTTAACCACAATCACGAATAAAGGTGGCAGAAGTCTCAAAGCTATGTCTGTACGAGCGGATCTGAGGTGCAGTTACATTTTGTCTCCATATTAGGTTGAGATCTCACCACACACCAACTTCTCTCTGACCTCTTGGTTTCCTTGAGAAAGATACCTGTGGCTGGAGGCGGCAGGGAAACCAGTGAAGGTTTTGTCTAGGACTCTGGTTTGGCTGACTGGGGGGCCAGGACCCTGAGACACGCTCAGCCTGAATCTAGTCAAACATAATTATGTTCAAGTTTCAAGCTGATGAGAAAAGCTTAGGCAGGAGCTTACCCAGGGAGCCTTCTTAGGCATGAGTGCCAATCAGTGTAATGCCAGTTAATGTTCAGTCAATGCTAATGGAAATATTTTTGTTTGTGCGTTTGTCTAGAGTTAATTTTTTCACCCAGTTTACCTTGTATCACCAAACATGACTTCCTTTATGTTGTGTATGTCAATGCCTTCTTATCTGAGGCTACACACATTTTCAGAAATAGGTATGAAATAGCAACGAAATAGCCACGAAATAGTCATTTGCCGTATAGCGGTTGAGCAAAATAAAATCTGTAGGGAAAACATCCTAGATTATTTTTATTTTCATTACATTATTTCCAGTGACAAATGTTTGTTTTCATTGCTCAGTATTTTATAGCTAAGAAAAAATTCTAAAATGTTTAACAATTTTGGAAGCTTTTGTTGTAGTACACTTGAAACAGCCTTTATCTCGGATGTGAACTCTCTTTCACTGACTTGCTTAATGCTACAGTTGAATTCAGCTTTGAGCATTTAGATACACTTGCAGCATATTTAAGTCCAGCATTTTGCATCCAAGATCATATGACTCCTTGGTCACTCTCCAGGTCAGAGAAAAACCACACAAGGTTCAGTAGAGTTAGATAAACTGTAAGGCTTGAGTAATGGGAATAATTTGGTAAACTCAGTATGGTTTCTTTTGTTTTAAAGTTTAAATTTCCTCACCATCTTTTGAGGCAAGTTTTTTCTTGTTGAGATGTTAAATTGGTGTAATAAAACAATACCAATCTACTTTGTGTTGTTTTACTTTCTAACCAGTGTTCAATATCAGATCAGTTTTTAGCTGGATTTGTTATTTGATCCAATGTGTTAGACTCATTTTTTCATATCTAGCACCTTCTGAAATTACAGCATTTCTCTGGGAATTTTCTGTAGTCTGGCCTTCTAAAATGAAAGTGAAAGATGATTAATTGCCTTTAATATGCTAAATATACTTTTCTTTCTCTATGTTCTTGTGCTTTTGTTTTGTTCTCTTAGGTTTACTTTTTCCATAATCTTTCATACCTGTATTCCCAGATAAATCACTGAAATTTTAACTCTGTAAAAATCTTAAATGATTTTCCATTTCAGTCTATTATATAGTAGAAGCTTAGTACATTACTTAAAATCGTCTTGCATATAACTTGAACTATTTAATATCGTCATATGATGAAGTTCTGAACTAGCCAGACTGTTACCTTAAATTTAGCAGTAATAATAATTTTTGAATGAATTGTGAGCCATCACTTGTTTGCAATGGATAGGCTACATGCACAGATCTGGTTCTACAGCTCCATATTTATTAGTGATTTGATCTTCTGGTATGCTCTTCTATATGGTACATTTATATTGTGTTCCACATCTTTCATTTGAAGGGCAAATATTAAAGGGTCGTTGCAATGACCTAAAGTTTTCAACTTAAAACCTAGCCTGATTATAGATTCCCCCAATGGCTAGGTAGGAAAGGTGTTGCCCACATGTGTGCCCCAGCATGGGCTGGCGGCTGCTAACCCCACTGCCACTGAGCTGGGGCAGCCCTGGGTTGAGGTTCCAACTCTGCAAATTTGGAGAGGGACCCTGAGAGCACCAGGGCATGCAGGAGTTTGGAGGGTGGCTGGTGGCCACCTCAGGGCTCAGCTTGCTCTCACCAGGAGCCCATGGGAGGAACCCCTGCGGGAGCACCTGAGGTCAGGTTGGAGCCAGAGCATCACCTTCCCTCTTAGAGTTGCTGTGCTGGATCCCTAGTCCATAAGAATACTTTTGACTTTTATCCAGGTTGACACATTAAAATTTGCTGGTGAATTCTGCTAGAGGCACTCGAGGGCCCCAACAATATGGAACCAATCATGCTCAAAACATATGATATGTGTAATATTGCTTCAGAAGTATTTTTTGTTTCCTGCTCAAAGCAGCTGCACCAACACATTTAATGAAGGTAGGACAAACAAACAATTGGGGGTTGCTAAAGCAATTTTTCTTTCTTCGAGCTCTCACCCTTACTTCCTATACATTGTTATACTTCAGTGACCTAGCCAGCAATGATATACTTCAGAAACTTTCTATAAGTAAATCAGACCCAGTATATTCTTAGTAATCTGTACTTCCCCTTTCAGTTATTGCTGTGATGATAAATGAGTCCCTTACTAAGAGAAGTCTGATTTCCTGATCTCCAATGTTTTCTGGCTTTGCTTTTTAAAGGTGGCATAAGTGTTTCCTTCCATTTGCTGTTTTGATGTTGTTCTGCATATACCAACACAAATTTTCTGATACCAACACAAAGTTTCTTGTAAGGTTATGTCTTATTGGGCAGTTTATCTGAAACGTATAGTTACTTTTGAGCATGGATATGTGATTTGGTCTGTCTTTGCCATCTTGATACTCTTATTCATCGCAATTTTGACGTGGATGCTTTTGTTATTTACACTGGCATCGTTCTCATCATATTTGTGTAGTTTAAAGCATATCATTTTTCAGCGTTCATTCTTTATTGCTTTGGGCTCTCTGCTTTCAGTTACAGCTCTAATTACTTCAGGAGTTCCCATGGATCTATTGAAGGTCTTATTTTGTTTCAAAATTACTGCCTCTAGCTAGTAATTCCGGGGTTCAATGTACACAATATTACAAATAGACAATATCTGGAGATATCTGAAGATCCTTGTAAACCCAAGTACCCCTTGCTGTGTTGTGTGATTTCTTATCTGGTATTAATTTTGCAGAGCTGAATTCTGACAAGATAGAAGAGTTATTGATTGTTATCCTCCTTGGCTATTTCATTTCATTGTAGTTCTATTTTGTCTGGAGTTTGAGTTCATAAACTTGAAGTAATTTTTGACCCGGTGCGTTCTTTTGAGGCTGACATTAATCACCCTGAGAAATGGGATTGCCAGCTGGAAGATGCTAAAGTACTACTGTAAAATATTAAATCAACATACTGCCATTCTATGAAACTTTCCTGGTTCAGACACTGAATTTTTAAGTTGATTGGGACATATGTGTATGTTTTGTTATGACCTAGATAATAATTGCTAATTCTTTATTTGTGGCTCTTTCTCCCATTTCCCTGAAGTATTCACAGCTGTGCTAACAGAGCCCTGAATACAGTCAATGGGAGCATTTTGCTGCTTTAACAGGAAAGGACTTCAGCCTAATATCAAATTTTCCAGGCAAATGCTTACATGCTCAGTCATTTGTTTTCTTAAGGATATGATTTTTACTAGCAAGTAGTCAGCTCAGGTAAACAAAGAAAGAAAGAACACCTGTTGTATGGCTTCTCTTCTCTCCAAGGACCAAACTTTAAAAACCTCCTTTGTAGAATGCATTTCATTGTGCGGCACAAAAGCAGTAGCTCTTAGGAAGAGCTTTTCAGAGAGAACCCCTGTGATCTAATAACAAAAGACAAAACCTTCCTCGAAGTACTTACCTCCATTAGTACGGGTAAAAGAAAACATTCTTTGGATTAAGAAAAAAACTTATATTGCAAGTGAGAATCATTTGATATCTCCAGCTAATTCGCTGTCTTGGAAGATTAATAGGAAAGAGAATTCTGAACAGACTCGATTTACTACTGCTTTGTGTGCCTATGTATGTGTGATTTGATGACATTTGGAGCTTGCTGTAAATTTATTCTTATAGAGCTGTACTGATTGACGTGGTGTGTTTTTCAGCTCCATCTCTTGTTTACATTGCATTTTGCCTTTTCGTTTGCAGTGTTCACTTCAAAATCATCACTGTACATGCTAAAACCAAACTACTTTCCTCTTAGTCTGCAAGAATTTTAATAGTAAACTGTGACAGGATTAAAACCTCCTCCTTTTTTTAATCATCAAATCGCCCCATAGGATATGGTGTTACCAGGTTCTGCTTTGTGCAGAAGACAGGCTAAAATGGAACACAAGTGTCTTTAAATGTGAAAGGGACAGTGCCATCAGAGCCTGCCATACCTGCAGGCTTCTGTGTCATAGCCAAAGGTCTGGGGCTGTGGAAGTCTAAAAGGAAGGGAACGCCCAGAGGAACAAAAGCAGGATTTGTTTCTGTGAGACTTCTGTATGCTAAAGGGATCAGGAAGTACTGTGTGGCTGAAGTCACCACTGCAAGGTAGAGAACGTGTTGGCAAAGGTGATAGGAAAATGGTTCAAAATGCTATCCTTGCAAAAGGAGGAATAAAAAAATAAAGAACAATGTCGCTAGGAATGTTTCCTGAATAATGGGACTGGGATTCTTGTAGTATTAAGGTGACTTTCTCTCTCTCTCTCTCTCTCTCTATATATATATATATACCATATATCTGGCTATACCAGATTCAATGGGCTTGCTTAGTGTGCCAGTTTATTCCCTTACAAGGCAGTGAATTATTGTAAATACATCCATTCTTTCTAAAAAAAAACATTGATATACATTGATTTAATATTATTCTTCATGCTGAGCTCTGCAGATAGGCTTATAAAATGTAAATGACATAGCTGCATTTCATATATATATATTTGACAACTCAAAAGATGATAGTGTATACAGAAAAGCAAGGGAATGAGGAGAAGCTTTCTCAGCTCTTGAGCTATGTAAATCCAATGTTCATTTTTACAGTAGTTTTATTTTAAATCATGTGGCTGCAAGGCTGTTCGGGTTGGTGTGTTGAATTAGTTCCTCAAGTTTCATTGTCTGTCCATGACAGAGTCATTAGCAAGGAAAAATCATCAGCTTTCTTAAGTTCATCACTCAACTGAAGAAAATAAGGGGTAATTAAGCATTGTGGGTTTTTGCATCTTTAATTCCTGTTCATGGGGTAATCCCATGCTCCAGTTCGATAGTAAAGAGAAAATGAATCTGATTCTTAGCGACTATATTAGGGGCAGCTACTTGAAAAGCTGCTGCATAATTCAGGCTCAAAGCAACCTCACACAACTAGAGTAACAGAAGCAGCAGATTCATGGGTTAAAGCCTGGAGGTCTGGGTGGGGTCTCCTTGAGGTGATTACCATGGGGTTAGTTGATTATTGCAAGAAGTCCAGTGGCTTTGGAGGATAGCACAGGAAGCTTGTGAAACCTGTTCTTCAGCTGTACCTGGTTGCAGTTATTTAAATCTGTTGATAGTGGTTCCCACAATCATCAGAACTCACCTGAGAAACATCTTAGTTCTCATAAGGAAGAAAACTTAATAAGAGAGCCAATAGGGGAGAGGACATTCCCTAAAGCAAGGTCAAGTTCAGCGCTTCCAGTGAAAGGAAAATGCAAATATTGATATGAAAAGAAGTCAAGGAGTTGGACTTGATGATCCTTGTGGGCCCCTTCCAGCTGGGGATGTTCTGTTCTGTCCTCTAAGAAACGCACACCCACTCTTGCACATCTGTTGTATTGAACACAGTCAAGATGATTGGCAAGCACTTCAAAATAAATCATTCAGTCTGCATTTTCTGGAGAAAGCTTGCTTGTTGCCTTAAAGAAGAAAATCCTGTTATAAATCCATTTGTGCTTCCCTAGCACATGACTGCTTGTCCTAATTAACTAGTGCCTCATACAGGCTGGTGATGTGTCCCTACATACCCCTGCAACTAAAGCAGCTGAGCTGCCACCTGTTAATATGCTGCCCGCACCACTATATTAACCCAAGGGGCTGTTGTCTTCAGGTTGGTCTGGAAAGAATGGGAAAGAAATAGCAGCAGATGCAGAGCAGGAGAGGGCTCCAAGCGATAGCCCAAGAAGTACAGGGAAGAGCTAAGAGAAGGCAGGATGGGGAAGTTCAGAGAGGACAATTAAATAGAAAAGATAGGAAGCGTCAAAGCCTTCTTATAGTGCATGCTTATGTGCTCACTGATAAATGTCAGGTTTTGAGAACTGTTCAGCCAGAATTGTTGCCATGGTTGTGCGTCTTCCTGTATGATGGATCCCACATAGAACTTCAACTTCAGAATTGGAAAGTAAGTAATGCTTTATTAATTAAAAAAAAAAAAAGACATAATTATGGTACTCCATGGAATGCATTTGCTGGGCTTGCACTGAAGCTGCTGCTCAGGGAGAAGCCCAGTAGAGAGAAAAGCAGCACACTGCCCCTCATGCACTGCCCTACCCCAATGGGACAGGGGAAGAGGAGAGAAAGAGTAAAGGGAAGAAAAACTTTTGGGCCAAAATGAAAAAAGTTAATAAGTGGAAAAAAAGAAACAGAAAACAAAACAAGTGATGCAAAGGCATCCACCTCCCAGGGGTGGATGGATGCCCAGCCAGTTCCCAAGCAAAACAAAGACTTGCTCCTAAACCCACCATCCTCTTCCCTTCCTATCTGCTGAGCATGTCAATGCATGGTGTGGGTGGTTCAGCTCATCCCTGCAGGGCAGAACTAGAGGCAGATGTGGCCCTGACACCGCATGAGCACTGCTCAGCCACAGCTAACTGGTGCACTGCCAGCGGTGCTCTTGGTCACAGGTCCAAAACAGCGCACCATACCAGCTGCTCTGAAGAAAAATAACTCCAGCTCAGCCAGACCCAACGTGCTTGTGGGCTCCTCCGTTTACTGTCTGTTTCAAAAAGAAATATGTGAGAGGCAAAGAGATTACTTACTGGCCACAAGCTTTTGCATAGCTGGAAGTCCTTGCTTAATTTTTAGTGATTTAAAGGCTGTTTTCAAATGTAGCATGGAACTGAAAGGAAGGAAAGGTGTTTAAATAGCATTTACTACCGGGTTTCTGTCAGGTTTTTAGTCAATATGCATTGTTCTTTAAAGGCAATTGAAAAAAGGTGCTCAAATGGTTGAATAGAAGCTGTATTTGTAGTTGTTTCAGATGAATCTGACCCAAAGGGGTTTTTTTTACACCATGAAGTATATATGTTCTCAACAGAAAATTCTCATGTGCCTAGTCGATAATGTCTCTGTACCTGTGCGTAAGTGTACATTTTTGTTAGAAAGGGTACTGAGTTTCTAGACTATACTTGTATAAGCCATTAATAAAAAGCATTCTTACATTTTTGTTTCCAATATACTTGAGCCAAATCTTCAGATTAAAACCATTATGTGAGAACAAATTCTTGTCTTTTTCCCTTAGCTTAAACCTTTCTCAACTTTTAAGATGAGGCAGCTGAGTGGTGTAAATTTTAATGAAGAACTCCTTAATTACTGGCAGATACCCTCAGCTAGTAAAAAGGGTCATAACTGCCGTAAGTAACCTGATTTAAAGTAGTTAGAGGGATGGCTGAATGTGAATGTACCTCTAGAAAGTTGTGCTGTTAAGTCTTATTAAAAATAATAGAATATTTCCCCTCACCTAATATGAGACATTGATAGGGATATTCTCCAGATTAGTCAGCCATATGCAACATAGGCTTCTGATATAGAACTGTGTTTGGAAAGCTGTGATGGTCTGAGGGTGGCATGGTTATTCCCAATTCTCCCCGTAGCTTGAAGTTTTTCCTTTTCATTCCAGATCTGAAGAATAGGTCTAGATGCTGGAAAGTTTGTCTGTATTTTTTCTGAATTAATGTATAATTTTATGTATTATTTCCCTTCACAGAAGTGAATTATCACAGATGCATTAATTTAGTTTAAACTATAGATCTCATTTAAGTACTATCCTTACTTAACTTTGCTTTGATAACATAAGATGTTTTGTCATTATAGATAACCAAATGATGAAATAGAATTAAGTATCCCTTAAGACATGTTGTATTATTTTTCTAATGTAACTCCAGTGAAAGCCTAGAATAAATCACCGTACTGAAAAAACAGGCTACTAATTTATTTCCTCATCTTAGTCTGTGGTTTGTGGCCAGAGCTGTTTTTTTCTGACGTCTCTTCCTGAATTCCTTTAGATCACTAGAAAGGAATCAATGGGAATCGATCCAATTTGTAGAACACAATTCTAATATTGATAGTAGTTTATATTCATTTGCTTCACCCTAATCTTTTATTAATGTTCATTTGCAAAATGCTGTTCATGCTGTTTCCTCCAAATGTTGTACCCCCCAGCAGATGATGATAGTGAAAGTCAGAGAAACTTAACAAAAAATAATGAAGTTTATGTTTTGGTATTAAATAAAGCAACAGTTTTGTAGTCAGCCATTTTTCAGTAAGTGGCTTTAACTTCAGATAAAGTGTGATCGCTGTAGTATTTCAGATACATGTGATTCCTACAGTAGAAAGAAGTTGTGCCTGTAAAGGTCTTTTCAGCATTTATTTGTGTCAAGGAGGAAATGCGTTGGGGCATCAATACTGAATCATCTGGGGACTTTTAAGGATACATCTTCAGTAAGACATGGCATATAGAAATCACTCGCTGGTACGAAGGAAGCAATAACTGCGGGCATTACTTTCTGTTACTGGTGGGAAAAAAACATCAGTGGTGACCTTGTTGTGGCTTAACCCCAGTGTGCAGCTCAGCATCACACAGCCGCTAGCTTGTTCTCCCCACGTGGGGCGGGGGAAGAATCAGAAAGGTAAAAGTGTGAGAACTTGGGTTGAGATAAAAACTGTTCACAAGGTAAAGCAAAAGCTGCACACCCAAGCAAGGCAGAAAAAGGAATTCCTTCACTGTTTCCCTCTGGCAGGCAGGTGTCAGCCACTTCCTGGAAAGCAGGGCTCAGCACGTAGGACGGTTCCTCGGGAAGACAAACGCCATCGCTCCAAATGTCCACCCTTCCTCCTCCTTTACCCCATGTTTATTGTTCAGCACAACTCCACATGGTGTGGGACAGCCTGGGCAGCTGGGCCAGCTGTCCTGGCTGTGTCCCCTCCCTGCTCCTGGTGCACCCCCAGCCTCCTCGCTGGCAAGGCAGCACCAGGAGCTGGGACGTCCTTGGCTCTACATGAGCACTGCTCTGCCCCAACTGGAACATCGGCAGGTTATCACCGCTGTTTTCATCAAAAATCCAAAACACACCGTTGTGTGAGCCTCTGTCAAGAAAATTAACTCTGTCCGAGCTAAAACCATGACAGACCTTCATATAAATAGTTGAGCCATGTCTAAAAGAATGTGTAATACAATATTCGAGGCTAGGGTTGCACCAAGCATGTGAATGTAAGTAGCTGTGAAAGTAAATGTGAATGATAGGTTTTAAGGTGTTAGTAGGCAAGGCAATGAAAAGCAAGTATTTAGGATTTGGATTTTCTGATAATTTTAAACATAATTAAAGATGGGTAAATGAAATCATAAATGGTGTTTAGCAGCTACTGTGGCAGTCCAATAAAATACAATAAGTTACAGATTTTTAAGTGGAAATTTCATTGGAAAAGTTTCCACACATTGACATAAATCTTTGGTGCTATCCATCTTCAGTTGGACAACCTAAACCTGTTCAGAACTTTTGTGATTAAGCCAAATCCTCCTGCTGCTTCACAGGTGGTGTCTGTGCTTGGGTTGCACTGACTAAACCTGAAACCCTTCCCCTAAGAATCTAGACCACTCACTCTTGGGAAACCTAGCACTCTCTTATCAAGATATATATATATACATATATATATATACACATATATATATATATATATATACACACATATATACATATATGTATGCATATATATACATATATATACATATATGTATATATGTGTATGTATATATATATATGTATACATATATATACATATATGTATATATATACATATTTTTTAATGCCATAAGGTACTTGCCTAAGTGAATGAATGGTGGCTCCAGAGATGGCCATGAAAAGAGTAAAGGAGACTTTTTTTCATCATGGTGAGGGGCTCCCTCTCTCAAATGAGGCATAGCTCAAATGCTTCTCCTGTGAAAGAAAAGTGTTATAGCAACTAATAAAAAAATGGGGTTTTCCTTTTTCCCTTTTTCTTTGGTGGTCAAAGGTTCACTTTTCATGTTCCTCTTCAAAAAAAAAAAAAGTAAAAATAAAAAATAAAACTCCTTTTATTTAAAGTTTTACATACTTAAAAGTAAAAATTGTTTTCTGTGTAACAAAATGCTGTCTTTTTGTTTCTTTTTTGTTTTTTATATTTTAATGAGTCAACCAATTACTGATTAGCCATCTTTTAAAGTGTAAGTTTTATTTCTGACTTTTCTGAGCAGTTGGTATGTCAGAGACCTTGGTTTAAATTCCTTCTGTCTGATAGAGATATTCAACCAAGACACATAAATTTACTGGAGGGTTGTTTTGAGGGACGTCTGTCAGTTCTGTGAAACCTCTACCCCTTTTATTATTCTGAACTTGGCGAGAGCCCAGCTGTAGAGTGATTATGGCATTTCTCTGAGGGATGGGACTCTGAGTTCAGCCCCTGCTTTGAGCCAGACTGAGCTCTAAATTTTTCATACATCAGGTGAATTGTTCCAGGCTATCACATTCATTTCCTTCACTTATTGGTTTGTTTGTTGTTATTTTTGTTGTGTTTTGTTTTTGTTTTTCATGGTAATTAGTTCAAAAAGTATAGTCATCTAAAATTATTCATAATATTTAGCAAAGCCAAGTGGAAAATCAGCTGATCCTACAGCAAGGAATTAACGAGAAAATAGATCACATCTTAACATCCAGGTCCTTTGCCTCACAGTCAACAGAATGCCTTTGTGGCAGTCTAATGGTGAAATGTGCCATTTCAGTCAATGGTACTTATTTCTTTTAACAGGGACTCAGAAGCAAAGGAATAGCATTCAGCTCAGTGCAGGGGGCCAAAGCCTTAAATGCAAGACTTGAGTGCAGAGTTATCCTTCAGTGAAATGGGGAGAATTCACCCATAGCAAGTACTGAACTTCAGTGATATTCCTTAGCAAAAGCAGTTTCCACACGTAATTTAGCATTAGCTGAGTATTGTGTTCTTTATGACCAGGCTGAAAAGTAGCATTTCTCAAAGAACGTGAGAGGGAATAATGTCTCGTGTGCTTTTGAATCATAAATAATAAGGGTATTGTCGTTAGCAAATATCATATGTATATATATATGAGTAGTGTTAAAAAAGAGACTAATCTTCTCATTTCCATCACCGGCAGTGACTGAAGGCAAGATTTTCATGCCTAAATGGCTGCAAGTAGTTGTAGCCTAGGTTTAGAGCTTCTGCTCTCATGTCCTGTTGGCTGGAGTAAATGCAGAGTTCCTGAAATGGAGACTGCTCATGTTTAAAGCCCACAGTGAGTCTCGCTAAAGGTCAATAGCAGTGGCTGTTTTGTGAGAGGTCTTCTACGCAGAGGGTTGGCCCACTGTTGGGAATGCCATGTCCTAGGGAGCATCTTGGACAAAACAGGCCAATTCATTTAGTAATCATATTTTGCACATGACGGCATGCCTTAGGCTCTCATGTAGAACACACCAGGAGATTTTGGTGTGTCTCCTTTCTTAATCATTTTGTGTAGTGTGCAGTTAAATCTCCTAGAAAGCGATTCATCTTTCAGAATGACGATCGGCAGGTTCATTGCTTGAAATCCCAGTCTGAGCTTTCTATAGTTGGCTATAAACAGTTGCCCGAAAGAAAGTATGCACAGGCTCTGCCTCTTCACTTAATAAAAAAAAGTCCCATCCTTCTGTCCTTTACTGCTGTAAATTTAAAACTGTGACCCAATCAACCCTTGAATGCATGTAAGAGAACAATCTGGAGAAGCAAAGTGTCGGACCCATCACTCTACAGCAATTTTCAGAGCAGGCTTTAAAGATGTATGTGACATTGGCCATTAGTGAGCCAGCAAAGATAAATGGACCAATAAATGAACATATTTCACTTTTTTCATCTGCCAAGATGAAACACCATCTTGGCGGAGGGTTTGTTTTTTTTTTTTTAATTTGCACAACAGTAATTTAAAAGGCATGCTGTCAATTCTTTTAATTGACTATTTTTAAAATAAATATTTTTTCCAGTGTGTCCCTTCAACTGGATTGATCCTGAGGATTTTGGTTTTCTTTTTGCTTTCCTTTAAGAATTCCTTTAAAAAGCTATGGATTTGTAAGGATGCTGTCTCTATAAAAGTACTTAGCGGACAAATGGAGGATATAAAAGTTCAGCATCACATTTTAAAAATTAGATTGACTGAGTAAGTAAAATTCTGTGTCCAAAAAGAAAAACTGCTTTTGTTTTTTTTGTAGTTTAATTTCATACATAGTTGCTTTAGGAATTTTGTGAAGCCAAGATGATTTTTAACAGCAAGTGTGTTTTATTGAAAAGGAACATTTACTTTCAGTCATTATGAAAGTCCAGAATACGTGTCTGTGTGTGTGAGTAAAACAGATCTTTCGTATTCACAGTCTTTAAAATCATTAATAAATTGTCTGACACCTGTCAACAAGAAGAAATGCAGCCTATTGTGTGAGTGATATCTTGAGAGCAGATTTGCTTCTTGCAGCTTTTTTAAACAAAATACGAATGTTGCTTTTTAGATGTTATATACTGAACATCGCTTAATATCAAAAGTAAATTAAAAATATAATTAAAGTTTAATTTGCAGTTTCACAGCTACAGACAAGTCAAAAGATCTAGTGATATTGACAACAAATTCCTTTGGGCTGTCCTGTTTTGTTTTCAGGGCCACTGGGGTTTTTATTTTATTTTTTGCTTTGAATTATTTAGTTCATTATTATGAGTTACCTTCACAGTGCTTTGTGGTGTTTTGATCAGCAATTTATCTTGGAGACTTAAAACACATGTCCATTTGTGTTTAGTTGACCAGCTGTCTTTCTTTTCTTTTTTTAATGTGACATTAAAATTGAGTGTTTCTTTGCAAGCATCTTTCAGCTCAGAAAATGCATCCTACTTCCTATGCTGCGTAACTGTTGCCCTTTCACAGAGGAGCCCTGCCCCTTTCTCCTGCCCCATCCTCCAGGAGAGGTAGAGCAGCCCCCCTTGCTTGCCAAGGCACAGTCGTCCCCCCTTCCCATCATCCCCTCTCCGCAAAGAGGTGAAGTCCCCTGGGTCCGTAATTGCCAGGAGATGAAGCGATGATGGCGAGTGATCACAGTCAATAGCTTTGATTAACAATAAGGTGGAAAATTAGCAATGCTAGCATTCAGCTCCCCTGCCTCCCCGTCCCCATATGCTCACCACAGCCTGCGCGGGCTGGTGGGCTGGGTGGCCACCGCACGGCTCAGGCAGCAAAGTGGGAGCTGAGGTGCAGGAGGAGAGCTGGAGAAGGCAGAGGGGGACAGAGGGCAGCATTTGGGGACCCAGGGCCATGCTCTTGTCTGCTTTTCGCTGGGCAGCACTACGCAGGCGGGGGAAGGACAAAGTGTGCCGCGTGCTGGCACTGTGGCTCTTGTTGTCATGTGTGGATTTAATTGTGTCTGGACGTGTTTTGATCGAAATGGCAATTCCTGTTACTCCTATGACCCCATCAGCAGCTCTGGTGTTGTTTCCGACAGACTCCGACGACCTAGAGAGGGGAAACGACAGTGGAACACCACTCCCCACCTCTGATAATGGTGACAATTCGCTGGGCTACACAGGTAGAGTGCATATTTCCAAAATATTCCTGACTGTCTACTTCTTACACTTTCCACCTGAATCTGCTATTACCACCTGTACATAATTTTTCAACCGTCATTGCTAGCTGGTTTTCTTTCACCATCACCCTAGAAGTTCAGTGTTGTTAGAACTGTCGGGAATTATTGTGCTTTTTAACTAATCAGGATGACTGTCTTTTATTGTGTGTTACAGTACATTTCAGTTATTTAAGTGTTTAAAGTCTTTTTCTATTGTTGAAACAATGCACTCATTATTTTCCTTCAGACTGTGTATATTAGTGCACAAGGCAATCTGTCATCTCAGAACAATTTTTCCAAAGACCAAAAGCAGGGATTTCTCCATAAGGTTTTCTTAACACGCACACACACGCTGCCTGCACTGCTTAATTTCTGTTGTAAACTGAAGTGAAATATATTGCAGCGGGAAAGAGAAGTCCAAATGAAATTAAAATGTGTTTGGAGAAGAATCTGTTTCACTGACTTCTGTTTTACATAAACTAGAGAAACGTGTCTCTAGGCCAAATAAGAGCCACAGATAAGCAGCCTTCTGCGGTGAGGTGCAGCAGGGATCTTTCAGGGACCTAATTCTGCAGCTCCTCTTTGCACAGTGAAGTGACACCCAGCTCCAGGAGCTGTGCTGCTGACCACAACCTGGGCTCAGCTACAGAACTGTTGAGCACAGAATTTTCTTGAAAGACGCGTGCTCCAGAGTAGTGGCAGGCTCTAGACCTAAATAACTCTTAGATTATGAAGGTAAGTATTAAGTCTTCTACTAGGAGCAGCTTTTGGTAAGGGAAAGAAGGGAATGAAGAAGGAAGGAATCTGTTGGATATTTATCTGAAAAACATTCTGTAAATACTTTATCAGTGGATTATTAGTGCAACGACTCCTCTCACACTGTATAAAACTGTGTATAGCCAAGTGATTAACAAAAGTGTTTGAGTCAAATATGCATAAATAAGAGAGTCTTACATGATACGAGAAGAGAATAGGCAGATGTAGGAGAGGGGGAGTAATTTCTTATCCATTCATAAAACTTTGTCTGTTATACACCACTTACATGATTATAGCTTTTATGATCTACCCCTTGCAATCATCCGTGCATGTGGTCTAAAACCTTGACACACAATTGTATTCCAGTTTCAAATACCTTTCTAGTAAAAGGGCAAGAAAGCAAAGCAATACAAATCCTCTCTCAGTCAAGAAAACTAATGCCTTCTTAGAAAAACATAGCAGGAACCATGATGCATGTGAATTACTTGGACTTTTCTACCTTCTGATTATTCCAATTTTTTTCTACATGTACCCCCTTTCTCTGAGTTTGGAACATCAGCCCTTCCTGATGTACAGCGACTCATCCTACTCAGAAAGTGAAAATTAATATAGGTTAAAAACATCTTCTTTTAACTCACTCTTAGATTTTTATTTTCTTTTTCCTTCAGAAAACAAGGCTGGGAACTGTAATCCTTGGGTCCTGTGTTTAAACAGCCATGTTTGAGACCACAAGCCTGTCTGTAGTGTTAATCATCTCCTCTAGTTTTACATGGGGGTCCCTCTGGCCTGGGAATGGCTGCAGCCCTACAGCACCCTCCACACAGGACAGTCATGGACAACTGCCCTGGCCCCACAGCCCATGGACCTGAGAGAGTGAGGTCTGCCGTGAGTGCCATGTTGACAGGAATAGCAGGGATGGGATTTAACACCCCACTGGTGCCTTTCTGAGAGGGGCTGCAGGCTTCCCTGCTTCCTCAGCGCAGGACCTGCCACTGCAAGCATGCCCGGGTGGGTGATGGATGTCAGGTGGTGCAAGTGTTGCCTGGTCCCACCACACAAAAGGAATGTATATAAGATGTATAAGGCAGTGGTGATGTGAGAGTGTTTCCTGAGCAGAGCACGGTCCCTTCTCCAGGAGGAGCCTTCTCCCATACCCACACACACCTGGGTACGACATCCAAGGTCAGCCTTTGCAGGGGATTGCCACCACCGAACCTGCCTCCAAGAGACTAATGGGGATCGCAAGGGAGGACTTTAAAACTCAAACCCCAGTCTGGTTGTTCCCTGGAGGCTCTCAGGATCTTAACTCAGAGACTGTGTTTTAATAGGTGTTTTCCAAGAAAACATAAAAGTCAGGATCGAGTTAGAAGCAAACACAAGCTGAACAAAAAGGAAAACTGAGAGGGCAGCTCTATTTGTTTCATTGGAGTTTTTGTGCCTTTATTTGAATGAAGACTGAATGAAGGAAAGACCAAGTTTTCCATGTTTAAAGATTTAATGATGCATTGTTTTTCCTCCCCTATGTAATAATAATCGGTAGCACTATGTGTGTATGCCCTGGCTTATGTGGAAAAGCCCTGGGGTATTTATTTACTAATCCAACAGGTTTCTATAGCAATCAGTAAGTATTTATAAAAATAACATTGACTGTAACATGGTCTTACAGGTGAAATTGCTTTTTTTTTTTCCCCTAATTTGTGGGTGTGTCCAGTTTATGTAGCAATATGAAATTCCTGGATTTTACAGAAATATTTTTGATATTGTTTTTTTTTCTCTGTTGCTTATTAGAATTGCGTTCTCTGAAGGGAAAACCATTCCAGAAGTTGTTTGTACTGAAAATTCTCTGACTTATTCCTAAAATCATTCAGATTAAGTGCAGGATGTCTAGACCCATTATCAGAAAAAGTGCATCCATTTATTTTTAATTCCATATTTATCTTCAGACAGTGTCTAAATGCACACAAAACAAACATAAGCTGATAAATGGTGTCATACAGTGGGAACATACTTTTTTAATGCATGTTAAGAGCAATGATACAACTATAGGGTGTTTCTCCCTTCCAGTTCCACGTAAGTTTAGCTGTGAGGCAAAGAAGGAAAACACTTGCTCATGTGGCAAGTTTCAGCGTTCATTTTTTCTACATATTTTTCTTTCCATACATGCTTTTCAGGATGAATATATGCAGCTGTTTCATACTGTTCTTAAGTGGATATACATGACTCCTACGAAGTGTTTCAGTATGTTCTCCTAAAGCCACTTTAAATCAGGAGAAATATTTTGTCTATCCCACTGGGTTCTAGTGTCTCCACTCTGGATCTGAATACTTGCTTTGAGAAGTAACCACACAACAAGTCGGAAGCACATCACTTTAAGAGAGGAGAGAGGAATGACTAACCTAAGCTATTTCAAATAAAGATTGAAATTGTTGATAAATTTCAAGGCAGTTATCGTGGGAAAGTGATGAGTTTCTATTTGATTTTCCATGATTCTTAGTATGTTACAGGACTCAATTCTATTTTTTTTTTCTGCTAATCAGTATTGTGGTATCCAATATATTGTTACACTTTTTATATATCATCAGGTTTTTATTATAATGATAATTGTAATTAGACCCAAATGGAGAGGCTATATAGACATATATATTAAAGATGATCAGTGTTGAAAAGTATTTAAAATGTAAGTAAAAAGGGGGTGAAAAAAAATTAGAAAGGAAGAGGTGTAACTGCACCCACTCAGTCATTGAGGCTTATTCCATATGCAAGGCACTAATATTAGACTTAAGGAGTTTATATGAAAATTTTCTATTGCATATTTGATATGAGAGAAATGTTAAGAATAAAAAATATTTAAAAGCTGGTGTGACCATCTATATAGCATAATGAAGATGGTAGATATACCTGGATTGATTCAGCAAAGGTTTTATGGTTAGAAACAACAACGACAGCAACAACAACAAAACGCCAAAAAATTGTAAATATGTGAGTTGAAAGAATTGAGTTAGGAAGACTACCTTGTCTGCATCTTCACAAAAGACCAATTCTACTCTGTCAAGGTCAGCATGGAAAATAATTGCATAGTTAAGATAATAATAAAAATCCGAATGACTATTTTAACTACGTGCTTAAAGAACAGGCCAGATCAGAGCATGAAAGCATATGTTTTAAATACATTCTCTTGTATTTAATTTACAGTAAGGAGGGACACCTGAAGCAGTTTTCTGAAATGCTTTATAATTATACCTGCTTCTCTGTAAAGACTTTAAGGGAACCTTAGGTGACTAGCAACAATGTAGATATTTAAAGATGATGGTAATTAATCCTACCCATTCTATGAGTTTGGATCTAGATGCTGAAAGGAGAACCAGGTGGTAGGACTGAGCATCAGAGTATATAACGACATCTTTATTAATGAACAGGGAAGATAGAGGGATGGAAGTAAGGGTTCAGTTCTTTGTCAAGCTTAGGCTGCAGAGATGTCAGACAAAGCCTATTGTTTGGACAGTTGTATTTAGATTAGAAATAAATCCCCAAGTTACCCATCGTTATTTTTGTCATTAGAATCCTGGAGATATGTACAGAGACAAACAGGAAAAAGAAGGGAATCAAGGAAAATGATGTAGGAGACTTACCACTGAATATCAGAGGGGATACATAGAAAATCATCCAACTAAGATAGCAGAGAAACTCCGTATGGGAAGGAGATGGAGAATTTGGAAGGAGGTTCATAGAAGGAAGGGTGTGAAATAACATCAGGATTTCCAAGAGAAGAGCTTGTGGTTAGTGGTCAAAAAGAACAGATGACGTGCTGAATGATGTCCCTGTATGCCTGAGAAGCTTTGAGAGCCACAACCCTGCAGCAGGGAGTAAGGAAACCTGAATAAGAACATAGAATAAAGCAGCCTTGACTAAAACTATCAAATGTATTTTTCTATTTAATAGTTGATTGCTTCTGTAAGAGCAGATTTTCAAGAAAATAGTAAAGTAATCAATATTTCCACATCAGAGTTCACATATATTTTGCCAGCCTGAACAGTTAAGTAACTGTTCACTTTTTGGGCTTCTTTTTTCATCCACAAAATAGCACCAGGGCATTTAACATCAAGTATGAGCCTCGATAGTTTTCCGCATAATCAATGGCTGAAAAGCAATCTCTAAGATTGCATTGTGCTGTGTTATTGAAGTGTGCGTATGCATTATATTCCAGGAAGTACCACATTTCCTGTTAAATCAGCTGTGACATAAATATTGGGGATCATTAAACAGATCACAAAGTATTGCTTGTGTTACAGAGACCAGAATGATGACTTGTTAAATTAACACTGTATAGGCAAACATTTGCAGACAAGGATCACCACTCCTCATTAAGTAGATGCATGGCTTTTTAAACGAATCTTTCCAAATAATAAACTTTTTTATTCAGTTTTCTCAAAAGACTCTTCCAGTATTCTAAGAAATCCCGTAGTTCCTACGCATAACCCAAAGTTAGCCTTTACTTTTTTTTTCCCCTGATTTTAGTCACAAAATCATTGTATCTCTGTTCTTTTGTATGAGAAGGGATCCCACCCTTTTTCCCACATCACCTTTTTTCTTTACTGCTATGTTGTTACGTGATCAAGAGAGTTGTTCATAGTGTATTACCGCTTGTACCATGTTAAATGGAAAGATGACATTGGGTGAACATTTCAAGAAGCAAAGTGGAGATCTTTCTTAATTGCATAGCCGTTTTTGAGGTATTTCTTATTTTATTATTTAATTTTTACTTAATTTTTATTTAATTTTACACAGATTATCATTTTATTTATTTAAGTGTTCTTGTTTTGAAAAGTGGTAGTTTTAAAAACACGTTCAATAGAATACTTCTAAAGCTTCTTCGATATCGGAAGTGGACATATAGAGTAATACTTATCCTGTTAGAAATGAAATGTGTTTTTGCCATTTTGTTTCTATCAGATTAATAGAGGTAGTAAATCTGTGTCTGAGAGGAAGAGATGAGAAGGGAAAAAGCTATGGACTGCAACAGGAAAGCAAATGTGAATGCTGTAAAGAAATAGTTGCTAATTGATAACGGTTGCTGTAAAGAAACAGTTGCTAAGTTTTGATAATGGGATGCAAGGAGGTGGTGAATAGGTTGCAGAAGGTTAGATTGAAGGGAAGAGTGCAGAAAAACGTATTTCAGAACTGGAGCAGGTAGGTAACAACGTATAGAGACAAGATCTTTGTTTTGTTCAAACAAGTATTCCAAGTACACTATTAGCATGTCTCAAATTGCACTGAGTTCATGAGGTCCAGCAACTTGAAGAGAAAAAACAAACACTTGTTAACACTGTAGAAACAATAGAATATTGTAGAGCTGAATAAATCAGTAGAATAGAAAACAACAACATTTTTTATTTAATCGCAGTTACAGAGTCCTTATTGTTAGAGGTAATACACAGAAGAATTCTGCTTGACTTTTACATCTTGGGATACATTTGCAAAGCTAGCATCTGGGACATTTTTCATAGTCTTCCCCTTTTTTAAAACTCCATCTGAGCAAGTGTGCTCCCCAGTCACTGAGAGAATGAACACAGAGCCCCATGGTACCAATTTTAAAAAGTTACTTCTTAGAGTGTATATCTGCAGTCTAAATCCAGGAACAGATGGTTACTGTTATTCTTATTTGGAAAAAAAAAAAAAAGAGAGAGAAAGGAGAAAAAAAATCCCCTGCTCTTGTCTATCAGCAATCTCTCTGTTCACCATGTCAATCTACACTGTGAACAAGGTCTTTTCAGTTTTATGCTTCTCTGCATGCGTTCTTCTGACACAGTTTAGTGTTTAGTTTCTTAATATGTATTAAAATACTGATGTAAATATAACACCAATCAATAGAATTGCCTCACAACAATAGCAATGTTCAGGTAATAATAGTCAATTAAAACATGTAGTAGCAATATTGGAGCACAGATACTCCCACTTACATAAATCTTGCCAGTTTTCATTAAGAGTTTATAGAAAATCCTTCCTCTGGTTATTGTGTTATACCTCAAGGAAGACCTTTGATTATAAGAGGAAGCAATGGCAAAGTGCAGTGGTTCTCAACCAGTTTTCCAGTAGCTATCAGACCAATTTAAAATAACAAAACAAGGGGAAAAAATCAAACAAAAAAGACAGCAATACATTGTGTGGAGAATTTGTCTATTAATGATGATAGAAGCAGTATTGGCCCTTGTATAACTGAGATACCTCAGGAAGATGAATTTGAACTAGAGAAGAGACAGGAAAGGGCTATTAAAATAATTAGGAAATAGGAAGCTCATTTTTAGAGAGACGTTAATGAAAGAGGAATTCAGTAAGGATTGGCATTTGTTGCTAGCTTTATGTTCTTAGGGAAAACATAGAAACAGTATTTTAACTACAGAGCATGTTGACAGTACAACTTGAAATCTAGTTGTTGGTAAGTAGCCCATCTTCAAAGTGTGCTCAAAATGTGTGCTCATCTAACGGCTGATTCTAAGCTTTTACTCATATGTTACTACTTACCTGACAAAAGAATAATCAGGCATAAAATGGGACACAGTTAATTTAAGGTACAAATTTAGTGCGTTCTACAGGTGTAGAGTGTAGATTCTAAAACAGTTTTCAAACAGGAATTTGAAATCCCTTTTGCAAAGATTGAAATTTGTGATAGGCTATGCTAGGGTATGTACACTAGAGTTATTTCCTAGGGTGAGTGTTTTAGTCTCATATTTGTGTGTTCCTAATTAATTATGAGACAAAATAAAAACAAAAGACATTCTCAGCATATTATACCTTTTCTTTTCCATTTGGACTATCACAGACAGAAACCCCTGGAGCTGATGAGAGGCTTTCTGCTGAGGGTCTCCTAGCAAGGGTAAAGACAGAGCAAACTGCCCTCAGACATTGCTTTCAGTTCAGTGAACTGAATATGTAAAGCAATTTGTGAAGATGGTCAGAAGTGTAGATTTCTGCCAGTAGGTCAAAAGAGCATGAATTACCACAAGATGAGAAGGGTAAAAGGCGAAATCTCCCTGTTCTCATCAGGGTGTGTTATACAAGTTAGTCTTTCGTTTTACACAAGCAATTTGTTTTATTTAAAGAAATAGGAAGTTAGTAGTTCACATGGTCTCATTAAATGTATAGCATGAAATTCAGCGTAGAGATGACAGCATTTTGACAACTTTTTTTTTGTATCTATAATAATGCTAAACTATCTCGAGTGTTAGAGGAATAGAAAAATGATGAAAAGCATTGTTGGTCATTTTTCATAGTAATTACTATATAGTATCACAGACTTACAGGGTAATTCAAGTTGGAAGCAACTGTTGCAGGTCTCCAGTCCAACCTCCTGCTCAAGCAGTGTCAGCTGTAAGGTCAGACCAGCCTGCTCAGTGCTTTATCCAGTTGGTGCTGAAGACTTCCAAGGATGGAGCCTGCACAGCTTCTCTGAGCAGCCCACACCACTGCCTGCTTGTCTTTATGGGGAAATTGTTTCTCCTTATATCCAGCCCGAGCCTCTGTTGTTTTGACTTTTGCCTGCTGTCTCTCACCCTGCCATGTACCGCAGAGCCTTTCTCCGTCTCCATCCCTGTCAGTACTGGCAGGTAGCTGTTAGGTTCCCCCCCACAGCTGTCTTCTGCAGGCTGAACAAGCTCTGGTCCCTCAGCCTCTCCTCACAGGGCAAGTCTTCCAGCCCTGATCATCCTGGTGACCCTCTGCTGAACTCACCCCAGTTTGTCAATGTCTTTGCTCTACTGGGGAGCCCCAGACTGGATGCAATACTCCAGATGAGTGCTGAGGGATAATTCCTTCCCTTGATCTACCACCTGTGTATTTGCACAGCTGAGGACACTGCTACCTGTCTCTGTTGCCAGGGCAGGCTGTAGGGTCAGCTCAGCTAGCAGCAGGCCCAGAGCCCCAGGCCTTTCTGGCAGAGCTGCACCGCAGCCTGGCAGCCCTCAGCCTGTGCCTAGGCAGGGGGTTCTTCCTTCCTAACCAGGGCAGAACTTTGCATTTGGCCTTGTGGAATTTCATAAGGTTCCTGTTGGGCCAGTCTGCCTCTTTGCAGGTGGTAGCCCTGCTGTTGGGCAGATGGACTGGTTTCCCTAGTTTGGTTTAACTTGCAAACATAATGAGCATGCCCTCCTTCACCTCTTCCAGATCATTAGTAAAGACCTGAAGCAGGGCAGGTCCTGGGACAGACCTGTCAGTCCTCTACTTGTTACTGTCCTCCAGAGAGACTGCAGTCCATTAACCATTAACTTCTGAACTTATGATTCACCAAGTTTTTACCCATCTAGACCATAATGTCCCAGCTCAGAGACAGGAATATTACTGGAGACAGTGTTGAACCCCATACATGGAAGTCTAAATGCAAGAGAATATATCAAGTTAGGATTTCCCATCAGAACTGATCTGTCCTTTTAGCAGTATCTGTAATTGGAACTCTTGTCCCAGAATTGCAGCTTTATACATCAACAGAGAATAAGAAAATAAAAACCAACATCTGTTGGAAGATCCAGAGTTTAATTCCATCAGATCCTTCTGTAAGTACTACCAGACATTTGTTTATTTCATCACTTTTTGTGTGTACATGATTCTTGTACATCACTTATCCATAGGCCATAACAACTTGAACCATCACCTACAGATGTTAAAACATTGTAGAGAGCTTTTCAGAAGGAACCGTATTGATTTTCAGTGACCCTTGTATAAGAAAGGAGACGTTTTTCTGTGGTACAATTTACTGGACAATACATTATTTATAGGGTTTCTGTCTTATACTTCCTAAAAGGCAGTGAAGAATTACTACTAAAACTCACTACTGCTTTGTTTATTGCAGACAAATCCTGAAGTATTTTGCACTCATAATTGTAGGCAAAATCCCAATCTTAGTCTTTTTTTTTTTTTCTTTTCACAGTATGCATCTTATGAAGTAAACTCTCCCATATCTACACTATCTTTTTGTCTAGGTTCTCTGCCTGTTCTCAGACTCTTCCTATTATTCCTATCAGATGGTTCCTGTAAGGTAATAAACTCCAGCTGCTTCAGCCTCCTGCTTGCCCCCCCCCCCCTTTTTTTTTTCCTAATTTCACAATATGTTTTTAAATACTCAAGAGGAAAGGAAGGGTCTCAGTTCAGCTAAACTTGGAATGGAGTAAACGTCCCACTCAAGCATTCATAATTTACCTACCCAAAGCCCACTGAAAAACTATTTTCTTTAATTATTTCTCTCTAATCTTTAACAGAATAAGTTTGTCTGTCTTGTTTCTGGATCACTACAAAGCTAAATGAAAGACTTGGCGTTTTCTGTTAGGAGTAAGTATTCCTATTTGTTCAAGGGAAACCCGATTGCTTTTCAGTAGATTTAAACATTTGGATAGCAAAGTATAATTTATTTTCAGGAATATTTTTTTACTTGTACTCTGATGTGTAATGAGGTCTTCCATTATTTCATATGTAAATTATTATTATTTTTTTGCTTAAAACCAAATGGATAATCTTGCACTCTTCACATCAATGGAAATGATAAAATTTGACAGGAAGCACAAGGAAAAGGAAGGTGAAGGTATCACAAATTTACTGATGAAGTGGTTACAAAGTTAGTGTTTCAGATTTTTTCATAAAACTGCAAATTGCAAATTTTGTATAAAAGTTTGGTGGGGGAAGAAGATGCCTGTTTCTCTGAAAAAAAGGGGGGGGGAGGGAACCACAAAATTACTGTGCAGTGTTTAGATATTATACAGAGTTTAAGGACCATTTTTTAACGTACCATGAACAGCAAGCTCACACTAGGAGGCTGAAAATCGTTTGGAGGTTATTTTTTCCTCCAAAATCATAGTCATTTAAGTATAGAAATATCTTCTGGATGATTATGAAATGGATGAAATAGGAGGAAAAATTATTCAAAAGACATTTTGTAGGGACTTATGGGAATAATGTTAGCATTGCACACAATATGCACACAAGTTGTTAACATGATTTTCAGTTGTTGTCAACACAGTATCACCCATGAGATAACTGAATTTTTGTACGTAAATGCAAACACTTATACTATTTTAATGATTTCTCAGGGTTTATTAAAAATTACTTAATAAAATTATAGGCAAAACATAATTAAAACTATCAGTGTGCAAGGAGAAATAAAAGACACCCTCTCTGAAAAAAAAAAATCATTTAAAAATAGAGCTAATATAACATAGACCTGATGTCACACTTAGTATTTGAATGTGGAGGGGTTTGTTTGTTGATTAGTTGGTTGGTTGTTTTTCACATTTTGAAGGCTTTGCAAAAATGTGTTGAAGATTTGGAGGAAAAAATTGAAATATTCCATAATCAAATCATTTTAATTCCAGACAGACCCTGATGGAAATTCTTCAAAATTCAGGATCTTGTTAAGAGTACATAAGACAGCATAATCAGCTGAAAGGGAAAGTTTTATCTTGAGGGGAAGAAATTTCAGAGGAAATGTTTGTTTATGTAAAGGAGTTGTGCATTTTTCTTTGCAAACAAGATTACTTGTAACATGTTACTAACACCAGGGCAGTCATAATCTAAGCTTCACTCAGTACGTCATCACAGAGCCATTTTTTTAGCTTATTAAGAATAGACAATATTGAGCTAAAAGTAGTCAATATTGAGCTAAAAGTATACATTAGTTCGTAATAGCACAGAGTATCTTATCAATGTATATAAATATATTTGAGGGGAAGTGCAAGGAGGGTGGAGCCAGGATCTTTTCAGTGGTGCACAGTTGCCAAGAGGCAATGGGCAAAAACTGGAACATAGGAGGTTCCCTCTGACTGTCAGGAAGCACTTTCCCATGGGGGTGATGGAGCACTGGCACAAGCTGCCCAGAGAGGTTGTGGTGTCTCCCTCCGTGGAGATCTTTAAAAGCTGTCGGACATGGTCCTACTGGAGCAGGGGAGGCTGGACCAGATGACTTCCAGAGGTCCTCTCATACCCCAACCATTCTGTAATGTAAGAACTTAAAAATAAAAATAAATTAAAAAAAAAAAATCACAAAGCTTTGCTGATTTTAACCTACCTGAAGGTAAATGTTTCTTGGCCAAAAATGTACCTTGAAAAACTAGTAAGATGTAAGGAATATTGAGCTTATTGAGATGCCCTTAATCTCCAGAATGCATCTTTTCAGATGAAACCAAAAAACATCACAGATTTGGAGTTGTCAGCTCTCCCTTCCAGGAGCACAACCTAGAGTTGTAGAACCCTGTTGACAGGAATGTGCTTTTGCCTTACAAATGCGTTAGCTTTTTAACTATATAAATTTGTAAACTATATTAATTTATATAGAAATTTAATATAAACTAATTACATGCTTATATGCAGAGATACACACAAGTGTGTCAGGCCATCTTGTTTCTGTGTTTTTGTGCTTGCCCACATGCTGGATATTGATCCAAACTAGGACAGCTACAGATATGAAGAGAGTAGGGACTCAGAGGGAAACAGAATAGAAAGGCTAAATGATTTTTTAAACCTGTGTGACTGTAAATATAATGCCTAGAAAGAACTTGTAGTGAGATCTCATCATTAATATGTCTATAAAAATCCTCTGAAGAATGGATGCAGCTATAGTTTTAAAATATGAATCATTAATTCTTTTGTAATACCCAGATGTAGTGTCATCTTTATGTGATTTTTACTTTGTTGGAAAATGTCCTTGTGTTATGGTGAAGGTCTTTCAGTAGCTTCAGATGCTCTTAAAATCTAGTGTTCAGAAGCTGAACTGAGATAAAGAAAAAGCATCACGACACATTTATTTTGGCAGCTTTATCAAAGAGGGATGGCTGCATTTAGGCAGACAAGTGTATCAAAGTGGTGCATTTTGAAATGGCTGAGTTAGCTTTCCTAAAACTGTGTCCCTGTGATAGGCTCTACAGTGGTGCTGGCAGGGTAGTGTAGTGTTAGAAAATGTTGTACCTCCCTCAAGACACAGCTTGAACTGAATGTAGTGAGAAATTATGATTCACTACAATTTTTTGCTGCCTATATTAATTTACCTGTAGCCATAACACATCTGTTCATAGTAAGGCTGATCCAATGCCCATCCAACTATAGTCCATTTACTTGAGCACGCAATGGATCCAATAAATACTATTTAGGGGAAGATTTAAAAAAAAAAAAAAAAGACTAAAATCTAAGCTAAGGGAATGAGTCCAATTAGAACAACGTAGAATCCTAAGATATCTGCATGTTTTGAAAAGCACTTCACTTCTTTTTTTCTGCAATGATAAGGGAGAATCCAGTCCTGCAAAGTATGGAGTATTTCTTAATTATATTTGTTTGTTTGCTTGTTTGTGTTTTCCAGTAGGGTAATGAACACACTTTCAACACTATGTTATGCTCAAATAATTCAAAAAGAAGACTTTAAATTTTTCATTTATCAGCATGGTTAAAGTTAAGTTTGAAGTCATTTATATTTCAAAAAAGTATTTTAAAATAAATAGATAAAATCTTCCTCAAAATTTGCTTTTCAGTATCCGAGAATTGGTGGGTTTTGTTTATTCCTTTAGAAAACGAGATTTTTTTTTTTTTTTTTTCCTGAAACCACCCAATTTCAACATATGAACACAGAATACATATATATCAGGGACTTGGAATATGATGAGTCTGCCTTGCAAAAGAACTTATATTTTGTACTAAAATGGAATATTTCAGATAAGTGGGGTATTTTTAGGTAAGCGTCACATGGAAGATAGTGGGTGAAGCAAAACGAATACCCACTGACCACTTTTCTCTTCTACTGAAATGGGGCAGCAGTGGAGTTAGGAGTGCCTCAGTGATTAGCCTGCCTTTTTCTTGCAAAATGGTTTCTTATAAATGATTTAGTCAGTATTTCCTGCTGACCCAGTGAGGCTGGCTTCTTAGTGCCACTACAAACATGCAGGAAAGAAAATAATATGGATGGAAGGAAAATTAGAGTCTAGGAATGAAAAATAGATAGACTGGAACAGTTTGAATGTTTCCTGTATTTTGGAATTCAGGTGCAAATCCAATTGGAGAGTTGGTTTTAAGCTGCTAAGAGTCATGACATAATACATATTGTATGCAGTCTTACGATTTACAGGTACTGATATGTATTCCTTAAAACAATACTGCAGATTTCTCGGTTAAAGCATTTCTTAACTAATAGGATAGATTACTGCCTTTCCTCAACTTTAATCCTGAGGAATGAAGGGACATAATCAGTTTTCATATCCTTACCACGTATATTGCTCTACTTTCATAGAAGAGGTCTTCTCTTCATGCACCCATGTATATAGAGCAATAGAGGTGGGAAGGACTGATGAACTGATAAACCACCAGCATTGTTTCCTTCTCATCCTTAAGCACCCACTAATACACTTGTGTCACCAGACCACAGACTCTAAGCTTAGATACAACATACAGCTTATTTTGGGGTAGAGCCCCAAAGACGCTGCAGATAGGTACCTAAGTCCTAGCCCTGCATTCTTGGTCTCAGTCAAGGACCTTTCTCCAATGTAAGTGAATGGAGGAGGGCTGGTAGGCCCTGGTTACCCTCCTGCTTCTCCTGCCATTAGACTGTATGGTACCTGCTGCTTCTGGCCTCACCCCAAAGTCCCCACCAGCCCTCATCCCTCTCCTTTCCATTCCACAGTTTGTTAAGCTGTACTCATGAAACCCAGATTCAGAAGCAGCTCTATTGGAAGCAGAATCAGTACCCAGTGCCACTGAGTCACCACTACCTCTTTTCTGGGATCTTAGGCCAGTAATAACAGCATGCTACTCTATGTATTGGACTGATGGACAGGAACAGTTTGACCTACATGATTTGTAAGATTCAGTGCACACACCTCAAAACAAAGCCCAAACTTTCTTTGTATTAGTTAGAAATGACTACTGTACATGGAAAACCTACTAAAACTCAAATATTTTTAACAGTATACAAGTATCTTCTATCCCCAACAGAGTTAAACAGTAATTACATTTGAAAAAGCACTGACAATTACAACTTCTTGTGTCTTTCCTTTGCATCATTATTGATAACATCCAGTTCTGCTCCCATTCTTGTCTTCACGATTTCTCTTACCGATAAACTTCAATATTTATAAGTAAACCTACAAGACGGTTATATCAAAAGCAGTCTTATAAGGTATATTGAAGGCTCCGAGGGTTGCACTTATAATTGTTTATTCCATCTGAGAAAGACACACCAAATGTGTGAGTTTTCATATTAATGGTTTATTGCATTTTCAATCTCTAAATAGCTTAAGGCTCACCGATTATACTGGTTCTGGGACTCTCTTAACAACAGTATGCGTCAGAACATATTTTAGATGGTCAGCACAGAAGAACTAGGCCACAGACCCCTGGGGATTTAATCAAAAGGTTAGCAAACCTAGCACACCGTAAGAACCAACACTAATGCTAATGAGACCTCATTTAAATAGTTTCCCAGAGAAGAAGAAAAGATTACCTTCTTTGGGAAATTAAACTTATTCTGGTGTTTTTATAATGCATCTACTAGTACGCCATTTCCTCTATTTTATTTTCTTTACAGATTTTCTTCTTTAATCTGGCAAGGAAACAGTAAACAGTGCATTAATGAAAAAAATTATCCACAGCTGATGCTTTTTCTTTAGAATAGCCTAATCCTCTATCATATTAATATTAGCTAATAAATGAAAACAGTAGAAACATAGAATAGCTTGGGTTGGAAGGGACCTTAAAGATCATCCAGTTCCAACGCCCCTGCCATGGGCGGGGACACCTCCCACCAGACGAGGTTGCCCAAAGCCCCATCCAGCCTGGCCTTGAACACTTCCAGGGAATGGGCATCCACAGCTTCTCTGGGCAACTTGTTACCATGCCTCACCACCCTCAGAGTAAAGAGTATCTTCCTTGTATCTAATCTAAATCTCCCCTCTTTTAGTTTAAAACCGTTACCCTTTGTCCTAGGTAAGACTCCCTGATAACAGAGTCTCTCCCCATCTTTCCTGTAGGCCCCCTTTAAGTACTGGAAAGCTGCTATAAGGTCTTCCTGGAGTCTTCTCCTCTCTAGGCTGAACAACCCCAACTCTCTCAGCCTGTTTTCATAGGGAAGGTACTCATCTTTGTGGCCCTCCTCTAGGCTCACTCTAACAGGTCCATGTTTTCTTATGCTGGGGGCCCCAGAGCTGAACGCAGTACGGGGCTAGGATCTCACAAGAGCAGAGTAGAAGGGGAGAATGACCTCCTTTGAGCTGCTAGCTACACTTCTTTTGATGCAGAGCAGGATGCAGTTGGCTTTCTGGGCAGCAAGCACACATTGCTGACTTATGTTGAGTTTTTCATCAACCAACACCCCCAAGTCGTTCCCTTGAGGGCTGCTCTCAATCCATTCTCCACCCAGACTGTATTTGGGTTTGGGATTGCCCTGACCTAGATGCAGGACCTTGCACTTGGCCCTGTTGAATTTCATGAGGTTGCACAGGCCCACCTCTCAAGACTGTCTGGGTCCCTTTGGATGTCATCCCTTCCCTCCAGCATGTCAACCACACCACACAGCTTGGTGTCATCAGCAAACTTGCTGAGGGTGTTCTCAATCCCACTCTTTTCTAAAACAATGAATTCTTTGATGAAGAACATTCAGAGAATAAAATGAGTAAAGACTGAAGTATATTATCTATGATGATAACATTTTATAATATCAAGGTTTTTAAGTGAAAGGACTGAATTCTATTTATTATTTTTTTAAAAAACATACATGGAACAACATTAAACATGTATTCAATTATTTGGTGCATAAAATATTAACATATTAAGTGTTTATTGGTCTTTGTTTTAAAGACCACAAATAGATCTACCACATAAATGGTCTTTAAAATAAGCCCACTGAAGCTGATCCTTCAGTGCTTTAAGTGTAGATAGGTCTTTGAGCAAAACCTAATGCTGCAAAAAAATATTAGGCCAGGGTGTCTTTAATACCTACATAATCTGAGAATGATTTCCTATATGTGTTCTTTCTAATTTAAAGTACCTCTGTCCAATAGAAATATCAACTTTCAATGTCATCAAATTCAACCTTACGTGGCTTAAGAAAGAAACGGCAGATAAACTAGACACAATATTTAAACAGAAACAAAACAAAACAAAACAAAAGCACAGAAAACAAGCAGTAAGCAGTAGCTTCCTACACAGACTTTGTGTGATTCTGAGATTCTTTTTATTTGCAATGTATCCTTCCATGTATAGCATAAATCAGAAGGGATTTGAAACAATTAAATTTCCCTTAAAGGATGATCATCTAATGAAAGCCTGGGAATATACTACTAAAATAGTAAAAATTAACTGTACCACTATACTCTAACCACATTTCACAGCTTTATGTTCCCCAAAGGTACCTGATATATGCGTTGTATTCAGTCACTTTCTGATTTATAGATAGAAATTCCTCATGCCTACTAAATCAAGCATAATACTTTTTTGTTCTACGTTGTATGGCTCTCTGTGATATGATGGAAAATTCTAATTCACTGAAGACTTTTTACTGTAACACCTGATATATATCAAAAAGCTCTTTCAAATATAACCCATTCAGGATATTTTGAATTTTATGTGGTAGCTCTGCATCATTCATTTTCTTAAATGACCCCCCTAGAGATTTTCATTGTATTCAGGTGAGTGGAGTATTGAAGGGATTGTATTATTAGCTACAACTTAAAAGTAAGTATGCAAAGATTTCTCAAGAAAATTCTTGAGGCTTTCTTTTATTTTTCAGTTGAAAAACTAGAGCATTAAATACTGGGATATAATTTTAAACATCTTTGGGAAATGTTTATTTGTTTGAAATGCCAATAGATGAAGCATTATTTTGACAAAGGTAATTACACATGATTCAAACCTTATTAAAGACCCCCTTTGGCACTGGTAAATTTATTCGGATCAGGTCTGTTGATTTTTGCCAAGTGCTGTCTTGAATTATTCCGTACTGAAATGTTGCATACACGTTACTAAAAGCTATGGTCCCATTTATGTTGATTATTTTAACCTATAGAGTTACAAATCAATTCATAATTGTTTATGAAGACGTGGCTCAGTTCACAGTGGCCAGCAATTCAGAGGGTATTGCTTTTGATTATGAGTCCTTTATTCAGTACTGCTTAAAGCAAGGATTAAGCCTTGTAGTGATTTATATGGATCCATGCCTGGAATTTCATCTACTTGTGGATCTGACCTCTGCCTAACTCCACCCACCTTCTTCAAATATATTCTATAGGGAAAATAGTGGAAATAGGCCTATTTGGATTTAAATCAGTAGAAATTCCACTGAGATAGATGTGTAAATATGACTAACTAGTTGTTCGATTAAAGCAGCAAACATCTCATTACTCTGCGGCTACCAGTTATGTACAACCTCTAAGAGCAGAGAGGATTGATTCAGCAATCTGTTTAAATTATATAGTAAACTCTGTAACATTTTTGCATGAGATTAAATAAGGTTTCTCACTCCTAAAATAAATATTTTTTGTTTGGAAAAAGAATAAAATTATAGAAGGAAAAATATAAATGACTTGATAAATAATCTCAATATAAGCCAAATAAGGCTTTAAAGTAGTTCATTTTTACACATCCTCTTTGTTACAAGATAGGTACATACAGTATTGGTCCAAAACACTAAACAAATGGAGTTGTGGATTAAAGCATGTTGAATTTTGTGGATGACTGCATTACAGAAATATTTTTCCATTGATGAACTGTAAAAATAAACAGAAATCAATGATGAAACAAGTATTGTTTCTTCATGTGTCAGATTTAGTGGAGTTACATTTTAAGTACTGAAGCTGTTACTGTAGATGGAAGAAAATCTGTCTATATTAAAAATGAGGCATGCTTTTCCTAGATAATCACACAAAGTGATAAGACAGACCTATTAAATTTCCCAAATAAACATTGTTTGAAATGCAGAGAATAGAAAATTTCATGATATTGCTACCATACATCAGAATGAATCGATACAAACCAAGAATAAGTTTCTCAAGTGAAACAAATATCAGGAAACATCCTAGGTCCTTATTGACTTCAGCAGCCTATCAGCAATCTAATGATGCTATACATTTTATATAATATCAAGTCACATATCAAGGTATACAGTAAGAAACTGTTCATTCTGTCTAGAATACAGTGTCTTGGGTTCTAATTAAATAAGACTGAGCTCTACATGGAATGAACTATAAGGGTTCATAAGAAGGTTGTGTTTCACAATTTAATTCAATCATAGTTGTTTCCATTTTTTCTTGAATTAATGATACATGTAATTCCAACTGAATAGGAAAGAGCCTTTCATATTCATAGTCATAAAGGAAACTATTTTAAATGACTGTTACAAATATTGCATCTTGGAGAGTAAATATAATCAAAATGAAAGGATAATATTTATTAAAGGTACTTTACATTTTAATAAATTACAGACAGTTCTTACATAAAGCATGGTTAAGTAATGAAAACAGAATAAATGCTCAGCAGCATGATGTACTGAAAATCATGAGGCTTCCCTAACATTGTTATGCACTTCAGCCCTTCAATCTCTGTTGAAAAGTGAGGGAAGAGGGACAGAGGGGTCTTCTGTACAGAACATAAACCATAATAATCAGACATTTTGGAGTCAATAAAATGCTAACATGATATGTTAAGTAGCAAAGGAAAAAAGAAGCGAATGCAGTACTTGCTTCAGAGGTAGGATAATGCATCAAAACTGTATGAATATTTTATATTTTATATATATTTATTCATACAAGGGCAAAAGCAGTCTTTATTTGTCTGCATTTCTAAATGAACAAAAAATCTGTGATTGCAGCTCTCCTGTGAACATTTGAATACCAACTAAATTTGACAGAGAGGAGAAAGATCTTATCTGTTCTCCAAAAGACAGGTCTTATTCTGCTTTGACTGCTTGACAAATCAACAGACGCGTAGCTGCAGACTGCCTATAGCATGGGCTGACTCCTGGCCAGCCAACGCCTCCAAAACGGTAAATATAAGACATGAGAGAGAGCTGGACTATTATGATGGGCAAGGAAGACTATGGGAGAACTGACGACAGTGCATTAAGATCAGGTAAGCATAGAGATCAGGAGCAGCACCAAATTGTGGCAATGTGGCTAGGAGAGGAGGCAAGAAACAACTCCTTGGGAAAACAGGCTTCATTGATCTGGATGTTCAGGAAACCATTTGTTTTCATGCTGGGTGCTATACTAGTCGTATTATTCATTGCCAATGACACTGTGTAATTACTGCATAATTTGAAAGAAAACTAAAATTGCCATCATTCTAAGGGAAATAACTTTTCCCATTGTCAATTTTAGGAACTTAAATATATATATTATTTCCAGAAGCATTATGTTACTCTGTGAAATTCATGCTGCAAAACAGGTAAGCAGACAAAATGTCAGGAATTGATCTCATAATAATAATTGACAGTTTGCTGTCATTTGAGAAACACTTTCTGTAAAGTCGTGTTTCTTACTATGAAGTAAGTACATCTAGCTGAAATACTTTCAGTAAATAAAACCATTTTACCACAGCACAGCAGTAGTTATGTAGAAAGCGCTCTCGCTTGAAAGCACTAGAGATTCAGTGGTCCACACATATGCTTTTTATTTAAGCACAGGGACTATTGTAGAGTTTCCTCACCTTGTTGACATATTTACAAACTTTGGCAGGCCTACCAAAAAAATTTTGGCTCATTCCACAAGATTCTTCTAGCTGAAAGATGAAAGGTGTTGATGTGATTGTCATTACTGTTACCCTTCTTACTGGTCAAGCTCTCTGCTAAATCCAGAAACATTGAAAATCTTTGTATGAACAGGTTTTTAAAATACATTGACTTCAGAACTGAGTCAGTAATGGCAGTGTGGAAAGTCAAGGTAAGCAAACACATCACTTGTCCTAAATGGGCATCACTACCCTAACATATTGTAGCCAACACACATGCTCTACCCACAACAGAAACCATCTGTCAGGATGGCTTAGTGCCTGCACACTGCTGATAAGATCTTTGTCCCTACAGTATGGGTGCCAACACCAATAGACTTACTTAGGGAACCAGTGCAACCCTGTGAATAACCTCTCATCATGTAGGAAGTCCTTCCCTCTGTTAGCCTTGAAGTATTGGTACCACATGCATCTTTTCAGTTGTTAACAGCTGCTAATTAGCAGTAGTTATATTCCTAATCTCATTTTTCAGATTGCTTCTTGTCTAACCACTCAGCATGGTCAGAAATAGAACTGCTAGGAATAATATAAAATTGTTAAGATCTCTGGAGCAGAAATTGCCCTTTTAAGAGCATCATATTGCAGTTGGCTCAAACTAAGTTTTTGGGTGTTACTGTAAAATGAACTAATCACATGATTTTCTTGTGAAAAGGACTCCTTGAATAAGAACTTCAAAGAACTATTAAAAATATATTAGTAATGAAAAATTGTCAGTTTTGGTTTTTATATTACCTTAGTCTGAGAAGGAGCAAGAGCCAATAAAGGAAATAAAACCTGACAACAGGAACCTAGACTTCAAAGCTTCAATTCCAGATAAAAATCTGATGCAAAAACAAAGTCAGTTGCACAGTGAAGAAGCTGCATCCTTTATTTGAAGACAGAAAAACCTACAAGCTACTTGATTGCCTTGACTGCATGTCTGTCTTGATGCTGGATTTCTGTGGTAGATTTGCTTTTAGAGCCTCTTTGAAGGTCCCAGCATCAAATGCGCATATATGATCCTCTTTTATAGTCCTATTTACATTTCAGCACCTTGTTTCTCACTTTATACATCAGAGATGAAGACTAGATGAGCAAGGTCAAAGAAGAGGCAGACAGTCTGCAACTCGACTTAGGTAAAAGTGCTTCTTTTACAGAACGTACATGAAGGAAATTCTTCATGCCTTCTCTTAGTATAAGTACAGAGTTCAGTCATGTTCCCTGTTCTTTGGTGTTTTGTTTGTCTGTTTTTTCAATTTCTTTATTAATGGTCATACTTGGGTCCTACTTCCTCTCCATTGGAGTAAAGCTTATATTCTGAGGATCTGTAGTTCTTAAAATTCTTCCCAAACTCTGATGTGTAGGTATGTACTTACATGTATTTCTCTTTTTGTGTTAGTCATTAGTATAGTATCAATGGCTTCTAAAATGTGTCCTGTGGCATTTAAAAATTTTTCATCACTAAAATGCTGTAGTTAAACATAATTTGCTTGCTTACTGTTTTTTTGTTTAGATTAAAAAGAAAAATCTGTACTTGTCGTGCAATTAGTCCACATAATTGGAAAATGTATTTGAACAATGAAGGAGGTTTTAGGCAATGTATATAGCTCTTCCTAGGTTGTATAATAGTAGAGCCAACAGTAAAATAAGGTTGTATTTATTTAATCAACCATGTTCCCAAGTGCAGCAGCAAGGGGAAATTATCATGTCTTAAAAGTTACACATATTCTTCACAGAAACTTATATGATAAATTTAAGATGTTCCCAGACAATGTCCCTCTCCCTGTCTATCTGATTTTTCCACTTCACACAAGAAATCAAAGGAAATAGAGTGAAAAGTAACCAGAGAGACAGTGAGCAAGATTATGCTGGGCTGAAGATCTTGAACCAGTCCTTTCTTATGCTGCCATATGGCATCTCTGCTCCTAGCTGAGATAACAGCAGGCTCTGGGGTCAGGAGAATTTTTGAGTTTATAATAAAACAGATAATCATGTGGAAAAGTATGTTATTCTGTGACAGCTTTATAGCAGTCTGGAGCTTCATTAGATGATGATATAGCTGATCAAGTCTGACTCCCATAGGATAAAGGGATGGCAAATCTGGCTCTAACACAAAATGCATTAAATGACATTATCTGTAATAAGAGGGAAAAACAGAGCTTAAATAGGTGTTTAGTAAACTCAGGAAGGTGTATATCAAAATCTGTTTTTCCATACACATGAATCAATTTTAGCAAATTGGCTAATAGTCCTTTGTCAACTTGATTCTCCTTCTATTCAATTTTGCAGATAATATGAAGTCAAATAGAAACTTACTAGTTTTACATGCCTTGTTCTGGCATATGGAGAGACTTTCATTCTTACAATTAAATCAGCTGTATATTCATCAAACCCAATTACTGCAAAATTGATACAGATTCGAAGAGTGGAACTAGAATCCTAGTGTGTCTGAGAAGCCTAGGCTTTTAGATGTGCAGTATATGGATTAGAATTCAAGTGAAACACTCCACTCGTGAAATACAAAATGTCTAGAAGGTAAGAGCTGCATAATAAATAAGTTTAGAGCCATTTGAAAAGGCGGAATGAAATCAGATTCCTATTTAACAGTAGACTCTCCCAAGAGCTTTGAGCAATACTCCAGTACTCATTTACAAAAGCAATGAAAACATTAATTGACCTCTTGATTAGTATTTAAATAATAAATACCACAGTGGATTAATGTACTGGCCTTTTACCTCAAAGACATAGTTTAAAACTGACTTGACAAAAAAAATCAGTTTAATTACATGATACTAAAATTACAAATGCCAATAGGTGAGAGTTTCCATGCACACAAGGCCACACATCACATAATCATGCCAAATTGGAATTTATTCAGTGCTTTCTCTTTTTTTTTAATGAATGCATGTGTGGTGTGTGTTGAAAAAAAACAGGCTGCCACCTCCCACAGAAATATCCCACACAGCAGCTCCCATCCTTGTGAATATTTGGTTTAAATGCAAGAAACCTGAAAACTGACACAGTTCCATTATCACATTCAGCTAATGAAAACAGATGCATTCTGGAAAGAAACATGAAATGTTTTCTATAAAGTGTTTATTTCTTAGAATCGTTGCACACATAGATTTGTGGAAAATAAACTCAGTTTTTTTTTTTTTTGGAAGATCTTTAAATGCAAACTTGACGTTGACCAACTCAACAGTGTCTGGACGTAGATGTTTATATTATATTAAATTAGTGCACGGGTTTCATTATGACTTTGACAGCTGGGAAATATCATAAACTGCTCTTAGTAGACTTCTGCCCTAAGGAGTGGAAATCTCATGAGGTCATCTATTCCTCTGAGGTTTTTTTTATCTTAGTTTGAAATTCTGTGAAAACAGCTGACCGAAATAGAACAGAAGTGTCTGCATTCACATTTGGATAGGTCCCAGAATAAAAATCCTTAGAGGCAGCTCTGACATTTAACTTTTCTGATGAAAGCATTTAGATGCACACTATGCTTTAGGAAAATCAGATCTGAACCCCCATACTGTGATTATCATTCTTTTTTTTTTTTTTGGCTTGTAACAGGTAATTGAAAGTAGTTTCCCCCAATACATTCACTAATGTGTGGGAGAGAGAGTTCTGGTTCTGGTTGTACTGATCTGAGGATTTCATTGCAAGCATTGTAGAATATATTCAGACTATATTTCTGAAACATATTTGTTAAACTTTGCTTAGATTTATCCAAAACCAAACTGCTTGCTGAAAGGACAAACTCTGCTTTCATTTATACATACCTATTTTTGATGAGTATGATTATGCCTTTACTCTGGCTGACATTTTCTTGCAACATTGTTTTTAACAGGATTGTGTTTTGTGCTATTTTTGATAGAAACTGTCTCCTGAAGAAATCTTTGACTTCTCATTGAAAACATGAAAACTTTAGTCCAAAAATTTATTTTGACTGTGTTTAATCTAATTTGCAATCAGAATCTTCCATATATAGCTTTTTTTTTTTTTTTATGTTGGAAAGTTAGGAGCAAATCAGGTTTAAGTGTGCAGTTTAACTATGCACACAAATGGATTTATTTATTTTCTTCTTAAACATGATTTTTATAATTAAACAAGTATAACAGAGGGAAAAAAGAGACTACTAATTAATCTGTGTATCCAATACAAATACTGAATAAAATTACAAATACTGAATAAAATTATAAGTTGCTGAAGTTTTTCCTTAATTGTAGTGAGCACAGCATTTCACCACGCAAATTTTTTTATTTTAATTCAGTGATCTGTTGTAAGTCGATAATGCTAAGTGAAGAACGATACTGAGAACTGTAGCTATTGACCAAAAAAAATTCTTAAAGAGGAATAATTTAACAAATCATTTGGTGTGATTAAAGCTGTTTGCATAAGTGATTGATAGCAACTAAGATTTTCTATGGAAGAACTGTAGACTAATCAAAGTAATCAAAAGAACTTGAGGATGAATTTGTAACATACTTCTTAGTGATGGCTATCATCCATCATTGCTTTTCATTTCTGAGTATCTTCAGGATTGGGGATTCTGAGACATCAGCTGAAACTGAAGTGTAATGGCAGGTTGCAGGAAGACTAAAGGCATATGTTGCTTTCTTTTTATGTTTTGTTTTATTTTCTCCATTTTTCAACAACTGGAGGTTCAATTCTTTTTACTAAAGGTCACTCCTATTGATGAAGTCTATGTAGAAGAACAAACCTTTTTTGAAAAAGAAATTCTCGTGATAAACTCATTTCTGTTTTGTAACAACTGTGCAGATTTACCTAATTTGCATTTGCAGGAATTTCTCTAGCACACTGATATTGTTATTTTTTCTTATATTTTTATTTTATTTTATTTTTGGTCTCTGCATATGTTCTAAACTTTTTGATTCATATAAAAATGGTAGTGAGGTTCTGTTAAAATTCAAGAGCCAACTAATTGTTGTAGAAAAAAAAAATGAGATTACTTCAGTTTAATCAATCTCCACTATGTTGGTTCACTCTACCATCTTTGTGTCGTGAACATACAAATTTTGGCTGTTATTAAAATCTTGTTAAAAAATACAAGAATTACAGATTTTCACAATCAACAATGTGGTTCCGGCAACTGGAAATATCTTGTGGCAAAGAGACCATACAGTAATTCCCTTTGTAATCTTCATTTTTGCTTTCCCCCACTGCTGTTCATACTTGTCTCAAAGATTAGAAATTCTGTAGGAAAAAAATCATAACTTTGTTCATTGCATAAAACACTTATGAAAGCCTTCTATGGCACCATTTATAATTTCCTCTTCAGGCTTCAAAAGTCTTGCTAAGTGTTTTGGACAGCTTTGGACTCCTGAGAAACTTCAGTTTTTCTGTGCTGTTTCATTCTACAAAAAGCGCATTCAGAAAAAGCTTTTGTACGTCCGTGGAAGTGATGCATTCTTGTAAGTTATTTTTTTAATTAAAGGTAAACAAAAAGAGGTCTGTTTTGAAAAGATGGATCTCACAGTTTTGGAATATTATTGATTCTTTTGCATAAGCTGCTCTTAGATGGAAAAACTCAGTTAATTGTTTATTAAATGTTGTCACTAACCTACTTTATGCTTAATCACAAATTCTTCCTGCTGTTCTGTATGTCATAGCTGTTTGTTCACTGTTGCGTACTTCAGTTTAACCCAAAATACATAATCTAGCCACAAAAGCTACACCTGCTCTATAATAAAAGTGAATAATCACTTAACTCTACTCATGAAAATGACATACAGCTACAATGTATAAATTAGTGATGGAATGCTGTATTTTAATTTTATTCAATTGATACTTCTTACCATTAGTCAAGAGGCAGATGCCCTGTAATTTGGAAGGATAATGGACACATTCTACCCTAACAAGCCCAAGAAATCGTAGGTATACTGTAATTTCAGTTTGTGTAAGTGCATGAGTGTGTGAACAGTCATAATTTATGTATAACTGGATTTTGTGTTCTGTTTTATGTTTTTGAAGTTCTGAACATTTGACTAGTCAGAAAATTTGACATCTGAAGCCCCAGTTCACTGAAACACTAATTCCTATGTACAACTTCAATTGTGCAAATAAAAGGAGACCATTTACATGGAGAAGTATCTTGCCCACTTGGAAAGAAATTTCTGGGCTTTACTGAAAATGCCCTGATAAATTATCTGTTGATACCAGACATGTTTCTCTCAGACACAGAGTCATTTGGAAAACCAAAAAAATCACATGACAAATTCCTGTCTAGATGCTGTTTAGGTTGCGCTTACTAGGTCTCATATCAACAGTAACTACCACTTAAATAACACTAGTCATGTTTTTCCAGACTTTCATGTATTTCAGAACCCATGAGAGATAATTATAACAATGCAAGTGTTAATTTTTGACAGGGGCTATGAAGCTCATCATCTATAGAAAAGCAATGTTCTTTAGAAGTGGTTGGTAATCAGCATGACATTTTAAAAACAATATAATGTGCTTTGGCAGGACATAAATGAATAGCAATACAAAACAGTGCTGTTGTATTTGATCTCCTGCCAGATGATTCAGTGTTGTGGCTTAAAATTCATACAGGTGTTCATTTTTGGTAGTTTGGTGTTGGGACACACATCATATTATTAGTGGGCTAGAATTTTCACAGCTTTATTTGAAATGTTAAGTAGAGCTAGGAGATTAAAATAGGACTACACCTTTATTAAAGAAAAATAAAATATTTGGGTCAATTGGCCTACTGTTAAAAATTGACTTTTTGGGAAAATAATGTTGTATTTCTAGAGCGTGGTTCAGAATCAAATGGCAACAACTTAATTATCAACAATTTGTATGTCTCAGCTACTTCAGTTTGGAAATCAGTGCATATTATCAAAACACTTTTTATGGGATAATCATAGCAACATCAGTCTCCATATAGAAGTGCTAAGAAGAGAAATGCTATGCTGAATTAATTTTGCCATAAACATAAAAGCAGAGGTCATAACAGGATAGACTATACAATATTCCTAGTGCTGCAGCCTGTCAAGCACCTCTGGGACAACTGTATTAGTAATTTTTTATTAGTAATGCCTATCATTTCAAATTGTGTACTAAAGTTCTTCAAGCAAAATTATAGGGTTTTGTATGTACATTGTGATTTTCAGTCATCAGCATTCAGTATTTTTTGACAGATCTGTGTATATTCTTACATTCTTATATGGTACAATAGGAACAAAAAAAAAATCTGAAAAACTGGATTATTTTGCTGCTAACCCTTCTTTGGGAAATTAGAAATGTTAAGTACTCAGCATACTGAAGTCAACGGGTTTTTTCCAATGATTTTGATGAGTGTAGGGTCCCAGTCTTTATTCTAAATCTCCATGTTCAAGCTACAGAACAATCCACTCCGTATACCTGATTATAATTTTATATTAGAAAATATAGTTATTTGCCCATAAAACACTTATCATTATAGTTTATACCAGTCTCCGAGTCATAGCTTTAATAGATAGATGGGTGAAAAAAATGTCTGCAGTTTAGAAGCTTATTTCAGAATTTGAAACAGATAAAAAGCCTGATAAACTGTCCGTATTTGTAGCCATTCGCTCAGCCTGTGATATATTTTCTGTAGAACGGCATTCTGTATGCAAGCTTACAGGTTGGAGTGAGTCCTATATTTTGCTTTTTTAAACGCTTATTTTATTAGAAGATACTGAAAAAATGGATGCACGAAAGTGCTAAACAGGCTGTTCTGTGTCCCTCACTGAAAAACTAATCATAAGGTTAGTTTGTTTAACTTAATTATTAGAAACAAGATAAAGGAGAAATTTTGTCAAGATGTGTTACCATCCTTACTCAATGGCTCCTGATCTAGAAGAAGGCATATGGAGAAACAGTGAATGTCAATTAAAACCAGGCATTTGACTGAGGAAAAAGCAACACATTTGGATATAACGGCCAAGGAAGAAGTGAATTCTTCATCTTTCATTGTCTTCAAATGCTTGAAACATGAGGCCATGGCAGTGTGGTTCATGCAGTGATGCCATTTATTAAGCAGATACTGTAGAAAAGGCCTAAAATTATACGGTGTTTCTTATACTTCAAGTAAATTAGATTTCACAGTCCTCAGGCTTAAAATCCAATTAGCATTCCGGTGCTCCAGGTAAGTTTAAGCAATTTAGGCTTGCATCATGAAGTTTGACTGTGGTCCCTGACCATGCACAAAGCAACCAGACACTGGCAAGTGATCATGGCACAGACTCTGAACTCATGTTCCCCTTGGATCACATGTGCTTAGCTTTGCCACAGCTAGTCTACACCTGGCTTGTACATTCCTGCAAAATCCATACAGACACACTGCTGAAGAGGCAGGAGTATTCGCTGAGGCAGCTATTTCTCAACACTTACATTAGTCTCATAATTTGCTGGTGGTGACAACTGAACCTACCTGAATTGGTCACACTTGTTCATACATCTTCAGCCTGCAGTTGTGTTAGCTGAAAAAGTTGGCACCTTCAGTCTCACTTCTCTTTTCTTTGGTTTGCTTTGCTGGAAGTATGGAGGGTATGGTCCCCAGCAAGCTGATGGCTCAGCTGCTCCTGCAAATGATCCCAAATCAATCAGAGTGAGAGAAACACACAAGTCGCTGCTTAAACTCACATCATTCATTTTCACTGAAACAGGTTAGCGGGGACCTGTAGAGATACCTGACTTCCAGCAGGGAGGCATTAGGTAGTGACAAGTGGATAAATCTTCTTCAGTTGGCACAGCTCCAGCTGGAAGAAGATTTGTGAATAAGCAAGCACTTAGTGCAAGCTAGATGCAAATCACTATGTAAATTAAACTAGCTGTCCCTCCTAAAGCAAATTACTGAAACTTTTTACTCTATCCTACTTTATCTTGTTGTGGCCTATTGTAGAGGTTTTGTGCACTCTAGGATATGTAAGCTACAGTATAGAACCATATACGATAATCCAAGATAATGAGATACCTATATGAGTGTAGGGTAATTTCAGTACACCATATTTATGAGTAAATGTGTTCAGGAATCAGCTGAGTGGGAAACGTTCACTTCATGCTTCTAAAGACAGCAGTTCACAAGAGACAGCAAAATAATCTGTGCATGATCATGGCCATATAGTACAAGAAAGACACCTTTTTCCAGCTGTACTTATTTTCATCCCAACTTTCCCAACATACTTGTCAGAATGAAAATGCTTGAAGAGTCATCTATCTGAATGTGCCTGTGAACATAAATAGATGTAGAAATGAATCTGCACTGTATACATGCACACCAATTTTCCCAGGCTAAAGCTGTCCCCTTTAGATGGAGTAATGATTTGATTCCTCTCCTTGGCATTCATTTTAAAGCTTGTGTATGATAAAAATTCTTTGGAATCTGGAATTTTATGTAATATAGCAAATTGTATTTAGGAATTGTTTCTGGTTTAAACTTACAACCAGCTTTGTGTTTCTGAATTTTAAGGAAAATTCTAAGAAGCTTCTTATTCTGAAGTGATAAAATTTGAAATAGAATTTTTTTTTAAAAAAGTTTCAAAATAAGTATTTTTATATAAGAGCTAATAAGAAACAAGAACTTTTACTTTTAGAAATCAAAATACAGAATACCACTTGAGTATCAGATTTCTCAGTTCTAAGAAGCAGACACATTAACAAATCTACTGCTAGCCTAATTTATGTTATTGTTTGATTGAGACAAGAAAAGACATCTAGACAGAGATGTAAAGTTTTGAAAAATATATTCATATGCTAGGATGAACCCAGTTTACAATACATGGCTTTGTTTCACAAAACTTTAGCCATTTGTTTTCCAGAATACATTGTCCCAGTGATAAAACTCTAATTTTCTAGTTATACCCTTAAATATAAATGATGAATTTTCTCTAGTTAACTCAGTTGCTGTACTCTTTTGAAGAATGCATGATAAAATGCATTGCCCTGTACACAACTGTAGCTGCTCTGAGGCTAAGGAGGACAGGTGTATACCCTGAGGAGGCATCATTAGTGGCACTGGTGTCTGATTTCTAGGGCAGGCTGGAGGCCTTGTCTTGTGTAGGAGCCAGTCAGACCCTGGGATCTCTGAGAGGAAAGGACAACCACTGAATTCCAAAGTCATCTTGAGGGGGAAGTTGATCTTGCTACAGAAACATGGTGCTATTCATCACCTGATTGACAGTATGTCGAGGTAGTGTGTCTGCCAAGTTTGAAATTTTGCATCCTTACATAACATGCCCAGCCCGCCCCTTCCCCCCCCCCCTTTTTTTTTTCACAGTACTCTGTTACTTAATAGAACAGGAATGGTGCCTCTAATGAAGCATCTTGGAAGAAGGACAAAAAAGATTTAGAGATGTTGGTGAGGTGTAGTCCACAGTGTGGGAAAGCATGGACCTAATCTCTAGTGGCACTTGTAGAAGTCTGACGAACAAAACATGGGATGTCAAGTAAAGACACATAGAACTGCTAGATTGCTGTGCTACTTCTGTTTGTTTCATAATATACATATTTCAAATCAAATATATTGTGTGGTACGTAGACTCTGATCTTCCTCATTTTGTCTATGTTGGTTAAATATCCCAGTTCTGTATTGTTAGTGTTTCATTCTCAGTTTGCAGTTTCTAGGCATAGAATAACCAGAATTATGATAAAGCAGTTAACTAATAAGAGTCGTCATAATGAGGCCAGTACCACTGCTTTTAGGAGTAAAGGGTATTCTTGTATGGACATCATAAAAACTTGTCAATACACAGACTCCAGGGAGATGTTCTGCTCTTGAAAAGCAGCATACCAACAACATGGTTGTAACTGAGTGGTAACAAAGAGTGAAAGTTGTAAATTGCAGGACATGCCATTATACAGCATTCTCTGTTTTTGTGCACTATGTCTGCATTGTTCAGATTTCTTTATATCAGAGGTAAAATACTAAGTAAGACATAATTTCAAAATCTTATTGTTTTTTTTAATGTTCTCAATGCTAAAATAATTAAGCTACTCTCGTCTACTTCTTTTCATGAGGAAGATAATCTGAAATCCTTAAATGCAAAGTATTTTGCATACTTAAGCACTTTCTGAGATATCAAATTACAGTATATGTAATGAAATGTAGAGAAGTTGGGGGGGGGGGGGAACATCAGTGTGATACTGTAGCTGTATTCTTGAGTATTATGAATATTTTTAAATTGTAAGAGACAAAACCTAAATGCAACCTAAAAACCTAAACATGAGTTGGTTGGATCACCAACTCCAATTTAGAAATGTTGCATTTGATACAGAAGACAATTTTGAAATAACTGAAATACATACATTCTTGCATAAATATGCAAACAGCTTGAAAAGTAAGTGTAGGTGGATTGTGTTTATTTTAAAATGCCTAAAATAGTAACATACCTAAAAGCACCTGCTTAAGGAAAAACAGGATCATGCTGCTATCACCTTTTTTGGATACAGAATGGTTTTCCTGCTTTCTACTCATCTCCCTCTAGTGGAGACCCGTAAGTCTGCATGCGATGAAGCTCGCTTTTCTCCCCACAATTTTTCATGCAACTCAGACATGTAACACATGATGCATATGCTACAAGCATCTGTTTTCAGTAATCAAGACGAATTCTGTCAGTTCCTGTAGGGAAAAGTAGTTTATGCAGTGTACACAGGGACCAGAATTGCAAAGCCTTGAAACTCAAGGTTCCATTAGAGAATGGCTAGGAATATAATTTGTTTGCTAAACCCATTCCTTATGGCTTGCAATTTTACTTTTTAAAAGAAATTGGATTAATTTATGGCTAGATTCTGCCCAGATATGGTAATAGTGCAGAAGGAAAGACGCAAAATAGAGAAACAGGTGTTTACAGAGACTTCTTTATCCCTCATCCTTCTGGGGTGAGCAGGCTCTCCAGGGGATAGGAAATAAAGTATGGCCTCATCTCCCCTAATCTCCACACCAGCCTGCACTCTGGGTTTGGTATGCAGGAGGAGTACATTGCACCCCATAAATCAATGTCATGCCAAATATGCTCTTTGCATCACACCCGTGTTTTGTGCCTCCAGACAAGTGGTGATCTCTAATGCAGAATGTCGTCCAGGTCCTGCTGCAGATTGTTGTTATTCAGCTGCCTCAGTCTTTCTTTCCTTGGGTGGCAGTGAGTGGCATGACAAGCTACTCTAAAAGACTGCACTGGTGGCTAACATACGTAAATAACAAGATTACTTGTGCACGTATGATATATGGCATCCTTATGCATAGACAGGCAAATCTGTATTATGGATACTGTGCATAAATACATGAAAGCCAGGAGTAAATACACATGTGCACTCAGTCACTCATGTATACCCCCAAATGCAAATTGGCATCCATTTTAAAGAAGACAAAGTAGTTGCAAGATAACAGAAGGTTGTTCTTCTGGTATCAGTAGCATTACTCATATATTTCACTGTGAATACACCATTAAAACATAACTTTGATTAATGATAGTGTCAGTATATTTAATCAAGTGCAAGCAACACAGCACCGGTTCTTTGTGATTATTTCTCCCCTTGACCTCATCTTGTTGATGAGCAATGTGAGTGAAATCAGTGAGTCCTACTGAGGTGAGCCCAGCATGCAAGGAGGCTTCAGTGCCCATCTTTGCCCAGATGACTTCTAAGAACTCAAGAGGAAGAAAAAGGGGAACAACTCTGAATATTTGAACCCACATCAAAAATTGCAGTGATTAATTATAGGTAATGAAATTGTATCTCTGGATCTCAACTATGAGTAGTTTCTTCCTGTCCTAAACCCTGCATTTGCACGTACTGAGGAGCTGTTCTAGAGGGTTTCCGGTTTTTGCAGGCAAAGGTTAGGAAATGTTTACAGGTGGAAAAAAAAATGTTATTGATAGAGCTGGACATAAACCTCTGATATCCTAAACTAATCCTGTACTAGATCTGCATGGTCGGACTGTAGCTATAACTTTGGCAGGGTTTTGAGCTCCCTTTCACAATTGCCTTTTTTGTCAATACAATGGAGCCTCACAGCTCTCTGAGGGTGTGTTTCTACTAGCTGCATGTAACCCCTAGTGAACTGACACTAGCAGCGGAACAAAAACAAATGGGATGGTTTGCAAGTGAAAAAGACGAAACTCCAGCTAGCAAATCTCACAGGGGCAGAGGAAAAGGGGAAAGAACGATCAGAAAGAAACAGTAGGAAGAAGGAAAGGAGATGAAGACAGACAAGTAAACTGCAGTGCTTATTGCTGTATGTAAAGGAGATGGAGATGAAAATTATGTACAGATCTATCTGAAAGCAGGGGGAGAAGTCTTTACTTGGAGAGCTTGTAAACCATTGCAGCAGTCCCCAAACCATCTTTCCTTCCACTGTGTTCTGCTTAGTCTTGCTGCTCTATTGGCTTTTGTGTGCTTTCAGTAATTACTTTTTGGCAATCACAAGGGGAAGTGTTCTAGAGAGCTGTGGGCGTGGCGTTATGTCAGCTAGCAGGAAGTAGCTGGAAGAATGTCACCTGCCTGTGGCAAAGATAACTAAAGTGCCTCCTAGGGCACTGTGCCAGCAACCTTCAAAAGCACGCCTTCGACTGCACCTTTAAACTGGGCAGCTTGTGCTGTTCACTGTGCCAAATACAAATTCCCCTGGTTTCTTTTTAGACAGCTTTTGAATCGTGGTAAAGCCAAAAAAAAAAAAAATGTAGTAAGTGCTATTTTTTCCACTCACCACTAACACAAAAATGCTGAACAGATTGAAGGCAGGGGGATGGGAAGGGAAGAGGGATGAGTGAGGAGTTCCATTGTGCTGAGACCAATTATAGAGGTCTCAGCCCAAAAAAGACTCTTCCAAAAAGTCACAAACAAGTGAAAACAGAAGACTGTGATAAATCGTGGCACAGCTTTAACAGCCATGAATCTCTTGTTCCCCCCAAAGCTATAATAATAAGCAAATTGTAATGGGTCATATCCCTCTGAGGACTGTAAATTCAAGCAATATATGAATACTTTGCATCTTCACTGTGTTGGATTGTTTTACTATTAATGAATTGTAAGGTTTTCAATTAAAAAAATAGCAAAAATATGCCACTTGTTTAAATGTACTCATCTTTCTGATACCCTAGTATAGTACTGACAAAACATCCTTATGGCTTGGTGTTGGAAACAAAACAAAGCATCAGTTGGAAATAGGGCTTGTTGTGTTGATTATGAATTCATACACCTCCTTGAATTTTGAACCCATGCAGATTCACAACTCACCCAGGTTTTCCCTTGTATTTGTCTGCATATTCATGCATCTTTATGCTCACTGAGCCTTGCTTTTCTTTTGCCACCTTGAACGTGTTTGTTCAATATGTTCTTCACATGGCATATCCTTGCTGACTGTCTTCAAAAACCAACACATGCAAAGTGCTGTAGAACCTCCACTTTTTTTCAAGCACAAGAGAGAAACTAACCAGCTGATAATCATTAGGATGCTGGAGCTGAAGGCATATGACATACATTTGTAAGCACAGCTTTCATTAAAAGTATTTAAATGTCTAGTTGGAGTGGATAAATCTGTCTTGAAGTTATTTGGTGATACCTATCACAGGCGATCACAACATACAAGTTACAGTCTGGTGTTTTCTTGTCCATATCTCAAGGCAGTTTGGAAGACAGATTATGTCACCACTCCATTTCTGGTTACCATTATTCATGCTTCTATTGAATTCCATCTATTTCTGTTCTCATCATTGTTCAAAAAATACTGGATTGTGCCACCACAGTTGGGAATCAGTAAGGAGGAGTGTGCCAGTTCTAAAAAAGGAAAGCTTTTTGCTTTCACAAAAAGGCTTTGTTAATTAGTGCTGCACAAGAAGGGAAATGACAAAACTCCATACTTTTTCATTTAAATGTTTGTAAAAGTGATTTTGTTTAAATTTCACTGAGTGTAGCAGGAAATGTTAAAGCTGAAAGTGACCAGACAGAACATAATAATATCCTTTGGGGTGGGAGTGAGAGAGGGAAAGGGCCTGAGGGTTATATTTTCATTATTTATACTCTTTCCGTTAGAATACTATGTTTTTGTTTTTACAATCTTTAAAAGTATTGATTTGACAACCCTAAAGAGAGAATTCTTCTTTATATAGAGAGCTAATATAACGTCAGCAGTCACACTACCAAAATTTCTGTTCCCTGCAAATATGGGGACAAAGGGAACAATTAAGGAGCCAGACCAACATATATGGAAGATGCATCCTTGCATAGATGTAGCACACTATTTCAGAGGACGCTTGCACCAACATACATCTCACCTATTTTTTTGTGTTTGATTTGAGGTACCCTATTGAGTTATCCTGTGCAGGTGATAGCTGAGAGATCTTTCTAGAGCATATGTGAAATCTGAAATGGATTCTTCACTGGCAGTAGAAAAACAGTAAAATGCTTACACTCCCAGCTTAGATTCTTCAGTTATATGCCCAAAATTAGGTGGATGAACCTAGATCTTAGCACTTCCATACAAGGAATTAGTGCTGAGTAGCAAATATACTTTTAATTCACGTGCTAGTTCACAGTGCATTCATTTCCTCATATAGACAAAATATAACTCACAAATGGGACTGTTGTTTATTAGGACGGATTAGGAAGATTCTGGTGCAGCTATAAAAGATAATTTCTGGAAACTGTATTACTCTACTATCAAATAACTCATCCTCTGTACACAGAAATAACATGCCTAAGTACAAGACTGTGGCTTTTTCTTCTGTAGAAGCAGGGCTGCCTGTGTCAATAACATTAAGTTTGTATTTGACTAGTCCTAAGAATATTATTTATTTATTAGTGGAAATGATAATACTTATTTTGGCAACCAATATTGACCAAATAAAACACAGATGTGTGAATGGAGCTATATTTGCATTTGTGCGGGGATCTACAATTTATAGTCACCTAGGGACTCCCTGTATCCACAGTGATCCACAGACATTGGCTCCACACTCAGCAAAGCCACAGAAGATTTTCTGTACAGACTTCAGCGTCAGAGAGGGAAAATGTGGATGTAGCTTTCATATAATTAATTTCCCTTTCTCTGCCTCTTCACTTTTTCGCTTGATTCATGAGAATCCAAAACCAATCCCTTGTGGCCAACTAACTTTCCTTTTTGGGTCAGAAATTGTACTGCTAAAATAAAGATTATTTTTTCTCTTTTGAAGCCAGAAAAATAGATTTTTCCCTTAGCCTTTCCTATCCAAAGTGGTTTCTCTTCCATGAGGTAATCAAACATTTTGTCCTACATCAAACCACCAACTTTATGACTGATGGTCTGTTTGGCATGAAATCTGTCCATACCCTTTCTTAGCGAAGCTGTCTGTATTCCATCACAACCTAGAGGACTTCCAGGATAACTCTAATTTATGTCCAGTTGCTGTGTCTCAAGGGGAGCATTCTGGCAGCCAAGGAACATGACCTTGCTTCAGCCACATTCATTCTCCTTTCATCAAATATTTACTTCTGCTACACTACAGCAGGGCCTGCAACTACACATGACATAAACTCGCTTTTAGGAATGTCAAGCCACTCGGTGATTGCTACACCTATCACATCATTTGGTGTTTGTTTGCTCCAGATAAAATCCAACTTGGTGCCACAAGAGCACTTCAGAGCAAACTCAACTGGGTTTGTAGTTCAAGAGTTTTTATCCCGTATAAGGGCTAGAGAATAAATATTTTCCACCTGTTCTGCAAGTTCATCCTCAGCATTTGCACGTGGATAACATACAAATTGCCTGCAAAATTCTAGGACAAATTTCATTATCCATTAGTAGTTTATTGCGTTTCATTGTTTCCTCTTTTCTTCAAAATTTCTGTTTTGTTCTGTTTTGTTTGAGGTTGTGATAAATTAAATGCTGGCATCACTAAGACCATTTCTACCTTAGCTATGTATTTTGGAATCATCCTTGAAAGTCAGTTGCATTCCATAAAAACAGGCTTGGTTCAAAATGCCCTGGGGAAAAAATCAAATGAGATCAGTTGGCTTGGGCTTGAATAGATGCCATAAATTCTAGGGAAAGTCTAGTCCAATAGCCTGACTGCATTAGAAATCTGTGAATATTGACTCATAACACTGAAGAATTTGGTTTAATTCCCTAGAAATTATTGAGCAAAATTGTATATTTGATTTTCTAGAGCAGGACTGAGTTAATGTTTTCCTATGAACTTTTGGTTCTCAGCAAATGTTTGTTGCCAAGCAAAACCCAATTGCCTGTAAAATGCCATGCATAGTTTATCCTTTTCCAACTACGTAAATCTGTATCCCGTGATTCTAGTATAGCTTAGAATGAAATACATTATGGCTGTATATTCCTGGTTTGTTTGTTTGTTTGTTTGTTTTCTCCTTAAACCATATTATTTAATTGACTTAATTGACCATCTTGTGCTAAGTGAACAACAATTTTACAAAGATTGGTCATGAATTTGGCTCATGACATATAGGTGTAAACCTAGTGTCACAGCATGAGTTCTCACCTGGCTAGCTAACCTCAGGAGGCATCAGTATGTTAAAGCACGTTTGCTTCACAGCAGAGCTTTTCATATGAAAAGTTAGTGGTACGTAAATGAATAAATGATTTTAAGTACACAAAGCCCCAAAGCACTAAAAGTAGGGTTAATTTAATGTTTCCAGATTAACCATTATGTGTATTTCACATGGACGCAATCTGATCAGCCTGTTTTGATTGGGTTATATGAGTAAATAGCTGTGATTTCTCATGAGACCATGAAGTACATTCATTCACAAAGAGACAACAGCATACTACTGTGTTTCAAAACATGCAGCTGCATTTTGGGCTTGCATATGCAAGAGTGTTACTTCTGGTTCATTTATTATTTGATATGAAGTACTAATATACATACAAAGAACAACTGTGCTGCTTTGTCCTATGCTACTGTAGCAAAAAGCGACTAACTGTAGCTTTTGTACATGTCCTTTCCCCTGAGTGTCTCATTAACACTTCAGCCTTAGTTGCACTGTATTTTTTTAATTTTTAATGTGAAAATCCAGAGCGAAGTGGAAAGGAAAAGGAAAGTGAAGGGGGATAAAAAGAAAAAAAAGAAAAAAAAAAAAAAAGGACGTTCAGATGCCAGTGTGGATATAAGCACATGCAGATTTTATGTGGTATCTAGATACCTAGAGGGAAGGAGATAACAGTTGAATACTGTTATATGAATACTGTCCATATAGCCTGGCATAAGTGCATTGACATGTTCAGTTGTTAGATTAACGTAGAGACAAAAATTCAAAAAAACCTAACTTAAAATTATTTACTTTATGTCCATACGTAGGTAATGTGGGGTGTAGCTAATACATAAAATGTTTTTGGTTGGATAGCAGAAAGCCCTTCAGTTCATATGTTATCCATAGGACTTCTGTACTTCTGTCATTTGCTCCTTTAAAAGGTATCTCTGATACTGTTCTGTTGTTTTAGGGTCTACATCTTTGTATTTGCACTGTTCATCCCTTTTAATATATAATATCATTTTTTCAATTTTGTATTTCTCAGTTATTGTGGGAGAAGAATTCGCAGGGAGCTTTGTGCTGTTTTGTGGGAAAGGAATTTGCAGGTGGCTTCACGCTGTTTCACATATCCCTGTGTTAGAGATAATGAGGAAAACAGCAGTAGAAGCAAAAACTTGAGCAAGGATGAGATAAAGTAAATCGGCTACAGTGTTAAAGATGAGTTTTGGGCAGTAGCCAATTGCTGGCTGGCTCAAGGCGTGTGTCTGAGGGTCTCTAACCAATTGTAAGACAGATTCGGGCGCATGGACAGCATGTGGGGCTATGGGAAAAGTATATGTAGTGGTGAAAAATGGCAATAAATGTCCTGCTGTTGAAGAGCCATCAGGAGTCCGTGTGCCTTCAAGTTATACCACAGTTTCATTCACAGTTTCACTCTAAAACATTAACATTTTCTAAAAACACGGAAACTATAATATTCTCAAAGTAAAGACTATCAGTTTATCCTACTGTCCCTTCAGGAATTCTGTTGACTTCAAGAGTTTATCCCTAAACATTAAAATTTGTCAGCAATTTTAATATGCTTTTGCTACTGGCGCTTAGATAAATCAATAATAATTTATATATATATTTTTGTACCAGTCAATACATATGCACTGTGTATCTACTCTGTATAGTAAAAAGAGAGGAAAAAGACCTGAAAGCCCCACAGTTCATTAAAGATGCATCAGGCTTTATTATTATTCAAAAAAAAAAAAAAAAAAAGGAAGAAGAAGAAAGAAAAAAAAGAAAGAAAGAAAGAAAAATGGGTGAAGAGGCCATCCTCTGCAGTGTGATAGAAGCTAGGCTCATATAAAACAAGCCAAAGAATTAGTTCCTTCATGAAGGAATGCCATGAAACCCTGGCCACGGTAGCTGTAAAAACAGTTAAAGGTCTTCTTTGTGCTCATTAGCACCACTGTGCTGGTATTCTATTTTGGCAGCTTTTGGTTCTGCTGAGGCAGTCCTAAAGAAAGTTGTTACCAGCCTATATTCTACAGTTCACAGGCTCTCAAAAAGGACACATTAAAACAGAATCCCCAGGGCAAATGGGGAGATTAAGTAGCCTTCTCCCTCAACAGTAGCCCCAGCAGACAAAGCTTGGCATTGTGTATTCAGTACACTATCTCTTTCCAGCACTGAACTTTACTATTGTCTTCCCGGATTCTAGTTTACAAAGTGTTTGGGGGACTTTGCGTAATGGTTCACTGGCACCACCATTGACAGCCATATGAGTGTGGGAACTTTTTTAAAGGACTTGATGCCCCCCAGATGATTGGCCTATTATATCAGTCCTTAAGAAGACGCCAGTGGCAGGGTTGTGAGGTTTTTTGTTGTTGTTGTTTTTTGGTGGGGAGTACTTTGGAATTTTCCTGGGGTCTCATCTTGCACAAGAATACAAATTCAGACAGCAAGCAAACACGGCTATTTTGTTGCCCAAAGGGTCAGGCTTTTTCAGAGTTTTTGACTGTTGCACCGTGCTACAGAAACCAGCATCACAAAGAACACAGGATGCCTTGGAATACTTCTGGAGTTTTTATGAGCTATTCAGAACAAGTTATTGGGAAAAAAAAAAATATTAGTGCAGCATTAAAGTGCTGCTGTTCCAGTTATAGCAGATATGAAAAAGATTCATTATCTATTTCCATTTGCTTCTGAAACATGCACATCTTGTGCTGAAATGTTTCAAAATGATTTTTAATTAATTTAATTAAACAATAGTAAAAGGATATAATCTGATCCCAAGACCCATTCCTTTTGGTATGCTTTTGATATGCTACTTTTGGCTGAGTCTTAAGGGGACACTAGTATGAAAGAAGCAGCCTTCCAGGAAATACCGAATTTGGAAGACATACGTTAGCTGAATCGAATAGTTTATTTTTAGCTTGCTTTATAGTCCAAATAGGCTACCCAGATATTTTTTTCCAGACTCTACAGATGTTAGTATTGATGCCTGGAAAATAGAAGAGGCTCAATCCAGGCAAAAGCATGTTCAGGCACAAAGTAAGTTCTGCCGAGAGGCACAAGCTCCCCACTTCCCACAGCTGCTCTACTGCTTGTGCCTCAGCCAGCCTGAGGAGCATCACCTGTAGCTAAGGTTACATAAAGAGGAGCCAAGGTAGAGCAATGCAAAAAGTTTGGAGCATGGTACTGGTAAAAAAGAACTGCTGATGGAGCAGGAAGAAATGAACATAGACTTGGTAGAAAACCAGAGACAGAGTAGGAGGGTTTGATAGGAATCTGGAGGTCTGGGTTAAAAACCCAAGGTGTGAGATGACTTGCTCTTACCCACACCTGTCTGACACTTTCATGACTGTGCACTGTTGGCATCAGGACTAAACTCAAGAGAAACTGTGTCTTTGCATGGGTTTTGTTTGGTGATTGGTTGATGGAAAAGACTGTGCTGACAGGCACATTGATTTTTACTCTGAAAAACACTGTGATCACAGTAGTGTAAAATGAGATTCTTATTTATGACTGTGAAAGGGAGGGAGAAAAAAGGAAAATGGAATAAGATTTTCTATAGTTGATGACTGAAGATGATTGATGAGATCTACTATTTTTATTTGATAACTTATTCCTTGAGATGAGGGAAGAGCAGGTATTCAATATAGCTGGACTTGTGTAATTATTTTTTCTATTCTATGTAATCAAAATATTAAAGTACATTGGAGAAGACTGAAATTAGTGTAAAACCAGTAAATCAAGTAAGCAACACAAGGGATGATGCTAAAGAGGGAACTATAGAGATATAGAAGTTGAAGAGAGGTTACAGTGCAAAGCTATATTGACCATAAGGACTAGCAAGACAGAAGTGGGATTGAGTGCAGTATGTGAAGAACAAGGTCATAAACTTGGGGACTTAGATTATCTACCACAAATTTGAGAATTCATGATTGTGAAATGATAAAGGGAAAGCACCTGAGTGTACACATCGATCACAGCATGACAACTGGTAAATAGTGATGCCGAAAGAGAGTTGTGGGAGAAGGTTTGCTCCCAAAAACACTCATCAGGAAATATTCATCGGGGAAAGAAAAGTGGTGATCAAACAAAGATGATGTTGGAACAAAGCTAAAAAGGTGTAAAATGGTGATAAATAAATTTATAAATTAGAAAAAAAAAAGCATCTGTGCATCAGAGAAGTAAAATTCTGGCACAGCCTTCTAATAGGAATAGCTGGAGCAAAACCAAACTTAAAATGTACTTCCTTTGAAGGAAAGTTAATGTGTGAAATGGGAGTTAATGTTCAGCAAAGCAGTTTTCCTCTGAAATGGTTATTTATCAAAATCAAAACATTTCAGATGAATGAAAAAAAGTCAGTTAAAAAGAGAAAATAAAAAAGTGTTATAATAAGATAAGGAGTTGAGACATTTAGATTTTCCTGTTTTAACACTTCTCATGGAACTTACTACATACTTCAGTAGTAAAGTCAAAATCACAGCATGTGCTTTTCAGCAACCAAATACTTCAGGTTTTGTACGTTCTTTTTATTCTGTTCCTGAACAGGAAAAAAAAAAAAAAAAAAAACACAAAGTTCCTTATGAAGCCATGAGTTCATTCTCCATGCACCTCTAGTAATTTCTGCTACAAGCAGCAGGTTTGCGGATGGTGATCCTGCCAGAAGCAGTCAGAGCAGGGGGACTACTCTCTGGCCTCGGTCCAGCTTGCCACAGATTCCCCGATGAATAGATGCTGTGGTATTTGGGAAAAAATAGTACATTGCTATTAAGAGCGTGCAATGCACTGGAGAGCACTAGCCGACTGCTTTGGGGGAGAGCTGCCTCAAAGCAGCCATTTTAAGGCAGGTGTTGTTATTGTGGACACAAGGAAAACCACCAAATGATTGCTTGCTCTAGTAGATTCTGAATCAAAGGGTCTGTTATAAGAATCCCCAGGCATCTAGCCTTTATGTCCACGGTCTTAGCAAATTTTTAGTCTGTAAATCCTATGTAAACTATGACTACAAGACAATATTAGGAATTCTGTAATTTATAAATAAACTGTTCCTCAGAGGGATATTGTTTATTATTATTAGTGGTATGCAGAATTAACCTAGTCATCTTCTGTAGATACTGTATCTTCTTTTGTACATTTTCCTGTGAGGGAATATTTATTTATTGGCTCATAAATAAAAGCTTAAACTGGTATTAAGTTAGAAAATATGCCACCTCTGATCTTGAGACTAATTGGTTTGTATGGACTGTGTTTACTTTGCATAATTTCCTCAGCATGATGTCTTTACTCTTCTTTCATTTTATAGGGGGAAAAAAAATCTTTATTTCAACAGTGAATTGAGAGTTTAAAAAAATGAGACTTCCAGTGATTGTAGGTTAGGTGTAACATTTCATTTTGTAGTAAACGGATATATTTCTGTCACATACTTTTAGAGCTGGAATTCAGTCACAGGCTGAAAATATTGTTCATAGGCACGGATCCTTGTTAAATAAGCGTTACCTTTGCTCTACCCCTTCCACACTGGGGATGTACAGCACAATATACATTCTCGTGAGTCCCCACTTTCCATGGCAATTACTGGAGAAAACCTGACTGAGAAGTAGAGTCCATTTCTCACCATGCTAACTCATTGCCTGGGGTCTCCCCTGCACCAGATGAGATGTAATCTCAACTCCCTCTTTATAGTTGCCTAATTCCTTTGTATGCAGCATCTAAGAAAACAACTCTAGCCAAACTGAAACAAAAGAAGTCATTTGTTTTCTGTGCACTATTTTTCAGTAGCTTGCAGTTGGTACCATAATAATTTATTTAAGTACCAGACAATTTCTGACCTCCCATTTCTGGTTAGCAGTAGGACTTAGCTGTACTGCTTAGCAGAGGCACTTTTCATTTAGTTTTAGAAGAACTAATGCACTAAAACTTAAGGTTTAAGGAGCAAAATGTCCATAGCTGTAATGCTCCAAATTCTCTGCTGCATTTTACTGCTTCACTTAAAAGGGTATTGACATTTTCTAGCACTAATTAAAGGGAGTGTATTTTCTTTCCAGAACAAGCACAAAATGGTGGTACAAATAGAGTGAGTACAATTCTCTTTCACGTGGAAGTAGTAGAGTGACACTGCTTATTAGCTAACTGAAAAAAAGTCCTTTGGTTTTAGATCTCTTAGTATTTCCTCATGTTAATTCTGTGATGATCACACTGTGTATACACAAGAAATAAGAGTCCAAGAGTTGTTGAACAGCTCTCCTGTGTCTTGTTAGCTCAAATGTAAAAAATTGCTCTCATTCATTGTTGGAATATAAGCTATATGACCTGTTGTCATGTAAACCTAATGCGACCGTGCCTTGGTTTACTTGAAGGAATAAAATATGTATTAAGCATGTAGTGGACTGTTAGGCTTGTATACAAATTGAAATTCAACTTAATATACATAGATGATGTTGTAAAATTTGATTGGCATTTAAGATGGTGAACTGTGCTCTCTTTGGTCTAATCCCAGCCCTGAAACTATCCTGTTTTTTATTGTCTGACACAAGGTATTAAGCCACTTCGCAGAAACCTTTCTATTTATACTACCTATCTGCTTCACTCACAGTGTTAGAAAAGCAGATTAGGAAACTGCTGAAAAGCCTTATGTAAATGAGAAGTATTGCTACTATAATTTCAGAATATGAATAGAAAGTATAAAAAACTCATACCAGAAGAGAGAATAATGACTGATTTATCACCTCTTGTTAAGTATGTGTGTGTAGGGGGGAAATGCAAACTTATTCCATATGCAGAGCAAGGAAAGTGCTCACCCACATGCCTCTGCTTCAAGGGAAAATCTTTAAAAGGCTTAGTTTAAAAAGGGCCAATATGTGATGAGTTGACATGAACTGAGATTAGCACACTTAAAGTGAAAAGATTATGCAGGAGTACAGCAAAACAAAAATTGAATGGACGTATATAAACATACACATACTTTGAATGTCTGGTGTCTACTCACAGGTGAATAGTAGTGCTCAGAATGTGGGAATGTATGGCAACTCCTGACTTTAAGACAGTTTTTAGATATCTGTTTCACAATTTCGTATAAAGATAGTTCAGTTTGCCAAGTTTCATGTAATCTGACCAGCATGTTGAATTAAAACAGCAGCATATCTCAATGTAAAGCAACAAGAGTGAACAAATAAAATGCTCGTTCTACTCATTCATCTCCTCGTGTTACAGTCTGATTGATTTATCTAGAAGTGACTTGTGGCACTAATTTCTGAGCTTTTGTCCTAGAAAGGTGACAGTGAAATACAAAGATCTTGATTTTTGTTTTGCCATTGCAAAACACAACTCATGTGACATATATTAATCCTGAAGCAGTATTGCATATTCTAACATACAATAGCTGAAAAGTAGCTCTGTGACATTTGTGACTGTGCTAGAATACATGTATAATACTGTGAAAAACACTCTACAAAGCCCTTGTTAAGACAGCCCTTACCCCTAAGGAATTTACAGCCTGGGAGGCAGAGAGAGATAAGATAAGATGCACCTGGTAACCAAGAAGTGATGCTATTTACATTTTTCTTTTCTGTTTGCTTTCTTTTCCTTATGTTTCACCCCCTGTTTTATAATGAAGTGCTGGATTGGTTGATGTGACACTTGTGAGTCTCTAGGAGGAATTTGACTGAAGAAGAGTGGTGTCTGGCACTGGGCTTGGGAAATCATATTTTATGAGGTAGGCAGCTGAGAGGAAAATATAGAAGTGATGATTGGAGACGATTCTTAAGGCCCAGTCCCTGTCAAACACTGAACATTTTGACTCCTGTCAAAGAAAATAAGGAGGGAGTAGTCTTCAGAAATGGATAGGAATTTCATGTGTACTCAGAGGATGAGGTTTTTTTTTCATTTCAGATATTTAATGCATAACCCAGTCCTCATCTCAACAGTGCAGCCTTTTGATGAGCAGCAAGTAACTGTCATAACACTGGAATGAGAACTCAAGTGGTGCTGTTGCTAAAGATTTTCATTTACCTCAATAGCATCCAGACTAGAGGCCTTGTTTAAGTTCCCAGATGTCATTAGGTTTCTCAGGACTGTTGCTATGCTGCTAAGACTTGCTGTAGCTATTCTAATCCTTTCCACTTCTCATTAGAGCATTGCTGTTAGTTTTTCTCCATTTCTGCATCGGCCTGTTCCCTGGTTTCCTTCAATATATACCATCTGATCTGTCTTCTGTATTCCTCCTCCGTTTCCCTTCCCTCACTTTTCTCCTTATCTTCTGGTAGCATAATTTCATTATGTAAAATTCATGGCCAAGCTCTCTGATTCCCTTTGCCCTACTCCTCTCTCTCAGTGAGCACTTTGTATGGATAAACCTTGCAACATCAGCCAGGTCACATCCTATATTTTCCTTTTTTTTTTTTTTTTTTTTTTTTGCCAATTGCAAAGGTTTTTAATTGTCAACTTGATTATCTTTCTATTGTGTAATTAATTTTGGTGCATGGCACTGCAAAATAACAGGCTTACAATTCATTGGAAATGTACCTCTCCTGAACCTCTGTGTTTTGAATGGAAAAATGTTTGGTTTTGAATGAATTTGGTTTCTCTTGTCCTACCCCAGTTTAAAACCATCTTTTTGAATAAGAAATGAAAATAATATCTTTGGTTCTTCTGCCTGTCCTGCTACCAGCCAAGCCCCATAAGAAAGTGGGATAAGTTTGAATATGGATCATAGGCTACAGTCTTGCAATAAATTCTTAATAAATGTAATATGCAGATATATAGTGATTCTCAACATGTGAGACTGAGATAGTTACTTCAGAAATACTTATTTTTGCAAGGCCACTGTAGCACAGTACATGACAATGATTATGAATAAGCTTGAATGTTACACAGATGCACTATGGCTGTAAGAATATGATATTTATTATAGTTTTAAAATGGTATAGTATCTATAATCAGTCTAAAAACTCTTAAACATGCCCTCAAACACTATTAGGAGTAATTTGTCTGAATAGAACATGAACAGATAAGCACCTCAATCGACATTTATACTCATAGTAAAAAAAGAATTTGATTAATATAAAACACCTGTACTCTTTAAATCATTTTTAAATGGCATCTGTTTTCGTTTGAGATTAAATCTATGTCATATCAGTATTTTACCTCTAGCTTGTGTGTCTAGTAATCTCAAAAGTACTTTAAATGAACTGTACAAAGCAGTGGATTTAAAAGAAGAAGCAGAAAGACAGCAACACATTTTCATAACATTTTTTCTTCCATTTACCTAAAGAACTTTGGAAGCACATATCCATGACTTTGAAAACAAGCACAAAGGGTTAAACACTTGCTTGGGTGTTAAACCCCAAAAGAGATGTGAAAACGAAGATGAGAAAACTTTTAGTTATTAATCATCCTTATTATCACAGTTCATAAGCACTGTATGGAACATGGCAGAACATGAGGAACTCTTCTAGTTTGCATTGAGAATGATCAGATTTATTATTTTTCTCTTTGTCTGCTTAGTGTCTATGTGTAGCATGTTTGGAAAATAAGATTTTAATTTGATGTTGATATTTTCCAAAGATAATTCACTATAATTTCTCTGTCATCTTACAAATTTCAAAGGAAAATGCATATTCTAAAATTGGGCACAAGAAGAAGCAACATTGTGCCTGACAAAGGATACCGTGCAATGAACCCATTCCAAGGTCATGGAAATAAAAAGTTACCCTGGCAATTTTTACTGGAACGATTAATAGTACCATTATGTGCTCTGTTTGCTTTATTATACTATTGATGCAACTTTGATGCAACTTTTGCACATTGACAATATAATTTCTATAATCCAAGAAGTGATGCAGCTTCATAGAAAAACATGAGAAGTAATTTTGGTGATAGACTATTTTGATGTTTAACATCAAGGAGATAGTCACCTTAAAACAAGTTTAACTAAGCATTTTGTTCAAAGATAACTTACAGAGGAATTGAGATCTCTACTGTGAACTTTAGGACAAGATCTTAATTGCACTGAGAGTTCATTATGTTTTTTTTTTGGAAAGACAAAAATGGGTAAAAGGTGACAAAGAGAGAAGCACACAAACTGTTCAGTCCATAGCAAAGGACTTCCATTGTGTCATATATGTACACAATCTTCTCTTGTACTGCAAAACTGCTCACCAGGGAAATGCAGTTGTGTTTGTCAACTTCTCCTTGGATAGCAGTAGGAGAAATGCAAAGCAGTAACAAGAAAATGCAGAGTAATTTGTCTATCTTTTTCTTATATCCACTTTTTTTGTTGTTGTTGTTGTTGTTTATGAATTTATATATGCAAAGCTGATTTAGAATTTTCTGTGAAAATAACCAAGGAAACTCTGCTTGATTCAGATGTTTCAGTCAGATGACCAATGATTCAGCCAAGCCGTTCAGATTCAGAGCTTGTAGTTACAGCTCTCACTGCTTCTTCACAGACTTTGTCTACAGCTGAGATTCCTGACACAAAGACCTGTTTTAAATGTATCTAAAGTTAGGTATTGAAGTGTAAAGATCTTTTCCGAGTTGGACAAGATCCTTCATACAAGTGTACCTCTAGGATTACATATAAAGGTTGGATTTATCTTGCCTAAATTCAGGTGTATAAAAGGTTGATAGACCAAGTCTAAATCAGTCGTGCATGTCTCTCTGCAGTAAGTGGACAGAAATAGACAATTCTAGAAGATGCTTTGTATGCTTTGTTAGTCCTAAGATAGGTGATACAGATCTCCCAGATCTGTACAGTATCTATACGGTAGAGTTTCCTCCACTACTAGACAGTACGATCTGCAGAGGCCTTAATAAAGCATTTCCACCTGCCTGGTTCCAATGCATGGAACTGGAAAAAGAGAGGGGGAATCACCTCACTGAAAACAGCTCATGTTCTGTAAACATTCTGCTAATCCTTGTGAACAGCACTGGTACTTGAAGAATCATGGCAACTTCTCTATTGTGTTTCTATTTTAGGAAGTAAAACCATGTTTTAATTTTGAGAATACAATCCATGTAAAGGAAGTTTTTCCTTGATTTTAGTAGAAGCACTAACACCACTGAAAACCTAACACCACTGAAATTACTGTTAATGTTGAATTCAGGTGATATGTTGTAGTTTTGTTTCAGGCAAACATTTTCCTAATCAATGTGCTGATTCCACAAGAACGTATTCTGTCCTGGTTTTACTCTTTCCCCATGCCACCAAGTTCCACATCAAAACATTCCAATTTTACTGCAAATTAGCAATTTGAAATAAATGGAATCCATCATTCTAAAATGGGAGAAGATGAGAAACATTCTCTGGAATGCCTCTTTCTGTGATTTAGCTTACAAATCCATAGCCTACTGACAAACGCTTCTTTGTCCGATGGCTCTAAGTTTTTTAGTAAGTTGGACAGTATATACAATTTAACATATAAAGTTTGTTATTGACAGTAGTTGACAACATAAAACTGGGATAATGATGTAGAAATATAAACCTCTGAATGCTATATCTTCCAAAAAAGGGATTCTTTGTTTCCCAGTCTTAAAAATGCTGCAGCAAAAAGATCATAGAATCTGAACATCATCAAACATTAGCTGACGTCACTTTATACTTCAAATAGTTCAACTTGACACCCTGTTTAGTTTACCCTTTGCTAAGATGGAGGTTTTACCCTGAAATGACCTCTTTGGCTTTGCAGTGAATTGTTTTAGTAAACAGATGGATCATTTGACTCAAAGAAAAAAAAAAATGTTCATTTAGGTCTGCAAATCATTTCTCTGAATGAGAACAGTGAATTTGAAGTGCCTGAGGCTTCAAACCTTTCAGGAGTTGGAATTCTGCATGAAATTGGGTTGTTAGTGTCTTGCCTTTATTTTATGTAATTTATTCTTTGTACTCCATGAAGCTGCGTACTAGAAAACCTTTAATTACTTATTTCATGGAAACATTTCAGGAGTTGTATTTGTTTCAATTTATTGGCAGCCTTGCTAAGCAATGTGTGACTGTGTTTAGTTCAACTGTGGTACATATTTCATTAAAGGATTTGTTTTCCAATCTTACTTGTAATCAACTGAAGACATAACTGTTGAAAGATATGAAAATTCCCTTAACTTTTGTAATTAGGAACATGAGTGTAATCAACTTTTGTTGTAGTCTATAAACCACAATGGAAGAGGTGTGAAAACAAGAACTGTTTCCCATTTTGTGGGTATAGACTATCATGTTTTGGATCTATGTTCATTTTTGTCAATAGAATTAAGAGAATTGTTTGCAAGCTGTGGCATGGTTGCAGATACAAACACAAATAAAATCTTTTAAATTATTATAATATATAATTAAAAAAAAACAACTTATGCTCATCTCCTAGATAATGTATTGCTTAGTATCAGCTGCATGATTTGTAGCATGTAAGATAGAAAAGACCACTTGATCAACAAGTATAAACTTATAAAAGCCATTTAAATTTCACCCATTAACCCCTGTGTTGGGCTACATAAAGCACACTTGTGTTTGCTTAAGGCTTCAAGAAAAGCATCTTAACTTGATTTGCATGGATCAAGAAATGAAGATATCACTTCTTCCCTTGATTATTCAGTACCATGTTATTTTCAAAATTCAAATTTTATTGGTAAATAAATTGGACCTGATATGGCCTGTTGCCATACAAGTTGTTTGTAATAATAATAATAATTTGTTTGTAAATATCAGCTCCAGAAGCTGGTATCTGATTTTAAAAGTAGAGATTTATTTCATGTGATTTACTCAATTTGCCAAGAGTTTGGCAGAAATGCACCCAAAAAGCTATTTATCTGTTGCTATTTTTTTCCGTGGGTATAAATAAAATGTGCCTTAGTTTTTCCAGGATGTGAAAGAAATAATACCTTCACATTACTCCAGAAGTTGTGACCTCAAACCTCATGAGGTAGAATTATTGTGCTCTGATTTGGATGTGGCAGTGTTTCAGATGGCAAATGTTTGAAGAATGAGTGGACTGAATATAAGTACTTTACTGCTACTTGGTATATGGACCTGGATCAGCCCTTATGGTTATGTAATAAACATAGTCATAGTCACTAGTCATAGTCACTGCACCAAGCTTGTCTGAATTTAAGAAGCGATTGGACTGCGCACTTAGTCACATGGTCTAAAATTTTGGGTAGACCTGTGCGGTGCCAGAGTTGGACTTGATGATCCTTATGGGTCCATTCCAACTCGGGATATTGTATGATCCTATGATTCTATGATTCTATGAACCTCAGTCAGACTTAAATGATTGCTACCTGTGCAGTAGCAGAGCACTGAAGACACAAGTCCCTTCAACGTTTCTTTCTGTCTGTTGCCGTTAATATGTGCTTAACTGTGAGAAAAAGAGAAGATTGCTATGCCATGGAAATGACTGCCATTTTACTATTTACCATGTGAGCTTTTTCAGAACTGAGATATATACTTGTGTAAAATGTCATAGTAAGAATAGAAGCATTTGGGTAAGGATATTACATGATTGCTATACTTTAATTACATTTTTAGAAAGCCACAGCAATCTGTGTACATTCATGTACCAAGATGCTAGAAATAAATCCTTTCCTCTCTGTAGGATGGATTTTGCACTGTGTGCTTACTTCAGTCTCTCTGCTGTCCAAGTGAGAAATCAGTGTCAAATCAATGCTATCCTGAATTCAACAGGTAATAGGAGAATATGTTTGTTGAAGATGTCATGTTTTAGCCAGTAGATACAACACTAACCTCTTTAGTGATGAATCATTATATATAATTGCCTGTAACACATTGCTTATTAGAGAAGAGTAGCATTAAGAGACAATTCAAGAATGTTACCTTGATAGGCCGTATTGGGTAATGTCTTCCGGAAGAGCAATAATGCAAATTTCACAAAGGCTAAGCACCGCATTATTTCACTGATGGGACCTTTGATCACTAACCAAACTGTTTCATGTAATGAATACGTTAAATTTAAAAACTAAACCCAAACAAAATAAAAACAACTGCAATTCTCATCAGAGCAAAGTAGAATTCAAAGATAACTACATTATGGTATTTAATTTTTTTCTCCAGCAGTGTCTTCAATGTGGCTTAGATTACATGGATAATCAGAGATAGGACAAATAATTAAAATGATTGAGAAGAAAACAGATGGACTCCAGCTTTTCATACATCTCTGAAAAGTGAGAGTCATGCATCCCACACCTGCTCTCAGGCAGAGGGTGTCACCTCAAGCTACCGCCAGCTTAGGACAGAGCAGATCCATGAACCTAGAATCCTCTAAGGATTAGCCTAAATCTACACAATAGTCTAAAATCCTAATGTTTGCCTTTAACATGTTTGTTACCATATCAACATGTATTCATCGTTTGGATCCATTTTGTCAAATATTTTTGACAAATTGTGTTGTGTTTAACGCTATCGATTGTATAACAATTTTTCTCATGAAAATATTTTAGATTACTCAAACCCATACTTTCATTGCATTAAAACTGTCCATTTTTCATTGTGAAAAATTATGTTCCTCTACTCTATAGGCTGGTTTTGAACAAAAGCAGCTCTCCAGAGAAATGTATGTCCGTACTATAATCAAGAAAATCCTTCATGTCTCCTGTTAATTGGTTATTCTCCCTGCATATCTGATGGAAAGATTTATGGCTTTGAGCAAAAATCTCTTTCAAGGGATTCTTAATAAAGCTTTAAGGGGGGTATTTTCAGGAACACGAATGGGAGTTTTTTCAATAGCAGTTGAACATCTCCCTCACCCCCCACTGCAAAGCACTTTTGAAACTCTCATTCCCATTTCCAAGAAGCCAAATTTGGGCCATGTTTATAATTTTCACTCTGCACTCAGAGAGAATTGAAAGACAAAAACAATAAGAATTTTCAGTACCTTATTTTTATCAGTACTCTACCTAATTACAGCAATTTTAACAAAGAAGTTATGAAAGATACGTCAAATAAAATAGCACTGGCACTTTTAAAACTGTTACTTGATTAACCTTGCAGTATAGAAGATTTTGGTGGGTTTGATATTTATTCATGAAAAGTATTAATTAACTCCTTGGGAATGGATAACATCTCACTAAGCTTAAAGTAAAACTGCAGCAAGTTGATTTTCAATATTTCCTTCTTTTCATGTATTCATGCAATAAAAGTATTAAAGCAGGATTCTTCAGTATATTGGAATTAGTATATTACACTATCTGAATTATCATTCCCATTTTCTTGAAACCTACTAAAAATATTGGCCAAGAATATCACTTAAGTCCTAGTGTATAGATTCAATTCCTTGCTTTAATGGTGGCTTCAGTCTATGGTTATTGTTTTGTACGGTCTTGTTTTGCTAATGCACAATTAACTTCTTAAAGTTAAATGGACATCAGTTGGTACTCAATAGTTTCTTCCTTTAGCCCTGGAATTTGTTCATAGAATGTGAGACTTTAGTAAATGTTCTTGCTTGAGAAATCTTGAAAGATCTAGTTTTTTTTTTTTTTTTAAAGTTTGGGATTATTTAAAATCAATTTGGTTGTTCTTACTTAAAAGTTCCTTACAGATTCTTACCAACCTAGTGTACTGGCAGAAGTTCATAGGGTTTGAAGCTTCAGTCTTTAAATGGTTTTTACACCTCTTTAAACAACCTAAGGAAATCTAAAGCTGGCTTTTGCCAACCTAATACCAGCAGAGGGCATTACAGCATAGTTTACTACAAACTAAAAACAACACTTTTTGGAAACAATCCAGAAAAGAACAAAGCACACCAGAGTTTTGATGAGTATTTTACTGAAAGACATGTAGATTCTAAAATGATCTTATTGAACTGTCTGGGAGGATTTTACCACTGTAATCATAAAATTCTGTTTTTTAAAATCTCATTTGCCTCTTGAAATCAAAATGCAAATGTTGCAACACAAGTAATATTGGATACCAAAAAGTGATGCAAGGAATAAGTGTGACTTATTTTCTTCAAAGTTGGGAAGCAAGTTTAAAATTTTACAATAAAAAGTAAAGCTGTTAGTAAAAAGAGAACCAACTGAATATGTTTGAATGTAACCTCTCAAACTTCTACTCATGTTTCAGTGTTGTAGCCCCTTGCAATGCCAGTGCTTGGCTGTTGCTCTTCTACCTACCCACCTAAGAAATACAGCTACAGGGATCGTAAGTGGAAAGGGTAGATCCCAGGCAATACCTTTCCCTGCTGTGGTTTGTAAGAATTTCGCCTGAGACTTTCTTTGCCCTGAGTATCTATCTATTCAGTCTGATATTACTGTCTGAACTACCATCATGGTGCTGTCCCCTTCCAGCATTAGGATTTAAAGACTGATTTTTCTGTTCTTGCTGCATTCTTTGAGGTTAGCTATGAGTCCGTGCAGCCCTGGCTGTGCCCTTGAGCTAAAAGTAGGATGTTTACCCAACAGTATAGTTGAGGGTAAATGCAGATAAATTGTGTCTACTAAGTAACAATTTGGAAAATACAAAATGTGTCCATTTATATAAAAGAGAAGGGGGAGTTTTTCACTTTTTATCTGAAAGCAGATGGCTGCATTTTTTTATTCCTCCTCCAGTGCTCATCGTAATTTACTCTTGCATCTTTTCTGTTAGGAGGTGAGAGGAGGTGAAACTGGAGGTTGTATATGTGATCCTCACTTAAGATCATGCTTTATGCTTTGGTGAACTCCATCGTGGCATAGCAGGAATGAACCTCTGACCTGCCAGAGGCAGCCAGCCCTCCACAACCTCTCACAAACGTGCTATCTTTTAAATGTTCTTTTTTTTTTTTTTTTTTTTTTTTTTTTTTTTATGCCAGAAGAGCTTTTTGAGAGAAGCAGCTGCTGGCTTTAAATTAAATGACAAAACCTCCGGGAAGAAGAGGAGGAACACACTGACGGCATGTCTACACAGTCAGGAGCAGATACTTAAGCGCCCTGCTCCTTACACACCGCGAGCCAGGCACACAGAGCCAGCTGCAGCGCAGCAGCCATCTAGCCATGTTATTACAGTAATGAGCCTCAGTTAATAAGGCCTGTTGAGACACAACCTGTGTTAGCTCAGGCTTGGCACTATGATAGCATATTTTCTCAGCTTCTGGACTGGAGCTGGCTCGTGTCAGGCTGTCTCAGAGAGTGGGAGGAATAGTTGTGTTACTGGATGCTCCTAACTATGTAGACATACCCTGACAGATTTGTCCTTTGGGAGGTTTTAAGGAGAACACATGCAAGACCAGTTTGCTTTTTAATGAAATATTTAGCTGGGGCCCAAGGCCTTCCCTCTAGGTTGTTTTTGGTTGTTTTTTTTTTTTTTTATTATTATTATTATTATTTTAAAATCTGAAGACAGCCTGAGCTTCTGTGAGAAGATGTATGCAGTATGTGAGCATGGTACTGCTGTATCCTGCACAAAGCTGGAAGGAACTCTTTTAAAAGAAAATAGCCTGCTGTATGAATGGGTACATAAGACTGACTGACAGCATCCTCTCTCAGCAATCCTTACTCGCCCTGCAGATTTTGTTCTTTAGCAGTGTCCACAACTGAACCATATAGTACATTTGACCTGGGCATTTCTTACCAGAATCCATTAGGACTTAGACCAACTGTTTGGAGAAAATAAATAAATAAATGAATAAATAGTAAAAAAAAATAAAAATAAAATAAAATGAAAACCTGAAAATAACTCCAAATCCCAAAGAGGAGGGAAATGCTGCTAAGGGCCAGAAAACATTTAATATCTAGTAGAATCATACCTCTGCTTCCTCTTTTGGGGGGTGAGGGGTTACACATTTTTTGTTCCTTTTTTTTCCTGTACCACCTACCTCATGAAGCAGGGGTAGTTTGGTTTTACCCAAACACATTAAATGCATTTATACACGTTTTTGGTTCGGCAATTAAACTAAATAATACAAATTTTCACAGTTCTCTCAAGGTGTGGTTTTGAGAGCTTGTAATATGGATATGGTTTACTGAAACCTTTTCTCTGATATTTCACCAACATTTTTCTGCAATGTGCAGAAAAGGCTAAGACTGGGCTAGCCGTTATATGTAAAGGAAGGCTGTTCCACTTGTTCATTTAAATAGACATCACTTCAAGCAGGGTACCAAGAGCAAGGCCAGCAAAAGATACTGCTAACATTAGATTTTTGCTGCTCCTTCCACTAGTGTACTGTGTCTGCTGACAGGTGGTATGTACTTCTGCCACCAACAAGCAAGGACACCATCATGAGGCAAAGATGTTTCTCCTCGTCCCATGCTGGTCACACAGTGTACACTGAAAAAGATCAGGAGGTGTAGTAACCTATATGCTCTAGGCACTAATACAGGATGCCTCTATCATTTGTAGTTCCATCCTTACTTTTTCCCTTCCTCCACTCAAGGGCAGAATATAATATTAAAACTATAGTAAGCATTTTTTTAATTAAAAGAGGTTAAATATATGCGATCAGATAGGCTTTCATCATACAGTCATAAATTGTATGCTGGTTATTTTAAATTTCAACATGCAATTGAAACTTGTACTGGGTGTGCTGGCTTGGGTATCTGCTTTGCATTTGACTGAGTTAATTCACTGCAGGTATTCAGCTCTTAAGTGGCGTCTGCTTTAAATATGTGCAGTAATTCAATCAAAGAAATAAGATGGATAGTTTATGTAATCCTTTTCATCTCCAGATTGCTAAGGTTAACCTTAACTATTCATGAATTATAAATGCATGCAGCAATCTCAAACTAATACACGTAAAAAACCTTTTTTGATGGCCTGTTGAAAACCATGCAATAGTTCATTCTTTTAAAATATAATTGATGGAACCTACAGGCACTGTATATCATTTCTTCCACTTACTTGTAATCTCAAACAAAAGTTTTGTGCAACTCATTTAAAATGGTCGTCTGTGGTAATATTAAACCCCTCCTCTGAGCCAGGAACATAGGTAATTTTCAGAATTTTGGATGCATCATTCTTACTGGCCTTGTCAGTGCCAGCAGATTCTATGACATGAATGGGAACCAAGAGGCGGATATTATGGAACAATAACGTTTTGTTGAAGCCTTCAAAATTCCTGGAGTAATTAAATAAAGAAAAAAAGAAAGAATCTCTTTCATTTTGTTAGTTCATTCAATGCCATTTGGATGGTTTTGCTTATTAGCTCTCTTATAGACAGTCTGAACAATCCACTAGGTGACACCCTCAGACTCTTCCTATACTCTGCATAGAAACAAGGGGATAGTGAGTATTGAATGGCTCATTTGTTAAACATCTAATCCAAATACTGAGATTTCAGGGACAGGTCTCTCTTTGTTTAGTAGTATCGGAGATAACACTGGTTTTGTAATAAATACTGTGTTGTTTGTATATAAGTTACATATTAAATAGATTAGCATTTTGTCATTACCAAGAACAAAACCACAGAGCAGAAGTTGTACACATTATTTCCTATAATTATAATAAATTTTAAAAGGCATTTGAGCTAGTGTGCTGAGTAGACGGAATAGAAAATATGCCCTTAGCAGTTTCTGCTGGAGGAACAGAAAGAATATAGCTTCAGTGATTTTTTTTTATTTTATTTTTTTCCATGGGGATGTTATAGCATCTTTGAAACAGAAATGAAAAGCCACATACACCCCTAATATAAAAGAGTATTAAAGGATAAACATCAATGAAATTTTCCATGTTTATGCCAGTGGTGAATTTTTCTTGTATTCCTTTCCACTGATAATGATGCTTTATAAATCCTTCGAAGAAAGGATCTTTTGTCATGTTGTTTTTATACACCTAGAATGATGAGGCCTGAGCTTATTTAGGGTCTCTATCTATAAATTCAACATAACAAATAAAAACTCGGATTTTATTGCTAGTGTTCCTTACTCTGCAATGACCATGAGTACTATTTCAAATGTTGTGCTGCCCCAGTGTACTTCAAATACTGGAAGTCTAAATTCACTAGTGGTGTAATTAAATATAACATCAAAGAGATGAGTTGCATCCCAAAATTAATGTAAATAAAAGCCAAAGCATCTTAAGGCCCTAACAATCAAATGCAAGAAAATAATCTCTTTGAATAGCAGGTTTAAACAGTAGCCATTCAGATCAAGAAAGAGACACAACTTGACTAATATGGACATGGAAGTCATGACTTTTTTTTTTGCCCATATTAATTATCCCAATTAATTATACAACAACTGTAGGCTTTAAAGCTTTTGCTATCCATGCACTTTTTATATTCAGCTACACTGTGCAGTGCTTCAGCGTCAAAAAACATAATTGACTGTTTAGTTCTAATGTATTTTTGTATTACTGAAACCTTTAAAAAGTACTGAAATTTTATGTTGTTCTGTTGTCTTATATGTTTACTGACTTCAGTTAGTATTCCTAACATGGGTTGGGACCATAATACACTTAGAGTCAAATGTATAAAGGGAGAGATGTAATTCCTTGCATTTTTCCATTTCATTTCAGATTATCAATGCTTACATATAAGAAAAAAAATGTTAGTTTTTTAAGGCAGTTAACTACATAATCCAAGTCATGACGTTGGTGGCGTCCTAAACAGTCTGGGAAGAAACAGTTCTGGAAACTTGCTGTATCTCATAGAACAATGGAATGAATATGGGGGACATTGTAGGTGGGTGCCTTTTTTAAATGAATATTACATTCTGAAGGTAATATAATGGTAATACAGTAATTTAAACATATAGATTATAGCAGGCTACCAGTCACTACTATTAAAATGATTATGTTTAATGTTTCTTAAGTGGGGGAAAAAAAAAAAAGACAAGACATGGAATTGCGTGAGTCAGTATGGGTGAATGTGAGTTTCTATATGGAAAATTAGTGTTGGCTGATTTTAGTCTATACAGTTCTTTAATCTATATGGTTAATCACATGAAAGCAGACCGAGACCTGGGAAAGATACCATGAAGATCTTGACAAAAAACTACGAAAATAGTTCTAGCTTAAATAATTTGTACAGACATCTTTGTAATAGTCTAATAGGTAACAGTAACAATGTACTCTTATCTGAACTAGTTCTCTCTGATGTCAAGGGAGGCTTAATTGTAGCATATAAAATAACATTACTGATTAGTCATACTCGTTGCCAGCCTCAGTATGCTTAGAATGATAAATTCTGTGTACATATGTGTACACATTGTATAATATACACATGCACTCACATAAGTATTCCTGGCAGCCAGCTCATGTGGAGATAACTGGAAGGCAACATAGTAGTTTTAAGACCAGGAAGGTAAGAGCCACTTGAAGTTCAAAGAGGTTTGTATGGAGAGAGTGCAGTTGCCCCACAACACATCCAAGACACGATGTACGTATCTCTGCCTTTAGAGAGAAGTACCCTTGGATCTTTAGTAGTTACAAAAATTCAGGTTCTTCTGAGTACCCTGAAATAAATCATCTCCAAAAGCACATTCTCTCTTGTATCAGAGGCAGCCCTGATTTCAGTTTGAGGGAAGAGTGCCATCTGCTGAATCACAACTATCATTTCTGGAGAACCTTTTCTTTTTCTTGGAGATTTCCTATCAAAGTCCTGTGTCTCAAACACAGGCAGCACATGTTAATTTGTGCATGAGTAGTCCTGTTCTCTCAAATATTACATATTTGTATAAGTCTGAAAAATGGGTGATGATTTATAAGAATATAAATAGCAAACTAAAAATTCAGCCCTTCAAACCATATTCAGTACTGTATGAAACTTAAATAGAAAGGTAAATGCTGAGAATTAGAGCTAATATTTCACTGCAATGAATGCAGTAGATGGATATTATTCTACAATCAAATGCATACATTAGGGTATTTTCTAAAGTCTCAGAACTGACCTACGCTCACTTAAAAACATGACTTTATGTCAGTGGAAATGGGATAGATCTCTCTATGCTTTTTTGTAGTCGAAATTATCCATTGATGTAATTTTAAATGGAATGTAGTTTTATGACATTTTTGCCTTCTCCTTTTCAGATGCCACCGAATTTATCGTATCAAGTTATTTTTCATGCACTCATGTTTCACGTACTCTAGAATTAACACAAGTACATCTGCATTTAAATACACATAGAAAAAGTGTTCCCCAAATTTGAAGAGATTAAAGCTGTATGTCTTTTTCTTAAAGCATTTTCTGATATATATGTATACATGTCTCTCCTATATATATGTATGTATGTATGTCTCAATATCAAGGACAATAAAGATGTTTGAATAGCCCACATTTTGTAAGAACATCTGCAGAATTAAAGATGTCAATTATAAGATATTCTGATGAACTTTTGTAGGTTTACAATTTGAAGAGATTCACTCAGCTGTGCAGCTGTTATGTATTATTACAATCTAAATGAATTAAAAAAGATAATTAGACCAGTATATATCTACTCCTAGTAATTTTTCTGAAGTAAGAAAACACTGACAGCTAACCATTATGTTATGAAGTATTTGAGACAGTACAAGTAGAACAAGTCTTTGAAGTGCTAGTGTACTTTCACTGTAGGTGCCTGATGTGGAATTGATTCACATTTCTCACAGGATAAAGATTTCTTTACAGCGATAGAAACAGTCTTATGTCTCTGTTAAAGATAGAGTAACAGAGGCACAAAACATTTAAACTGTTTTACTTATGCTCACCTCATAAGGTCGTTCAAACTTCAGACTTTTAATCCATTCCTGTATTTAGAATCTCTCTGTATTGGAAATGTGAAATAATAAAAATAACATCTATCATATCTAAGGTTTCAACATAGCATGAAATTTTATTTTCCCCTTTTTTTCTTGAATGACCTAAGCAAAAGAGTGCATGAATCTAGTAGCTTATTATTTTACTAGTGTACAGGAAACCATTTTTTTTTGAGTAGACAAATCACTCTGGAAAATGGTAAATGTTTTATTTACCATCTCCCCACAGTACATATACTTACTGCCAGTTACAAAGTAAATGGATTAATTTATGTTCATAGATAACACACACATCATAGAAATGCATTTATTTATTTATTTATTTTACCATTAAAGATTACACAGAGTGTTGACAATGATAGCTTCATATAAAAACTGGATACCTAAAAATGACATTTTACTAGTAAATAAATATATATATATATAAAATATATGTATGCATGTACATTCACAGAATATGTAAACCCACTTACACCCTGTAGAGTGATCTGCTTGTAAATTTGCAGTTCTGCTTTTTAACAGAAGCAGTAGATTAAAATATGTAATCCAGCACAACATAAGTGAGTCCATCAAGTATTGATAGTAGTATCACTACAGAAGGAATAAAAAACAAGCCTTCAAAATTTTATCTGTACTGGTGGTGAGTTTTCTTTTCCTCCTGGAGCCTATATAGTCTAGGCATTAAAAAAATCTGTCTGTACAGTAACTGGAACAGATTACTTAAAGAGGATATGAAATTCCAGTTATCAGACATTTTAGAAATGGGATTAAAATACACTATGTGGGAGTCTACATCTATTTGACTGTCTCTGAATAGGGAGGTGAATTAAATGAACTCTCGAGGCTCTTTTCAGCCCTGCATGTGACTCACGTTTATTTTATTAAAAAATAAAACAAAAACCTAATTTACTGAAATCTCAAACTTCTGTGTAGGGGTCAGGGATGATCTAGGACCTCTTTGCTGGTTTTGCTGTGTGTTTTAACTCTGGGGGTGCTATTTCAGTTTTCTTTCAGAAAGTGCAAAATGATAGCATCAGATCAGCATTTGAACAGCAAGATGTATTGTTGGCTAGGTATGGTTTTAAGAAGTCTGGTCATATGTGGATGTATTCACTGTGGAAATGCCTGTTATTGATTCCATAATTATGATTGTTTTCTAAATGTGTTTGAAGTAGGACTCTGATGTATTTTTCTCTCTGAAAATTAATGTCTGTTGTTAAAGCACCAGATTGTTTTTCCAAGTTTTGATTGTTTTAATGCTTGATCTATTCAAACCGGTGTTAGTGGACAATCTTGCAAGTTTGGCTGCTACTGATAGGTACACTTGCAGACCAGGCACTTCTTTTTCCAATGTAAAACAGTTTTGCTGTACATTATTGAAAATCGTCTTTACAGATCCTGCACAAAAGTAGACTAAAATAGATTCAGTGCAACCCACAGGAGCTTTCTTTGTTGGAATTTTAGTCAAAGTTTGTCCTGTGCCACAACGAGGGAGGGAAAATGGGGCAAACATAGTGGTATGCCAGCATGAGTGTGATGGAGGCTGTGCACATCAGAACCTGTTTGGCTGATAGCAATGGAGGGTGAGTATAAGTCCTGTAACAGGAAATAAAGTAAGCTTCTTTCTCTGGAGCTTTATTATCCCACTGCAAGAAAAGGCTCATTTGCAATGGGGTTAACATATTCAACATGGAATTTCTTGGAAATTAAGTTTCTTTTTTACATCTCATTCAATTCTTACAACCTAATGACAAGGCCTAGGAACAGACGGAGCACCATGTTGCGAGGTGGCAGTACCGCTACGTGCTGTACTTGTCTGAGGGCAGCCTTTCTTTCAGGCCCACCCAGCCTTTCCAGCTGTGGTGTGAAGTCTTCATGCCCCACCACCACCTCTCGTGCCGTGAGTTAAGGCAAGTGGGGCTACACAGAGGTGCCCTCATGGTGCTTGGCCATGCACCCCACTGCAGAAGCAGGGACCTGACAAAGCTTATTGGGAGGCTTGGTCTTCGTCACCTGGGATGATCTGACAAACTGCACTTGCATTGCTCCAGTGGGAGAACTAGACTATGCTCTCCCTGCCCACAAAGCCCTTTATTTATTACGCCGTCTTCCAGTGCAATTGGTAATTATGGCAGAGGACAGGAAAGGGAAACAAGCAGAGAAACCGTGACGAGGAAGCAGGCTAAGGCATTCTCTGCCATGGGGTCACCGCGTGGGGTGGGAAGAGGGCGCTGAGCCCCTCAGGATTTCCCAGTAACCAGTAATTTCCCCGGCGCCCTATGACCACAAAGGAGGCCTCGAGGAGCCAGTCGCCCGTTTCATGGCGGGCTTCTGGAGGCCCGAGGGGCTCCGCAGGTGCGCTGCGGGGTGGGGACCGGCAGTTCCCCAGGGGATGCTGCCCGCAACACCCCCGGCTCCGACCACGGGACAGGGCTGGGAATAGGGATATGGACAGGGGCAGGGCTGGGGCGCCCCCACACCGTCCGGCGCCTCGGAAGGGGCCGTGGCTGCCCCGCCTCTTACCTTCGGTGGGGAGGGACTGGGGCTGGGGCCAGGGCGGGGTCTGCCGAGCCGTGCCGGGGCTGTGTAGGTGCGGCCCCATTACGGTGTCCCGAGGCAGCAGCCAGCAGGAGAAGAGGAAGGGAAGGGGGAGCCGGCGGCGGCCCAGCGTGACAGCAGAAAGTTAGGGCTCGGCCCCGCCTGAGCCGTGCACCCCTGCCCCGGCCCAGGGGGCAGGCGAGGAGCTGCTCCTCCTCCTCCTCCCGCCGCACCGAGGGAAAGAGGGTGGGGGCGTTGGCCCGGGGAAGTTTTGCTCCCGCTGCTTCTTCCTTCCTTCCTCCTTTCTCCCTTCGCCCCTCTCCTGGGCCCTCCTCCTCCTCCGGCGGCGGGGAGGGGGCTCCGTGGCGCAGGGGGTGGTAGCGGCGATGCTGGGCAGGGCGAGGAGCTGCCGCCGGGGCTCCCCTGCGTGACCGAGGCCCCGCGCCGCGCCTGCCGCCTTCTCCCGTGATGGCAGCGGGGGCTGCCGCCGCCTCGCCGCCGCGCTCCGACCGCCCCTCGCCCGCTTCGGACGCCCAGTGACCCCCCGTGGCGGGGAGCGCCCCTCTGCCCGGCACCCCACACCCCCAATAACCGAGAAGGCTCCGACCGGAGGAGCGAACAACTCGCGAGCGGTGAAGCCTGGCTCTTTTGTCTTCCGCCGTCGCCGTGGATGGTCCCAGGAAGTGTCAAGGCGCCGCCGAGGAACGCCCGGGCCGAGAGAGGGGAGAGCGGGGCCAGGGTGCTATCGCAGCTCCCCGCCTCTGGCAGCGCCCCCCGAGCCGGCGCTGGGGGGTGACGGAGCCCGACCAGCGCTGAGCTGCCGTGGGATTACAACTGGGGGCTCCCCACTGCTCCTGCCCCCGCTCTTTTGGCATGAGACTGTCTGCGGGCGCCACCTGAGGACAATGATCGCGGAGTTTGCGCACTTTTACCTCTTCGGATTACTCTGCCTCGCCTCAGGTAACTGCGGGAGGCGGCCCCTCCCGGCCCCTCGCCTCCCAGCCCAAACTTAAGGCCGGCCCCAGGAGCTGGTGGAGGGCTTGGGGGGGTTTTGGGGTGCGTGCCGGGGGCTGTTTGGTGTGTAGGGGGCGGCCACGGAGCGAGGTGTCAGCGGGATGAGCGGACCGAGAGGAGATGGGGCCGAGGAGATCGGGGGGATTAGCGGTCATTATAGTCACCGCTGTGCGTGCTGGGGCACCTTATCGCGCCTGTGGATTGAAGATAGGCTAACGGGGCATTGTCGGCAGCGGGTTTTGTCCGGGTTCCCCACCCGAGCACCCACCCCGTCGGACCTCAAAATGGATGCGCGACCCCCCTCGCCGGAGTGGAGCGCAACGCTGCGGTGGTGCCCGGTGCCCGGCCGGGCTTCTGGCTCGGTATGAGCTCCCTGAAATTTGGGAGGCCAGGCTGTCGGCCCTCGGGACGCCCCCCCACTCCCAGCAGCTTCTTTTGTCACGCGTTAAAGGGAGCAGTGAGTAAACGCAGTCAAACCTCGCCGAGTAGCCGCGGCTGGTGTGGGCAAGCGGCTTCCACCCTAATTGATTTTTTATAAGTTCGCTGAGGACCCCACCGAGTAATTAAAGTGGTGGTAGTACGAAGCACCTGGTCAGTAAATGAATGAATGAAGTTTTTGAAAGACTTAAGTGTACTGCCTGAAGCTTTAAGTCTTAATTATGTCACCGAGTGCAATAACTTATGTCTGTTTCTAGATTATATCATAATTTAACCATTACATTTTTGCTGTTAGGTATTAGATTTACTCCTGTGGCTTTGAATGTGGAAAGCATTTCATTTCTCTCTCAGGAGAGCAACTCGAACCTTGTTCACTGTGAACTGTGTCAGTCATGCTACCTTTTGCTTGCTTGCCTCTGTCATGCCTTCCTTATCTAGCTGAAGAAACAGCTGGACTGGGGGGCCTTCCACCAGTTTGCTCTCTATAAGTCTTCCACACTGTAGAAAAGTTGACTTCATGCACTGTCTAACTCCTTTCTGGACTGGGATATCCTTTATTCCAAGTCAAGCAGCAGTTTTTCAGAATTGTTTTTTATTCTCTCATGTATTTCTCACATAAATGGTGAATAAAGTAGAGAGGAATGTAAGGGTGTTTGTTTTTCACCCACTTGGGATAGGGACATTTTCCCTAAGAATGTTGATTCCAGATGAGTTGTTGGGGACAAATAAAGAAAAGAAAGACATGAATGCTTATGGAGGTTTTTAATTTTGCATGGTAAGTAAAGCCAGTAACATAGATAGAGACATATGCCAGAGAATAACTTTCTTGTAGCTCCTGCACCAGAAGGGTTTCTTTTTCCCTCAGTTGTAATGTGGTCAAACAGTCGATCTTGTGTCTGGAACAATGGAGATGCCAGAAACCTAAGGCACGATGAAGTTTGAGGGCAGATGGCTTTAATGCTGAAGGAAGGACAGGAGTCACCTACAGCAGTTTCCTCACTGAAATCCTTTCAGTTCTGCTGACAGCTGATCTGCTTGCAAGTTGATTGATCCTTTCCTCCCTTTCCCTAAAGGTTTTCACTTCCCTCACACCTAATCTGAATCAATGGTTTGTGTGGTCACACTCTAAATGGGATGGTGGAAACTTTTACTGAGAGGTAGGAAATAATTGGGGGATGGGGAGGAGGGAAATCTTTGTAATAATAACAAGATATGTAGGTTAGTGTTTGTTAAAACAGTAATTGGTAAACCACTTAGTATTTAAACCCCTTAATTTTTACCCTGGTGTTGCCTCTGTGAAGTACCTTCTTTCATCTAAGCCTGTGGTTAATAAATACTGAATAAATTTAAATTTTGAAACATTTTGAACATCGGCATATAGCTGCTTCCCTCCCTTATCCTTTCAGTGTCAGTGTAATTTCAACACTTCTTTGCATAAAGAGAATAAAAATTGCTTTAAGGGGTACTTCTTCTCAGGTAGACTTGTTTTCTTGAATATTTATATGCATTTCTGCCCTTTTTCCTCCATTTTGAGTCTTTCCTTTATACCTTTGTATATCCATAGTCCATCCGTGTCCGCCCCTCCCCCCCCCCCCCCCCCCCCCCCCCCAAAAAAAGGCAATAAAACCTATGCTCAAAAAAATCAGCATCAGATTACTATGTTTGGGGAATAAAAGCTTTCAGTAATCTGGGGAGTAATGCAGAACACTTTTGCTGGGAATAGGAGTGTCAAAGTTCTGTTTTTTCCATGCATGTGTGTTCACTGTTCCAGCAATTTGCAAGACTAAATGTGTCACTAGTTGGCCAATCCTTCCTTTCACAGGAATCTTTATATTTGTACAAGGTGTTTCATTGCATAGCTGATTCCCACCTGCTCAACATGTTTTCCGGCCCTTTCTCTCTGTGATATCCCATACCAATTATTATACTTCAAATGGGATTGGTAAATCTGATAGAGGGATTTTTATGCTGTGTGAAATGCTCTGATGGAACCTAGGCAGGCATGGTTTCCATTGATAGTTCTAGCCAGTGGAGGGCAAAATTGTCTCTTATATTCCTTTATGGGAGAGTCATCTTCCAACTGTTAATAGTTAAGGGGTGTCTGAAGTGTCCCTAAAGTCCTTTCCAGTTGGCTAACCTGTCTATTGGATTAAATAAATCAGCAATTTCTTTGACACTTTTGTTTCATAAGTTTGTGCTTAAAGAGGGAAGTTTCCCTTGTGCAATAGGAGAGCAATTTGTAGGTTTCGTGAAGTGTATTAGAGAATTTCAGGAAATGTTTCTGTTCTTTTTCCATAATCTCAGTCTGATAATAATAAAATAAATAAATTAAAGACTTTAAAATATTACACAGTAATTCAAAGGATTATGAATGTCTAAGTGCATCATCTGTAATTAAGTAATCCATGAAAGCATTAAACAAACCCATGTTCTTTCATCCACCCCTAATGTACCATGCGTTGTTCTAAGTAATTTTACTGTAAAAATGTTTAAGAAGGATAGCTCCTTACACTTGAAGCTGGCCAAACTTTCATTGTGTTTAAGGATTTCAGACTATAAAAGAAAGTGCCACATGCTGTTCAACTGGTAATTCCTTACTTGTGATAAAATATCCTGCAAATATTCAAGTGTTCAACTGATTACCGCTTATCCCTGTGACTACTGATAGTATCTGTTGATACTGAACAAGCCCTTTCTTAAAATTCGCATTAGTATGCAAATTCTTTCAACTAGAAAGAGTCACTCTTTTTATACAGCTTAGGAATTAATATGGACACCTATTTAAAACAGACATACAAACTGACTTTTTGACTCACTGCAGTCAGTATCGATTGTCAAACGTTGCCTTGTTTCTGTGCCATGTAGTCCCTTGCCGTCGTCCTGAAGTAACATAGCACTTCCATTAGAAGTACCTTTGCAAAGGGATCATCTGTAATGTTCAGGGCTTTGAACTTCAGAGGATTGATGCATACAGCCCACGGGATTTTGTGAGAAAACATGAGTTCATGTGAAGGGTACTCCTGAACCTACTGTCCAAAGTCTGTAGGCTAAAAGTTCGGATTTGGTCTACAAAGATAGACGGATGATTACAAATATTACCAGAAACTAACAACACCTAGGTAACAGTATTGTTTAAGGCCAAATGTTGACATGTGGTATCCATACCAAATGATGTTTTAATATAAAACGCTTAGGAAGTGATTGCCAAAGAGGTTCTGTGGGGGATCAAAAACAATCTTCTTTTCATAAGAGGTACAGAGAAAAAATGATCTTTTTAGACACCTGCAACTGAGAAATATACTGCTGTACTTAAGAAGAACCTATTCTCCTGTTCTCCCTCTCACACATAACACTGGTTTTGGTTTGGCCCTTAACTTTCCCAAATAACTGAAAGAGTTTTATTTCACAATCCTAAACAAGCATAATTGTGTCTCATTAGGGGATGATTTTTGTCCAATTAATTTTAAAGTAGGCTGGGGCAGCTAGCAACTCCAGTTACTTGTGCAGCTTCTACACCTTATTTATTAAATGCATTATGTGAGTAATGGTCATCTGGCTCAGTATCATGGTAGCTATTTTAATTCTTTTTCAAAGTATATCTCTTTAATACTGAAGATAGGCCTTGTCAGTGTATTGAGAACTTGTTTTTGTTATTTATTTTTTTTAATTGAATGGCTGGGAGTGAGGCTTTTCTCTGTTAATAGTTAATATTTTGAGGTTATTTTGCAGTCAGAAAGTTAGTAGGAACCTTGCACTTTTCAAGCAAACTCAAGAATACCATATGTGGAGGCCATAACAAGTTTTATTTGTATATTCTGCTCTATAACCTCGTTTGGTGGTGATAACCTTCCTTAACTTCTGGGCCGAGTGCCTCTTCATAAAATCGTAGAGTAAACAGTGAAATAACTAAAGTAGTGAGTGAGGTGTATTATGAGTACAATAAATTGTGTAAACAAGAGAAATAAGAGTGTTTTCCCTGTTAGAAACCAGAAGCTTGAGCAAGAGGTGAGCACAGAGTCGCAAAGAGATGCTCTTAGTATCTTGAAAGGAAAAGAGGTGCTTTAGTTTACGCCTTTCCTTCACACCCTCTTTAGTACCAGGACCTACGTAGGCAATCCAGGTGTTTGAATATAACAGCATGTTTCACGCATAGGTGAATGCCTCTTGGCTGACTATTGCATCAGCATTAAATGAGCATTTAATTGGTATGGGTAGCAGGGCATTGAAGAAAGAAAATACCTTATGAGAACAAATACTTCAGTCTTCAGGCTTGGGCCATAGATGGCAACCAGCTACGTTGAGCTATCAAAATTGAGACCTGGAAAATAAGGATGGGTAGACTTGAGGAGAAACTGGGAGGCTGATACGGAATTATAGTTTTCAGTCACATGTACAGGCTTCTGTTACTCTGTTGTTGTATTCTGTTTTCTTTTTCTAAGTTAATAATCGGGATAGTGAAAGACTTGGGACAAGTACAGTAAGTCACCTTATCCAGGAAAAGGATAAGCTTCCTTGAAATAACGAGGTGTTGAATTTAACTCTGAATGCCAGAATTTTTGTTAGTTGACACGGTGCTTTGTGAATCATCAGAAAAATCATGTATTTATCCACCAAAGTTGTAACAGTTGCTTCCAGAGAGTTTTAAGAGGTGAGAGGATATGCCTCTTAGACCAGGAATGCATATGATTTAAATGATGTAAAAAGAGCAACATAAAATTAGTCGGAGGAAGGGGTAGGTAGCTATTTACTCTCACTTAGGAACCTGAAGTATCCACTTCAAGTATTAGTAGGAGGAGAAATGTCCTACACATTGACAGAATGATGGATAGAGGGTAGAGAAAGCATATTCTATTTGTTTCCACGTCGTCTGAAAATAGAATGAGAAAGCCAACCTCACTGGGTGGGTGGAGGAGTATGTGAGCAACTAATGAAGGTAAACACTACTGAGGACTATAAACAGTACTGTGGACTATTTTAGTGTTCTTTGTTAAGATTTGTAGAGGTTTTTCTTGCTTCTCTTGCTCAGAGACTTTCCTGAGCTTCAGAACCATGAAAATGCACAAGACTAATGTACGTATGCATCTTTGCATGGCTGCCGATTAAGACAAAATAGGTAAATTGAAAAAAAATTGTATTTGCAAGTGGTGGTGGGGTCAGTGTTTTTTAATTTAGAGCAGTTGCAGGTAAGGGAAAGATATGGGATGTTCTGTGTCTTAACACCCATGGACAGAGAAGTCATTCCTCCTTTAAAGAGGTTTTTAAAGAGAGAGGACAGAATGGTTAACCGAGTGGTGTATCTTTCAGCTTTTCTTACCTGAAAAGAGAAATATGTTTTTCTCTGGGAGGAACAGAAACTTGGAAACTTAGAAAGGAGAATCTACGGCTAGTCAGTAGAGAATGAACTTGTAGATCTAAGCAAAGGATATGCTTGTTTAAAAAGCAGCTTTACAGCTTTATGCATTTAAGGCCCTCAAACTTACTCACAGTTGCTATTGCCACCGCTATCCACAGAGCTACACAGAACTCCTGTACTTTCCTATCTGGCTTGTGGTGAAGCCGTGTCAGCCAGTTGCTGCAGGAGTGTAGAACCTGAGGATATATCTTGGGCGTACGCTTCACCTTCTGACACAGAGAAAAATGCTAAAGCTGTTATGAAAGTCAATGTATTGAACATCTATCTTATTCAACCTCATTTTTAACACATTTGGTTTTGATCATAGTGTTTTTTTATATAGACTCTGTAGTGTGTCAAAACATCAGTTTTTAATAAAGATGTCTTAAGTATTCATTTTCACAGTCAGAATTCTGATGTTCTTTATAGAATATTTGTATTAGCGTGCATACTTTTCAAAGTAGTAACTATGCCGGTGGAGATTTTTCTCACTTGGCTTTCAAAGAAGTTCCATAATAAACAATTGGATTCTATATCTAAATAAGGGGGGAGTCCCGATATGGTTTAGCTGACTGACTGCTGAGGTAAATTCCAAACTGTGCATTCACCTTGTGATTTCTGCTGCCAGACTTCACACCTTCAGAGGGGCAAGGGACTCCCTGTGCTATGTTAAATATTAATTTACATGGAAATAAATACTAAATTAAATAGACCATTCATATTTAACTATAACTTAGTATAAATTCAGAGTAGATGAAAAGAAATGTGCAATATTGAATTGTTTTAAATAACTTTTTGATCTGAAGAAGTGCTTGTTTCCTGGACTGCTACAGTCCTGAAATACATATATGTTATTTGAAGAAATGCATAGATATGCAAAATTATTCAATGTGCCCTATTCTGTTAGCAGGTATTTGCTCAGTATGGTGTTGCATTACCTGAAGTTTAATGCTAATATAGTGAATGATTAAAATAATGGGAAAACCCATTACTGTAGATTTAAGATTTGTAAAAGTGACAAATCTGTGCTGAGATCTGTATTTAAAATCTTCAAAATAATATATTGTTTTTTACATCTTGCCTGGTGAGTTAGCTGTTGAATAAGCTGAGTTCTGGAACAACATATCTTTGCAGACATGGAGTACAGGACATACCACGGGTAGGTTTCCAATGAAATACGAACAGTCATCCTTAACAGCAGTGTGAGAGAACTGAATAGTCTATGCTTTTTTGAAGTAACACAGTTTTGTAGTCTGTCTTCAACTCCTATAATGGACTTCTATATAAATCAGAACTGTAATTTATTTAGTATTGTTGAACTGCTTCATGAGAGAGCACACTAGTATTGCATTAAAACTTGCTTGGCTAGCATTTTTGTGCAGTCTGAAATTTGCATATCCTCAGGCAAGATATTTATTTTGCATTCTGTGTTAGTTATATTGCCTCTTATCTAATTACTGAACTGTCTTTACATTGAAGATGAGATATATAGAACAGTACACTCTTTAAAATTCATATGCAGAAGGTTCCCCCCCTTTTTTTTAATTTGCTTCTACAGTAGCAAAATAGACATAAATAGCTTCTCACCTTAGAAATTAGGATATCAAGGATACAGGCCCTAAAAATGTGTACGATTTGAAGTTTCTGTTCTTTTGGAAGTAGGTAGAGAGGGAGAGAAGTGTGTTTTTGATAGTGACCAAATAGATGTTCTTTAAAGAGGAACTGAACTTTCAGGAAACACTACAACTCTTTTATTTTTGTGATCCAGAACACTGAGTTGTTGAAGTTGGAAACCTGCAGCCTAAACTTGGAGCCACTTAAAATCAGTAGTACCTCTTGAAACTCTTGATTCTAGTGTTCAAATTAAATTGTGTAAAGTGTTTGACATTATCTTTAGCTGTGAACGTTTATCGATCATTGTATGTACTTGGCCCATCTGAAAATGAGATTGTGGTGAATATTTCCTTAAGAGGCAATTAACTGAGAAAGCTGTATACCCTGGATGCATTTGCATGGGCATCTATAGCTCTGTGTAGAGTGAGAGGCCAGTCAAAGACGTGCTTGAGTATGTGTTCTGTCATTACCTTTTTGGCTTGTCACTTTTGTAGTGCGTTTTACAATCCTTGGTCAAAAGCAGTATTTTTCATGCTCCCATTGACCAAATAAGCCCAACCACCTAAACCCAAAATAAGGATTGAAGGCCCCAAATCCAAATTAAGTTGTGCCTGTGAATGCATAATACAGGGTCGTAAAATGGAGATGTGGGATTTAAAAAAATAAAAATCTGTTGGATTCTAGGCAGGTTCGGAAATGGAAATTGCAAATTCTGGATGCTCCCCCCTCACCTCCTACACTACTGAACAGATCATTTAGTGCAACTTTCTCTCTTGGAAGAGAGCTGATGGTGTAGCTACAGCAGTTGGCAAATACTTCACAAGGAAAGTGTTGCATGGTAGGAGGTGATAAAGTTTTTTTTTTTTTTTTTTTAAAGTATCTGTGAGCAGAAAAAGGAGAAAAGAAAGCTAGGCTAGGATAGTAAGACTAATTATTTTCCTTTTTGCTGCCCAAAATAGGAGTTGCCACTATAGAGAGTAGGGTTTGTGCCTACAGTATTGTAGCAGCAGAACGCAGGAGGTATGTAGCAAAGAGGTGTAACTAAAGGGGATCCTATCAGTCTGGTGCTCGGGCAGAAAAGTGAGTGGCAAGGAGGCCCTGCACAAGGAATGAAGTTCTGTCTCCACTAACATGGAAAATTATGGTTTTATCTTCAAAAGCTGTTAAAACTTGGAAGGAATTAGTGTATCGCTAGCACTGATGGGCACCTGGAACTGAATGGCTGAGTTAAATCATTCAATAATGATTAATGAAACTCATTGCTTAGTTAAACAACCTTTACAAATTAAAAGGAATAATTTAAAATCAGATGCAAAGCAGAAAGAGGGATCCATTGCCACTATTTCCTCTTGAATGCAAAAGGTGGTGGAAAGTCTTCCCTATTGAGACAAGGAGAATTTGTTAAGTGCTGCTGTTAAGTTAGCGTCCTAGTTTCTGAACTTCTGAGCAATTGATCTGAAGATTATTCTGTGACTTTTAAACTGTGAATGCAGTGATCAGAACCTTCAAATGGGAAGAAGTATATGGGAAGGAATTTTGCTACTGGTGAGTGCTTTTTAGAGAACTTAGGAAAAAAATACTTCTGCTCTCTTATTTGTGAGTGTTAATAAATATATTACCTGTAGGTAGTGCAAAATACTGAAAAATATGAAGTGAAACAAGAATAGAGACATAAAGAGTACTTATTTTAAGTTTTCTTGAGCATGATTCTGGCAGTTACTGAGCTGAATGGTAACGTAGCTTGGTTTCCTATCAGGAACAATGGTTGAAATATCCAAAGGCTGTCATTCCACTGGAGGCTTATAGTACCAACGTGAATATATTTCTGTTTTTTTCCGGGTTCTTAGTGGAGGTGGTAGAGAAACCAGTGAAACCTGTTGATTAATTTTTTTAGAACTGTAAAAAGAAAACAGTGGCATCATTTATGATACTGCTGTTTAAAATGTGTGGCTTTGTGCAGGAAATTCATAGGGGTAGAAAATAAGTGAGGTAGGCCCATCTGCAATAAGATGTCATTCCTCTGGGGCTTATCATGGCCAATACTATAACAGCATTTAGCTTTAATCTCTAGGGGCTGAGATTCCCTAAATTGCATTGCTGAAAAAAACTCTCTGCTCGCAACATTTCTTGACTTCTGTATTGCCGGTTTTCCCACTTGCTCAATGTCTGACTTGGTTGTCTTTCAAATTTTGATTGATTTTTTTTTCCTCAGCAGAAAGCAAGCAAGCAAGAATTTTTTAAAGCTAAAGTATTGCTTCATGCCTATTTAGCCTAATGTGGAATGAAAACATGTAATTCCCTGCTGCTCACCCCCACCCAATATTCTGTAGCAGATGGGGTAATTTCCCTGCCTTTGCTGGGACAGCCAGCCTAGAAAGTCTGGCAGATTTAGGTTGACCCAGTGCCTTAGTGACCAGGAAGAATGAATGCTTTTTATACATACTGTTTTGTTGGTGCGTGTGTTTTTGTTCCTTTTTCCTGACTATAAAGATTATTAGTGTTGTAGACATTTAATTTTGACCGATAACTATTGATTTTGGGGGGAAATCACTACTAAATAGTGAATGAATTAAAATGTTATTATTCCAAAAAGATTGGCACAGATCATTGTGTCTTCAGGATTGATACTTCTCTCTGGCAGCAATTTGCATTTTATTTTACATAAATTTACAGAAAGACATTTACATTTTATTTACCTCTTACCTTATTGCAGGAAGGAAAACAACAACCTCACACTAAAAATTCATGGTGAACAACAGTCCACCAGTAATTAGAATTAAACTGAGTCATTTTGCTTGGTTATTTCATCATAATTCCTGTAGGCTTGCGGCTGATCATTTTGAATCTTGTAAACCTAAATTTTATTTTACTCACCTTATGCAGGTCAAGTAAAAAGCGACGTCAATTTAATGAATCCTTTTCTTTGCAATGAGCTGAACGTGGCATTTGTTTTTGTTCTAGCAGTCACGAAATAACAGGGTGTTGGCGACAAGTCCATTATTGGCTCTGTGTTTGAGGGCTTTTACTCCACCCAACATATTATGTGTGCAGACTGTAATGTACTTGTTAAAACCTGTTTTAAAATAAGTATTCCTTTTTTAAAAAAGCAGTAATAAAGAGAAAATAAAAATAGCTCCCTGTTCTGTACTAGCATAAAGAAAGAGAAGCAGCAACTCATTCCTTTCGTGGTTCAAGGAAGAAAAACAAAACCTGGATGAATTCTCAGCCCCTTCAAGTCAAAGGAGGTTTCACTGCTGATTTTAAGTTTTACCTCCAAGTGTATGTCACTATGCCACTGAATGATATTACAGAGAAGATGTTTAGGGCAGGATGTTTAATTGCATCACTTGTAAACTTAAAATGCGGAAAATTTCAAGGATATCAGACTGCAATTTTTGATGCATTTTTATCAGTCACTGCAATGTTAGTTTTATTGCGTGTGGTTTTGGTGTATTTCCTGTGGATTTCATTCGCCTGTTCGCTAAAGGACCCAACTTTTTGTATCTGCTTTGTTTATTTGTTTTTGTTTGGTTGATTAATGGCTTTTTCAAAACATTTCTGGCTTTGAATTTTGCTGTACTTTTTTCCCCTGACATTTAGCCAGGATTGTGAGAGAATTGTAATAAATGTAATATTTTATTTATATAGGTACTGACTTTTTAAAAAATAAGTGTTTTTGCTATTTGCTCAGGTTTGAAAATGAATGTAGTCTGGTTCCTACTATATAATAGTTGGAGGGAACCATAAGATATTATGAAAGAAGTGTTAGGCAGAGATCACCTGAGATCACTAAAGAAAGAATGGTGCCAATATAAAACTATAACATGCTCATCAACTTTTAGAACGTGCTATTTACAAATGTCTACTTCATTTATTTTTTAACCAAAGTTTTAAGAAAAAATTAAGCCAGACTTTCCTATGTGACTAGTCCTTTTGTTAAAAGTACCAGGTGTCTGATCAACAGCATGTGCTGGGAAGCATGAATTTCAACTCTGTGGAGACTTTAAATGCACTTACTTTAACTTTCATGAGCTACAAGTTGTGTGTCTTGTTTTGTTTTCCTTCTAAACACAGCAATGCTAGGTAGAGTTTTGTTATTTCACTACAGATTTAAGACAGATTCGCACATATTTTTCTTCAGGCTTTTAAGGGCTCAAGTTTAAGTGGTAGATCATTATTCTATGCATCAAAAGTGAAGGGTGATTAACTCCGTCTGGGTGAATGCAGTGTAATTTTAGAGGCTACAAATGTTGTTACAAGTCAGGTTAAGGTTTAAGGGTGAAAGTTTGGCTGAATGAGTTTTACGGCTTTAAGTTAATGTATGCAAACAAAGAAACTCTTGTTTTCTACTCATTTACGTCTAGTGAGCAAGTAGCTAATGTGGTACAGAAAAGAAATGTGAAGATTTTGCAGCTTGCCATAAAGCTCAAGCTACATACTTCTTAATTCAATTTAGAAGTCCCATTAAATAAACTCAATCTAATACAACTTTGATTTAGGCTGTTCATCTTCTAAATGTGAAGTGAAATGATAATGGATTTAAACTAAGTGGTATCTGTTATAGCTTAACTTTTAGGCATGAATGTATTTTAGACTTGCTCATATGCCATTAAATAATTTGAAGAACCTATTGAGATAAAAACCCAGTAAAACTGCCGTAATGGGTTTAAGTTTTGCTTCTAGATAATTCTTCAGTTGTGTTGGTAAGTTGAATTTCACTCAATTCTCTGACTTAATGTTGAACTTAAATATATGAGAATAAGCCAAGTGGGAAGAGAATGGGTGTTTTTTGAATGACATGGAAGTTTTAAAAGAAATTATAGCCTTTCTCTATAAATACCAACCTGATTTACTATGTTAAAATTAGAAGTAATGAGACAGGTAGGATCTGTCCATCCCAATGCTCCCTATCCAATTAAAGATTTCTTAGTGCCAAACAATTTGGAAGCTTTTTTGAATTTCAATGATCTATTCCATTTACAACAGATACAAGCTACGTGGTGTGCACTCTTATTGGGATGTATGCTAGTGATAGAAATTGTTCAGCTGTGTCTGAAGAAGGGACCCAGTTTGATAACAGTTCTGTTTGCAAATGCCACTGCATATAAATGGAATAAAACAAAATGGAAGTGATTAATGGGAACAAAAATAAACAGGTTTTGGTCTTGGTGAATGATACCTTTAAAGCACGCAGCCTTGTCGAACATAATTAAAGTTGTAAGAACTGGGGTAGGGTGAGTGGGCTCTATTCTCTGAGGTCATGATGGAAATACAGAGGTCAGGGTTTTGCACTTAGCCTTATGTAAACACTGTCATGCCCTAGTAAGTATAAGGATTGCTTTAACAAGGTTAAGCTAATTTTTTAAAAAAAAGTGCACTTATTTGGTATCAAAATTTGAGTATAGCAGCTATATCCTCATTTAACCAGCTAACGGGGAAAAGTAAACAGAGAGAGTAAGAACAATGAGAAGTACAAGCTTTTATTTATGCTTGCTTGTGGATACCTATTGATACTGAGTAATTCCGCAGTGTCAGATTCTGTACAATAACATTCCTGTAGTTCTCCCAAAGCCTGCTCCATGAAATCTGCAGGTAGGCATTTGTTCATTTTTAAATCAGTTCAAAATGAGACTTGTTTTTTAGAACAGTCTTTCCTATTTAGGTCTATTAAGTATTGTTTTCTTTTGCTGCAGAGCTTGGGTCCTTATCCTTCTTGAACACTTGAATAGTGCTATATATCTTCTGAGTACATTGAATTATTATTTAGTTCCAGAGGTTTTTTTGCTTTCATTAGTGGTTTGGATTATGTATTCAGACTTATATTTATGCACGGTAGAACAGAAATTCAAGGGTGGGGAGGTATCCTAACAGTTTTCCCTTCTGAATTACTTGAATTTTCTTTCTTTCTCTGTGCCTCGTTTTGTGTCGGGCCTCCTTTCATTATGGTCCATTGCCAGTCAGAAGGAACCACGAGCTCCAGACAGAACACGCCTCTGACCGTTAAAAGGAGGGTGGCTGGCAAAATCCATAATAATACAATTGAAAACAGAGTTCTGTAACCTAAAGTTTGGCAAGCACAGAGGGCACTCCCTCTGAGAAGTTCCAAGGGCAGTTGTTCAGGCTTTCACATGCTTTGTCTGTTCACAGCTTTGGATGACTAGTATGGCGCTGACCAGTTGGATCTGCAGTTATGAGGTTCTGCTTGTATCTACAGCCACCTTTTTATCGCTGCAGAGTAAGGAGAATGCAGGCCCTCAGAGAAAGGGAGGCTTGGTGTTCAGTGTAATCGAGTATGCAAAGAAACATGCTGCAGTTACTGTCTGCAACCCTCTTTAGACAGGTTTTGCTTACCATGAAATGCTGCTTCAATATAGGTCAGCTTTAACTGCTGTAAATGAGCGCACTTCTGGTGAAGTCAATGAGCCAGTGTTAATTACTTCACTTGAGAATCTGCTCAAGTAGATGAGCAACTGGCAAATTCAAAGGCAAACGCTTGCCCGCAAGAAAAGTTCAAGTCAGTTTGGTGTTTTGCATTTGTTTTCTCCTCAACTCTTCTGAGGAAGATGTCAACATTCCTACATCCTGATTGTGTTTATTGCAAGTAGAGTTTTATTCACAAATGGAAAGTTTGTAAACTGTTGCTGTTTTGAAAATAAAGGGATAATAGGTACTTCAGCTTCTCCTTCCAGATCATCTCTTTACTAATAAAAGGAGCGGGTGATGTGAGCTCAGCTGAACAACGGTTGAGATCACAAAACCACCAGCGTCATTCAGCATGACTGGCATAATTAGCAGCTTCTAGTCAGAGGAAGCTGGAGGGTTTTTGATGTGTCTAGTGAAAGTGAAGTAAACACCTTGTTTTTCTCCCCAGAGAGCTCACCTAGCTGCATTACAGTTGGTGTTTACCTGACACTGTTAAATAGTACTGAGAACAGGATGTAGACTATTTATGCCTCTGGTGAGGCACATGAGGATGCACGTTCTGTCCATTCAGAATTACTTCATCAAAGGCAGGCTTTGATCAGGCAGGTCCCTGTAGATGCAAATATATGTTACAAAGGTTTGTAAGAGTGGCGATGGTTTAAAACATTGTTAGTCAAAAAGTAGTAGCCTTACAGGTCAACAGAAAACTGTGCCACTTTTTTGCAAGCTAGGTGAGACAAATCTGGCAACTCAAACTATGGCAGTGTAACTAAGCCATTAACATTTCATAATCAAGTAATGCTGTCTGTAAGCCTCAGGGAGAAGTCAGATCCTTTAATATTGGCCTGCGCACTTCTTAGAATACTTATTTCTGTTGCATATTATTTATGTATCTATTGGCAGATTGTGCAGTAAATCAGGAAAAAAAAAAAAAAGCCAGCTGATTTGTATGCTACCACCAACCCCTTCTTTTTTTACCTTAACAATTCAGTGCTACCTAGAGACTCTTTCAGACTCGGCCCTTCCAACTGATGGGATGACTGGGTTACCTGGATGCAATGTTGTTCCAAGTGGTTTTGCTCACTTCAAGTTTGAGTTGCTATTTTTTACTGCCCAGTGTTTTGGTTCCTCCAGTAAACAGATGTATTGAAGCTTTTTGCATAAAGTCCTCTGCATACTAATTGATCTGCATTTACACTAGTTGCAGCCAGGTAAAATCCTTACTATTTTATATGCACCTTCTATTTTTGAGGTCAAATAGGTCCAGGAATAAGGCAATACTTTATTTCTTAACCATTCATAAAAATAATCAGGGAAGAGCAAGTGCTGTAAGCCAAACAATTCCTGTATGCAGAATGCCACCCCTTGTCTCAGACCAAGAGAGTGTGGTCCTTTCCCCAGTCCACAGTAACTTCAAATGTTTAGCCTGGAACGTATCCTGGAAGCTTCCAAACGTATCAAGTATCATCACATTGTGTGTGTGTGGTTGTTTTTTATTTATTTTTTTCCAGGTGGTTCATAGTCCCTAGGCTGAAGATGTGGTTGCATTCAGTTTGATGGAGTAAGAGTAGCTGATGTTTCTAGGTGGGAATCATCAGATGTTTCACCTTCCAAGCGTATGATTTCAGGGGATGTAAAGAAAGGCATGGCCAAATACAAAAAGCTTCCTCAATATTTCTTTTTTACCAGATCCATAATGTGCTTCGTATATATAAGAAAACTGATGATCACATGTGGTTTCATATTTAAAGTAACCTAAGCATGGTTTCCCTTCTTACTTTCTCAAGGGTTGCAGAGATGGGTCAGGTCTTTACCACGCTTGTCTTTAAGCCAGGAACCTGTTTCATTGGGATTGCCTTCACAGAATGGGAATGCTCACCTGTTTGCACCTTGGTAGAGCAGCAGCAGGTGGTCTGAAGCCCCAGGCAGAGCTGTGGGCTTACTGATCAGAAAGTCATCTTCTAGGTCCAGGCCCTCCGTGTCTGTAGGGAGTAGCAGGCACTTGTATGTCAGTAGTTTGAGATGCACTCTTCAGCGTGGCAGGCATGACTGTAAGGGTGGTGGAGATGGGTGGCTAGAGACCTGTGGATTCTCAGCTACGCGTGCTAATTATTCAGAAAATAACCTGTATACAGGACTTCCCCAGCAATTCCTTCCTAATGTGGAGCTCCTTAGCACTGATATTAGGTAGGGCATAACAGAAATACAGCAAATAACTTCATGATTTGACTTGGTTGCTTGTCTGGTTCCCCTATTATTTAATACTTCACTTATGTATTTAACATCTATCCAGACATCTTGCCCTGCCTTGCTTATAGGGATTTACTTTTCTTTTAATTACAACTTGAGTTAGCTTTTCTTTGAACATGTCAAGTTATGTCTCTAAAATACATATGTATTTTGGGGGTTCAGGTATTATATAATGTATCTGGTATGTTTTGGAACGTGCACAGTTCCCTGGCAACTGTTAAGCAAAATTATGCCTTTATGTTTATTGTAGTGTAGGAAATTATTATTTTACTCTTAAGTTACATACCAAGTTAACTTTTTAAAATATGAAGTAATGTCCTAGGGGATAAAGTGGGATCAAAAGCCATTTCTATTTAAGAAGTTAGCTTATATATATATATATATAGTCAGCGTTAATGTTTGCTAGTATTCTTACCCAGTGAAATGACTTGGCAGTCTTGAGGGCTAAGAACAATTTCTGGGGCAGGTGTCAGACAGGACTATTTCATCCTAAACTGTTTTCTGTGTCATCACAGACTGAGTCACAATAGTGGGGATCTATTTGTATCTGGGGTTGAATTCAACTAAAGGAAATAGTATTTCCAGAATTCGCTTGTGAAAAGTGTGAGAAAGTGAACAAGAGTGCTGACATACACACAAAAGATTGCATATAAAGTTTGTCAGTTTTCATGGATATGGCTCACTTCCTGAAATTAATAACCCTGGCTTGCAGGCATGTGGACTTCTCTTTTTTAAAGTTAAATACGTGAGCAAAAATTGTGGGGAAATATACGAAAAGTGAATTGAAGCTTTTCTCAGTTGGAACCAGACTAGGAGATCACAGTTGAATGATTGTCACATTAGGGATAAATATTTTACATACCCTTTAGCAATGAAGCCCTACTTTTGTTTATTGAGTGTGTGCATATATTTGAATCTGACTCCACAGTGAAAGTTAAAAAATAAATACAAAAATCTGTTGATAGAATTATTTATATATACTCACAGTGGTTAACTCCTGTCATGGATTATTTGCTCATGGGTCCTCCATCCCTGAAGGTGTGCAAGGCCAGGCTGGATGGGGCTTTGAGCAACCTGGTCTGGTGGGAGGTGTCCCTGCCCATGGTGGGGGGGGTGGAACAAGGTATGTCTTTAAGATCCCTTCCAACCCAAACCATTCTGTGATTCCATGATTATGGAGAAATACTGGAAGTATTGATTTCACTTAAATGCATATTATATGGTACTCTGATGGCATTTGGTTGTTAAAATGTTACAAGTTCCTATGATAAGGTTCAGTTACTTCAATGAATATTTGGGAGTAAGAGTTGGATTTGTTTGTTCATGATAGGCATACTACCATGATGTTAGGTTTAAAATAGGCTGAATTGTTACCAACAATAAAAATCTTTGCTTGTTTTTTATGCATCAATTCATATTAGTACTTTTATTATTTTGGATGTCACACCTGTTGAGATGTGTTAGTATTAACCATAACTTTTTAATAGAGTGTATGCTTTTTGAAGTTTTGAATATCACATATTTTTCTCAACAATAAAAGAATGCATTATTTATTTAAAATCAACTTTGGGAGCAACAGGAATAATTCTCTAGATTATATTTAGTGACATTTTTACTCTGACTGGTTGAAGATATTCTCACCACAGTGATCAAATCTTAACTATTTTGATTTTTTCATCTTTTTCACTTTGAACTGTGTCAAGGAGTAAGCCTAAACAGAGATTTTATCGGTTTCCAGAGATACGCTCTTTCTCTCCTTCCTTGCTTTCTAGGAAATGAAAATCATTTGTCATGGGAATAGACTTCAAAGTTAAGTCTGTAAAGCTGATAAATAAAATCATGAAAAAATAATTAAGTACTTGTTAGAACAATCAAGTCAGAGACTCCATATGGCAATGGTTTTGGTTTGTTCATGTTTCAGTAAGTGTCAGAATTAAGAGAACAGGATTTGGGAGCAGGTAACATGACTAATCTAGGATAATAAGAATTTTCAGTTCCAGTGAAGTTCATGGTAAATAACTGAATTTGTGTAGTATTTTTGAGCAGGTACATAAATAAACAGTTATTGTCTGGTTGACTAGGATAGAATAAATACTTCAGCTGGAAGGGACCTTCAGACATCATCAAATCCAACCACCTGACCACTTCAGGGCTAACCAAAATACAAAGCACATCACTAAGGTTGGTGTCGAAATGCCTCTTGAACACTGCCAGGCACAGGGCACCAACCACCTCACTAGGAAACCTGCTCCAGTGTTCAGCCACCCTCACAGGAAATGAAGTGTTCCCAGTGCCCAGTCTGAACCTTCCCAGGCCCAGCTTTGTGCTGTTCCCCTGTGTCCTGTCATCCGTTCCCAGGGAGCAGAGACCGGCACCTCCCTCTCTGCCTCCCCTCCTCGAGAAGCTGTGGAGAGCAGTGAGGTCGTCTCTCAGCCTCCTCTTCTCCTGAGCAGACAACGCCGGTGTCCTCAGCCTCTCCTCACAGCACGTGCCCTCCGGCTTTGTTGCCCTGTTGTTTTTAAGTCAATCATAAGTTTTAACCTTCTCTCTGTTGTATTACTTTTTTTTTTTTTTTATACTTGAAGACTTATTGTCTTGGGTAGCTTTCCTCACTTACGTGGTCCTTTTCTCTGACGGCTTTTTTCAAAGGAAGTTAGTGCTACTGAAATATAAACAGCAATAATACATTTAAGTAGCAGAGTTTACTAGGTTGTAAGAAATGTTTCTTAAAGAAAACACATACTTATGTTGCTTACTACTTTGTAATTCTGTTCTAGCTGTGGAGCACAGATTCATTATATACTTATGGTATATTATTATATTTTAATTTATATATATATATATAAAATCATTAAATCCCAAATTTGAAAACAGTTCATATTCTTAAGACGAAAAGTGTCCATTTCTTCCTTCCAAAAAATTTTACTCTGATTTCCTTCTCCGGTATAGGTGAAAGGAATAATTTGTCCAGATTAAAACTGCCATATTTTATCTTCAAGATTCCTGGTTATTGAATTTGAAATGGATTCATCCTTGCATAACGTACAAATGTTAGTCTGTTGTGATTATTCCCCTCCTCCTCCAGTATAGTCATCCTTCTTTAACAATTTTAGGCCTTTAATCCTCTATTACTGCTTGTCTCCATAATTTCAAATACAGGTTTAGGCATGCTAGAGGAAGAAAGGATGGAGGAATCTTTTCTCTGATACAATATTCATTCTTAAACAAAAAATGAAGTGCCCTAGAATGTTATTGAAATAAGGAAGTTTATATATAATTATATATATTTATAATTCTTCAAATGTATATTTAAACAGCTTGCTATTATAACTAAGAAACTTCTGAGTTTTAAATGTTGTTTATAAAATACATTTTTTCCATGTTAAAATACAAAATGCCATTTTAAAAATATGTCGATTAATTCCATCTCCCATCTATATTTCTAAGATTTTTTGATTCCTTCTACGTCTGTTGTTTGAGAAACTAGTTGGAACATCATTATAGTAATGCTACAATTTCTGCAAGGAAATAACACTTTCTCCTACCTCCCCACCCTCTTCTCCTATCTCCTACTTTGCTTGATTCTGCTCTATGAGCACACAGCCTCACTGCCCTTATTCCTCCTCTTTCTGTAAGGAAAATGCTGGTCCACAGACTTTTGAGTGAATTTAAATTTTACATAATATACTACTTACGGAGCAGTATTGCTCTTACCTTTTGTATAAACAGAATGAAGTGCCAGGAGCTGCTTGCCTTTTTTTTTTTGTTTTTCATTCTCTGACAGGTTGTGGTACTACAGTAGAAAGCATTTTATCTTTCAAGTGAAAGGTAGTTGGCTCCAAAAAAGGTCTGAAATTAAGTGTTATGAGATGAATGATGAAAGTCTCAGTGTACTATTTTACAAATTGTTTACGGCAGTAGTCTTAAATACAGTATGAAAAGTGGTTTCTACTTTTGGGGATTAATATACTATGTAAATTCTAAAAAAATCTTATGTATTACGATATATCATCTACCTGGACTTGAGCAAAGCCTTTGATATGGTCCCTCACCATATTCTTCTCTCTAAATTGGAGAGGTATGGATTTGAAGGATGGACTGTTAGGTGGATAAAGAACTGGTTGGCTGGTCGCAGCCAAAGGGTTGTGGTCAACGATTCTACGTCTGGGTGGAGGCCAGTCACAAGTGGTGTCCCTCAGGGGTCAGTCTTGGGTCCGGTGCTCTTCTTTATCAATGACACAATCGACATAATCGGGTGCACCCTCAGCAAGTTTGAAGATGACACCAAACTAAGTGGTGCAGTCGATACAATAGAGGGAAGGGATGCCACCCAGAGGGACCTGAACAGGCTGGAGAAGTGGGCCCATGAGAACCTAATGAGGTTCAACAAGGCCAAGTGTAAGGTGTTGCACTTGGGCTGAGGCAATCCCAGGTATTTATATAGACTGGGAGAAGAAGAACTTGAGAGCAGCCATGTGGAGAAGGACTTGGAAGTCCTGATTGACGAGAAGCTGGACATGAGCTGGCAGTGCACGCTTGCAGCATGGAAGACAAACTATGTCCTGGGCTGCATTGAAAAAGGGGTGGCCAGCAGGGAGAGGGAGGTGATTGTCCCCCTCTACTCTGCTCTTGTGAGACCCCACCTGCAATACTGCATGCAGGCCTGGGACGCCCGGCACAAGAAGGATTTGGAACTCTTGGAACGGGTCCAGAGGAGGGCCACTAAGATGATCAGAGGGCTGGAGCACCTCTCCTATGAAGAAAGGTTGAGGGAACTGGGCTTGTTTAGCTTGGAGAAGAGAAGGCTCCAAGGAGACCTCATTACAACCTTCCAGTACTTGAAGGGAGTGTATAAACAGGAGGGGGAACGCCTGCTTACTTGTGTTGATAGTGATAGGACAAGGGACAATGGTTTTAAACTAAGACAGGGGAGACTTAGGTTAGATATTAGGAGGAATTTTTCCACTCAGAGGGTGGTGAGGCAATGGAAGAGGTTGTCCAGAGAGGTTGTGGATGTCCCATCCCTGGAGGCATTCAAGGCCAGGCTGGATGCGGCTCTGGGCAGCCTGCTGTAGTGGTTGGCAACCCTGCCCAGAACAGGGGGGTTGAAACTAGATGATCTTTAAGGTCCTTTTCAACCTAGGCCATTCTACGATTCTATATACTAATCAAATGAAATTTAATGGAAAATACTGTAAAGGTGATAGTGGTTCCATGTTATCCATATGGTTCTGTTGTATTAAACCATGAACATCTTAGAATGGTCTCATAAGGTGTTAGCAATTTCCAGCTTACAGTTGGGGATCCATCTTCAAGGCATGACCAAACATGGGCTTCTTCTCTCATGACAGGCAGTTGTGGAAAGAACTTTGGGAGCTTAAACATTGTATTGTCAACATTTTACACCTTGTGTCTTCTCTATATGTATTGTTCGATCAGATTTGGGCCTTATAAGAAGGGCAAGATCTCACTGAATTCCTTAATCTGAACATGACATACTTGCATCCAGGAGCCATTGGCTGTCTTCAAATGTGTGTTACAGATTCTTTCAGAAAGGCTTTCACTTCTTGCACAGTAACAAAGAAAGGGAAAAAGCTCTTGAAGATGTATTTGCCATGTCAGCAGAAGCATAGTTTGTAACCAATGAATCTTTTATAATTAAAACACTATGGCTTGGATTTTGTGCTAGGCAGGTGGAATGCTTTGTTGTGGGTAATCAAATTACACTTCTTCTACCCTTAGATCTTGACCACTTTCCAAGGAGTTCTCCCACCATATACATTACTTGTGATAAGACCAATCTTGTCTTTGTTTGGCTTATGCATTCCTTTTCACGTGAGTAATGACCAGGATTATTGGAACTGCATATCCTTCCTCTCTGAGATAGATGTTCTATGTTAAGCATCTACTTCCAGCTTAAAATAACAGGATTCAACTATTGTTCCTTCCTTGTTGAAGGAATAAAGTAGGAGAGTTGGAAAGACTCCAACTTTGTCAATGTTCTAGCAAATTCTGTGACTTAAAAGTGAGTCTTTGAGCTCCTTGCCACCAAAAGTCCTGCTTAACATTGTTACTACTGCTTAGTTTTGTAGGTGAATAAACTGTGAGGGAGATTAGTCCTAGTCCTATATGTTTTTAAATGTATTTGAGTAGAGTGGTATTTACAAATACTTGTTGAATTTAGCCAAATGCGTGTTATTTAATAACTAACTCATAATTCTGCATAAATATAAAGTCGATTTGGTTCATAATGCACTTAGTTGTTCTATCAGATTCTGTATATCTTTAAACTCTCAGGTTCTATTATGATACACTATTGCAATGGTAGTACTTGAATTTTAAAGTCTGTGGTTTTTTTTTTGTTGTTAATTTTCTGCAAGACTTTTCTCAGTAGAGGCTGACTAGGTTAGTTTCAGGGCTTGCAAAGGATTTTAAAATCCATGTGTTTTCATTTAAGAATGCCTCAATTATATCTGTTTGCATCAAATATTCTTGGAATGTAAATTCAGAGATTTAAACCAGATACAATGAAAATTAAAGCGTCTAAGAATTAAAGTTGATTTAAAATCTTAGATCAAATCATTAATAGGAAGTAGAGACCTTGCATTCCCCACTTCCTGGGGTGGGGAAGAGCAAGATCAATCATGACTCCCTTGTTAAATGGTATATTGATGAGAAAATAGCACTATGTTGCCACTTAGTACAAGAAAACAAAAGCAAATAAGCAGGAAGACTTTGATAGGAAAGCTATTAGGTCTGTTTTTTTCACCTGTTAAGGCCAGCTGTCCCATGTGTGATTTTGCTTTTGTGTGTGGTGTTTTTTTTTTTATTACTCCCATAGTCAGTAAAGCTGTAGCAGAAACTGCGAACTCTTGACATTAACAGTTTATAGTTTTACAAGATACATGGGGAAGAAGTGCCATGTGTACAAAAGTTAAATTAACTTCTTAATATACTTCTCTTGTGTTTATATTGAGTTTTTAAGTGGCATTTTACAAACCCCATTACCGTACTTCTGCTGCCAAACTGACTAATAGACTGATCTATTGACACCATCTGTCTAAGGAATCCACAGCCGCTGTTTCAATGTCTGGTTCAGTTTTCAATAGAAGTGCATTCTTTATAGAAGGAATTTTTTCTTCTCTTTTCTTCCTTTTCTGCTCCCTTTCCCCTCCCAAGGATCCTCGGTGGTGATTCATACTGGAATTTCCCACAACTTCCCCCCACGCACACACACGCTTCCTTTTGCATATCCAGTAAATTTCTCTGTTGATTCTCCAGTATTATATGATATGTTGGCATGTTTTATCATGGTATGAAAGCTGTAGGGCATCTGGACAGAAATGAAACATCAGTAGATCATTTTACAGATAGTTCTCTTAAATTGTTTTGTTCTTTTGGAAACTATTTGATGTATATAGGTACTGTTTTTAGAAATGGACTGATGGTGCATTAACCAGATTTAAGTGTGTCTTCTGTTTGGTAATTTAACCAATTTGGTAATTTAATAGTGCGTCTGCTTCTGTTTGGTAATAAATACCTATTTCTGCAAGGTGGAAGAGTCAAATTGTACTTGATGTATATAATACATGTTTCTTTAAAAATGATTCTAGTTGAACAATACAAGGGTGTTTGTGAGGGGTACAGCATACATAAATTGATATGCGGCGTTCCAGTAGTAACTCATGCTGCCCAGTCTTGCTGTTTGTGGTTGGCAAAAGCAGCATGATGCTGTAGGCAAATTACTTTGCTAATGAAGATTATTTGGAGGGACAATTACATACATTTATATTAAAATGTAAACTGTGAAGCATTCTGAAGCATGGTGGAGTTTTAGCTTGTGGCTCAGTGAACCATTTGCCAATATCCATGAAATGAAAGCATTAAGTTCAATCTCCAGATCAAAAGAGACTGTGTTTGCTGAAAGACCTAAGTCAAAGCAAAATTTGTAGTTTACAAATGTGGACCTAGTCAAGAGAGGATAATAGCTTTATCACTGATTTTCATTTAAAACAAATAAACAAAACAAACTAGGCAAAGGTCCAAACTGGGCCAACTGTGAACAGTGTCAGTGAGTTGATGTTGCCATTGCAGGTTCTAGAGATTCTGGGAAAGGGATCTAATTTTTTACCTTAGATAATGACTTAAGGTTAGTTTAAAATGAACAAACTTATCTGTTCAGCTAATTAATGTTTAACTTGGATTAATATTAGTCCATCTGAATACTTAAGTTATAAAGATGATGCTGATGTTGTAGCTACTCTTTTGATTGTATTGAGCCACCTGAGTCATTTAAGCTATGGTATCTAGACATCTAAGTTCATCTGCTTACACATTCTGTAAGACTGTTTTATCTTAACAGAAGATCCAAGTATAACAAGAATTTACTCATCCTGTGTTTAACTCTACTTGACCAGCATGTTCTAACTGTATGAATGCCATTTGCAATAAACTGTGTAAATTTTGACAATACTTACAGCTTTTTTTCATTGATTTTATTTATTTATTTATTTTTTGGAGATCACCGAGAAAGAACATAGTTCTCCAAGAGCCTCTGGGGCTTTCTGCACTGGTCTTCCTCATGATGGCACTCAACTTTCCCTAGATTCTTGTTCTGTCCCAGGGAATTGGAAGACCCAATTTCTGTAGGGATTCAGGGGTTTTCTTCTTCCTGCTAGATTTGAAGGGTGGGGTGGGGGGGTGGGGTGGGAAATGTTAACTGTATTCTGTTAAATTTACTCATTGTGGCATTAAAATTACCTATTGGTCATGGTGATGGGAGCATAAAGGCATAGTAGATATCTTCATAATTTATTTTTTTTTCCACTTGTTTGTATAAACAGTGGAAACACATTTCATTTTAGACGTCTCATATGAAAGATCTGTGATTCACACCTCTCAGTCACTCCTTTCAGTTCTACGGACCTGGGCAGACCTTCCAAAAACAGTTGGCAGCATTTTTGGAGAGAAGAGAATATTTTATTATTATTTTTAGAAACAATGATTCAGTATAATTAATAAATACTTTTTTCTTAGGTAAATTGCAGGTCTCTAGCATAGAGGACCAGGTGTTGTGGAGGAAAAAAAGTCTCTTTTTCATTTATAGAATGGTGTTTTTATTTTATTTGGAAGTAGTTTAAGAATATTTCTCATTTTTAAAAACGACTTTGCAGTATTCAGTCATCACTTTCATGGAGACCTGATCACAAGCAGAAGTGATCCACAAACGGCTGCATCAAAGATGCCTAAAAATAGCCTACAGCCCTAAACCAAGAAGGTAAAGGAACCTATGACAATTCAATAAACTTAAGTATAGTAAGTAACAACTTTATACTGTATTACTTCTGATGAAATACAGCTTTGAACTTAATGGTCCCCTAAGTTGAAAATATAAAAAAGACTTCTGTCACTATTACATAGATTTTATTAAGTACAGTTATTTGTCATGATCAACCATATTTTCCTTTCATGGTTTTTGTCTTCATCTGTATCTCCTTCATGAAATGATATCCTCAACGCATCTTCATCCACGAGACAAAGTAATCTGTGTGCAGCAATTTCAGGGCTTTAAGAATAGAAAAGGAAGAGGTACAAACAACATATTAGTTTTTTTTAAAAAGGTTCCCTGATGTGAATATTATTTATTCTTTTTTTTTTTTCCATTTGTGATAAATTTTCTTGAGAATAATACCTATCTTGTTAAACTGTAATGTCATCCTACCATATTATGGACAGCTTAATTTAAAAATGTGTTTACTTGAAGGAAATGGGTAATCCAGTTTTTACTGTTTTAACTAACTTATTTTGTTGTTGTTGCTGTTTTTATTTAAGAATGTTTATCTTATAATTCTTAAGGAATATGGGTTAATATTTGACTCAGAATATAGTATCTGATGAACATGTATGGTCACATTGGGGTATTTTTTAAGGAAGTTTCTACCCAAATCCTTCAGTTCAGAAGGGATGTAAGTTACTTCAAATGTTTTAATGATTCCTATTTTCAGTTGCTGGAATTTACTTAATTTTTTTCTTCACATCAGTGAAATAATTCTTAGGAGTAGATTCCTTTCTCCAGCTTGGAAACATCAGATCCTTTAGGTTTTCTCTGATAGCGTCCTGTCTTAACTGTATTGGAAGCATTACAGTATTTACCACTACAATATTGTCTACCTCTGAAGACTTTCTTTCACCAGTGATTAAGCCAGCATACTGTAGAATGAGATATTCGTAAGGATGGGATTCTTTCATTGGGGGGCAGGGGATATCATATGTTAGTGAAGGAGAATAGGTAGAGACCACAATGAGCAGTACTAATAAGCATGAAGGCTTTAGGCACTTGCTTCACAGCTGTGTTTCATGGAGATGGCCCCTTTAACGTTATTTGTCTTTATACTTCCCTTCCCCTGATAATTCATTGTTGTCACAGTGAGAGCTTTCAGCATAAAAGTAACGATTTTTAGTAATTCATTCAGGCCTTTATGACAGCATTAACAGGAAAATGGGGATTTTTCCTATTGAAATGTACCAAGAAATGCTTTTTTCAAGGTCAGAACATTCTTTACTATGGCTTGATTGTGCAAGTTTACATGACTAAACTGATCTCCTTCTATGACAAGATGATGTGCTTAGTGGATGAGGGAAAAGGTATGGATGTTCTCTACATAGACTTTACTATAAAGCTCTAGACACCATTTCCAACAGCATTCTTCTGGAGAAACTGCTCAATTGGACAGACATATGCTTTCCTGTGTAAAAACAGGCTGGGTGGCCAGGCCCAAAGGGTTGTGGTGTATGGAGTTAAATCCAGTTGGAGGCCAGTCACAAGTGGTGTCCCCTAGTGCTTAGTACTGGGGTCAGTTCTTTTTATATCAGTGATCTAGACAAGGGGATCGAGTGCACCCTCAGTAAATTTTCAGACAACACCAAGTTGGTTGGGAGTGTTGTTCTGCTTGAGGGTAGGAAGGTATCAACCTGAATACCATCCAGAATACCAGGTACCATCCCTGAAGGTATTCAAAAGACATATGGATGTGGTGCTTAGGTGTATGTTTTAGTGGTAGCGTTGGCAGTGCTAGATGAACGGTTGGACTTGATCTTAGAGGTCTTTTCCAACCTAGATGACTCTGCAATTTTTCTCTCTCTGACTATTCCGTTTGCACTTAATTGTTAAGGACATTTACTTTAAATTAGGATGAAATGCATTTTGGGGATCTGTTGTACTTCAGAACAATGGTTCAGTTTGTCTTCCTTAGAACTGTATTTTTGGGGATGTGAGAGATATTCATGATATGTTTGTTCACCAAACTTCTGTGACTTCTCCTGGAAGAAAGTAATCTAGTTAAGGAACATAATTAAATCAAGCTAAGGAACTGCAATTCTAAGTGTTTTTTGTTTGTTTGTTTTTTGAAGGTGAAATTTCAAATAGTTATAAGCTGATTTGTGATCAGGGTCAAGGGAAAAAGAGATCTTGGTAAATGAAGAACAGAAAGCTATACTTCATATCTCAGTTTCTGGTTGCTGATCTTGCTTAAATATTGTCACTATTAGGAAATTGGAAGTAGGGGATCATTAAAAGAAAAAAAACTTTTAAATAAATTCTGTGTGGCTTTTTTTTTTCTAGTTTCACAGTGCTCTGGTCTTGCATGTGAGTCTTTTAGATTTTTTTTTTTTTTTTTTGCTCAGTTGAAACCCGCTCTTGTCTCTGTTCTGATCACTTTGACGTTATATTCTGTGCTATTGATTTATCTCTAAGCAATAAATTCTTCACCACTCAGATGCTTTTAGTAGCTAAGCATTTGTAAAAATGTTGGTCTCTATTGAGGTAAATAATACAAGGTAAAAGCTTCCGTAGCTAAGCTTTAACCTAGTCCGCAATGCCTTTCTTCGTCAGTTAACAGATGACTTTCTAGAGAATTGCATGTACAAACACTGAAGTTTTTTTTTCTTGTTAATACTATATGGTCAATTAAAAACTAATACAGCAACTAAATGAAAAACAGTCCTCTTTTAAACAGGAGAAAGGCAAAGAACTTTAATTCTTAAAGTTACGTATGCTAACTTAAATATAATAAGTTTTCAGCTTTGGCTTAGACTCTTCGGTCTTTTATGTGGAAGTCTGTATTGAGTAGACTTCCGTAAAATTGTTGCTAATTCATTAGCTATTTTAATCAAAAACCACCATATTTTTGTTTTTAAGAATGGTATAGTATCTTGGTGTTTTGGGAAAGCTTGTTACATATGCTATATTTCTGAACGGGAAATAAAACTATCTAATGAAGCATTTTTTGAAATCATAACGTTGGCTTGTAAGAATAGTTTGATTGCACAAATTACAACTAGTTGTTTGATTTTTACTGATAATTAAATACCAATATTAAAGGAAAAATCAAACCACATTTACTGTTAAGAAGTTTTGTGAATATGTTGTCATCTCAAATGTTTCTGCTGGGACTTGCAGTTTCTGGATATTCTGAAAAGCCTTCTCTATATCTTTGTAGTGTCATCACAGTGACTACATGGCTCGAAAGCCACCATGTAACCTCCATTTAAGATAGAGGGAAAAATATTTTGATCATTTTGACTAAATTCAGCACCTGCCTTATGCTTTCAGGTTTCTGGTTTAGTTCTCCATTATTTATCACTATTTAAAAAGTGATACACAGATGTTAGTAGACTGGACTATTAAGAGTTTCTTTGAAAGGGTGGATAAGTATCTGCCACAAGGAAGCCTAAATGTTGCCAGTTCCCATTCTGTCATTGTTCATGCCTAATACCCTTAGTGTGTTCTTCAGGGTATTCTGTCTGATCGCATGTTACAGAGCTGACCATCTCAGACCTACCCTGTTGGGTTTCACAGACATGTCACAGTCACTTCTAAAATCTGTGTTCCAACTGTTTTACATTAAATTGATAAATAGCCCTTGAAGCAGAGGCTTAATCCCAGGTCTTCTGTCATGTGTGACTTCCCTAATTGCTGATACGAATGGGCCTCCATAACACCTTCCTCAGATTCTTACCAGAAAAAAATATTCTTGTGAGCTTTTGACAGAAAGAATGTAAAGCAACCTGAAGACACCTGACTTGAGCACAGATCTGTGGACTGCTCGTTGCCCACTGGTGTGGATGGAGATGCCACTTTAGGAATAGTTAATTAGTCAAGGTATGAAGAAATAAGGGATCGGCTTTGGTTTGGTTAGGCAGTTCCACACCAAGCAGGCTAATTCCAGGTCACTTTGTGTTTTTAACATCCTATATTGAATCATTTTGTTTTTCTGCTGTAGTGTAGGGGTTATGTGTACCTAACAGAAAATCTCGATTTTACTGTGAAGGCCAAGCAGTTGGTGTTTACCTATGGTGGTTTCACTTAGGTGTAAGTCAAGAGAGGAGCTGGAGTGGCCAGTTCTCACCACATTGCCCAAAGAACAGAGCAAGTCAAAAGTTGAGTGGCATGGCCTTTGCTGAGAACTTTGAGCTTTCTGTGAGGCTAATGATAAACTATAGGATTTGGAGTGAAATATTCTGGATGTTTTTGTTCTGCCTCAAAATCTTATATGCCATTTTTTATTTTCCATTAGATTATCATTTTCAAATTTGATGAATTAAGTCATTTGCTCTTTTGATAGGTAATGTTTTCTAACGATGATGTGCTATGTTAATATTGAAGCAGTTGACGCAAATAAAGACTTTCTAGTTTTTCCCCAGTGTTTCTTTCCTAAACAGACTTGAAAGTTGACTGTTTACTACTGCTCTTATGGAAAATAAAATAATCAAGTAACACAGGACAGATCCAACGCTATTTATAACTTACTTCTCTATATAATGTAGCTATTACAGCGTGGTGTTTATTATTTACAAATACCATTATTTATAAATACGACAAATTGCTCACAATTGCAGAACAAATTAAAAGAAAAATTTCAAAATAAAGCACAGAGGACTGACAATTGCTGTACAATCTCTCAAGAAAATACCAATTCTTTTGTAATATATCTTTTAGCACTACTTAGCTTTTGCTTTTAATCAAAACACTGAGGGAGAATTTCATGTTTATTTAAAGTAGTAATTTAAAATAAGGACAGATTAATTGTCAGACAAGTGACTTTTAAACTGATACCTGTGCCATAATGCCTACTAATTAGTCATATAATGTCATATTAAAGAATAAAAAGAAGGAGATTAGTGCTCTCCCTGTGGAGAAGGGACAACTGATACCCGTTAATCAATTTAACCCCCTAACCATGCATTTAATTCTCAGCCTTTGCACAGGGTACTAGTGAGCAGCTGTGAGCCTCAAGGCCTAGTGGTTCTGACTAATTAGTCCCACTGAAGGCTTTCAGGCTATTCAGGAGGGCTTAATTTAGGTTCAGGGGTTTTGTTTCAAATAGCTGTTTACATAAAGTGGAAAAGTCCATATCCTGGTTGCCTTTTAGAGTTTAGAAAATATGCTGTACTTGTCTTTTTGATACAGAAAGGGAGCTTAGCCTTGAAAACCCTATTGCAAGAAAAGCTTGCCTAAAATGTGGGATAGTCCTTTGCAAGGATGAAAATGTATATAACCAATAGTTCTTTGAATCCACCACTCAAGTCATGGCTGATAGCCTACCTTTGCTGTAACATGTTATGCAGTGTTAGCAACAGTATAAGTTTCTAGTGAGGTTCGAGTTTTGGGGTGGCAGTAAAGGCCCTGGCCTACTTTTGCCTCTCGGGAAGAATTGAACAAGTTCTGCATGGTGTAGTCATGGTAGGAGGGAAGATGGGATGAAGGTGGTAATTAAACCTAGTCCCTGTGTAATAAATCTGAGAGGAACATGCATTCTTAGCAAACAGGCAGATTCAGTGCATGATTGGATGCATTACCATAGCCCTGAGCAATAGAAGGTGACATATTTGTACTTGATGAAATTTGTTTTGTTATGAATATAGGTAACTTTTTTCCCCTCAGCATTTCTACATACTTGTCAAATGCAGTTTAATTTTTTTGGAAGGAAAACTCTAATAATATCATATTCAATCAATCATAGTCTTGAAGATACAAAAATAGATTTCCTTTGCTAAAGGAGCCTACTTGGTGTAGCAGCAGGTTATTTGAACCTAGCTGCCCTGTTTTTATAGGTTGCTGTTTTTTTCCACTTGCCTATCATTAAATTGTGAAAGAAGCATTGTGCAGAGAAGTAATGTTTTTTTTTTTTTTTTTTTTTTAGATCAATTGATAAAGTTGGATGATATTCTTGGTCATGCTGTTCTACTGTTTATTAGTTCCTGACATAACCTATTTTTCTTTACTGCTTGAACCCCGCTGTCATATAGTGGCTGCTGATAGAATTAATAACAACAATTCCTTTCCTTTATTTTCAAATAGTTATTCTCCTTAATCATTTTGAGGCTTCTTCATAATTGACATTTATATATCACATGAGCCTCTTCCTGCTGGCCTGTAGTTGTGTTGTATAATGCATTATAATCTTGAATCATACAGCTCTGTTCCTCTCATCATTTTTGCTGGCTGTTGTCTTTTATGTTCAAGGTTCTTGTGCCTTTCTTGCACAGCTCTGCAGAGTTCTGAGATTTTTGTTTTCCCTCATTTACTTCTTGCATTCATCTCTGTTGCTTTCCACTCAAAGCACCACGGTTATGTAACACTGGCTTTCTCTTACCTCTTCCCCCTCATTCCTTTTGCCGTTTTCCATATCTAAATCTTGATGCGTCTCCATCAGCACTCTAATCGCTTTATCAGAACCCTATTAATAGTAATTCACAGGCTAGTTATTAAACTAGGTTTTAAAAATATGCAGAATAAAATACTACTCCTGTCTTCTTTCTTTTGATCAAATAACTATATTTTTCTAATGTTTTCTCATACTGTTAAAATGTTCTTCACTCCTTAAATCTCATCCTCAACAACCATGACCTACTGCTCTTCTTTAATCTTTTTTTTCATTCCACTGTAAGCTTCAGTAGGCTCAGTCAACAACATTTTTATTTATCTGTAAAATTCTAACATTTTAGCATACCATGGAAGCTATAAACATTACCTTCATTCATGTTCTGGTTATGTCAGAATTTGCTTTTAAGGTTGAAAACTGATTGAGGTGGGCTGCATTCCTCTAGGGATTTGTTACTAATCCTTTAAAAGGCCATTTCAAATATTTTGTTTTCTGAAAGTATAAATTACTCCAGACAATTATGCTTAAAACTGTGATTCAGTAAATTTTCTTGAAGAAGTTAATAACTCACCTAAGACTGGTGCTATTTAAATATCTGCCTTGAGTGTGCCTATCATATAGGATATCTCAAAAGCTTTGTTTTAGATGTTTAAATACATGTCAAGCTGCTGAACGCTTAGGCTATTAGCTACAGATTTTCTGAAGAAGCCACTATTCGGGAAAACAGTCTAATATTTTCACCATTTCTTTTATCCATAACCTGTAAGAGTATGCATTTCATATTTTTTCTCCTGTTAATTTTGTATAGACAGATATTAAATACAGTTTTCGTGCTTGAAAACCAAAGTTAGTGTCTACAGTGAGTACTTTGAAACTTACATTTGTTTTGAAACTATTTCCTTTGAGTTTTCTCTTCATTCACAGATACTGTTGTATTTTAACATAGAAATGTGCACACGCAAAAATAGGAAACATTGCTAACTGAAAGTTTATGTAAGAGTAAGTACGCAAGCCTGAGGAATGGAATTTTTCCAGGCCCTGTTTTTGGGAATCTCTGCAGCGGCTGTTGAATGATACCAAAGTTTTCAGCATGGTTGTTTACAAGTTGCCAATGCCATTTTCACTACAACCAGAATTAAAATCCAATTGGGAAGGTATAGGAGTGGCAGAGATAATGGAAATTTCTCATAATTTTGCACTGTGTGTTCAGCAGCCATGCTCTGAAATGGGAACTCAGAATACAGATGGTAATGGTAGCGTTAGTTCTTCGTCTCAGGGAAGAAAAAGTCTGAGTGATAGTTTTCGGGTCCGATACCACTGTACATTTAAGGATGTCCTGGGACACTGTTTTCTGTGTAATGCAGTTCATCTACAGTAGGATGTAATGTTAGAATTGTTAAGGTATGCTTTATGCAAAGAAGTCAGAACAATTATAGAAGAAGAGTGCGCTGCTCTTCAGTTTAAGGTTTCTTTGGCTTCAAATTTAAAGCCAATGGTTTTTCTTATCTGAGGAATGTAAAATTTTGTCACCTTCCTGTCAAAGGGAGTACATTACTCCATCACTCAGAAAAAGACAGTTTTATTGGTAACAAAAGGTGGAAGTTTATTTTTGGGGAAAGGTAATGCTTGGTGTTTTGACATAACTTTATATTAGTGAAAAGCAATAGAAAGAGATTTTTAGGTCATCAAGCAGTGATGTCATGTTGATTGCTGTGCCAAGTAACTCATGGCTTTCTGATAAACAAATAGTTGGAGATATGTTTTGTAGAGTATGTGACTGATTCACATTTATATGGGAAGGTAAAAATATATCCCAGGTGTTTTTGAAAATACTGGATTAGTTCCAGTTGATTGTTCCAACCAGAATCATCGCTCACTGAGGCTTCGTTGTCCGGCCGCACGTTCTGGTTCCCTGAGCAGCGTTCCTTCCAGCTCAGCACACGCTTCATTCGAAGCCTGCGGGATCACCAGTCCTTTTTCTTCTCTTTGTAGGAGGAGATATTTACTGCTTTCCACTGCAAGCATGCTACCTTTCACACTTAATACTAATTTACTTAGCTTTCCGTTTGAATAAAGTGTATTTTGGAAAGAGGATATGGATAGACAGTTTTTAAGTATGAGTTTATTAAATTTGATTTGTATAATTATTTTCCCATTTATGCTTAAAAATAAAATAATTTATATTGATCTGTACGTTTAATGTACTTCTAAACAACTCATTGTAAGTAGTTGTTTCATTTGGATTTAAATTTCCACTCTTTCTTCCTTATGCAAGTAAAACATGACAGTAATGTATTATTGTAACAACTTGTAATTGGAAATGTCTGGCCTTTCTGTAATTTTCCAAACTCAACATTGTACAAAAAGTTGGATTGTTTTAAATGGAGTGAAATAGACTTGTTTCAATCCAAATGTTTAACACATTGAAATACCAACAACAGAAGTAAGGTAACTTAGCTACTTTATAATGACTCTTTATTCTATTGTTAATATTCTCTAAATTATTAGCATTAACTAAATAATTAGAGTATTAACTTCAAACTTATTCCTGAGCTGATGTAACCCTCCAAAAAATACCTAACATTTAGATTCCTGAGGGCAGTTGTGATATTTCATTCACCCTTGCAGATAAACACATTTAGAATCATCTTAAAGTAGGAATTTGGTGAGGTGTTTCACATCCTTGTATTTCTCCTTTCCACTTATTCTTGTTTTCAAAATGTATTTAATGTTATTTCTGTGAGATGTAGCAAAACTATCACAAGCAAAAGCCTAGGAATGCTGTTGGCTGTCACAGTACTGTGCTTCTGTTGCCTCAGAGTTGAGGAGTGCTGCTAGAGAAGAGAAAACCCTAGGCTCTATTTGCTGTTTCTTTGGCTTCCCTACAGTCCCGAGGAAATGCAGATCCTTTTTCTCTTCCCTCAACATCTTTTAAATGTTTGAACATGCAGTTGTTCAAGATCAGGTTGAGTCTCACACTGAATCTGGAGTTGGAAATGAAGTAGAAGTCAGTATTCTTAAGCATGGTAAGAAGTGGGTTTAAGTCCAAAATAGTGTGTAGGCAATCCCTCTGAAATACATGCATAGAATGCGTAACGTTGGTTTTCATGACTAAATGTTTTTTTAAAAAGAACAACCCAAAGGAAAGGTATGCTTAGGTGTATCTGTTCATGAATGAGGAGTATGATGATCCAGGAGGATAGTCTGTATTTGGTTTGACACCCTTGACTGCTGTTCCTTGGCCATTGCTCTAGCAATGTCAGTCTTCTCTGAGTTCCCTCTGCACCTGCCTGACCTCATTGCTTTATGCATCCTTCAGTTTACTATGATCATCTCCAAGCAGCTTGTGGCTTCAAGATCGTCACATCCCAACTTCCAAAGACGAGCTTGCCTTCAGATCTGTTTGTGGCTCTGTCTTGCTGTTGAGCTCTTGTTCTCTGTATTATCCCAGTGCAGGAAATATCTCCCAACGTTACTGCAACCATTTCAAAGAAAAAATAATTAATGGAGTAGGCTTCATTACCTCAGTATTCGTTTTTGAAACGTAGTGTGATTACTCACTGTGTCATAGTTAATTTGCAATATTAATAAAAGATACTCCTGTAATTTCATTAATCTTTCAGGGAAAATACTGTTCTGAATTTACCAGTTTGGTGGGGGATACTGTAATTTTTATTGAATGAGGTTTGGTTTCAGAAGCCAGCGCTCTAGATACTGCCATCTCACAGTACTTCAGTATCCACTAAAATCAGATGAGATACATATCTTGCTGGAGAGCGGAGCTGGGGGAAAGAAAAATAAAACCAAACATTTTTTATCCTCAGGCAGTAGGTGATGTTCCCAGTGTTTTATGCAAATGTCAGCCTCTTACATAGCTCAATATAAATGTTGTTATTTTAAATTTATATTCTGGCCACACTTAATGAATAACCAGGTTAGGACTTATACATGCTAACTGCTGGACAAACCAGTAACATGTATTTGTGTAATGAGGGTTCACTGTAAAGCTATGTCTGTTGAAAATAAACAGTCCGTCCAAAAGCAATTTTAAAGAGTTGCATTTAATTTTGGATTAAGAAACTAAAGAATGACTCTTACAGTTGCCTGTAACAGATCACTTTAAAAGTGATCACTTCAGAGAGCCAGTCTCTCATAGTATTTCCTGAGAAATGTAATTTTATGGACTAAAACAAAGCTGTTGTTAGTATCTATGCAATGCAGTACCTGCCAATATTTTTTTAATTCATACCAGATAGAATATTTAAATATCTATGAGATGCCATCATCTTTGTAGAAGTCTTTTTGCCTAAAAACTTAGTTTTTTTTGACCTAGTCATTTATGTCTGGATATGTTGTAGAATAAGGAACAGAAGCAAACAATTTAAGCCAATGTAATATATTGTTCTTGTTTTTCTCCCTTGTTTATTTAGTTTATTGCTATATTGCTATAATACTTCAGTTAGCTTCTACTCAGTTGACTAATACAAAAGTATTGTGTAAATTGAATGTGGCTATACGTGGGTTACATCTTGTAGTACAAGAGACAGGTACCAGATCAGTCTGGATGTGAGGTATTTTTTAATCTCTTTTTTTTGGGGAAAGAGGCAGACATAGCTTAAAACTCAAGGCTGTCTGTGGTTAGTCTAGATTTTTTTGACTGTACACATACAGTAAATTACTAGTTTCTGACATCTCCTGGTAGTGTTGTAACCAGGACAGAAATGTGATGTAATTCATGATATCTTAGCAACATAAGATACTTCAAGGTTATCTTTCTAAGTGGAAAAATGTTTCATGGGTGCCTGCAGCTAAGTTTAAAAGGCATGACCCACAATTTCTTTTAAGATTTTATAAACACTTTGTATTTAAAGTGCAACTTGTTTTATCCAGAAATATACCTCAGTACCAGAAATAATGAAAGATTAATTTATCATTTTTTGTCTGTTACTAGGAACAGAAACTCCAATGCCACTTAAAGGAGAGACACAAAAGTATTTCTTGACATAATGGTGTAAACTGGAGAAAGAAGTAGTAAAATAATAAAAACAACAAAACAACCCTCTTTTTAGGGAATATCACAATAGTTTCATAGGTGGGGTGATAGCGTCTAGTGCTTTTCTTGTGCCCTCCTGTTTTCCAGCGTGTGTTTAGAAGAAAACATAGATGCTTGTCTTCATGGGGAACATGTAGGGGAATTTCAGGTTCTACTGATCCAAACTGAGTGCCTTGCTTATCTCTTTTTATGATACCTGAATTATTGGAAAGAACTGGACCTATTCCCAGCTTAATATTTGGAAGCATTGAACACGTCTTAAAATGTATTTCCATAAACCTGTAGTCCTGGGTGGGCGTTAATCATGTTCCAACTATTCATTTTTCTCCTTAGGGTACAGATATCAGCTCACTTATAGGAATGTAACACCTCTGCTGTCTGCAATTTTTGGTTATAAAGGTGACATCATTTTAAAGAATTTATGAAGGTGTGCACAGTTATGACTGTGCAAAGTTATGGCAGGATTTAAGTAAAAAGAATATATTTTTTTATCCTGAACCAGAAGTTGAGTACTCAGTTGTTAGAAATCAACAGCTGTTGTAAATAAAACTCTTCATAACTGTACAAAGAACTACTTTGTGAGTCCAAAGTGATGCAACTCTATTCTCAAATTCTAGTGTTTCAGAAATACCAATTTAATGTAGTCTTGGCTCTAGTGCTTTCTGCCAAAGCAGAATTCAAAAGTAAAATTTCTCTTCTTAGTTGACAGTTTGGGGGAAATCTGAAGAAACAAGCACAGCATTACTTCATTAGTTATTCCATGCCTTTGGTTATGGCTGCAACATCTGTAAAGGAAGTTTCAAAATACTTGCTTTTTAAAATGCACTACTCTTGCAGGCTGCAAAGCTCAGGAAATTGGATGTTCTATTAGGGCCGGACTAGGATACAAAGAGAAAAAATACTCTAAAAATAAGAGACAAATGGAGTTCTTTATTAACAGAAGCTAAAGCGTCTTTTTCACTCTCTCTGAGAATCTGATTTGTCCCATTTTTTTCCTTGAAAATTATCTGCCGTCTATGAGAACAAGTAAACCCAATTGGTTATGTTAGTTAAATGGCTCTACGCAGGAAAGCTACTTCATAGAAAATTCTTTGATTCATTTAGATATTTATCCTGTGTAACATGATGTCCCACTGTGTCATTGTGTGCTCTTGCAATAGTATTTTAAGTCTGCTTCTTACCCGTGTTTGGTTTGAGTTTTCTGTGTTCAGAAAGGATGAACTCAAACTGGAACCTAAGACAGGGAAATGGTGAGCCAATCTTACGAGAAGAAAATCAGAGGAGATTAGTTAGTTGATTTCTAACAGCTACAAGAACACGAAATCCAGGAGGGTGGTTAAAAAAGGAAAAACTTGCAATCTTACACTTGCAATCTGTAAGTGTGTCAGTGAATCTGAATTCAAGGGCAACTCAAGTGCAGGAAGAGTTAGGTATGTACTACTCATGGCTGTGTTTAACTTGAGAATTAGAGAAAGATTTCTAACTGTTAGAGCAACAGAGATACCGAGTGTCTTTCTAATCAGTATAAACAAAACCACAGAAAAATTCCACCACTTTCTGAAAAATTAAGTTAAAAGTAGTGGAAATACTACTGGTAAAAATGGATCACTCATTTTCTTTTGAAGAATAATTATTTGCAGGAACCACCTAACACTGATTTTTTAAAGCTGTAGTTTTGTTTGTTAGCGTTTTATTAATATCTTGTATATCAATTACGACAGTAACTTAGTTCTTATGTTAAAATATTAAGCTCTTCAATAAAAGAATGGACTAGAGATCTAGTGTTCTAAAAATATGCGTTAAATGCTGTATTTGTGAAATTGAAAATGAACAGGACCTTCTTCTTCCTCTCCCCCCAGGAGGTCAGTAGTATTTGTACCCATTATAGCAGCTTTCCTATTTAAATGCATATTCCATTCTATTTTCAATGCTTCGTATATTATACCAACACGAAGTTTTAAGGCAAGAAGAAACACAATTCTTGCCACTGCAAATTTAGCATTCATCTAATGCTATCTTTCTTTGAACCTTCATGTCTGTTTATTTCAGTGCTCAAATTCTTGTAAAAATAATTGTGGCACAGTCCAAGAAACTGGAAACATGATTTCATATAACTGTTCTTTTAAGTAGCATCGTGAAATAATTAGTATGGCGTACTTTAATTGGTCGCATCCTGTTGAGTTTTTATGGAAGATTTGAGTTAGAACGAAAGCATGGAACACAAGTTGGTTAGTTCCTATAACACAGTGCTGTCATCTTTTGGGGGTTGGGAGGAGAAGCAGCTTTGTATATCTAATTGCAGATCTAGTGTATAATAGGTGTTCTATTTTTTTATTTTTTTTTAACCAAATATCCCTTCAGGATGGATTTTTGACAGGAAAATTACATGATTGGTGCCCACTGTAAGATTGGCATTGATAATCGAAGCTGCTTATTCTCAATAAAGCACAAATGCAGCTTAAATAACTAGGCTAAAATGAAAGAGACTTTAAAATAAAAATAAAAATGTATAGATATGTGGGAAGATTATAACTTAGTTGTCAAGGCCATTATATCCCTCAGGCAGTTGTCGCTAAATCTGTGGTTAATGCTTACTATGTGCCAGTCAACTAATCATAACTTTGTCCCTTTCCGCTTCAAGCAATTTTATGAATTTTCCTAGAGACAGGCTGCTTTATAAACACCAGATTAAATATATATATAAAATAATTGACATTTCCATCATTTTAATTCCTCTGATGTTACCAATCAATGAAATCTCAAAAGTATATGAGCGTTCCTGGAGTTTTCTGAGAACTTGACCTTACCTAAGGACTTTGCCCCCTCAAGAATCTTGAGTCTGTTTTCAAGAAAATTTAGAGGTCAGTCTTCGAACTTTTATTCTGTATGGTACTTTCAGTTAGTGTAAAGTGACTTGAACGTCAGTATGGAAGGTATGCATACAATATATCTGAAAATGGTATTTCATTTATTTGTGATGTGGGCCTGGCTGATGGAAACAACAGAAAGGCTTAAAACTGTATTGTGTACTAGCTGGCTGGTAGGATCTGTGAAAATACAAACCTTAGACACGTACTATCACATACACAAACTTGGGCTTTTGAAAGAATTCTTAACTATCTTTATACACATTTTACTTTGAACTTGGGATTTTTACATTTCCAGAGTGATGTACAGTTCGTTTGGGCTTTCTAGCCTTTTGTTTCATAGAATCAGAATGGTTTGGGTTGGAAGGGACCTTAAAGATCATATAAATCCAACCTGCCTGCCATAGGCAGGGATGCCTCCCACTAGATCAGGTTGGCCAAGGCCCCATCCAGCCTGGCCTTGAACACCTCCAGGGATGGGGCATCCACAGCTTCTCTGGGCAACCTGTTCCAGTGCCTCACTACCCTCTCAGTGAAGAATTTCCTCCTAATGTCTAGTTTAAATCTATCCTCTTTTATTTTAAGACCATTCCCCCTTGTCCTATCGTTATCTACCCGATTAAAGAATCCCTCTCCATCCTTTTTATAAGCCCCCTTTAAGTACTGAAAGGCTTCAATGAGGTCTCCTGGAAGCCTTCTCTTCCGCAGGCTGCACATCCCCAGTTCTCTGAGCCTTTCTTCATAGGAGAGGTGCTCCAGCCCTCTGATCATCTTTGTGGCACTTCTCTGGACTTGCTTTAACAGATCCACATCTTTCTTGTGCTGGCGGCTCCAGACTTGGATGCAGTATTCCAGGTGGGGCCTCATGAGGGCAGAGCAGAGGGGCACAATCACCTCCCTCTCCCTGCTGGCCACCCCTCTGGTGATGCAGCCCAGGATGCAGCTGGACTTCTGGGCTGCAAGCATGCACTGCTGGCTCATGAGCCTTTTTGTCCACCAGAACCTCCAAGTCCTTCTCTGCATAGCTGCCCTCAATGAGTTCTTCTCCCAGTCTGTGTTCGTGTCTGGGGTTGCCCTGACCCAGGTGCAGCACCTTGTACTTGGACTTCTTGAACCTCGTTAGGTTCACATGGGCCCACTTCTCCAGCCTGTCCAGGTCCCTTTGAATGGCATCTCCTTCTTTGTTATCAATTGCACCACATAGCTTGGTGTCATCTGCAAACTTGCTGAGGGTGTACTCAATCCCATCGATTGTGGGATTGTTTCTGTGTCTTTCCTTGTGAGGTATGTAAGAAATAAGTAATGGTATAAACAAAATAAGGCTCTTTATCCCTGTCTAGGCATTGTTACCTTTGGAGAAAGATCAGAAGTTGCTTGTTTGAGGGCAGTGGAGTTGTATGAGGGAGTGGTTCATCACAAAAGTTGTGAGACTAATTTTATACATGGCAAAGTTAAATATAAAGAAAGAAATAAGGAAAATAGTAATTTAAAATTGGGTCAATTGAGATTTAATTGAGTCAATTGAGATTTAAACCTACAAAAGTTTAGGTTGCACCCTATCTCTAATTCAGAGTTCTTGGGTACCCAGTTTGTCGTCTTATTATCCTGTATTGTATGTCTGTCCAAATTATCATAGTATTTCCAGGCTGCTCTGAGCTCACAGTTTGAATTAGGCTGAACTTGAGTGTCTTTCTAAAAGAGTATCTTTTTTGCTTGTAACTCTTCTTTCATCCCCAGTGCTTTTGTCTTATGTTGGCTCAGAATTTCAGATTGGGTAATGCGTGGTCAAGGTGGTTAAAAATATTTAATATAAAAAGTAGCTCTGGTTTTCCTGACACAAGAACTGTAAGAAACACTTGGGCATTCCATGTATTTCTACATCCGTGGTACTGTTTAACAAGTCACTAAAAAGAGCTGATAGTACAAGCAGAATAAAGCAACTTCGTGGGTACTGGAGAAGTTAGGCTTACTCCATAGGCTTTGCATGAGTTGTTGAACTTCCCAAAAGGTTGAATGAAGTTGATCATGACTTTGTGTTATAAATCAGAGCAGTAACGGTTTTGCCAGAGATGGCCTGATGACTGCAGAGTATCTATAGAATTGGTTTTCATAATTACATGTATACATATTCATGTATGTATAAATTTGCATCCATTTTTATATTGGTATATTCATGTGTATGATCTAGGAACATGGCAGTTTATTTCACTATTATAGGTTGCATTTTGAAAAATGCTTTTGAATTTATTCACTTGGGAGAGCCTTCCACACAATGAAATACAGTAAGGGGCTTTTTTTCCACTTAGAAATGTGTTAATAGCTATTCTTATTAAAATACTGTACTATAGGGTAATGGTTTAGTAGTTGTATTGCAAAACTCTGTAATTACCTGGCAGGGATCTAATAAGAAAACTTTGCATTTTTATGTTGTAGGCTCCCGTCTTCGTCAAGAAGATTTCCCACCTCGAATTGTTGAACACCCTTCTGATTTAATTGTTTCAAAAGGAGAACCAGCAACTTTAAACTGTAAAGCTGAAGGAAGACCAGCCCCAACCATTGAGTGGTATAAAGGTGGGGAAAGAGTGGAAACTGACAAGGATGACCCTCGTTCCCATCGGATGCTGCTGCCCAGCGGATCTTTATTTTTCTTACGCATAGTTCATGGGCGCAAGAGTAGGCCGGATGAAGGGGTCTATGTCTGCGTGGCAAGGAATTACCTTGGGGAAGCTGTAAGTCATAATGCATCGCTGGAAGTGGCAAGTAAGTGCTTTTTTTTTTTTTTTTTTTTTCTTTTTCCCTACTCTTCAGTAGCAGCCCCTTACTTTGATGTTATTCAAAGATTAAAGTACAAAAAAAAAAAGTGGGCTGCCTATGAATCATTAGCACTAAAACAATGAATGAACTATATGGTTAGTCTTATTACATGCATTTTAATAGAGTTAAGAAAATAGAAAGATGGAAGAGGTATCCTATCACTTTATAAATTAAGATATTTCTGTATGCTTGCACACATCTTCATGCTTCCATGGAATTATGATTATTAGATGTGTTTGTTAGATTTTGTATAATTAATTTCAACTTACAGATGTTTTTTCCTCTCCAAATACCCATGCAAAACACCACATGTAAGAGGAGGCAAGGCAGCCAGGATTTTATCTACCAGGGTACATTTGGAATTGTTGCGCAAATAAACACTCAAAAAAAAAAAAAAAAAAAAAGAAAAAGAAAGTGTATTTAGAAACACAAAATAATATTTTTTTGCTCTAAAAGAAGTGGTCTACAAACAGTCTCTTTAGTTATAAGTATTTGGTCTAAAGGAAAGAACAGTCAAGTGTGTTCATGTCACTTTGTATTCCTTATCTCTTCCTGTATGCTCTTTAAAGTCTCCTCATTTTAGAGGAAGAGAGTGTACATGAAAGGGTTTTGAACATGCCATATGAAAGGCCATGTGTAGGTCACAAAATGTCAGTTTTGGGATAGTTAAGTATGAGAGGAAACCTTCCAATCCAGAAGTTAGTTATCTATCTAAAGTTGCTTTTCTAGGCTTCCTGTGTAACCTATAGCGATTCATCTGTTGTGTTGAAGAGCCAGTTCAGAACTGGGTCAATCACTGTCTGAAAATAGTGATCTCTCTGACTAAACAATTCATATTAGGAGTCTAGTCAGAGCTGTCGGTCAACTTTTAGGCAAGCTAAGTAAGATGCCACTGTTGGTGTATGACTTCTGAAAATCTAGCCCATCTGATAAACCTTAACTCCCACAGGAGGTGAAGAAAATGGGCTATAAAGTTGTTCGTTTGTTTGAGCCCTTTGCCTAGCCTTGCCCACATTCAGAGAGTACTTCATAATGCTTCTACCAGAAGGATCTCCAGCGTCACGTATAACACACTAAATGGATGTGATTAAGACCTATGACCATGTTGTTTCCTTGTTACTGCTTTAGCGATAAAAATAATTGGTGCTTGGCTAATTGGAAGTATGTTTATCCAGCAAACGTATAACCTTTTTAAACTATCTGTTGATCAGTTAAAAATGCTATATACAGTATGTTGTAGGTGTACATGTGTTTTACTGGGCCTCCATGTTTAAGAGATTCTGATTTTATCTGGATGCTGTTATTTACTTTGTACCAGTGCTTGTTGATTCTTAAATGAGTTTTAACGTTTTGTCCGTGGCCACTGCTTTGTTGCATGCTTATTTCATACTCTGTGGTTTATGATGTGCCTAGAAGTAATGTCTGAAATACATGTAGTGTTTCTGCATTGTCCATGAGGTAGACTTCAGTAGTTGATACACAATTGCACATATGAATTCCACTGTTACTAGATGGGTGTGTAAGCTTTGCCTTAAGTCATCTTCATGTGATTACAGTAAGAGTCTTACTGACAAGGTCTGCATACAGAATACTGATATGACCAGTAGTTTTTTTTTTTTCTTTAAGAGGCTCTACCTCTTAAAAGGCAAAAATAAAATGAGTATCTTCAAATAGACAAGGCAAAAATAAAATGAGTATCTTTTCAAATGTGTGCCACCTAACAGTAGTATAATGTTAAATTGCTAGTCCAGTTCAAAAGTGCTCTCATTTTGAGGTCTAGTGTCAGAAAATACACACCAACACCATTGCAAGGGAAAGTAATTGCTCTCTTTAGTTGGAAGTAAGATTTGTAGGTTGGTAACGGTATAACAGTACATGATTTTAGTTGTTTACCAGCGGATTATAGACAAAGAATTTTAACAGAAAAGCTTATGATTTTAATGGAAAAGGTGATGTGGCACTGCAAAAGCACCAAAATATTTCAGATAGCACAGAAGAGGTGAGGAACAAGAAGAGTTGCAGGTTGGTGGAATAAATTTACATTAAATTCAAAATCTGTGGTTTATAGCTTTTATGCTGTCATCGTTATAAGATGTAGTTATATTCATAGTGGATTGTTACAAATCAGTAAGCTGTTTTGATTAACTTCTCAGTACACCTGTTTTGAACATAACAGCATTTACAATTCTGTGCATGTAGTCATATACAATTGCAGTTTTAGAAATCCTTATGTTGTAGTTTACTCTGTAAACATTCAAAAATATGTTAGATTTATTTCCATTTACAAAATACAGAATATCATTTGGAGTAATCATTTGGTTGTGCTTTGCTGCAAGTTTAACCAAAAAACATAGGAAACAAATGTTTTGTGAGAGCTTAGCAGTTAAAGCACTAGAGGAAGCAACTCCTGTCTTTACCACTTTATATTTTATAATGTGATAGGGAATTTAGCATGACTTTTTTTTTTTCTGTCACCTATTAGAGTAACAATTTCAATTAGGTTGATGGACATGTGGATTTGACTTCTGATTTAGGTCAATACTAAAAATTTTCATGTCCTTTACTCCTTTGTGAAGCTCATTTTCTAAGCAGTTCCATCACTCATCGTTGAGATAGGCAATACATTCTCTATGTGGACTGTGTAACAAGGTGAATGTGTCCTTTAAGTAGGACGTGCGTTGATTCTGCAGTTATAAAGCAAGAAAAGTAGAGAGATCTCACACCAAAAATTAAGCAAATACAGAATATTAAAATCTGCTTTATCTCCTATAGTGAAGCTATGTGTGTTTAAGGAACTCTTAAAAATAAATAAAATAAAAGCTTTAAATGTGATAGCCACAATGGAGAAGACACTAAAATCCCCAGTAAATTGTAGCAGTAGAGAAAAAAAATCCCTCTGCTTTGTCCTTTTTCTATTCAGCAGAAATAGAAAAGTCACTTTCTTTGTCGACTGGACTGAGGTGTTCATGTCATTTAATCCAAAGCATGCTGCGTTTTCTTACACTGATGTGTATCTCAGTCATGACACTATAGTCCTTAATAGTATTGAACAAGACTTAAATGCCATCTATAATAATCAGAAAATCGAGTTAAGTAAGAGTTTTTTAAAGAGTTTTCTTATTCTGTTTCTGCCTCTTGTGGCCTTTGCAAAATATTTGAAGATCCCATGTATCTACTTATGGCATCATGGATTTGTTATATACTCAATAATATTTTTGTTTTTTTTTTTTCAAGTTGCATTTCCTCCAGTTTCTGTGGTTATTTCCTTGAAGCTGTGTCTGTACCAACTCCCAAAAATGCTTTAAAAGCAAGATGATCCTGTATGATACAGTGGTATCTTTCTTAAATCTACCCAACCAGTACTTGAACCCACGTGAACTGTATTCTATTCAATTATATTACAGGGGCTGTAGTTTTCCCTGATAGCCACCCAATATTTCAAGAATTAAAATTTCTCACGCACTTTAGAGACATGTAAAAGTATTCTAAGCTATGCAGCATGTCAAAAATCACTTTTTAACTTGATATTAAATGACATTTTCTGTGTAATTTAGATGTGTAAGATCTTCATAAATGGAAGGATCTAAATTTGCATAAATATGAACTCAGCAAAAAGCTAAATTACAAGTCAAGTAAAGTGATGTAAGTTGTGTTTAGGTTGAGGATTTTTTTATAGTTGACTGGTTTCATCTTTATTTGAAATGTTACTCCCACGTAATTTATGACATGGAGGCTCACTGTGTATGTTCAAACTTAATTTGCAGTAGAATGAAGCTTCAATATGGTAGCACAAAAAGGGTGTGTGATGGGATAATCAGATAACAGCCTGTCATCCTTTACACGCTTAGCCTGCTACAAGTCCGTTTGCCTCCCTCTTCTTGACTTCCTGAACTCAGCTCTTTGATCTCTGGAGACCTACTTAAATTAGCTGCCTGTTTTGTTTTTGAGGAATGTAACTGGTTTCAGATTACTACCTACAAGTGACACATTCTACAGTTATGAAAGGTCCTAACAAACCTCATAAAGGGCATGTCCCTGTCAAAATTAAACTAGGTAATTCTCCCTATAAATGTCACCTTTTACAGGTGGGAGCACAAAATGGAACTGTGCTTGAGACAATTTTGGCTATCACATAAATAAGAGGGAGTCAAGTCATTTTTCACAGCAGAGAAGCCAAAGATGTTTTGAAAACTGTGAAGTTGTACATCAGCAAAATGGAAGGTGACTGCAGGGGCTTCATATTCTTGAATCTTTCAAGATTGTCTGATGAATGCATGTATATGATCAAGATCAAATTCAGTTATTGGCATGTGATAGCTTTCCTTTTATACTTTTCTCCCATTACTCCTTTTTAAGGAAAATGATATCTGTGAATCACATGGATGTGTGTTTTGTAGCATTATGTAGAAGTTTAGCTATATCAAGAGAGGCAACAATATTTGCAGGGATATATTCATCATTCTTTTTCCACTCCAAAGTTTTTGAGGACCTTTTGAAAAATCAAGTGCAAATGAAGTTTGTTTTGTTTGCTGCTCAGTGACTTCTTCAACTCTTATTTTAAATCATGTTTCTCTGAGAGAAACTTCTTCCACTTTTGCCGTGAAAGTTCTACAGTAAGTTTTATTGCAACACTTGAATTTTTTCCATTGATATATGGACTTGTTTCTCAAAAGTAATGCTTTTGCAAAAGTATTTGTAAAGTAAGTACACACGTATGTAACCTCTAACCTAAGTAGCGGCGTATTTTATGCTACATAAGCTGTTATTATCAATTTACACTGGATAATAGTCCAAATGCTTTGTCTGTTAGATCCCAGCAGAGTCCCAGTTTGTATATTTACTGTACTGTGACTTAAAAAAAATAATAATTAAAAAAAAAAGAGTCACAAAATGTGACTCAACAGCTGTCTGCTCAGTGATTCTAAAACAGTAGTATCCTTCTTTCCTTCTTGCAGTGAGAAGTCAAATATGTGGTATTTTTTTTGTTTTTGTTTTTTTTTTTCCCCAAAAAGTCATATGTTCTTGTATGTATGGTGTTAGGTAAAGTTATTGAATGCGCCATCCATCACTGCTATGGTACAGCACTGTTTTAAGCCCAGCTGAAATTAATGAACAAATCTGCAGACTTTGTTTCATGAGCTGTTATCTCTTGCTGGTAAACAAGTGACTTTTGTATGCACATAGGCATTCAAATTAATGAAGATGGATTTCAACTTTAGGAGAATCTCATTAAGCTCTATTCCTTTTTTTTTTCTTTACAGTGCTTCTTCACTGTAACATGCTACCTAAAATACGCTTCTGTGGGACAGTGATTCATCAAATCGATCCTTCAGAAATATTTAACTGTTCATTCTAAATTAAAAAGCAAATAGTAATAAACTGTCATAACTAACTGTTCAAAGAATGTTTCTGAAATTGTCTCATGCTCCTTTCAGTTGAAAGGTATTTAAATAGAAAGTTCTATTTCCTTCCTTTGTTTTTTGCTTCAGACAAAGAAGCTTCAGACAAAGGGAGGATCTCAAAAAATTTGGTGAAGCTATGCTGTTGCTTACCACAAGTCATGACATTAACAAAAGTTGCTTGAGGCATAGAAGGTTTCATAACAGTAGTATTGCTAACGCTTATTAAAAGATTTATCAGCGGTAGATTTACCTTACTCTTACTATGCAGCTGTAGCAAGAGTTGAAAGCCTGGATTACTATAAACTGCCTCTGAGTCATATTTTAACAAAAGATGTAATGTCATTAAGAAGAAATATCTGCACAACTAAGTCAAAATTGCATGTCGGTGTGCTACTCTTTGTAATCTAGTTACCTCTACTCGAGGAAAGCAAGAACAATTTTTTTTTGCCTACTCATAAGTTTGGGTATATCTATTTCCTCTGGCATTACAGTCAGTTGAAGAACATTAAGAGATTGAATATTAATGTAGTTTAAGTCCCCCACCTAGTTTTTAAAGGCATGTGAACTCTTATTTTTACTCTTTGTTTATTCTGTTTCTTTCATTGAGCCCCTGGTAATTGAAGGCATTTATTAGTGCTACTAGGAAATCCCACTAAATGTTATTTCTAGGAAAACTGTTTTTCCTAATGAGACCTGAGAGTGAAAAAGAAGACATGGAAAAACTAAACTTATTTGAAACATCTTGTCAAACTTCTAGATCCTAGTGTGCATTTGTATGCTATTTCTGTGTTTCCGTTTCTCTGTCTGTTAAGCATAGTAGTATTACATCCATGAATGTTTGAGAAGTGAACCTTACACTTTTTTTCGCTAAAATGGTGTTGTCACATACTGAGTTAGACCTAATGAGGATAGCAGATGCTTTACAAAACTCCCATATTTTAAAGACTTTCCTGATTGTGTTTTCTCACACCTGTAAGACAGAGATTGAAAGATAAGGAAATCTTGTCCTGTTCAACCTACCTAAGGAATTAGAGAGGTTTTATACTCATATTTTGTATACATATTTCTACTCTGTACGTCTATTTGAGATTTCTGATATGAAACAAAAAAGGGCATGGAAGTGTGGCTACACAATTCCAACAGAACAGCAAAGGGAAATTCTTAAATATTATGGTGGCTGTTCTTAGATTCAATTGTATTATAATTACTATTATAATCATAGTTCAGTTAGAGAAATTGGTCTTCCATGAGCCTTCCACAGCTGTCCTGACATTCCTATCTGTCCTATTACATGGTTTAAAGGTAAAATAGTGACATATTTAAATACATACATATATTCAATTGTGATTCAAATTGGAAACAGAAAAAAATATTTCAGGAGATTATGAATTAAAATGAATTAAGTTGGTCTCCTTTACTGGGTGCAATTAGGACATAATTTTATATTGTCTTCAAGTTGGACCATCCCAACGTGAAGCCAATATGTTGTGTCTCTGTGTTCATGCTCTTTGTGAACAGAAGTAATCTTCATGCAAGAAATCCACATAGGGCCCACATCAAGTTTCAGAGAAGGGGTCTAAATCAATCTAAAATGGTTTTACTTGAGGAAACCAAGATATGAAATCCATTGCTTCCCACTGAATTAGATCACTTCCTCTTCTTTCACACAGAGAGTTTAGACAAGAGTTAGTTAAGACCAGGGAATTTGGCACGATTCTTTCACATACAGCTTTGTCATCTTTGTAACATAATCTTCAGCATATAGTAGGTAACTGTTAGAGTTCTAATAATGCATTGGTGTACTTTTAAAGTGATTCAGAAGGAGTAAGAATGGCATACAGTCAGTGCAGGTGTCTTACTGTTAAAACCACTTTAAGTTCCTCTGAATTCCCATAAACAGAGATAACCATCCTGTGAAGAGGATGGTTTCATCAGCATTATCATTAATCAATGTTGATAAAATGGAGTATTCCCTGTTGTTCTGAAATTCCTTTGGTGGAAAAAGAAAAGGTTGCTACAGAATCCAAAGATCAGCGATGACTTGTCTGTGCTTCATTTTGCTGTGTTATACAGAATATGAGCTGTTCAATTAGCTGGAAAATTTTCTCATTTCCCATTAATTTTAGGCAAGATAGGGTCTCCCTGATTTAATGCTAGCATTATTAGCTGAAAGTAATGCCATAGTGTCAAAATTCAAACCACTTAATTTTTATAAATGTTCTGTGTTTTAAACGATCCCAAATGTGCTGACACTGCTGTTTTAAAAGAATCAAGCAAACAATGGGTTACTCGCTTTTCAGTTGCAAGACAATGAACAAAATATTTTGGAAGCATATCAGAACTTCCATAATTTAAGACACCCATGGCCTGAGAGAAAAAATATGCCCTTTTTTAACCAAACCATTTTTTTTCATTTCTGTTTATTTGCATGATCAACAGATCTACTATACAAATGGCTGTATTGGATAATGGTCGTATATTTTCTATGCTTCCAACAGCTGCTTCATTTACTATATTTTCATGTATCTTACCAAAAGTTTAAGAATTTTGTTCTTAAAAGCTATGCTAAAATGATTTTAATTACTTGATATATTTGTATGCTGTTTTACAATTTGTACCTCACAAAATGAAATGAAAAAATACCCCCAGCTCAGCTTTTGTTGGCTACATTTCAGCATTTCTTATGGTATTTACTGCCAGTTTTAGAATGGTCTTTCTTGCTCTGTCCTGGGGAGGGGAGGGTCCCTAACTTGTCATAGGATTTTTGCTATTAAAGCTGTAGTCCTTACCATCAATTCATTAAACAACAGATTAACACAGCTGTAGCTCATGACGAGTTTGTTTGCTTTGCATTATCTTTGCAGTGGGCCAATAGGCACACGCAGTGGGGCAGGCTATGGCTTCCATTTAGTGCTTGATAAAGAAACCATACGTAGTTATCAATACTTTGACTATATACAGCAATTGAAATCACAGTTCTAGAAATGTTAATATATTTAAAATTGTTTCCATTCCAGCGATAATAGAAATAGTTTGTGCATGCAAGCTGTGTATAAATTAATACTCCTATGGCTTTATAGGTTGCTTCCATGCCAATTGTTTGAGATCGAATCTGTTATGTGGGATCCAAAACAAACACTTGTAGAGTGAAGATAGCTCAGATCTAGTTAGTTGTCTGGGACTCCCATGGTGGTACATCTATTCATGCCATGACAAAAGCAGGCCACTCTTTGTTTTTCCTTCCAGTGTGTGGACTCTGGGGGTTCCTCCTGACTTGCAGCAACATTGAGTGTGCCGGAGGCAAAGGACAGTGTAACCCTGGGAGGAGAGCCTACCATCAGGTTGTAGGCTACCGAACCTATGGGTTGGTTTGAGAGCAGGCTGGTACAGAGGGCCCTGCTAGGAAGAGCTGATTTCCTGCACTCACATGCTACATGGAGTACTTTGCAAGACGTATTGAAGGCTATGTATGTCAATCGTGCTGTTTATGTTGTTTATGATTTTATTTGGCAATGTCTTGTGTAAGTTGTGGATGATTTTGTTTTTAGTGTGTAATTAGTTTTAAGATACCATGAAAGTTCTGTGTTTTGGGGGGATTTTTTTTGAGTTTTTCATTTATAGTTTTGTTCAGGGCTAGGTTTCTTCAGGCCATAGTCCACTCTTGGGTCATGTGGGAGAGAAAAAAAAAGAACTGTTACGTTTTTTTGATATTACTTGGTGAATTTTTGATGATTCAGTCCTGCCGATACTCATGAAATAAAAGAATAAAATAAGGGATGTTCCTTACCAGAGTAATTGGATGTTCATTCTGTACAGGGGGAGCAAGTTCAATTTATATTTTGAGGAATAAAACAGGATACAGTTTTTTTTTTTTTTTTAAATAAAAAAGAGCTTGACTGAAGATGCAACGACTTAAATATGTATCCAAACTGACACAGTCGGCATGGTATAACTACATTCAGAAGTTATGTATAAGTCTTTAATTTAAGGAAAATTGTACGTGTGTTACCTAAAGGCAACTTTTATCTGGGAACATATAAATAAACTTTAAAGATCTGAAGGTTGTGTAATGTGCATACATAAGATCATTGTCTTATGATTTTGGTTGTTCTGTGCAGATATTTGGAAGCCCATACTGTTTATATCTTTCCCACTAGATGTGAAATGCTAAGCTTCAATGTATTTTGGAAACAGACTAAGAGGACTTATGTTGACACGTGTCCTCAGTAAACTTGAATTATAACTAATGGCATTGTCAAGACAGTTCACATATCAATGGTATTGTTATTGGGTATAATGATATGGACGCAAGGAATGGAAGCTTTTTCTAGATACTCATACATATGAGTCTTAGAACTACTGTGAAAGCAGAGCAGTAAGACACCTGTTCAGTGCATCTATCTACTCCTGCCAAGGTCAGGGCAAAAAGGTAATGGGCCAAGTGAGCCCTTTGTCTGACCGAGGAAGGCTGTTCTTAGTGTTTTAGAAGCTATGTGGAAGAGAGGAGTTTAGGTTACCTTTATCTGACAAAGCTCTTGATAGGTTATAATACTGTGACTGTACAGATTATTTTTAAGCAGATGAGTAATTTAGGATAATATGGTGACCATGATGGGATGGATGATCAAATAAATTGTTTTGTAGTCTTGCCAGAAATTGCAGTGCATTGCAGCAAATCCATAGATCAAAGAATGTAGTGGCAGTCTTTCTGTGGGATGGGTAGAAGATTATCTGAAACCTCAAAGCAAAACTGGAGAAGGCGGTTCTTACAAGTGGAAGATATGCCTTGCAGTAGACTCATCAGTCTGAGTGAAAAAAAAATATAAATGGTGGAGTTTAAAGGGCTCTAACTTCTCAAGCATGAACCTGAGATAGATGTGTAAGTCACTTTCCTGAATCCAATCAACATAGTTGACTAAAGCTGTTCTTAGATCTGTTGCGGTTCAGAAGCATGTGGAAAACAATTCAGATTAACATCGACCAGAAGCATCAATAAAGGGAGTCATCCAAGTTACATAAAGAAGGAAGCAGAGGTCTTAGTCCCACGACCTGTTTTCAGTCTCTGCTGCAGACTCCTTCTCTCCCAAAGCGCTTGGTGAGGTGCCCCTCAACAGGTCTCAAACTCCTACGCTCCATGGGCCGTGAAAGACAGCGCCTGAAGCAGAGTTTGGTGGAGCTCTGTGGTGGAGATTATCAAATGGGTTGGGATCGCTGTCTGTCTTCTCAGGTTTTGTCTGGTCGGTGGGCTTCTGCTATTTCAAGGGGATTTTGATATGCCATTTTAAACTAATAGATTTCTAATTCCTTTTCTTTGCCAGTTTCTGCTTTAAACTGTTTTTTTTTTTTTTTTTTTTTTTTTCCCCAAAGTCACCTTGGTATAGCTAAATGAAGTGAAGATGATCATTTCTCTTTTTATTCGTGTTTACATTTCCTAGATGATAATACAGTCGAGGTATAAAGTCAGGCAAACACAATGCTGTCTAGTAATCCTCATGCATTGCTTGTTTGGATGCTTTATTTTCTAATCCTGCATGTTTTCCTGAAGTACTGAAACACCTGCTCCTGAGCTAAATTTGGAGAAAAATTTGCATTGTGTCAATACCCTTTAGTGTATGAATATAGAACCCTTGCCAAATACTTCATATGGATGAGATTTCATTGTTGTTATTATTTTGAATCATCCTCCTCCAGGAAACAAAGGTATCAGCTATATTTAAAATTTTGAAGAAATTATTATTATTATTATTATTTTACTGCCAGCACACTGAAACCTTTCTTAAAATCAGGCTGCTGACAAAGATGGATTTGCATCTTTGTGTCTGTGAGCTGTTTTGATGAGAACTGTCTGAGTTGGATCCTGTATGTAAATTGATTTCAGATGATTGCTTTGAATTTGAAAGAAATTTAATTTGAAGACTGCCCTGTTCTACTCCCTGTGGTAGTGGATGGCTCTCTACGTCATCTGTTAAGCAGTGCATAGTCAGCATATGGCTGTTCCTCTTCTGTTTAAACTGTTTTCTCCTGAGAAGGAGAAATTCCCTTCAGACCAGACAGACATCTGCTGACTCTCTCTTACTAGCAAAGCAACTGAAAAGATATCTTTCCTGTGATTAAAAGAAATACGGCTGGAGGCACTTACTTTTTGTTCAATTAATCAAAGATTAAACACATGTGGACTCTCTAAACTGAGCTTCTTTGTGCTTCTGTGCTATCAAAATTGATTGGAGGGGAGCAGTTCACTAGATCTGTCTTGACTGAAATTTAATATTTTACCTACTTGGGTGCTATGATTCAGTTCTAAATCCTCATAACAAAGTGGAAAAAACACTGTGTTAAATTCATTTTCTAACCCAGGCTCTTAAAAAAAAAAAAAAAAAAAAGTATTAAGGATATATGTGATTGTACTGTTTTATACACAGTTACCATTTTGGTTTCTATAACCATTTCCAGATGTAAGGGCATTTTTGGTTACTTCTGTTCCTCAGCTCTTCCAAATAAAGAGTTTAGTGGCAGAAACTGTTCTAAGTTTGGTATTCAGCTCAGTACCTTATCCTTACTTAACAATTATACCACAGATAGAGTGTATAGAAACTTAAAAGCTTGCAGGTTTTCATCTGTCGTCAAAAATGACTCTCTTTTTCATTCTAAAGTATATAGAATATGTAGACTAAAAATGCCACAAGAGCAAGATGGCAATAATTAAGTGGATTCCTTGAATACCTTGCTGCCCTTAAATTTTTCATTGGATACTAGTGAGTCTGCCTCATAGACATCTTTATCTGAAGATAATTTGTTTGGCTCCAGTTTTATTAGTGGAATTAGTTCTTCAGTGCAGTCTGTAGTAAGGTTCTAAAACAGGAAGGGCTCCACTGATAATGTAACTTTTCTAAGATATTTTATAAAAATGTGTCTTCTTCTGTACTGTTCTTTATAACTACTACGTTTTTGGTTAATTAGCTGAATTTGCTTCAAAATATCTATGTACCACTTTGTGAGTAAACATAAGTTGAAATACAATGGAAAGGACTGTCCTTTGATAAATAGGCACCTAGCAGCTTTTTCGAAAAGCTGTCATATGATGGCAAAGTCTCTTAACAAAGTAAGATACACAGTAAGTATATTAATAATAATTAAAGAAGCAGATAATGAAATAAACAAAACTGTCATCATGGAATTTGTACTAAAATAAAAATAATCAAAATCTCCATGGTATGTACCTTTATTCATTAATAATGGGCTGAACCAGTCCAGTGATGTTAATAAAAGGTGGAAGGATAGGCTCTTCAAGTTGTTTCAGTATTTTAAAATTGAACTTTTTTTTCAACTTGAAAAATTTTGCAACTATTTTGGGTTTAAAATAAAATCATAGTCTAATTTTAGTAAATTACCCTGTACAGAAAAAAAAGAGAATCAATGCATATACTTTGAAATGGGTATCTTTCTATTGCTTTGTGACTTTTTTTTTTATGACTTTTTAAAGCATTTTATAAGTGTTTAGATATGCTTGTACTTGGGTAGTAATGAGGTCATACTATTGCTGTTCTATAGATAAAAAATCTGAGACAGGAAGAAATCAAATACCGGTCTTGGAAGGTCACAAAGATGTCTGTCAATTGTGGGGAGATGTGGGGACTTGCTGTTGCATTTCCTGCTCACAAGACCGCTCTTTATCACTAGGTTTTCAAGACTATTTGAAATGTTTTATAGCTATTTTTAACACTAATTGCAAATAACTTTCAAAGTCCTTTGAAATGTTCCACAATTATCCCTTTTGGGTGGTGCGGGGATATAAATTTAGTTCTCTAACTTGTAATTTTCAGTTTTCCTTCTATGGATTTATTTCTCTAGACCCTAGATTGCTGGTTCCTTATGGTTATGGGCCACTTTTTTTTTTTTTTTTCCTGCCAGCTGCTCATGGATCAGATGAATATATCAAGATGATTGTATATTTAACCCTCCATTGTCTACAGTGGGAAGGCTGCAAAAGGGAGAGCTGAATAATACCTAGCTGCTACAAAATGCACTAGAGAGCTTGGTACAGAAATGCTTGTTTTCATAACTTCATTTTAGTGTGTTTCTGTTGGACTTGGGACTGCTCTTGCAGAAACAAATTGGTGTGGATTTTAATTTCACTTGTGTGCAAGAAGAACTTTTAAGGGTCAATTGTAGACCCTTTGCTTTAATACACAGTGGATGGGAAGAAGGGGACTTAGTGTCCAGGCCAGGAACATCCAGCCCAGCTCACTGCTCCAGGATAACGACCTCTGTTAGGAGAGACTGTAGGTCCTGTACAGGAATGATGCTGTCTTCCTCTCATCTTGCTTGGAGGGGTGGTTGGAGTACTGGTTCACTCTTGGTCTGCCCTAAGCAGACCTAGTAAAGCTACTTCTGAAAAGCCTGTTATAAAAGGTGGGTTGACTTTGGAGCCTGGTGTAGTTGTGGAAGTCACCGTGGCAGGAGTCTATCCCTCTGGTTTAGCCCAGTCTGGGGCAAATCCTGTGAATGACCCAGCCTGCACTCAGCTTGGCTTGGCTTAGTTTTGTGCTGGCTGCTCTCTGGATAAGCAACTGGACAAGGTGGGAAAGTGCTGAAGCTGTTCCACTTCCTTTTTCAGCCGGTCAGCCATCAAACCACTCTATTACCCTTCCCCACCCTTTACTTGTCCTTACTCCATTTTCTTTCTTTCCTGCTCTCCTGTGGGCTAAGCAAATTGTTTAGCACAGTACAGGATGTGCAGTCTTGTTCCAGGCCATTGTGGGAGTCAAGTACACTGTCTTGTGGGGCTGGATTCAGCCTTCGGGCTGTCAATTAGTTTTCCCTCTTCTAGAGGGAGACTCACAACTCATGCATATTTCTGCTGTATGTCATGGAATAGATGCAGAGCTTCAAAGTTAAGAGGATAGAAAATGGGAGCAGTAATTAGCAGCCACAGTCCCCGGGTTTGCTTTTTCAGTATGCTGTCATCATTTAAATATTTTGTTACTGGAAAGAAGAAAGCAAGTTTAATCTCTTCCTGACTTCAATTATGGCAAAGAAGAAACTTGATTTAAACCAGTTTTTACGGGAGATTAGATGAGCATGAGGGGAGGTTGTCCATCAGAAAGCAGTATAAACTAATGGTGGAAAAACAGATTTAATTTTCTTTGAATTATCTGACTATAGCTTATAGAAGGAAACAAGAACTGAGCATTTTCCTCTTTGCATGCACACACAAAAAAGCAGAAATAATAAATACACTTAGAGTTACTAAAGTAGAGGTACATAGATTGGATTTACCCAGTAATCATTAGTCACAGCTCGCAAGATTTGCAGGTATGACTAAAGTTGGCAGATAAATAGTAGTAAGGTAGAATCCACCTTCCATATTTGAACTGAATGGCTTGGCAAGTATATTTTATTGTATTCAAATGCCACATTACATGGCACCAAAACATACATTGTTTTCATAACTGTATCATAAGTTTATGGGACAATATTCTGGAACAGAATGATGTTGAGAAAGATCTGTATTCATGCTAGACAGTCAAGATTTTTCAAAGTTATACTGGAAAATATGAGCAGGGAGGTGAAGTAAAGGTGAAGCAGTGTGACTGTTACTACAATACTGCATCTACATATACACACAGGTCATGGAAAATTTGGAGTGGGTTCAGAGAAACTGCACAGATAATTCCAAATTTGAAAAGCTTGATACACGTGAGACTTCTGCTCAAACTAGTATAGTTTTATCAAAGCAAATGTAAAGATGCAACTTGATTAGAGGTTAAAGATACTTGTACTATGAAGGTGTTATATGAAAGTAGGTAGAGGGGTTCTGTCTCAGAAGTTACATATGTGCATTATTACCCTGACTACAGTTAAAGCACTGAAGAAAATCTGAGCAGTTTTGTGCCTGTGAAGTAAATCAGTAGGTAAAACATACTGCAAATTCTGATGCACGTGAACTTTCGTGTTGCTCTGGGAGCCTCAAGCAACACTGAAGTTTATTTCATTACTGTCACGTATTCTTCAGTTAAGAACACAGTAAAGAATGTTACAGAAGGAGAAAGTAAGTATGCAGTTTGCTGTTCAGACTGTTTCTGCTTCCTAAGTAACATTTGTGTTCTGAGGAGATGCATTTTATTCAAATAGTACACAAATTAGTGAATCCAAGAGAAGGAGAAAGGGCAGATGAGAACTGCAGTTGAAACTTCAGAAGCACAATTTGTCAGAAAACGGTAGTAGTTCTTAATTTGTTTTTTTCCCTCTAGGAAACGTAGACTCCTTGGGTCATGTTTTAAAGAAATCTGGAGATACGTGTTTTTAGTTGATTTTTTTCCCCATGTTTTCTTGAAGCATTCCTATATCGGAAGCGAGCTGATGATAAGGAAGATGGGACAGGGCCCTATGCAGTATCTTCATTCTCACCGTTAAAGAGGATAATAGAAAGTTCGAATTCATGTGGTGTACGTTGGAAAACATTAACTGTTCACCAGACTTTAATTACTGTCTCTGCTTGTAATTCATTTCGATGGCATCTTGTAAATCTGTAGACCACCAAAAGAGCAGGAAACAGACAGAAGTAGTTGGTTACACAGTACAACCTTGCTTAGCAGATTTAATGCAAAAGCACGTGTGTTTTGATGCGTGCATAGCACAGGAAAAATAAATCTCTCATTCCTCAGCCACCTCTGCCTGTGGGCACTCAACTAGGTCCAATCTGCTAGCTGGACCTTTGTAGGAAAATGAAGCTCGCTCTGCCCAGAGAGTCCCTCAGGGCTCCCTGCCTCCTCCCTCACCTCGCCTCCCGCTCATGCCCCATCCCTGCATGTTGTTTTCTCAGACTCCTTCAAAGTGTAGCTGTCTTCTGGCCTGATGATCTTATTTCTTCTATCTGCGGTCTTTTATTCTGCATCTTAGACCTTTAATAGTCTTCAGAATGTACAAATTGGACTTGGGCAGCCTTGCAGCTGCAGCGTTGGAGCTCGTGTGGCCTCCTGAGAGGCGGTGGCACAGCAAACCAAGAAAGCTGTTGTCAGCAGATCTAAGCTAGGTCAAATTTTGTCCATCTACTACTTCTAAAGATTTGCTTTGTAAACTGTGTTGAAGACCTCTGTAATTCAGTAACTCAGTAGGATTTTTCCTACTGTTATATGTTGTTGATCGTGAATTGTGTTGTGGGTAAGATTTAAAGAAGGTAAATTCAGAGTGATGATCTCTTTATTGCTGACCTTAATCATGTGATTTTTTTTTTTGTCTACTTCAAATGATTTGGAGAAAAAAAAATAATTTCTCTTGAAATGTATTACTTCGGTTAAGATGATTTGTTGCGACATATGGCTCACTGTGTCTAATGCCTGATTATTTTTATCTGACTGTTCCTACTACAGATGTATTGGAGACTATTCTGGTTGATGAGTAGAAAGCATATCTGAAATATGTATGTATAATAGGAATAAATAATCACAGGCTCTCCAGGTAGCTTATTATATAAGCATAGCAGTGTGTCAAAATTTGGAACAAATTACATTGCTCTTTTTTTTTTAATTGCAAGTGGAAACAAATTAAGTGAATGGCACATTAAGGCATGGCAGTGCTCAAATAGATACAATTTTGTAAGTAATACATATTTTTACTTCAGGTAACATGCCTTCGTTTACTTCTACTGATGCTGTAAATAAAATGTATACTAGCATCTTGATTAAAAATAAGTTGTTCATTGAAGCCTGTGTATGTGTATTACATGAATTTCATATATATCACTTGAAATAAAAATTCTGGACAAATGTATTCAGACATCTTGATCAAAGCTGTTTTAATACACAGAAAAAACTCTGCCTTAAAAATGCAAAATGTATTTTCAGTTATTTTATGCAATAAAGATCCTTTATGAGCATGTGAATTTATTTTTATCCTAATTTACTATATCATCCATAAAGAAAGTAACATGGCTGCTATAAAAAGTTATGGAAGGCTTTGCAACTATATTTTTTAAGACGCTGATTGGAAAATGTTAGGTTTTACCTTCCTGAGGAAGTCCAATATGTGCTTGGAAAGGAGAATGGTTTTACAAGAAGAATCAAGGAGGACTAGTGCTATACTGGGGCTAATTACAAGTTAAGAAGTACTCTTTAGGTTTACTTGAAAAAGAATTTTATCCAAAATACCTTGGAAAATGCTGTCTGAAAGCCCTCACCCTTTTTATGGAGGGAAATAAAGTTAATGCTGGCGGATGTGGTTTTTATGGTGGGGGGAAGTAAGCTTTACCATGATGGTAAGGTAATTGTTTCTTCATGATAGAAACAAACTATCAAAGGTTGAATGACTTTTTTTTTTTTTTGAAATAACTTTTTTTCTAAACCTTGTTAAGCATGTGATTTCAGTGATAATTAAAATGGCCAAAATAGATGAATGTTTTCTAAGCGTGCTTTGTTAATTTGTTTAGAAAAACATTAGTCAATATAACTTCAAAATAATTTGTAGTGAAAGGTTCCTATTAGAGCATTATTGTTTCCCTTGCAGCTTTGTTCAACGGTAAGAATTACAGGTGATGTGAAATAAGACTTGTTAATAAATACAATTATCTCTCATGCAGCTTATAAATAGAACTAGTGATATAGAACTAGTAAGGGTGTCATGGAAATTGTAAGGGGCTTCTTATTCCAGTGAAGGTTAAATTGACTTTGTTTACAGGGATGTTTTTTTTTATTTTAATTTTCTTCATAATTTTTTTGCTGTCTTGGAACTGGGACGTCTCTTTCAGGCTTCTGTTCTCTTACAGTATTTGTGGATTAATATCTATCCATGATACATTTCATAATCTCTCTAGCTATTTATTTACCAGTGACAGTGTCTGTCCTGGGGAAAGTTGTTCAGCAGTGAAGCAGAGGTCAGTTTCCTTCAGCTTTACATGGAAGTAGTAATGCATAGGAAGATTATGGAAGGAGTGTAATATGAATAGTTTTCTTTGGCTATCATTTAACCATTTCAGTTTATGAAAATGTTAAGGAAGCAGGGAATTTTGCTGTTTCATGTATCTGAATTCTAGTTCAAGACTAAGTACAAAAGGACCATAGTTGTGGACAAAATTGATTTGCATGCAGTCTTTTGGTGACATAGACGTGTTCCTCTGCTAGTAAGCAGAGAGAGGTTCTTTTTAATAGGGAAATCCAATAGCTTTTCAGTTGTTTGCTTATTTCCCTGGTAGGCAGGACCAGAAATACAGTGAATTTTTCATCTTTAGTTAAGGATGAGAAATGCTAATGTGAAAGATTTTTATTTATTTTAATGATGGGGAGAATACTTACCTTTTATCCATGGCTTTCTGTAGAGAGCTTTTACTTTAGCCTTGGTCATGCTTCCAGTAAAAGAGCTGTTAAATACTTGCTATTTTTCATTTGTCCTTGGAAGGCCTGGGTATGTCATGAAACTTGTCCATCTTTAAAATCATTTTCATTTGCTATTTTTCTTTGATTACAGATGCTTCTTTCCTAAACTGGGGTTTATCTCCACATAAAGTGACCTATATTGAAGTTGATCTGTATAAATAGACTGGTACAAAGGCTACAGACTAGGTCTTAGTTTAATCTGGAATATTTGTGAGAGAAATCAAGACAAATGAACTAAGGATGAATGCTGTGTCTACACCAAAGGTTAACCAAACTGCTCCATGTTTGGCCATAGAATACACTGACAAGATTACAGTAAAGTTGAGTTGTATCAGGCCTGTGGGTTGTTGGTTGCTCTGGGTAGGCTGCAGCCATAACTATTATGTGGCATGTTGACAGACAGTTTCATTAAGGGGCAGATATACCTACTGGAAGTGCACTCCTAGGTTATTATGTACTATATTATATCTTCAGGCTTTATAACAGACAGTACTGCAAGGGTCTTACAAAACAAAGACTTGTAAAGGAATTGTGTGAGTGTGTGGAGACCAGGAAACCACCCTGTACTCTGGACTTGGATTAGCTTGCTTTGTGGCCATGAACTAGTATGGCTTTTCTAGTAGGGTCTCAGTAGAATACTTATCTAGAGAGACTTTATGGCCATATAGGAATATTTTTGTATAGGACCTCTATACAAAGGCAGTGCTTTATCAAGTACTTCAAGGAAAAAGTGCCAATTAGGTGTTGTTTACAAGCGTTTGAGACAAGTTGATCATACTAATACAACAGCTTGGCTTAGATTTGCAGATTAACATTATAATGATGCTAAATTTAGGTTTTAAGCAAAATTTCAGTAAAACATTTTCAGTGAATGTTTGGGTTTCATTCCAAATAAAATCTTTTCAAAATTTGGTAGAAACAAGAAGGAAGTTTCAGAATTAAAGAATAGTAAGTCTATGAATCATATGTATAGGCCACGTTTTGTCAGTTTTCTACACTGAAATTGGTCACAACTGAGGAAGGTAGGAAAACATTTTTGTTTCCAGAGTGAAGTGATTCAAGTTTTGGATGAACTCCACTTGAAATCCTAGTTACTGGAAAAGTTCAAAAAAGACTTTGTTCTTCTTGTTGCAGGTACAGTTAAGGTTTGCCTTTTTAGTGCTTCCTTCTAGTGCATTACTGCTTAATGTTACCTGGTTAGATCAAAACTGGTAGTTCCAGTAACTGTCAAGTAGGAATGCAGAAATTAGTCTGAAGTAGGAAATAGACTTGATTTGGGAAGATTGTAAATAAATAAGTAAAAAATAATACAAACAATTTGTGTTTTATCTGCAAAAATACAGTAAGTCTGGTCAACTTGCAAAACCACAGCAGTTAGTTAAAAACAAACTAGTGTTTTGTTTTGTTTTTTTTTCCCTGTGGATAACTTTCTTCATGCTTCTTTCTGATATTTTTAAAAGAAAAATTCAAATGTTATTTGATTGCATAGATTACTTAGGTAAATGAATAAATATATATTTATATCCCTGTTTGCAAATATTGTAATTGTTCTTAAAATTAAAGCTCTGGAAATTTTGGTCAGAATTATAGCACAGTCTGACACAGTAGTATGTTGATGTAGCAAACTTCTAGAAATGGTGCTTTTATATATATATATATATATATATAAAATATTACTTTCTCAATATTACTCAATATTACTATCTCAATGTTTAGAGCATGTAAGGTAAAGGAAAAAGACTCTGGTTTAACAAAGACAATCATTGTTTTGTTTGCCTGTATTTCCTCAACATAAAAAGAAAAGCATATTGAAATGTATATTATTTCTAGTAAGAGAAATTATTCTAAAAAGAGATGTTAAAGTCCTGAAATTGAAAGATCCAGTAGAGTTTCACATTAATTTCTTGAATATGCTGAGATTAGTGCTTTTGAGAATGAGCAGGAATTTCAAGTTAAGAAATGCGAAACATGTTGCTGACTTTTTGAAGTAATATTTATCTTTTCATTTGCAACCATTAATTTCCCAGTTCATTTTAGGCAGTGATGAAATTTAAGAAAATAAATGAGGGAAAAAAAAATCAGAAACAGACCTAACTTTTGCAGGATTTTTGAGATGCTGGATATTCTCAGGAGGAAAATAGGTTCTCTAGTGAGAGGTGGTCTTCCTTGATTATTATTTTTCAGAATTCGAGAGTTCAGATACTTGTTGGGAGTATGTCAGTTTTTGTATACAGCCAGCAACATGTTAGGACCTTTAAAAAAAAAATAAAATTAAGATGAATCATAAATTGTATTTTAAGAGGAGCTTGTATTTTAAATTTGTTTGTACTTAAAATAAGCAAATGGTCTCACTGAGGCTTTTACAGAGGCTTGCTCTACAACTTGCTAGAGGACATGATTTGTTACAGTCTTTGTAAAGTGGCCTTGTATGTTTATTGCCTTTGTGAATATTGTTGGATATTCTGTCCTCTAGTCTGCATGAAAGTCTTGTGCTGCAAGTTTTATTAAATAGGAGTAGAAATTGAATTAGAAAATAAACCAAGAAATGCTTTTACTAGTAGGAGTATTTAAAGATGTAAATGTAGCAGACATTTTCTAAAATAGAATCAGAATCATTGTGGTTGGAAGGGACCTCTGGAGAACATCTAGTCCATCCCCCCCTCCTCTCAAAGCCTGTCAAGCTTTTAATCATGTACAAAGAGTTCAAAGTAATGTCAATGCCAAGCTAACTGTGTCTGAATTTAGAGGGGAAAGTAATAGATTTCAGGTTGTCATAAACCTGCTGCAATAAAGCATTTATTTTAGGTGTTGGTCATAGCTTACTTCAATACTTTCTTACCTTGAAGGGAATGCAAAATATGTGCCAAGGAAAGTCAATATTGATCTAAAGTAGGTCATTTTTTTTAAGTTGTATTCTCTCAGACTTTTGTTAGTGGATTTTTTTGTGTGCATAGTTATGTAAAAGAAAATATAAAACTTCACTAAATGCAATGTGAGCCTACTTTACTTTTTCTATTGATTTAGAATGAGTATAAAGACTTTTATTTAATTAAGGTCTTATAATGAATATTTAAAAAAAAAGAAAAAGGAAAGTATAAACCACTTATGAGTATATTATGCCTGCCTATGTTATTCCAGGCAACAAAGGAAAAGGAACCCAGATTAAAACTTTTTTTTTATTAAAGATCATTACATCAATTTCCTATATAGTATTATAAACCCTGAAATTATAATCTTTCCTGGAGTTGCACGAAGCATATATTACAAGGAGAAAGTCTACTTTATCCTGTTCATAACATCTTTAATTGGCTTATTTTTATTTACTTTATTGTTTTTATATAATGATCTGACTAACTGAATTGCTTCTATTCTTACCACTGAGGTGATTGTTTAGTGAGAAAATGAAAGTCATGTGGCTAGCTTTTGTCTAATGTATTAAAATATGTTTTTTCCTAAAATAGTATTTTTATACTTTTTCATAGACTTTTTTGTACTGACCACAGAATCCCATCCAGTGTTCAGAGGATGAGAAGAATTTACAACCTAGCCTAAGAGTAAGCATACAGAAAGAGGGCAGGAAGAGCTGAACGGGCTGGGAGGGACAGGTGTGTTGTGCTGTTGAATTCCTGTTGTGGGCACTTGGGCAGGCCGAGGCAGCAAGTACCAGCAGCGGGGTCTCTCTGCGCTGGTTTCCGTGGGGTAGTTACCTTTGACATGGCACTTGAAGTGCTTCCCACTGGTTTGCAGTAGTGGTGCTTTACACCCAAGCCGACAGTCTGAGCTGAGTCAAGGTTGGGGTCCAAAGCTGTTTACTGCTTGGTTTGAGAGTCTCTCTTTGTTTTTTCAGTTCAGATGCAGACTAGAACACTCTTGTCATTGTAGATCTTGTGATGCTGTGCCACAGCTCATTTTGCGCGCAGACAAGAAAGCAGTTTGTGTAGTTTCACAGGGGAAACGGACCGCAGGGCCACACAATTTACAGTTTCACTAAGAACATCCGGCAGACATTGTCATCAATGAGAAGATGACAACATAGATGTTAATATGAATGAGTCTCTCTTAATCTAAAATGAATAACATGGGTGTAGTTTGAAAGGGCATGTGATGTATTAGTTTTGTGAGATAGCTCAACCTGGATGTGTGCTCACCGAGTTAAGACTGCAGAGGAAACCTGCCAGTAGCAGAGGAGGGGTTCTAGCCTCCCACAGGTCTGGGTTGCTACATCTCCGTCACAACACTGTAGGAACTCAAAAGCAGTGTAATCCATATTATAGTTGCATAATATAATAGGTAATTAAATACCTGAAAGATTATATACACTCAAAAAAAGAAAAAGTCTCAGAAAAAGACTTCCTATTCAGATGCTTACTCTTTGGAAGTCTCCTGGAAAGAGATTTTTTATGTTAGGAAACTTCCTGTACTGTGGAATTTACTTCTCCAGACCCCAGCTTCTGAAGTACTAGACTCCCATACGCAGGTAATTCATCTCTTTGCTGTGTTGCTCAGAAAGTAGGAACCAGGAGATAACCTAATCTCTTTCCTCCATACACGTGACCCCACAGAAGCTGGGAGCTGGCTGAGAGGGAAGCTAACTGTTTTTCTGTCAAATTAGGTCAGATGTGCTCTTGGCTACAGTTAATCCAAATTAAGAGGTTTCAGTCCCAGCTGTTTTGTTTCTGTCCTCCCTACAGTTATTACAGCCCCACTCTGATGTGCAGCATAACCGCATGTCTAGCTGCTGTCTAACCCAGTTCTGTCTAAGATGATCTGTTTCAAGAAAACCTCAAATAAACTATGCTATTTAAACTATACAGAATTAGTTGGACAAAACTCAGTTAACGAAAGACTATAATCTAGCTTTTACTTGGCCTATATTTAGGCTGACATATTTAAACAGATCTTTACCAGAGCTGAAAGCTGTTGGTAAAGGAGAGGGAATACACAGCTGAAGATGGCAATCTCATCTCCCTGGAAGGACAGCATGCATGGCTAGGTCAGGCTGCTGTCAGCGTACAACTACCTATTTGGTAAATGTAGCAAAAGTCACAGGATTCCTACAGATTTTGTTATTTTAGTGACTTCCATGTTCCTCTACAATATTTGTGCCTTTCATGTATATTTGTAATTTTGACTTTAACACAGTGATCGATTAAACTTTTAAAATCTCACCTGCTGATGTTCCCTATCTTCACCTGATATATTAGCCTAAGTAAATGACATCTGGTAGGAACCTGTTCCTCACCTGGATTAAACTATGCTCAGCTACTTGAAACAAATGCCTAACCAAACTTGAGCAACGAAATTCTGACTGCATGGAAGATCTGTTCTTTCTAAATGCCTGAACTAAAAAATTAACTTGTTTATAAGGAAATCTTCCAAAAAGAGTTTGTTTGAACTGACTTTAAGAAAACTTCTGCATTTAATGTAGTAGCTCACCCAATACATTCTTGCTTACTGTATTTACAGTCTAGTATAATGTAGTCTCATCTTGCTGCAGGTCTTTTGGCAAAGTATTAGCCTATTCTTTAGGGAATAAACTGTTATGATATATGAAACCTATCAAATGACATAATATTTCTAACAGTCAACTTAATTTTTCTTCTCTTGAAATTCATATGTGTAAAAGATTGAAGCATTCCTTAATTTGTTTAAAAACAAACAAACAAAAAAATAAAAATGTCCTGTTTATTTGTCTGTGCGAGTACCATTAAATATTGTAATTGTTGTTTAATGGGCTGTTGTGGTTCAACTTAGCTGGAGTTGGAAAAGATGACATTTTGAAGTGGAAGCAGAGCTCTACGTTTGACAGCCAAGTATTAGCTCTGAAACAGGTGGCTGGGGGCATAGACACCCCGAGAAAGGGGGTGACACGCTGCATGAAAGTGCATGACTTACGTCAAATGAACCAAAGGTAGAGAATGGTTTGGACCCAGAATAATTTCACTTTCACTACTCTCATATTTTTTAATTTTATTCATTTATCCAAAGAGGTTTAGATCAGAGGCACTAGGAAATGTAAAGTGTAATGAATAAATTCATTAGTTTAGAGGCTTAAAAAATGAACGGCTACTTAGGAAAAATTTCAGTGTTGATTCACAATGTTTTTAATGCCTGATATTGTCCATAAGGTCTTAGCTTACTCTCACATGAGAGTAGAGATGCTGGGAGGTAAGGAATTGCATAGAGCAAAGCTGGGGGAAGAGGATCCTCTGTTACTTTCATAAAAATCCCAAAACATGCTGTGGTATGAAATCTTACTAGTCTTCTCCTGAGGGAAACAAAACCAAATGTTAACTGTAGATAGTTTAAATGAGGGAAAGGAGGAAACATTTTAAAAACACTTAATGGACTTGATGAAACTCATTTACTGCAAATGGATGTCAAAATGAACAATGTATTTTTTTTTTCAGAAACAGTTAAATGTGAGCATGTTAAATACCTGAATTTGCATATTACTATTACAGAACTGGTTGGTGGTTTTGACAGACGTCCAGAACCAATCTTGGCCTGAACTATTCTTATGTACTGTTATTTCCTCTGATAGATGGTATGCCTGTGATTGCCCCCATAATTACTGATTTTAGTTTGCAAATATGCATGCAATTAACATTGATCTCATAACTTGTTTATATAGTGTCTGTTGCTCTATGTTAAATTTTGAAGGGTATAGAGAATGTTTTATTTTCCTGGTTATTGTTAATAACAATTAAATATCAAGCTGTTCCTCTTTGAAATCCCAAACTTAGAGAAAACTGCTGAAAACTCCACTTTTTTCCCCCCTCTTTAATAGTGATGCAATGGTGCAGGGGTATAAAGGTGTTCCATTTCAAATGTATTCTCCCCCAAAGTTGAAGTTGTTGACCTGGATCTGGTTGCACTACGGGTGGCTGAGGAGTTAGTTTAGCTGCTGGTTGGACTTAGAATGGGGATAGCTGTATGACTGACTTGTATATGAGCCTTTACATTTGCGTCTGAATAAGCTCAGAGCAAACGTAATAATTAAACTATGTAATTCTCCATATACATGAAGGTGGAATATGAGTGAATAAAGTATCTGAAGTTCAGATGTAGAAAGTTGATATTTTAGTGGAGCTACAGGTTTTATTTTAAAATTTTATTTTTAAAATTGCTCCTTGCTGAGAGTACTATAAATATTAGCAGCCTCAGTGAAGTGGAAGTTAATTAAATAACTAGATCATTTTTAGGTGAATTGTCAATAAATTTTGTATCTTTTGCATGTTGAACTATACTAGAACATGCTTTAAAATTAAAATTTCTCTGAGTTTAACTTTATGATAATTGTGTTTTCTAGCTGTTTGTTTAGGTTTGGGGGATTTCTAAGAAGCCAGATGGCAAACATGGAAAATGGAAAAACATTGCTTTGTGGACTTGGATTTTGTACATACACACACACACACACACACTGTTCTGTTAACTCAGCAACTTAATACCAAGTAAGTGCAGATGAGGAAGGAATTAATGTATGTAATGAGTAAACATGTGGTGAGACTTTGAAAAATTGAGAATATTGAAATCCTGAAAAGGGCAGATGGTGGATTTGTGACTCGTCATTACTGAAGTATAAACTTAGGGATGGAAACTGTGTTAAGTTTCTGCTCAGCTATCACAAATTTCACACCTGATTTAAAAGAATGAGTTGCCTGAGTGAGTGACCAGAGCATTCACAGCAAATCTACAATCCTTCCTTTCAGTGCGAATCTTTCAAGGCTCTGGTTCTTTATCTTTTTCTATAACTGAAAGCGGCATATGTGAATACTTGATTCTAGGTCAAAACCACAGCGTGTTGTCTCAGAGCTCTGCAATAACAAGCAGTTTTGACCATAATGTAACAGCTTCACGCAAAATACTTACTCCAACACTGTTAAAAAAACATTTGTTCAAACAAACATCTGAACAGCTGTGATGGCAAAATATTTTCAGGGTTTGAGTAAGGCTAGACAGGACCCCAAGTCTCTGACTTTTCAGAAACACTTAAAATTTGGGATCCTTCATCCCACTTCTCGTTCAAGTATTCCTGTCTTCTATTCAGATATCCTTGATCTTTCTTGCAAATGATGCAGCTTTCAGCTGCTAACATCTGGCTGACAGAAAGCAGTCAGCTGTGTTTCAGGCAAGTGATTCTCAAAACTTTTTTTTTTTTTTTTCTTTTCCTTTCACACATAGAATGGTAGGGGAAAAAAAAAAGACAAAATATTCTAATAAAGCTTGCAGCTTCTCTGGGCTGTGAAGATTCAGTTCAAGTCTGATTTTTGGCTGAAGTTATGGTTGTAAAGGTGTAAGAATTAAATTGTAGGTGGTTCTCTTATTTCTTTATACAATTCAGTCTGTGTTGTAGAGCTAGTTATTCAAAGCCACATTTCAAACATAAAAAGACTCAGTTAACTTGTAAGAATCACTGTGTCCAAACCAACAGAAGGTTGTTTCTGAATTTCTAGCTCGTTGCCCCTTAAGGAGAGGGAAAAAGAGAAGTGTCAATCATGTATTTGTATCATAAATGGCATATTCTGCTAATGTTGTAAAGCTTACTGTACCAGTTGTGTATATTTTTTTCTTTTTGTTTTTCTTGCTAAGTAGGATGCAGGAGGGTTGGGTTTTTTTGGTTGTTTTTGAAGCTGCAAGAGTATTTATGATCTTGTAATGCCAAGATCATTTGGTGTATTGCTAAAATGTAAGCAGGACTTTAGTAGATGATATAAAACAAAGCTCCTAAGTGCTCTTCTGCCAGTCTGATTTAAAACAATGCTTCCCTAGAGTCAAATGCTTTTCCTTCCTCTTCGTGTGTGTGCATGTGCCTCTGTGTGTTTGCTTTTGATTGTTTGCTGAAAGTCCTAAAACAGTGATAACACAACATGCTGTAGATTTAGGCTTCAGGGAGCTAAGTAAGCGTGAAGTTTAGCCTCTAGCTAAACATCACCACGGGCCTAATCTACAATTTACAAGGATCCATCACAAATATTTACAAGTAGGCAGAGTGCAGCACAAAATTAAACAGCTTATGGGTACAGTTATCCCTGTGAAAATGACCAATGTGCCTTGTATTGTGTATGGAAGATAGCTGGACAGGTGGTAATCTGTCTTCTCTGAGCGGAGACAGCTGGTATTTTCCTTGGGCTTCAGGGGTGCTTTTCTGTATAGTCTCACCTGCCAGCTGATATCTTGCTTGTTAGGCCGATACAAAGTATGTATTAACCCTTTTATCTGTTGCTGTGTGATGCCCAACAGGGGAAGTATAAGACCTCCTGTCCATAAGCGTGGTGATTTAACGTTTCTAGTAATAGAAGATGCATGCAGTTTGTCTTATTGACCTCATTACGTTAATTACCATGTTCATATTTATCAGTAGATAGCATATAAAACCTTACACTTTAAAACTTAAACAGATTTTTCTAAAATATCCCGTGAAATCTCTAACTGAAGCAATGTTTGAGAATCAACTCCCCCCCCCCCCCTTTCATTCAATTTAGGAGTATCTGAAAGGTCATTTAACAAAAAAAATGTTTTGTAACTTTACTTGCAATTTACTTTATTTCCAGTTATGTTCCTTGATATTTAGGTATGCACAACTTTTACTTTTTGAACATCAATTTGGCAGCATCCCATCCCAGGAGAAATTAGGAACAGCTATTGTATTAGAGTTGATTTTTTCTTAAATATTTATTAATTGTCTAAATTGTTTGGGAGTCACGTGTTTGCTTCCTAAGAAAGGAAAGATGCAGTGCTTCTGAGGGGTTCAGCATTCAGCTTCTGTGCCCTGACAAATGGGAGACAAACTTGTCCATCTCTGCATGTGGCTATGTTCAATTAATTGATAAAATCAATCAGCAGTTGGATTATTCCATCACACCTGGTGTTGTGGTAAGAGCCACAGACAAGACCTAGCAGGCCTGTCAAATCAGCTAAGAGAGTGCTGTAATTGCATCAACTAAATTAGGTCAGGCTAAAGAGAGGTTTGAGCTTTGAACATGCTCAAATTAGTGTTCCTGCCTAAATACAGTTTGATATATATGTGTATATATATATATATATATATATATCTTTTTGATAGTATTACTATTTTTCAAATGACCAGTAGTTTGAAACCTAAATAGATGCGAGGGCCAAGGAAATATTTTCGGCTTGACTAGTAAATACACTTTAGTGATACACTGTATTGAGCATTGCATTAAAGCTTTTGGAAATGATGTTATGCAATGCTTTGTCCAGTGCAACAGTGCAGAAGTTACTTCTTATTTCTGCTTGCACTGTACTGTATTGTCCCAGCCTTGTTTGGCAGCACCCAGCCATCCGGGGAGGTGCAGGCAGAACTTTGAGCATCTTCTGGTCTAATGGATTTCACTTTGCTTTAATTGGTTCCAGCTCATTAATCATATGTGTCCTTGGAGAACTGTTCGTTTCTTTTTTCTCTGATTACTGCTTACAGATCCATATTTAACAACTATTTCCTAATCATAAAAATGTCTGTACTGTTCTGCCCATATTTTTTTTTTTTTACCCATATACAATCAGCTACAATCATTGGAAATTCTTATCCTTGTATTTCTAAAAGTTACTTTAGTAACACCTCTCTTTCTGTCTAGGCTGCCAGGGTAAACTCTGGCTGATTTTAATGTCCAATATTTCATGAGTCAATGCACTTCAGTGCTGCTTCAAAGCTGGATTTTGGCCTTAAAAGGGAGAATGCAGTGAAAGTAGTGTTTGATAAATTTAGTCCTTTCTGCTTTGTTAATTGTGAAAAATCAAGCTTGGAATTTATCTAATGAATCACAGCAAACTAGTAACAAAAAGGTTACTAAAATGTTAGGGTCTCCAGACTTACCATCTGTAGCATGAGGAATAAGACATTAGAAATAGAAAATGTCAGTAGTCTTGGTGTAGTGCTTTTTCTATTCTTTGATTAAAAATGCGTCCAACTTTAATGATGTTTTGCCTTCATTTGTCCTTTAAACTAACAGTTTTCCCACAAAGCCTCAGCCTTGGATCAGTGCAACTTTATTTACATTATATATAATTTGTTGTACCTCAGAATTCAAAAGGAATGAAAGGTTATAACCAGAAGAAAATATTGAACTATATAGTCCAACATGACAGGGTTAAAATCATTCTGGCTTTTTCCCAACAGATTTTTTTTTCTGTTCTTATTATGGGATGGGTTGGCATTTATTGCTTGAAATGCAAGTTTGAGGACTAATTCATTTTTTATATTAATAAAAAGATTAAGAAAATTTTTGCTTTGCAGAACATTATGGATATCATAGTTTACTTTAAAGGAATCAGGGGACCTTCTTTTTTGTAATAACAAGCAAAGTCAAAGCTATTTTCATTTTAATTCATACTCTTCAGTTGATCAGTATGCACCAATACGTATCTACCTAAAGATCAGTCAGTGAAAAATGTGTTTTGCTGTTACTCAAAAAGGATCATGGCTGTAACTAGAATGATAGTCATGTTAATTCAAGGAGTCACTAATATCTGTCGATAGTTCTGTAACCGTAAAATATAAACCATTTTATCCTAGAAATGATTTGGGAAGGTGGAAGAGAACTCAAAGACTGCAGAAGCAAGTTCAGTGAAAGGGAGCAAAGTACATGAGTTTTAATTTGAGCTGGCCACCAGTTAAGAGTTAAGTGATCTATTTTATAAATGCACACACTTATCACTTCCAAACAGTCCAGGTGACTAGGGAGATGGTCCCTGAGAATGTGATGATACATGGGCAAGAACTCTACCTTCTTTACATTTAGCAATTCAGCCATCACGTTTCCAAATGTTGCTTTATTTGGAAAGACCCTCACCCTCTTTCTTTGACCCCCTAAGATCTGGAGGGTCATGTTTTATGAAGTCAGTGATGAAACATGCTTACGTCTCTGAAAGGTTATTTCATGTGCTCCCTGTTCAACATTTACTGGTTTCAGCAAAATTCTTCTGCCCTCAAAGTTTTAGTGAATAAGTCATCCAGATTCACAAAAGGGCATCGATGTTTACAGGAAGTTTTAAGATATATATATATATATATATATATATATATATTATTAAGCAGAACATATATATTATGTAAGTATATATAAAGTCCAACAGTGGAGTTTTAAAAACTTTTTTTTTGTCATCTATTCTGAACTCTTCTATGGTGAAATGGAAACTAAGGTACAGGACAATAAAGTCCAGTTTGTAATTCAGCTACTAGAAAAATAAGTCCTTTTGTGAATCAGATCTTTAATTTTGTATTGGTGCAATATTGAATGAAATAACTGTGCTTCTAAATCATTTAGCCTTTCTTCTTTCTGGCCATCCTGACCGAAAAGATTTTTATTTCCAAGTAAATATAATTTGTGATCTGCCTGAGGAAGAACAAAGCTATAGACTATTCCAAATAAATTTTATACATGGATTCATCGTCTATGATACCTGACAAATCATTAAGGCTTTCATGAAGTGTCTGTGTCAGGGAAATGAAGCCACAGTCAGTGACAAGCCTTATGCTTCTCCTATCCATAACGAGTTACTTAATATATTCCGTTTTAATTGTTATCTTGGAGTCAATCATGATCTCATGCTATAGCTACTGACAGGAATCATCAGTTATATGCATGGTGTTTTGCAAAATTGCAAATTCACAATACATCTCTGTTCAATGGCAGCAATGTTTAGCAGCTCATTAACTCTTGGGCTGTGCCTCCTGGTCAGTTAATACTGGCACAGACAGACAGCCTAGCTGATTTGCAGATGTAAAATAGTCAAGATGCACACTGCTGTATAACTGAAAGGAAGCAAAATAGAACAAAATAGCATTTAGAGTAGACTTCCATTAGCTGACTGGTAAGTTAAAAAGGCAATTAAATTGGATTAAAAAGGAAGTACTGTTGGTGTTTTTTGTTTTGTTTTGTTTATTTATTTATTTATTTATTTTGCTTAGTAATATCTCTCACAAAATATTCCTTATTGTGAAATTTGTTTTTATGTAAATCTAAAGAAATGGACCATTCCCAAAATTTATATATGAGCAAAAGTAAACATACAGGTAGAAACTATGGCATGCTTTCATTTAAACTGGAGTTCTTGAAGTAAAATGTGATATCAAAAATAGGTCACGTGTGATATACTGGAGATACCATGTAATATGTTGTCCATGGTTACAGTTTTAGAGGCTTTGTTCAGATTTGATGACCTTGTATTACTTCGGTGAAGCAGGTGGAGTGGAGTAGAATTGTATAGTGCTGGATAGCCTTTGCAGAAATTTTTCAGTATTTAACAGCTGAACAAGCGAGGAGAGGCTTCAGTAATTCAGGCAAATGATAGGATTGGTAGAAATTACTGCTGTGGGACTATGGGATAGTATAATTGGAAACCATAGATCCATTTGGAATGGTCTAAAATGTGGGAAAGCTATGTTAGTTCAGAAGAGACTAGGACTGGAGGTATTTCTTACCGAGTGTATGTTGGTAATAGAGGATGGAATGTGAAAGAAGCTCTTGTCAGAGAACCTCTGTTTTTTTGTCTTTTAACTTCTTTTCCTTTTCCTTTACCGCCCCATTTGTGCTAACTCACTGAATGTGAAAGGGCTGTTCTGGATTGGGCATAAAGTCCAACTAGCATCTATTGAGTGTTGAGGGGAAAAAGGTTTAATAAACATCAAGTATGCATGGAGCACTTTTATGGGTTCTGACAGTGAAGAGAAGCTTGTAGCTAGACTTTATCTTTTGAATGCATTTACATTTTGGCCTCCCATATTGCTTTGAGTCAACACAACTGAGGGGCAGTGGAACTGGGCAAAAGGAAGCTTCATGAGGTTCAACAACGGGAAGTGTGAAATCCTGCACCGGGGAAGAGCAACCATGTGTACCACTTGCAACCACTTACGGGCTGGGCAGCAATTTTCTGCAGAGAAGGAGCTGGGGACAGCAACCTGCCCACGAGCCAGCCACCTTTACAGCTCTGTAGCGGCAGGACAAGACGCAGTGGGCACAATTTAAAACACATTAAATTCTATCTGAACATTAAAAAAAAAAAAAAAAAAAGTCTTTAGCAATGAAAATGTTCTCAGTGTCTTTGACCTGGCTGTGCCATTATTATTCCTTGTCCAGTATTTTAGTGTAGATGGAGAGCACAAACATCTTTTTTTTTTTTTTTTTTTTTTTTGAGGGAACTTTTGTCTACTGAAAGACCACTACTTGTTCCTTTGCCTAAGAAATCCCAAACCTCTCTCTGTGGTCCTTCCTCTGTAAGGTGTTTTTTTTTTTTTTTTTTTTTTTTTCCACCTTTTAGTCCATGATACACTCTCGTGGACTATTTCAGATGTCTGACTCTATTTTTATTTTCTTGAAGAATGATGCTCAAAATTGGACACAGTTTTATAGCAGAAGCCATACTGATGTCATGTACAATAGTCTCACAGGAGCACTGTTACTGACTCTTGCTCTTATCACCTACAGGCCCAGGCTCTACCAAGGTTCTAGAGTACACAAAGAGTCAGGGCACTGTGGGGGGAAAAACAATGGATCTCCGAAACCTGTAGTTGTACAGAAAAGATCTACTTTAGTCTGTGAGTTCATAGCTTGCTTATTGCTGCATCAGTAGAGAAGGACTGTACAAAAAGACTGTATTGGCAGAATCTGAACGAGTCCACGATCAGTCTGGCCATTCAATGTTTTCCAGTGAAAAATCTGGCTTTACTTATACTGTACAATCATTAATATAGGAATAGTGCTTTGTGACCTGGGCCTTATTTTTCCTATACATACATTGCAGATGGCCTGGCATGAGTCTGTACATCACTGCTGTGGTTGTTAGTTAAGGACTAGGTTTGGAATTCATATTTTTTATATAATTTTGTATAAGTTTTATATGGACCTAATTTTATATGGACCTGAGCATCCATATAACTAATGTTAAATGATTCCATATTAACATTTTTTTCCTGAAACCTGATTCTTTTTCAAGTTTGTATTGGGACGCAGAGTATAAAAGTGTTAACCTAGTTATTGAAAACACGGATCTACAAATGTTACCTCACCTAATCCATTACTTTCACTGAAGCAGCATGCGAAGTTCTGATCGAAGGAACTACAGGGAAAAATGTAAGACAAATAAATCGTCAATCATCTTTTTGCATGTAATGTTTGGGTTTGTGTATAGTAAAAATGTTTTTTAAGGCATTTGCCTATTTACTGATTTAGTTGAGAAAAATAAGTGCCCACTTTCCGTCCATCTCCTTCTGTGGCTTTCTGTAATGTTGCATCTTTTTTTTTTTTTTTTGACCAGGTATTCATTGTATATTTCCAATAGACAATAATAAAGCTTTAAAAGCTGTGTCTACTTATAGGCAAGTTAAATATTCTTTTGTTCTTTTCAATTTGTCCATTTTAGGTAAGAAGTTGTGTTCTAGCCATTAGGCCTGATTTATTGCTCAGTGGTCTATGTGAAATGAGTAAGTGAACATTCTCTAATTTCTGGTGCCCAGGTGTTGAAGTCGTACATTAAGTGCTTTAGTAATTTGCATTAATTGGCAAGCTGTTGTCAGAGAAATGCCGAATATTTAAGCAATAATTCTGCAAAGTATTGAGACTCATTCGTATGTCACTGGGATATTAGAAAGCTAAGTATTTGAAACTTACTGCTAAGAATGTATCCAAGTATCTTGCTTAACGATATCAAATTGCTAAATTAAAGCATGAAAACTAGCACTGAACCATTTTGCTGAGAAATCCCTGCTTTTACAATTACGCTTAAGACGAATTTCATTTTCAATTCCACAGCAAAAGAAATCTTGTCCTTTACTGGCATTGTTCTGCCACTGTAATGGATAAATAGAGCATAAGATATGCAAGTTTTTATACTATGTCTCATCTTTTCATATTTATTTTAAAGCAATTTTCAGGGATCTTCTTCACTTAATATAGCCAGTTATAGTCATCAGCAACTCTGACGCTTTTAAAAATAGGTTGTGGTTATTGATAGTATCTATGACACAGTCTGAAATGCAGTAAAATCTTGAAATAAATGCTACTATTGAAGTCATGTCAGTGTCTTTCACAGCATATCAAAAAAGTAAAGCAGAATCTTCATGTAAAAATAGGTAAAGTATGTTTTTTGGGTAGAATGGGATTTGTTCAGAAGGTTTACATCTAGCTAACCAATACTAACAATAAATGTTTTGTTTTTAAGGAACAATGAAACAATATTTGCAACATACGAAATGGTAGCTAGATGTAGCAATGTGATATTAAGAACTAAACTAGAACACTGTAATGAAACCAAGTATCAGTCTACAGATTGAGATATAATTAAGGCTGTTGTTTAACCATTTTATTTCTTGCTGCCTACGCTGTACTTTGTCAAATGAGTTCTTAACATTAGCGTTTATAAACTAGAAATTTCTTCCCGTCTTTTGCCTTCTGAATATTTGTAATGATTATTTTTGACAGATAAATAGAGTTGATTTTGTGAAAAATCATCTTTTCTTAATGTGAATTTTAGGACAGTACAAGATTATGTCAAGAAAAAAGACCTACTTGTAATATACATTTTTGATTCAGTACAGAGCTAATTGTAATTATGCAGATCTCTTGGAATACCAGTAATGTAAAATCTTAGTAAAATATTTTACTCCAGACTGGGTAGAGTTTTAAGGTTATCCAGTGTGTACTGGAGGCAGCGGAGGATAAGAAGAAGGAAACCAATTATTTGTACTGGTTTTATAAATCTCCCTTTATTGCCTAACCTTTTCAAACAAGAAATGGATTTATCCTCTGTGGAGACAGTAGTATAAACAATGTCATTCTCTGGCTAGAAATGGCTCTAAAGTCCTTCTTTGATCTCAAATAGGGTTGCTTGATTCTAAATACATCTTGTAGCACGTGCACGCTAAGTATTTTTTAAAAAAAAATCCAGTTTTTTAAAAAAATCTTGTCAATAAATGTTTTCTTTAGACTAATTTAATAGCTATAATGTGGTACAATCATGGTGTATTTAATTTCTTATTACTACTTCTAATAGTTTGGGCTTTTTCAGAATGCTAGGCTTATTTTTGTTCTTGAAGTTGGTAAAAATATTAGAGATGATCTTTAACTGAAAGACTAATTAATAGGAAAAGTGTTTAGTCTGTAAAGACTAGGCTATAGTAACTGTAGAAAAGACATTTTTTTTGGTATGTTCCACTTCAAATTGTGGATAAAAAAAATTAAACAGCATATTCACCTTCCCTTGAAGATGACCATCAGCCATTGCATTTTGTAGTTGTTTTGTTTTATTAAAGCAGTACTGGGGTGGGGGTGAGATGGAGATGCAGACAAAATGAGAGAAAGAAAACAAGCATGAAAATGGCCATCACCAAGGGAAGATTGGGCTATCATAGAAGTTATTAGAGTAGACACTTGATGGGGTCTAATTTACCAAAGGTAAAAGTGTGAAGAAATGATAGCTAATGCGTCTTCTACGTTTCAGAAGACAGGAGCCAATTCATGTCTGTCAGCCTAACATTTTATAGATCTAAATTATTTCTGTGTAAGAAGATTGTTCTCCCCCACCTTAACAAGAATACTTGTTCATTGTCAATTTAACAATTTTTCTTCTGTCATCACACTTTAATTAAAAAAAAAAAAAAGTGTGTGTGTGTTTGGGGGTGGAGCTGATTAGAACTGGCAGGTTTTTTGGTAATAAATATTACTTAAAAATCACAAGAATTGTGTTACCCTGCTGGATGTTGATAAGTTCATATAGTCTGTCATTTCTTAGTTTTGAAAAAGTCTTTGAATTTCAGTGCTTCAACAGAAGTATCTTAGTCTTCACTGTGATCTTTTCAATTTTTTTGTGTGTTGCAAAATATTGCGTCCATGAGTCAGGACTTCTCTAATGTTCAGCTAATGTATGCTGCTGTGAAGTGAGACTTTAATGAAATTGAAATGGTCGATTAACTCTCCATGGCTCACAGAGGTGACTGTCACTTCTCTTGGCTGTCATGTCACCAGGAGCCTCTGAGTACAAGCTCTGTTAAGAGAGAACTTTTGGTATTTCCTTGCTTACTCCTACACAGGTGAAGGCTTCTGGGTCCTGGAGGTGTTGCTCCAACACTGTATATGTTGTGTTTTTTTTTAGCTGAAACGATCTTAAGGTATACCTGTGAAATTTCAATTTATTAAATATTGATTCAATCTATTAAGCAATTTCCACTTCAGTTATCTAACAATAACAGGAGAGAAGATATTGCTGGACAAAGAGAACTGTAAGACAGTTAAGCAGATATTTATGAAGGTCCCTACTTTTTTCATTTCTTTTTTGTTAAATTATGTACAGAATTATTTGTTCTGATTTTTCAGAAAACAGACTTTTTTGTTCATATATTAATCTAATAATATAATTCACTTTCCATAGACTTGCATAATTTGAAAATACTGTTTGCAAATGTGAAACCAGAATGGTAGTTAAATAATCTTTCTCTTTATTACATCATTATGTGAAAAGAATTCTCCTTTGGTCCGTCAATCCCAGATTTCTGATTAGTATTGAGAGTCATATCAAACTCAGAAACCATCTCTCAAACTTGTTATTATTAATTTATTTTAAAAATAATAAAAATTACAAAGCCTGGTGATAAGAGGAAGAAGCATTGCCCATGTTCCTAGTCCAAAAAATGATGAGGGTAATATTCAGTAAAGCAGAACAGCGTTCAGGATATGTAGGAGCCTAAAGTTAATATCACTTTCTGTAATTGTATTTCTTGTATTTTAAGCATGTTGCTTTACCAAAGCTTTGCCAAAGGCATGTAAGAGCAACTTATTAGGTTTTAGTTCCTGTAGTGACTTGAAGGTGTTGCAGCTATATTTGAAACTCAATTCATTCGCCTCATTTATTTTTGTAGTCTTCCAACAGCAAATTAGAGGGAGAAGGACTCCACACATCTAAGTTTTGTATTTCTGCTTAAATTAATCTGAAAATCACTAAACAAACAAACAAAAACAACAATAAAAACTGTCTCATCTCTTTTGTACGAGTTGCACTCTACCTGGACTTGGAGCATATTCACCACTTGCGCTCACAGAGTGTCACACCGTCATGCCTATGAGCTTGCTGCAGTTTTGAAAGTAGGTTTTGAAGATGACTTAACTGAGTAAGTTTGGTGATCCAGCAAAGTATTTGTACTGGTTTCAAACTGCTTATGTCAGCTTGGCTTATTTCTGTGTATTTAGTGACGCATGTTAAAATATACAAGTCAGTGGTAGATCCATTAAAGTGTGTCAACATATGAAGTTGAACTGATTTATTAACTCAGTCTGTCTTGGTATGTGGACCAGACTGCAGTTTCTGTAAATATATTCTTTGGGCAGTTCCTCCTGTGCTCCCCAAATCTATATTGGTAGTACCAGAACTGAGAATGAAATCAGGGATTCAATTTTGTACCTGTCAAATTATCTTTGTCCGAATGTTTGGCGGGGAGAGCCATCAATAGCCAGCAATTGTGTTTTCTTTTCGGGATGCATATCTGAATTCATTTTGTGCGTGTTGGAGGTCAAGTTACTGTGTCAAAAGGACCTTGCTTGGAATACATTTAAATATTGATTTAACTGTTGTATGAAGGCTTATGTGGTAATTCCGATATAATCTCAAGAGCCGCAGTTATGCATAAAGGCACTTTCGGAGTTCTTGTGGTTAAAATTTAAATTGCCATGTCTTCTGGTTTCTGCCTTTTCCTGGAGCTCTTGATTGCATTTCTGTCTATGGAAGCCTAGAAATAATAGCCGTACACTTCACAAATTCCCACAGGCCTCCCTGATTGCTTTCAGCATTGGCTGTTTTTCTTGCAAGCAGGAGTTCTGTGCACCGGCAGGATATGAGGAAAGGCCAGTAGCTACTTTTGTTGTGTTTTTGAGAGATTATTTTTTATTACTGAATTTATTTCTGTGTTTCTTACACCCAGAAATGTTATGGTAGCCTTGATTTACAGGCAGGGCTAGCAGTCTCCCTGTAACTCTTACTCCTCCGAGCTGTGTCTGTACAGGCATCGGAGCTCATGTCCTGGCGGTGCTCCTCCAGCATCTGTGGTGATAAAGAGCATGTCATGGCTTTTACCTACTGCTGACACCAACTTGAGAGCTGATAGTGGCTCTGAAATTGAAAGGCCACATCGCTGTTCTTTAAAGTCTGAACATGGTAAACAGATTCCCATTTAAAAAAAAGGGGGGGGGGGGGGGAGCGGGGAAGGACTAAGCTTTTGTTGTCCCATCTGAGAGAGAGAGAGGGCCATGACTGTGTGTAATTCTGCGGTGTTACTAGCTGGGCTGCTGGCAGCAGTCATGGGACAAACAGTTGTGGCAGGTGAAAGAAGTAGTTCTCTCCTGTTTGAAAGCCTCTCTTGCTCTCTGCTTGCTACACTGCCTCATCAGGTCCTACTTCAATAACCTGTAATCCTGAACAAATTCAAGGAACTGACAGATCACTGTTTTCTTCCTTCAAAAAATGTATTTCTTCCACAAAATTACATCAGTCCAAATATGAAATAGGCAAGCCCAAACAGACAAGACCAGTACCTGGTTTAAGGCATTGTTTGGTTTTGAGTAAGGTTTTGACCAGCTACTTGAGAGTAAGGGTCAATAGCACGGGTGAGCCTGACATGAACATTGGAGGCGGCCAGGAGGAAGGCCCAGACCTGTCTGCAGGGTTCCCCAGGGGCCCTGACAGCCCCTGACCCTTGGGATCAGTAAATCAAATGTCGGGACTGATGGCTGATAATGGAACTATCAGAATTGCAGAAAGACCAGCGGGCACACTTACCGTTTAAGTTTTTAATTAAGAGTGTTGTTAAACATGCTGCAGCCCGGCTGTGGAGCTGCAGCCAGGCGGGCTTCCCCTTTTGGTGACACACCGTGCTGCTTCACGTGCATTTTCTGTCATGGCGATGCTCTGCCTGACCTCAAACGGAGCCAGAGCAGGCTGTAAGTGACTCCCTTCAAACTGGAGAGAAAAAAATACACCTCTGTAAAATAATTAGCTGAAAACAGCTCAGTGCAAGGTGTAGCAACATAAACAAAAAAGCCTCGTGGTTTAAATATAAAGACTTTATGGCATGCATGTGAGATCGCACCTCAAGTAAGAGCATACAAAAAATGTCCTGTTTATCAACACTTTCATACTATAGTCCTGAGTCCTCCAGTGCTTGGCCTTGCTCTATAACCTTTAAAAATATGAGTACTTGGACTGAAGCTAATGTGTAAGTGCTTTATGGAGGTTTCTTCCTTTGTCCCCAAAAGTTAATTGTATTTGTTCTTATTTGTGTGAATTTATTCTTGTCGGTTCACATTAGGTTGAAGAGTTGTTCTGCATATGAGTTTTTGTAGCTTAAATAAAATTTAGATGATTTAGAGATGACCACTGATTTGATTTTATCACAGGATTGTGATTCAGACAAATTCCTTCAATTAGAATATGTTGTAAGAACAGTAGTTGACCTATGCAACACCATTTCCGGTATGGTCTACGTGAATGGCTGGTTCAACTTCACTTTTAAGGATCAGTTTGGAGATTTATAAGGTTGGGGAAAAGACCTTTTGTATCATTTGGTAACAATAGATCACATCTTCAAAGATTCCTTTAGGGTATCAAGTCTGCTAACCAGATAATTCTACAAATAAATAGAATTTATAGTATAAAGAGAGAGGATTAAATTAAATGAGTTTAAATTGAAATACATACTTAATCCCATTTAGGAATTATTATAACTAATGTTTATTATGAATTTTCTTTGAAACTGACTTTCATTATGAACATATTTTTTGTCTCAAACATTAAGTTAGAAAGTTCACTTTCAGGGTGGGTTTTTTTTGTTTGTTTTTTAGTAATTCTTTAAAAAATCTAAAAAGTTTTTTTTTGCATTTCAGGAAAATTGTTCAAGAAATACTCTTGGGAGAGATTATTGTTTCATACTTTGGGGATGAAAACAATTGTTTCATAGCATATTGACATTTTAATTTTTAAATATAAACTGCAGTTCTCCAATGAAGAGTATTTCAGAGCATTAGTCACACACTGTTCTGTCACCTTCCAAATACTTTAAAACATCAATGTGCATCAAGCTTTCAATGAGGAAAAAAAAACAGAAGCCATGGCAATACTTCACCTCACCAGATGACAAATTCTATTTTAACTAGTTTTTCCAGCGGGAAAAAAACACAACACCCTGAGTCTACTTTGTCTGCTACTTTTTTTTTTTTTTCCTTTTCATGCTGACATGATATAGCTCTTTGAGTGGAAATGTAAGTCATGACAATCATAAATTGTACTTCTCAGATTGAGAGTTCTATTCAGAGGCAATGCATACCAAAATCAAAATTGTTCCATCAGTGTGAAATACAGCTAGGAGCTTGGGCCTTTAACCCCTGGGTTACCATTTTGAATTGGAGTCACAGCAATAGTGCTCAAACTTACCCATTTTACAGAAATCCTGGTGCTTGAGTAACGGGAGTTCTTTGATTTAGGGCACTTCTTCATCTGCATTACAAAACCCTGTCATTATAATGGGCTTGTCTCAATAGACTCAGCAGAGGCCAAAGATCACCTAGGACTGTACAACCCTTGCAATTAATTGTGGGCCCAAAAGTTTAGGATTTATTTCAATGAACAAGTATCAGGCATAGGTGCAAAATGTTTACTTGTGGCATTCTACATTGTGGCCCAAAAGTTAAAAAATGTAGTTTACCAGAATTTATTCATCGCTGTGGAAAAAAAATGGTGTAATTGTGAGAAAAACACTGTCCCTCTGTAGGGTTAGTAGGAGCTGCACATTGTCTAGCTGTGGCCATTTAAGTGTTATCTAGACTCCTAAACTGGTAAGCAATACGGGCTTCCTAAAGCTTTGCCCTTGAGCTGCCTGCCCTGCTCCCTTAATTTCAGCGGGTAGCCATACAACCGGTTAAGGCTAGTGGGATAACTTCAGTAGTTATGTGAGGAAATGTATCTTTTTATTTGAAGAGCTTGAATCAAATCAGCTTGATTTCTTGTGGCTGGAGCTTTGCTTTCTAAGTATGATGAGAAATGTGATAAATGTTATTCTCTGTTGTCCTATTTCATCCTGTAATCTGTTTTTGAAAAGGACACTTGTTTGTAAATTGTTCCATGGCTAACTAAATATTAGAGTCTTGTCTCTTTATAATCTCCTCCATTCTAGCCTTTTTTTCTTATCCCCTGAGACAGCTGTCAGTCAGAAACAGTGTAAGAAACAAATTCTTTATGGCTGATTTCAAAGTTTATGTACTTTATATATGGTAGGCTTCACACTTATTCTATTTTTCTTCCTTTTTTCTTTGTATTGCCATCAATAAGAAAAATAGAGTATTTAAATAAATTTCATAGTAACTCTACCCAGATTTGCATCAACTGAAAATTGACTTGAATAATAGTATCTGTATTTTGTCTCACTGTAATTCTAATTTGTATAGTAAATTGTATTAGATAATCTTACATTCGTGTCCTTTTCAGTTTCTCTTTGAACCCAGTAAGTAATATTGTACTTAATGAATCCTCATATAATAGTACTTTAAGATTTTACTAATGGCTGCCTGAAGCCTGTAATCCTTCTGGAATCACCAATCTTCATTTTTTTTCATGTGAGTTTTTTTCTTGTGAACATGTTGAACACTTTCCAGGCTCGTTCCATTTTTTTTTTTCCTTTCAGTTCATAGTTAAAATGAATAAATTTCCTCAATACAGAATAAATTCCACCCATGTGGCCAATTTTGTTCAGGAGGGTTTTTTTTGTTTGTTTTTGTTGGTTTTTTTGAATGTGATTCCTGTCTCTGCTTCTATTCTTCAGTGCTTTTACTCTCCTTGATTCCACATCATTAGCAAATATGATTACAGACCAGTTTTCTTCCAATGCTTTATAAGACCTAAATTTGCTGTTCCTCAGGGAGGTAAATTTTTGTAGTTTCTGTAAGTCATGTTTATTATTATTTTTTAATTGCTATATTTTGTTTTATGCTTCCTCTGTCATGGTATGTAAAAATATGTATGTATGTGTGTGTATAGATTTACTACTAAATGTGTAATGTAACTATTCATAGCCAAATTCTATGAGTACTTTTTCACTTGCTCTTAATTTAGGTCATTTTAGAGAATGCCATAAACTTTGAATTACTTTTGACTTTTTAAGTCTGTTTTCCTTGATTTGGGGAACATTTTAAACCTTCATGTCAATTGAAGCACAGTATTATGCTAACCAGCCTTTGCACTGAAACCTAATGCTCAGAATGCTGTAACTTTAGCAGTCTCATTTAATAGACTTACAATGAAATAAAAAATAAATAAATCTGTCTTGTTTTATCTATACTTGTTTACCTTTTTTTTTTCAAGTGAAACTTAGAAATAAAAAGCATAGAGAATAGTTCTTTTTATAAAATATTTTTAGTTTTGGAGAGAATCTTTAGATGTGAATGTGCGGATTAGAATCTCTTTAGGTTCTGAAATGTAAAGCTATTTCTTTAGGAAAAGTTTTCAGATTTTCTAGGACGTATTTGTTTAGAATATGCAATAAAGTGCTTCCATAAAACTTCATGAAAATAAAAGTATTTTGAGGACCAGACCTTGAAAATCAGGGAGCTTTACTTGGATGAAAATGTTGGCTCAGATAATGTGGAATTTGGGAAGAAGAGTGTGTGGTGTAGTTTTTTTTTTTTTTTTTTTTTTTTTAAATTTTATTTTAAGGGTACCAATAGACTCTGAAGCAAATACAGTTAGTGTAATATTAATGGGTTTAATGCTGTACAGCCAAAATCTACATCTGGTTTTGCACTGTTCTTTCCACTGCCAACCAAGGCACTGAAGAGTGTGTGTATGCATGTGTGCATTCATGCATATTAGTGTTAAAGAAGAATTATCAGAGAGGTTGTATCCTTCAATGCAAAATAGACGATTATTCAAGAAATCATGAGGTTTTCTCCTTTCACTCCTTGAATGTGGAACACAATCCTAAATATCCTAGAAATAGCAGACAAAGTGTAATTGTCCATAAACTCTGGTTATATTTCCTTTGGGTTTTCAGACAGATCACAAACAACATTTGCATTTACATACAGTGCACAGATGGCACTTTGACACCAGCCCGAAGTACATATCTTTCAGAGCTTATTGGGTACACTCTTAAACTTGTGACCTCTGGCTATTATTGTGCTCTTTGTATTTTGTATTGCAGTGATTTCCTTTTTCTTACTGAAACAATTTCATCGTTTCTTCTTTATGTAATACATGTTTGTTAAGAATTCTAGCATGTAATTTCTATTTTTTCCATTCAGATTACAGTAATTTGTATCTTATGTAAAAGAGTTAGATGTGAGGTTATCTACAGTAGTATTTTTGATTAAAAAATAATAGTCTGTACATAGTAAAATAAAATTAAAATGTTAACTGTCCTGTAATAAAATAAGAAGTGTGATCACACTAACATTCTTCATGAGGGAAAATAAGAGTTTAATTTATTTATGGTCAGAGCTTTTTCTCCTTCCTCTCTTATTGAATAATGTTTACGAGGACTGGACTTCTTGAGAAGATAGTAAAATTTACTGTGGGACATAAGCATATAACCAGAGAAGAGGTAATTTCAGAGATAATTTTGGATAAAATTTTAAATGGAAATTCCTTTTTCATCAAAACAAATGATGTCTTTGGAACTTCCATCTCTGGTTTAAGTTAAAGGGACTTCTTCAAGAATTCTGAGACTATGAGAACACTGAAAAATTGGTTTTATTTTTCTGTGTAAGGACACACAGCTTGAAAACTTTCACAGCCTTCTGAGGGAGGTGTAGATATCTTAATTTATAACCTCAGTTCCAGGCACTTCTAAATGACATTTAGGGCATTATGTATATATAATGGAAGTATTCATGACTGTGTGAGCTTTAATTTTGTGGAGTTGCAGCAATTACAGAATTCTGCTAATCAAAATGAGGCACTGAGTCCCTTGGGAGACTTTGTGGATATTTGTCGAGGTGATTGCCAACACTGCATTTCCCGTCGGTGGCAGCGCCGTGGAGCAGATTTGACTGTGCCTTCGTGCAGCCCCTGTCACATCCCCACTCTCCTGTCTGTTGGTGGCAGCTTCCAAAGCTCCAACTTGTTCCGCACTGACTGTGTGTTGGGCCCCGTCATAAATCACCACTGAATAGGCGGCTCTGTGTTCCTGTGTTTAAAGCAGCCCTGAACATTGATTAATGTGACTCTTCGCTCGCAGAACAATTGCCAACACACATATGCACATGAAAAGCTCTTCCAGTGCAAGAGATGGCTTCATCCTGCGCCCTGCATTTCCCCCCTCCCATCCTCTTTAAGTTATTCCCTTCCAGGGCTAACCTGGCCCTCAGCTAATTGATTATGGGGACGCAGGCCGGATGGTTTTGACCAATACCCCTGGGGGCAATGAGAGCCTTTGGCAGGCCTCGCTCCTGGCTGAGGAGATTCCTGCAGGCTGCTGGGCTTGGGACCCTGGCTGCTTTCCGTGTGTCATCTGAGGACTCCTTTCTTCATTTTATTTTTATCTTTTTTGTCACAATGGATCATGTGCTTCGGTTGGTAGATCACTAAATGGCTAAGACTGGGAAATGGGCTTTTCCCAGATTTTGTTTCAGGCTTGGAGAAGAGTGTGTAGATGTAATGATTGAGAGTATATGAATTCAGTACTTCTCTCACCATTGCACAAATCAGCGTTCCTCACTCGTTGTTCGTATGCTTCTACTTCTTTAAAACAAACCGCTGTGACAACCCTTTGAGAGTATGGTCTTTTCTTGCCTTTGGAGCACACTTTAGTTCCTTAGCCTCAGTTAATGTTCTGAGCAATCTTCTACAACTCATCCCATTGACAGGGCAAAGCCAATACAAAACAGGATAGCATTGGTACTCTTTTAAAAGTTTTTCTGTGATCTCTACTTTAGTAAATCTCATTTTTAGTTGTCTTTATTGATATATATATATATATATATATATATATATATATAAGTAAATAGGTTTAAAATGGTAGCTCCTTACTGAAAGTAAAATGGTTGCTATGAACTAGTGGCTACCTAGTGAAGTCAATTGCCTTCTAAGTCTTTAGGTGACAGTATAGTTAGAATATAGAAAACTGCTTCAGAATGCTGAGAAGTTGATATCTTCCTCACTTTACCAGTTAGCAGCTTAACTCCTTCCTTTTGGTAGTCTGTTGTAAAGATAATTGTGAGAATAAAGAAATATCTTAAAAAAAATGTTAATTAGAAATGATTGCAGTCTGAAAATGTATTTTTTCTGTGATCAGTAAAGTGCAGGCATGTTTTTACCATGTGTACTTACAAAGTACTTTATGCTGTATTTGTATATAACTTAAATTCTGTTTTTCTTCATTATGATCAAAATTATAGGCAAAAATATTACTGCTGCAATTTGTGTCTATAGTTATAGGTGTTTCCTTCTTAGCGACTGATACATCATATATTATTGTCTTGAGAATGTATATGAAAGTTTACTTCTACCTCCAGAAGAATTAGCAAACATTACTGTCTTTTTTCCACTAGAACCTGAACATATGGGATATAGTAAAAACTTCATAGCTTCAGGGATGTGCTCTTTAATTTTTTCTTCTTCCAAGTTCTTCTAACATTGATTTCAGTATATATATGTGTAAAAACAGAACAAAAACAGCTGCCTCTCTGTTCATTTTGTCTCCCAGTCCAGCAGTCTAAAGTGATCTCTTGTTTTGAATATTCAGTAAATAAATGTGTATATATATATGTATATCTTTGCATTTGTTTGCAAAAGTTTCTCAGGATGTTTTTTAATCAAAAACAATGCACAACAAAAAAAGGGGGAGGGGATGTTATAGCATGTAACTCTAAAATTGTTTCCTTTCACCTTTTCTAGTCTGTTGGTTTTCTGTTGGTGACTTTTTTTTTCCTGTTGGAAACCTGCATGCTTAAAGGGCTGCATGACTTTCCCATTTTAGTTTTCGCTTGTGATACATTGACTGTGTCTTTGAATCTTTTTCAAAGTAGAAAAAAGTTCAGACATACCTCTATTTGATTGATGTGCCCATTATAAAAATTCATCTTTTGTATTTATCTATCAAAATGTTAATGTCCTGATTATGTTTTAATGTGAATTTGACATGACGGTATGCTGTAATTATGAAGTCTTGAAATACCCTTTGGCTTTGCCTGAACTTGTATCCAGTTTCAAACCGTATGCCCTGTTTTGTACTTGTAAGTACACTTTGATGCAAGAGGCAGCAACATGCAAAATAGATTTTGCTTCTGAAGGTTGCTATTGAAGCTCAAGTGTCCTGAAATTCAGTATTTTGCATTCTGTATTGTTTGGAGTTAATAATCCAAAGAATGTGAATGCTCTTCCAAAGAATTGTTTTGAGAAGGAGAATAATGAGGAAAAGGTTAACTTAATGAAACTGCCGTTTTTTGAATGTGGTAAACTCATGGCACTTGTGAAGAAGTGCTTTGGATTGAAATCTAAGTCAGTGTCAGAAGAGGTGATGGTAGTTTTCAGAACAGACCCACTACAGTATTTCTTTATTTTTTCTTAGGAAGAGAAGGAGGTAGGGCCGAGTTGGGATATCCCAAGCCTTGTACTGTTGTTTATCATCTGAACTACTGTTACTCCATCCTCCCACATGTTCTCTTGCTCTTAGCTATTGTTTCCTTGGTTGAAAATTTTACAGGATGTGAGATTCAACTTCCTTTAGTTAGACTGTGCCAACATACTCCACAGGACATGCTGCAAAAACTGTGATTATGTAGGTGTTAAGAAATTTGCAGTGGAGTAGGATTTGGAATCAAGAGCAGAAGGCTTTCTGGTAAAGTCCCAACATCAGCTCTTTATGGGTTTCCGGGCTTTTTAAACTAGCTCACATTCAGATGCTTGATCTGAATGATGTTAGGTCCTCTACAGGAGACTGTTTTAGCTTCATCTGAAAGGAGTCACAGAATCACAGAATGTTAGGGATTGGAAGGGACCTTGAAGGATCATCTAGTCCAACCCCCCTGCCGGAGGAGGAACACCTAGATCAGGTCACACAGGAACACGTCTAGGCATGTTTTCAACGTCTCCAGAGAAGGAGACTCCGCAAAGCCCCTGGGCAGCCTGTTCCAGAGTCCACCGGGAGGACTGCTTTGCTGCATTGCTGCTGTGTGATGCACACTGAAGTACACAAAGTGGTGATGTTTGGGACTCCTTTCAAAAGCAGACTGATCTAAACTGGAACGCATATGTACATGTGTTTTGAGGCATAGCAGGCAGGGATAACAAGTAATGCTGTGTAGCTGAGAGTCCTTTATCTGTGGAAGCTGACCTAGACAAGCAAACCCCTCTTTAGTTAGCAAAACAAAGATCACAGGAGTCTTGAATTTCATCAGTTTCTGGATTACTTGTTTGTTTGTTTAATGTGTCTTCTTCCCTAATAAATCCCTGATCTAATGTCACGTAGGGAATGAAATATATAAATATATTATGAGGGAGATTGGTAGAAATATGTTCCTATCTACTTCTGCTTTATCTTATTCCTTCATTTCTGCCATGATCTTGTTACAGTTTGAAAAACAGGCGGGCCCTTGAGGAAATCCACTTATCCAACATTTTATTCTTTTCTTCGGTGCAGACTGTAATCATGCCAGAGTCTTGCAAAACATTTGGGGAGATTCCCTCTCATGTGGATATTCTTGTAAGCTGTTGCTGTGTTGCAACACAAGCTTGTTTTGGTATTCTGTGAATAAGATAAATAGTCTCACTGCTCAAAAAGGGACTGTTGATAAAGGAATCCCAAGGCTGTGAAGGCTGTGTCCAAAACTGGATTTTCTTTAAATTAGTACATTGTACTACCTCCCTGAGCTCTACATAATTAGCTCTCTGTTTTTGTGGGTTCATCGACTTGCATTCATTGAAGGATTTAGAAAATTGGATAAGATACAAAGTTAAAGCTTAAGCTGATAGTTAACAGTGAAAGCATTTCAAAAACAACAATAAGAAAAAACGTGCAGATACAGTGGCAATTACTGGCTGAAGCCAAAAAAAAAAAGGGGGGGGGGAATTTTGCTCCATTGCTGATTTCTGCACCCAACCATAAGCTTCATGCCTCTCCTAATTAACTTCATGCTGGTGAGCAGATTGAGAATGGCTCTAGTCAGCGCTAAAAATGCCTGGAAACATGCTGTTTTACAGCCGTATGCAAAGTTGCTGATTTTTTTTTTTAAATCGCTGCCAAAAGCCACAAGACATAGATGTATGTGTTTCATGCTAATCACAAAATAATAAGGTAATTGATAGTCAACAATTTAAAACAACAAACAGGGCCCACGCTATAAATCTGGCTGGCTGGCTTTAATCAATAATAGTGCCCACTGTTTGAGTGGAACCGCAGAGGAAGTAGTAGGAACTTGGTTCTGAAAGAGAGGCTTTTCCCCAAATGTTGATAAGGCATCTAAATGCCTCTTCTTGTCTCCAAGAAGACAACTGAAGAACTGGTGTTCTTTTTCTATTGCCTGCAATAAATTTAAGAAGCAAAAGCAAGATTGTAGGAAGGTTAAAACTCTGAAAAGGTCTGGAGAGGTTGGTGTTTCTTTATTTGTTTCAGATTAGTTATTGCTCCTTAAGGACCTTCAGAATTTTCCTGGATTGTTGAAATGATGTTTTAAAATTAATTTTGCCCATTCTAAGGGTATATCTGCATGGCACTTTCCAGATGTGTTTGAGGCTATTCTTCTATGTTGCAAATAAACCAATGGCAGAAACAGTCATATTGTTAATAGAAAAGAAATAAGAAAATGAGTATGATTTGCTAGAAAAGGTCCTGGCTTTGGCAGGGATAGGCATAATTACTATTCAAAATCTGTTCTTGAGCTGAGGGGATTTTATGGAGGGGTTTTCATTGCAGTAATTCTGTCAGCTCCTGTAGACAAAATTCTAGGCTAGCATGAGATACCAGAGGGTTTTTGGTAACAGTCACCTCTTCTAGTCATACTGGCAGTTAAGCCTATAAATAACAGTATACTATTCGGGTGACACAACTTCAGTTAAAACTCCTTTTTTTGAAATAAATTATTCAGTTTTAACTTCTATGTGTTGGACAGTAACTTGGAAGAAAAAAAAAAAAAGATTCCTTTCTCTCTTCTGAAAGACCTCTGGGAACATCTTGAATGATTCTACTGTGTAAAGCATTATAGCATTGCATTGTTAGCCCAGCTAGTTTCATCAGGTTGTTTGTCTGTGTTGCTTCTGTGGGTGTTTTTCCTGTTTCTTTGTATATTTGTTTTTAAAGAAAGTGGGAGAGGATAGCCATACAATTGTGATGAAGAACCTTTCTCTTGTCTCCATTGTCTACCCATCTTCCCCTGTAGTAGTGATTACCTCATAAAATTTCTGGTATAAGAAATGGTTGTTGTAAAGGCCTGTGATAAATGCTTTATTAACTGACTACTTCCACGTAAATCAAGAAAATTCTTTCTCCTTGGAATAACAATCATGATAACGTTTTTTAAAAGCTGTGTTCGAGGAGGAGCTTGGGTAATTTTCCTTCTGGAAATGCTTAGGAAGGGAAGACTTTGCTCATTTGGCCAGATTAAACAGTTATTATCAGTTATTATTTTCATTAAAGAAAAGGCTTAAGGGCATGGGCATGGAAAGTATGTCTTTTAAGCTCTTATGTTTTGACAACCTGCATGTGACAATCCAGCAAAATCCATTGCTCCTTTTTCGTTATCGTTTCTAATTAGAGTGAATTTTTAAAAGATTACATGGTTTCTAAGACAACTGTCAGAAAATTTTTTGTGTCTGTTTTGTTTGTACCATTAAACTGAGAGCGGTGCATTATTTTGCTTAATTGAGGTATTGTTCTGGAAAAAAAAAAAAGAAGAAAATTATCAACTTTCCGAATTTCAGCCTGTTCTTATAGCCTGATAAAATGGCTTCCCTGGTTCAATATAGTAATAAAAAAATTCCAAAAGGAAGTACTAATGAGGGACAGATATGTTGATGGCTACTAAATATCTAAGTCCAGATCCAAACCCTTTCAAATTCACAGTTTCTGGCTGCTGGAGCTGAGCTCTGTAATTAGGAAAACAATAATTCCCTTAAAGGTGTTACTGGGGTCTAACACTGAGCAACACGGACCTTTACCCTAGTCCTGCAAGGAAGTTTTTTTGTGTTCTCATGATTTATAAGTAAGAGATGTTTGCGCTGTAGAGGTTAATGGAGAAACAAAAAAAGGAATTATAATATGTGGCATTTTTTAAATATTCAAGAGAGTTCAAAAAGGCACATGAAGAACACAGCCTGAAGTCAAACTGAAATGGCTTTACACCATCCTTGAGTCTTTCAGACCCTCTGTTGCCTTGGGCTCTCATTATTCAGATAGCCTGCTGGGTCCGTTGCATGGACCAGTTTTCCCAAGGATGCAGAAGCCTCAAGAACCTCAGTATAGAATTGTCTGCCAGTGAAGTAAACGTAGAGTGTTTTTTTAAGGCAGTTTAAATGCGGTATTTTAAGAACTATTAAAAGGAAATGTGGTACATCATTAATGTTAAAGAACTGATAACCTACTAGAAGTGAGCTTCAGGGAGATGTGCTGAAATTCTCCCACGCTTCTGTTGTTGCTCATGGATTTTGTTCCCTCTGACTTTTTCTAGTAAATGTTTTATCAATTTAGCCTAACTCCATCCCTTATAAATTTACCGTTGGGAGAGGGGAAAAAAGTCAGCAGTGTTTTGCTTCTGTGTCCTTTACTTGGATCCATGGTTCTGGTAAGCAACTCAGTTCTGGTGCTTGCCATTCTGCAGCCATCTTCTCGTGCCTGTATTTTCTGGGGATTCTTCTGTCAGTAACAGAATAAAGCAAACTTAGCTCACTTTTCCTGCTCCTACTACGAGGCTTGAGTACCACCACTTGACATTGCTGCTAGGCCCTGCTAAGGCCTGCAATGGCAAAGACATGAATGTGGGACTCTTAACAGCAGTTGTGGAGGAAATAAAATCTAGTAGATTTGTTCCAGTTGCAAATAGTTCATTTATCTATCTGGAGAGATTTTTTTAATGCTGTATTTCTGAGAAAATAGTAATATGTAATAGTAAAAATCAGGGAGCCCAGCCTGGCAGAGTCTGTAATGAGCAGTTCAATTAGGATGAGTGTAAAACCAGAAGTGAGAAGTATGCTTGGCACAGTCAGGGAAGAAAAAAACAGTTAGTTTCCAGCTCACTTCTGGGATTTTTTTTTTTCTGTAGAAACTTTGAGTTAAAAATAACAACTTTCAACAGGTTTCTAAATATTCTGCTGGTTTGAGTTAGTGGTTATTTCAAGGCCAGTTGAGACTTTTATTTATATATATATATATGTATGTATATATATTCCAAAAAGCTTCTGGCTTTGACTAATAATACTGTATTTATCAGTAAACATGACAGTATTTTTTTATCTGCACCACTGACAATTAAAATTCGCCTTTACATTATGTTGCAGACAACTTTTATTTTCATTTCCGCCCACATGTAAGCTCTTATGGTGTCTTGCAGAGACTTTTGCTCAGTAATTCTAATTTATTTTTTTATAAGTGTCCGTGGAAAGCTAAAATTCAAGTCTAGAATGGAATTAAAAAAAAAAAAAAAGAGAGAACTGCTGAGAAGGCTGAAAAAATCCAGTCAGAAACAGAAAATATTGTACAAGTTCAATATTATACTGTTAAATAGCTCACAAATACAGACTTTGTGTAGGATTTGTGTTACTTAGGTGTAGAAAATTCATGTATATATGCAGGCAAAATTTTTCTGTGTTGCTTGGCTTACAGTTTAGCACTTGAACACTGCCACTGGCAGTAAAGATTTGATGATCACAGTAGGAAATAACGTTGCTGGTAAGAAGTGCCTTCTCACATGCATTACTTGATACAAATGATTTGAAGGATCATTTTGGAGTTTCCTTGATATGTGCGTTATTTTTGAGTTTTTTCAATTAGATGTGTAGCGTTTCTAGTGAGTGCTTGATATTTCTCTCCTGTGTTTCTGACTTTTGCTATCCAACTAAAAACATGTTTCAAATAAATCATGCTAAGTTTAAAAGCAAACATCTTCCTGTGATGGCTTTTTTCATGCAGCTGGTAGAATTTTGTTGTGATATAGATAAACTAGCTATTTTAATGTATGTATTATGGTAGGCAAAAGATAGAGAGGGAAACAATGTAGGAAATGCCCAGTTCAAAGCAGTTCTTTGGCTCATAAGCAAGCAGAGAAAAATTACAATTTAGTGCCACCTTGGCTCTGTAGCAGTGAGTTGGCTCTCAGGAGAGGTAGGGAAGCTTCACTGTTCCAATGCAGAACAAAACACGTTTTCTAGGTGAGATACTGAAAATGGAAGCAAAGTTGCTCTACCTTTGTTATTTTATATTTTATTTTATGGATGTAAAATAAATAAATAAATAAAATAACCTTGCAGAAGATGAATGTCTAAGAATAGCAGTCATCTTGAAAGACTTTTTGTTGAAAATCATTTTCTTCTGTTTTTATGGTTTTTTTGGAAAAAGGTTCTTTAGGTTGTATGTTGTTTGATCTTATTGCCCTCCCTGTCTAGCTTTGTGCCCTTGACTTTAAATGTATATATACAATGTTAGTAACAACTTTCTCTGCGTAAACACAAGAAGAGCAAACTTCAGTATGTTGCAAAGGGTAAGTGGAGTTTGAGGTGAATACCCTGTAGGTAAAGTGGACTTGAAAGAGCATTCCAACAGAGCTCTGGCTTTTCTGTGGCTATCTCTGGTGCTCAGTTGTCCTTTGCCTTGCTCAGAATTATGCCATCAGTATGTTCTTCAAACTACTGGAGAAGCAAATAAACCTTGCCTCTGCTGGGATTAATTTACTGCAGCCTGAAGCAGCAAATCTCTTCTGGCAACCATTCATAAACTGAGTAAACTGCACCCTCGCATCTGTTGGCAGCATGAGTTCATCACAGAAGACAGTGTCTAAGAAGACACCAGAGTGGCCAGGATGGGAGAGCGAATATGAGTCTTTAACAAGCGAGAGCAATGGCTTTGAACATGTTGAGTCTGCTCCTCACATTGTGTAGAGTCTTCTCTTTCTCCAGTATTTGTATAGTTCAGCTGGAAGACCAAAGATTGTTATGCTGTGAGAAGGTCAATCATTCTGGCTTGGCCAGTTACTTAATGGTGACTTGATTAAATTTATAGTTTTAGTGAATTTACTGAAACTTTAATCAAAGCAGATCTTTTCAGTAAAGTTAGTAGAGCCCCGATTTTTCAGAGAGAATATTAATTACTGAAGCCACATTAATAATTTATGTGTATGGATTGCTTTTTTTCTGGATGGCCAGCTATACCTTACCAAATCGCTTTAAAACTTTATTCTGTTTAATCAGACTTTGATCCTCCTGAGCAGTACTCGACTAAGCATAGAATAACATTGAAAATCAAAATAACACTCAAGGCCATAATCACTTTGCATACCTTAACATTTACTGACTTCAGACTTTTCCTTCTCCAGCTTAATTGCAGTACAAAAGTGACCATCTTTATTCCTAAATAGGGCTTTTAAAAGGAGCTTGCAGTCTGTCTGAACAATAAAATGATCTTGCCATGGGAATGTAACTGTGGGGTTCTGGAGACCTGAAGTTCCCTTTTTGCTCATTTACCTTGGACAACTTTGGTGTATCACTTTGACTTTTTGTATGGCATTCTCCTGGCTATACCATTGAGATATGACTATAGGCATTACATTTAATATTTCTGTAGTCTGGAAATACATGCTACTCCTATAAAGGCATTCTAACTTGGCTCTGAACTAGAAAATGTTTTCAGAAAACAAGTATTGAAGTCCATGACAGAGAAGATGTACATGTGTGTTCAGTAAAGAAACAGACTAGTTTTATAACTGTGATTCCTGACAAGTCTCACGTTGATTTTTTTTTGTCAGTGAACTATCAGCAGCAGCTACAGAAATGGTAAAAACTAAAATGAAAAAAATAAATGCATGAAATAAGTTAAATAAATACAACTCATCTGTTCGTAAGTATTCGGTGAGCCAAAACGAATGAAATGTATTGCATGCGTTGTTCTGAATGACTTCGTTGTTTAGCTCTACAAATTGCTGTCAAATTGTTGAATACAATATAAGCTGTTGAAACTTGTCAGAGTTAGTGTTCAAAATACAAAGATCTGATGTTCCTTTAAGGTTTTTGGTTGTGTGTTGTTACTAGCATTCATAAATTATCCTGCGATTAAGAAAAACGATGTCGCAAACAGAAACGGTTTTAAATTGACGGTGAAGCCTGTGAGTTAGTGACTGTTTTAATAGAAGATTGCTTTGTATGTTTTGCTTCTATTTCTAAAATTAGTTGGTTCCAAATAGATCTTGGGTTTTATGTGTAGTCAGACTCTTTTTATATATTCAGTACAGCCTTTACTTATGTTTATACCTCATTTATTTTGTTTAAGAACTACTTATGTGCTTTTATCATTTAGTTTTCTATTGTTGATGCCAAATCCTGAGAAATTGGTCCCTGTAGTGTGCTGCAGCCATTAAATACCAGTCTGTTGCAGAATATCATTTGAACTTATTAAAATGTGATTCATCTGGTGCCAAGTTTATTCACAAGCCTTGTGCTGGGCCAGGCATTATACATCAAGGAAAAAAAAAAAAAAGAAACTCCCGTGGGTAGAGTTGGACAACTAAATTCTGTAAGGTTTGTTAACTCATGTCTGCAATGAATCCAATAGGGTGCTGCTGTCCTTTTTCTGTTCTTCATTTATGGTTTTTCTTGAGTGGCCGAGGAAGCAGGCGCTTGAACATGTGAGCTAACAGAACTTCTGTGGTCCTAATCCCCTAATTAGACTATCTTGCACAGATGGTATTTAGATTCTTTTTTGTGTGTGAAGAAAGCATGTGGTAACAATATTCATGAATTTTTATAAGATCAAACATGCTTCTTAGGTTTTGCTTGCATATTTCTTAACCTTGTATTTGGGCCAGACCACGGGGTGGAAACAAATGTGAAATTGAACCTAAATACACAATGAAATTCTTACCAAATCACTTTACAGCATGCAATAAATAAGTAAAGGCATTGCACCACACCAGTGGTATTTGTGACGGGGCAACAATTTTTTCATTATCTTGGTCATTGACCCCAAAAGTAATATTCAGTAAAGTGTGCTTTATAGCACTCATTCTGATGTTATATCCAATAGTATATTATAAAGGAGTTATGCTTTAATTTTGTTTTGAGTAATAAACACTGACAAAGACACTCTGAATTGTCAAGTTTAAAATACAAAGGAGGTTAATTTTCTACAGAATGACAAGCATTTTGGACGAAGTGATTGTATAATGGTGGTGTCAGAGGGAGATGCATTATCGAAAAGCACTTGCACTGGAAAGTCATTGGAAGCCCTTTTTTTTTTTTTTTAATCTATCACATAAATATCCCTAGTATTACATATGAGAAAAAATACATGCTTGAAAAAATGTCTCTGATAACAGTGTTCTGCATTTTCTTTTGTATCACCCATGGAATCAACAAATACATAAATGAAGCATCATAAAAGTTGAGATTTGCTGTGTTTGAATCTGATATTGAACTTGCCAATTACACTGACAGCTTCACATTCTGTCTGGCATATACAATGGTGTAATTGGAATCAAATTGCAGCTTTTAAATTGTCCAGAGTGGACTTTTCCATAAATGAAACTGGATTTTTCCATGTTGTTCTGATTAAAAAAAAAAAAAAAAAAAAAAGAAGGTTCACCGTGTTTTGTTACCATTACTGAATGTGTTTGAAGTGTGGAAGAGATTCTCATAAGGCCTTAGGAGGAAGACAGACAGGCAGACATGCAAGTAACATCCGTAGTGCGAAAACAGAAGATGATGAGAGGTGAAGAAAAATTAAGAAATAGTGGTTATAACCAAATGTTGCAAATCTGATACTAATGAAATTCAAGAGAATCGTGTAAATACTAGCATTTTTTAAACAGATTATATTTGAAGACATGAGTAGTAATGGAGGTGAATGAGAAGAGTAACAGAAACAGCTTTATTGTTCTAAGTAAGAAAGATGAGAATTATCTCACATAACAGAAACAGTAATCTAAGAGTAAGGGATGTGGACACCAACGTATCAATTCCTCTATCTCTGAAGTTTAGATAAAGACTTGGAAGGGACCCCATGAGAATGTGAAATTGAATGATATTGTCAACTTCTTAAATTCAAAGTGGAAAGTTAGCAATGAGTAAAAGTTAGCTATGTCATCTCAATGACTGAGAAATAATGGATAAATTAGGATTTTAGCCACTGGAGCAATTAAGTATATGAAAAATAAATAAATTGGTATTAAAATGACCAGATTCACAGATACAGGTTTTGTGGGTGCCATTAAATTCTTTATAGCTATAGCAATTTTTATATATTTTTTTTGGGGGGGGAAGCGGGGAGTTGCTAAGAAATATATATATTCGGTATTTTTTATGCACAGAGGGAATTTGGGGGATTTCTTCCTTGCCCTCTAGTGGAGACAGGCAGCCCATGTGGTACTGGAAAAAGCGAGCTAATGGTTTCCATCTGAAAGATGATCAGTTATGTGTAGTGAAGTTCAAATGCCAAGTCTTGGTACATGTGCTGTCCCACGCTTCAGAATATTGGATTTCGTTTCCAAGTTCCTTGCTCTTCAGGAAAAGAAAAAGGCTAAAAGTTTTGTGTTGAGAACTATACATTCTTTTCATTAATGACCCAACTTGTCCTTCCTAATAATTCTATCTCATCTCCCCAGCATATGAGAATGGAGGGGGTTTGAAAGCTCCACGTTTGTTGTGAGTCTAAATATCAGTGCCATATTTTTCAGCTAGCTGAATGGTTAACCTAGGACAAAGTGCAAACAGGAAACATTAACCACAACTGATCAGGAAGAATCATAAAGCACATCTCTTGAATTGTATCAGTCCTGGTAAATATGTCTAATTGTTTTTTAAAGACCTGCAATGTTGGAGATTGCACTGTTTCCTCTTGCATTATTCCGTTCCGTAATGTCTACCGTGAATTCTCCTTGCAGCAGTTTAAATCCATTGCTCCCTGTTCAGTCCACTAGGGACACAGAGAATTGCTTTTCCTCTTTGCAGCAACCTTTGCCTATTTGATGACTTTTACCATTCCCCAATATCAGTTTTCTCCTAGGTAAAGGTGTCGATTAATGTCATTCACGTAAGTCTTATTTTTCATAAGTTCTGCACAGTGATTACAACAGCAAAAGTAAGAACATGTTTTCATGTAGCTAAAATAGATAAGCGCTTGAAAAAAAAAAACAAACTCTTGTAATTGTGGTTATCCGCCAGGATGTGAGAAACAGAATGAAATTTTGGTGGGGGTAAAACCAATCTTACAGTTCCATTGTCTGCTTGAAGCAGGGCCATTGTAGTTTGTTCTTCCCAGCTTTCTAACTCTGTTCTTTCTCCACAGTGAGATCACAGAGTGATTATCTCATGACGCCCTTTCGCAGGGCATGTTGCGTACAAAACGTGCCCGCGGAGGTAGAGCTACTGTATTCATGACACAGAAAAGCCATGCTGCAGTGGGAGAGGGGCACATTCCTCTCTGTTCATTTCAGCTGCCAAGAAGGCAGACAAAAGGATGAAAAAATGAGTCAGATAGCAGATGGAGTTGCAAAGAGAGATTTGGGGCACTAGATATGAAAACACAGGTGAATGTGTTCTCCTTACCTTAATATTGAAAGGCAGTGCGTGCCAATACTGAATACCACTGAAACAGGTAACGTCAGACTCTATCACTTTGGACCTTTCAATATCCTTTCAAAATTTTCTTCTTGCTAATATACCAGTACTAAAAATATTCCAGAGAAAACTGCTTTTGTTAAAAAGTGAATTTTGTTATAGTGAGTTAATGCATAGAACTCCTGCAGTTCTCTTAGCACACTTCCAGGAGACAGACAAGTGTTTCCCAATAGCATAGATGACAAAGTAGCAAAGTCTCTGCAGCAGGAAAAATCATGGGACTATGGCACAGTCATACAGTCACTCGCTGAGGGGACGAATGCTTGTTCTGTATGCCAGGTGCATTGCACAATGATAATTAATTCATTAGGATTTAGTCACAGTGGGCAAGAGGAAGATCTCTTCGCTGTATTTGGAGATCAGATTTTGCTGATTCAGAAGTTTGGCAAGGCTCCTGCTATTGAGGTGTCTGATTTTTAATCTCAAGAAGGAGCTATCAGGACTGGATAGAAGCATGAAAGGAACATTGAAACTGATGAACTTTTTAAGCAATTGTTGAGTGATCCCAGCGGTATTGAAAAGTTTATGTAGTAGCCTGGGAAAAAAGGGAGACCTGGTCCAGGCATCCTGCTGCAGACAGAGCTTCAGTCGGTGGACAAAAGAATATGGACAACCCAGAAATAAGATCTAACAGTTTAGCTAGCCCATCTATTTCTCTTTTGGAGGAAAAGAGACAGTAAAATCTGATACCTCCACAGGGAGATAATAGTCCAAACGAAACAATAAATCCTTCTGAAAGTCACACAGTTACCTTAGTTTTCTTGAAAAGGCGAATAAAATGAACCAGACGTGTGAGAATAACATTTCTTTATCAGGCAGCTTTTCCTTTTGTAAAGGAAGGAGAGTGTTCAGACTGAAGAAAATGAGAAGGGAGGAGATTTTTTTAATCGACTCTGATAATTTAATGTAATGGTTATAGAAGTAATCTAATGTTTAAAGAGCTTTTGAAAATAGATACTTTTTCCTTAGATCTGTATACTTTTTTCCTCCAGTGCTGAAATATTTTATGGGAAAGTTGAAATTTCAAAGTAAAATTGGATAGCTAAATTAGAAAGTCATCTACACAAAAAAGAAACCATGTTGGCTGTTGCTCAGTACTGTGTAAAATAGCAAGAAGAGAGAAGTATTTTTAGCCCTTTGCGATAGCAAGGAAAGGTACAAAGAAGCTGGTATTAAAAAGCAGTGTTTGAAGTATATAGCATTAGCAGAAATATCTTTTTCTGGTGGGAAAACTGTAAAACTGTCTTCAAACATGAGAAGAAATAGTTATCTCACACTTTTTTTTTTTTTTTTTTTTTTGTAATTCTTTCAGTATGTTTGATATTTAAAATGTTTGACTTGCGGCAGCAGAAGTTGGGACAATTCAAGAAGTGGATAGGCCAAGTTTTATGAAACCACTAACTAGGGCAGACTTTAATGGAAAGGACCACATGTCTTGGGATTGTGTCTTGTAAAGAGGTGGTGTTACATACAAATCTTCCTCTCCTCTACAGCAGTGACAGCTTTAAAAGTGTGAGGTTTTATGTTCTAGAGAGTGAAGCAAACCCCAAAAGACCAGTCTGTCTTTAAATTAGTCTGTGGTTTATGGTAATGATCCATTATTATGAATTTGTGTCTTCGTAAGCTGCTGGCTAGGATCGTCCTTACAAAGGGAGAAACTAAAGGTGCCTGCTTTAGTGGTGGGGTTTAAGATTGTTTTCCTCAGCATTTCTGTTACCTAATGACAGGGAACTTTCTGCTGAACATGCTGACTTAAAACTTTTTATTCAGCAAGGTGGCGTTTCTGCATCCTACTCTGAATATGTTACTCCTCTATCAGCAGTCTAATGAGAACTACTGCATTTTGGTGTTAGGAAAAAGAGATCAAACCAGCATTGCAAAGGCCTGATATCCCATAATCCTCACCATCAGAATTTTGTTTTGGTAATGAATATGACAGTGGGATTATCAAGTAGTGTAGAAGAGAAGTGAGAGGAAAGGGGTCTGCATAAGATCATTTATTCTCTATTTGGAAATTGGTTTATTTGTATATTGAGTTTCATTTAACAGGTGAATGTTTCATCATACTTCCCTCTCTCACCCTTTTAATGATAGCATATTTTAAAGGAAAGACATAACAGTTTGTCATTAAATTATATTTTTCTTTTTGTAATTTTAATTTTAAAATATTGTCTTCCATTTCTCCATGGATATCATGAGTCTCCAAATACTTGTATTAGGACTTCACCTTGTAAAAAGGATGAAATAATTTTAAGTTCAGTATCAGCTGAAGCTAGTAATCTAGCACTAGAATGATGAACAGAAAAAAGTGAATTCACCTGCATTTAAGGTTAATGGTAGAAATGTCAAATACAAGCAATGATCTTACAAATTAAAAATGACTGAAGATGAGAAGGTTTATGAAGGTATCAGAAGATGACTGATACCTGGTGAGACTCAGCTTAAAAATGTGTGGTCACTGTTAAGTAGTTAAGGAAACATTTGTGCTGTTGGTGAAAGTGTAGCTGAGATCTCATCTGCAATTCCGTATACAACTTTTATCGCAGATGTTCCAGGGACGTGAAATGAGACTAGAAGTGATGCGAGGGAGAGCTGCAAGAATGGCTGGGAGAATGATGAACCGTGGTTGTAAGAAGAAACTATAAGAACATAACTTAGTGAAACTGACAACTAAAAATAAAATCTATGCTATGTGAATGGTGTAGAAGAGGAACCTCTCTGTTGAAGACTAGTTTTTACCCAAGAAGAAATGAATACAAAATGATCTTAAATAAAACCTGACTAGAATTTTTAAAAGGGTTTTTAAATATATGAAATGTGAGGCTTTGAAGCAGCTTTTTGGTTGGAGTACTAGTGGTAAAAGTATAAATTTAAGACATATCTCAGTAAATTTATTAGAAAGTTTATATGCTTCGTATTGGAACTATGGACTAGCTTTGATAATCCAGAACATCTGTACTGATCATCTGTTGTTATGAAGTATGTGATTATAAGAATACATCCTTGAATGAAATGTATCAAGAAATGTATTTCAAGAAGGGTAGGGGTTTCGAAAACGTATCCAATTTAACTTGTATTTAATTAAAGCTTCTACAATGTAAAGCAAAACCGACATCCTGTGAGTGGGAGGGTTGTTGTTTTTCATTGGAAGTGAATGTCATGCTGGAAAGTGTACTACACTGTTGCCTTATAACATGCGGTTAACTATTGTTCCTAGTGTATCTTTTGTTCCCAGCTTGGTCTGAACATGCATGATTACAGGTAATGGAAGACAGCTGTGATGTACCAAACATACTTTTTTCCTTTTATCTTGTGTGAATGGATAATGTCTCTGACTGGCCTGTCCCTGACTGTGAAAGCTATAGTTAATGTTGCAACTCAAATTCTATTGTAAATCTCTATTTTTATTCACTTATGAATATTGTTAGGAACTTATATTATATTATATTTTTTTTCTTTTTATTCTTTTGACAAAAATGATATTTTTTTCTTTGTCTTATAATAATATACGTGGAGGAGCGTGCATCAAGAATCCCTAATACCCAAATTATTTTACAAATTTTTTACAATAGAGATATTTCACCATTTAAAAAGAGTAATTGCTGTGGCACTGTAATATATTTTACAGGCCTATTTTGTTGAGTAACTCTCAAATGTTTATGATGTGTGTTGTCAACTAAAGACATCTAGCAATTCTTTTTTTGTATATACTTCAGATAACAGTTGAAACATTTGTTTCTGCTGTGTGCTAATCTACAGTATATGTCTGATCAATCTGTGGTGCCCATCATTCTAAAAAAAATATATATATATATAAAAATTTCAGAGGCCAGACATTTCTTTTGTTTCATGCTAATGGAAGTCTGGATAACTGTTTGAGTAACCTGGTCACCTCAGTCAGAAAGTTTAGTCACCTCTGTCAAATAAAGTGCAAGACAAATTCTTTGTGCATTCATGGAATTTGTACTAGAATGATTTCTATGTGCAGAGCCATCCTGCAGATTCCAGGTGTTCTTAATTTTCGGTGTACTTGTAAAAAGAAAATGATTCATTAATCAAAATGGTTATTTGTGCTTTCTTACCAAACTTTAATTTTAGCACGGATGTTTCAGAGATATACCCTAGTATATTGCAGATGCACCTGAGGCTTAGCTAATAGCTTAACTAAGTTCGTAGGTAAAGTTAATAGGTTCTCTGGGAGAGGATTTACTAAACTGGATACAACCCAAAACATACCTATTCTAGACATTAAACTTCAAAGAAAATTGTTATATACAAGTAAAATTTGAGTTGTCTGTTCCAATCCAGCTCTGGATATTAAGACTAGCTGATTTACTGTGATATGGTTGCCTAGTTTCTTTTTAATTGCCATTTTATATAGTTTAATTTGAAAGGCTCCTTCTCTGAGTCCCTGTTCTCTTTTTTGAGAGGCATTTTAATGGTTTTGTTTGTGACTGTATATACATGCCCCTTGCTTAATCTTCTGTATTTTGAAATCCATCTGCAGTGAGTTCTATGCTGATTGCTTTCTTCAAGGCTGCATTTTCTGTCTGAGAGTGTGTCACTCTTAAAGTAGTCATTCTGAAGCTTCTGAAGCTTTCATCCAGTATGCAACAAGCAAAATGGTAAAACAAATGTATTCCATATGCAAGTATTCCTGGCCTGTTTACTCTGAAATGAAGTCTACTGCTAAATTCACATTTGAACTCAGCTGTTCCTATTATAAAAGCTGGTTCAGTTACAACAATTAATCTTATTGTCATTAGAAGGAGAAGGTAACTGTTCTTGCAATGAAGAGAAGAGAGCAAGTTTTAGACAGGAATAGGTTTTGTTTAGTTGTTTTCATTGGAACAGCTTGCCTGCTCAGAATGATCTGCGTCACCTTTTTTTTTTTTTTAATGCTTTTTTTTCCCACAACTTTGGCTAAAGTTTTGGTTTAAATATAGGGAGCTATTACTTTATCTGACTCCATCCGACTACTGTGAAATGTTGCTAAGGATATATAGCTTTATGTCGTGCCGAGACTGTCCAGCTCACAGAAAAGAAATACAGCCTTGTTTTCCCTTCGCATTTGTATTTACACATTTCATCTCAGAAGTGTCATTGACTCAAACATTGTGTTCACGGTGGTTCTGCTTTGTTCAGCTGACAGGACTGAAACTTCAAAAGCAGAGATTCTGGCTGGGAATGCATCTCGTGCATCTATGTGAACTTTCTTCACATATCTTGATTATCAATCTGAATATGTAATTCTACTGAGTATTTTCCAAAGTATAATTGGGAATTTTTAATCCAACTGTTTAATTCAAATTAAGCTATTACATCTTTCTCATTTCCAATTCAACTCCTTTGGCTTGTCCTGTAGATTGATTTGGTGCTCAGAGGTGACCTCAGTTTCTCCTGCCTGCATCCTAATGCTTTGGTTTTCGGTTAAAGACTAACTTGTATGAAAGCAGCCAGTGGTTATAGTAACTTTTCATTTCTGAAGAGGAACAATTTCTGTTGCTGGACATTTACTGAGGTGTTCAGAGGGCTTGGTAGTGTGCCTGGTTGATGCAGCTACCAGGGTGTCTTTGACGTGTAGAGATGAAGTCTTAAAGAGACAAATCTTATAGGGAGACTTAGAGAAAACAATGGACTTGGGTGGAATTTCTTAGATAAAGTAACTTTTCAAATATTTGCTTTTTTTCTATTCAGGGAGGGTGGAGTGTATGTCTAGGAATTAGCAAATGCCACGTACGAGGTGTTCATTTAGTAAGGTGCTAAATGATCAAGACAGTTGGCCTGATGGCACTGAATCCCTTCTGGGCCTCATTTCTTGAGAGGAACACAGAAAGAAGCACACAGAGGTGGAGAGGACAGCTGATGGATGAAGCCAATGGAAACTGAACTGTTAATGAAGTAATGGGAAGGAAAATAAGAAAACATCATCTCTGAGCTGATGCCTTTTGTAGTAGCAAAGTGGCATGACTTCGGTTCTGTCCTGAACACATGAAGAAAGCAAAGCCAGAGCTGAAGCCAGTGCTGTAGAATAGGTTTGTCAGCTGTTTTACAAAACAGTGTGAGTGGAAGGGTTTAAGGACTGGAAAAATGAAGTGCTGTATTTTGATCATGATAGCTGGAGTTTTTGGAAAGTCTTCTGAAAAGAGAAAAATCTAGTACACAAATTAGAGAGGAAAGTTATCTGCAAGATATTTCCCATCTGATTCATAAATAATGTTTGGACTTGCACGTAAACAAATCCATTTTTGAGTCAGCAGTTTGATATAATCCCAAAGCTTACCAGGGTCATTCTTAGAATAGACTCATTGTCTGGCTACACAGCATGGACTCATATGAGATGACAGGAAAATCTCGATTCTGTGTACCACAGCAAGAGCAAGTCAGATGTTTCCATTCCTGTCTGCTGGAACCAATTTTTTGCAGCCTTGGCTTTTAGCGCTTTAGTAGCAAGTTCCAGAGGAACGGTATCTAATGTGGTGGCTGGGAGGGTGGTCTGGTTTCAGATCTGCCTGATGCAATATCTGACTTCCTGACTGGTATCTTTTTAAAGGGGGAGCGAATTGTCCTGCTGAATAGCTCCTTGCTGGGAGGATTATGCTGTGAGAATTAACAAAAGGAGAGAAATCTTCATGTGATCCTGTCATGCAATGAATAAAAAAAAGAAAAGAAAAAAAAAGTGGGAAACATTTGTGAGTGATAATTGGTGATAATTGTAATGGAAAACACCTGGGAATATTAAATGTGCACCTAGGCGTCTGGGTGTACTATTGTTGATGCATAAAACATCAAATATGTAGAGTTGCATATACTTATTTTCTTCACAGTTCAATCATTCATTAAAAAAACAAACAAAAACAACAACAACAACAACAAAAACCCTTGCTTTCTCCTTTCCCTTCAGGTGAAAAAACTACCGATTCTGGAATTTTTGCTTTGCTGCTGCTTGCTTCCTCCTACCTTCCCCTTCCATTTCGCCCCCCCCCCCCCCTTTTTTTTTTTTCTTAAAGAATGGGAATAAAACAGATAATTACTCAGCCAAAAGGAGATGAAAGTCAGTAAGATAGAAAGCATATAAGGAAGTAGCTTTCAAAAATCTCTTTTAGTATTTGTAACTAGAAAAAAAAATCTTATTTTCACTACTAAATTCCAGGCTTTTTGTACAAAATAAAAGGGGGAGGGGGTATTAAAAGTTTTTCTATGTTGTGTTGAGAATATGTGATTGTTTATTAACAGGAGTAAGAACTTGCACAATAAGGTTATTAAAAATACAGATAGAACTTTTGTTATAGTCTGCTAATTACTTACACAATTTAATACGTATAGATTACATTTACAGATTATACTCTTATCTTCCAAGTAATTAATAACTAATTTCATCATTTTAATATGCATAGTATATTTTAATATGTACAACGTTTCCATAGATAAAGCACCATTGATCTTTCTACTAAATAGACCTATTAATGTTTTGAAGTCTTCTTCCATTTTCATCTTAAACTTCTTGTCCTCAACTTTGATCTTTAATTTTCTTTTTCTCGCTAACACTAGTGAGATGTACATGAGAGAATTCAGTGAACATCCAGTGAGAGTTAGTTTAGCCAAAATCTAAGGTTAACAAATAGTTAAAAAAAAAAACACTTTGGAAGCATCTGTTTTATCATAGAGTTTTTTCATGCTCTCAAGACCTCAGAGACAGGTTTGTCTTAATGTCTGGCATTAATTAAGGTGTTGGGAATTTTTCATGTTAATGATACTATTGTTATTGTATTGCTTCTTCCATCTCTCAGACGTTTTCTGAGATTGTTCCCAGATTTAAATTGGAACTAAGGAATGAATACTTCTTCACGTATTGTCATGTAGGTATTGAGTTGTCTCTTAAAGTGCAATCACATTTTGAAAGTTGGTGCGCAGAAATTCCATTTGAAGTATGTGTGTTTACTCAGATTCATACTTGCCTACATTTTTATTGCCTTTTAACTCTGTAATCTTTCTGGATCCAGCAAGGCTAACATGAATTTTAGTTAATTAAATCTGCTGATACCGAAGTTGTTATTCCCACCATTGCAAGGGCAAACTTCTGTGGACAATTGACACTGAGGGGAAAAAATGATTTGTAAAGCTTTCATTGGTGTAGGCAAGGTGGAGAACCTAGAGTCCAGTTTGATTTTATAGCTCAAGTAGTAAGTGGTATATTGTTTGTTCTTGTCCCCCGTAGATGGAGCGTTTTTGTTAACTACCTTTCCGGAAGAGTAATAATGGAATCTCACAAACACTTTTAACAAATAGAGGTAAACTTTAAGGTCCAAGGTTGGGATATTTAATGACACTTAGGAGTCTTCTGCTATACATGGATGGATGTCTTGTGTGACTTCAGAAATACCTTAGCAGGCATTTAAGTGAGTGGGTAATTAAGTTGGACAAACATACTTTTGAAAGCGTGTTGCCAACTAATCAGCTTTCCTGCACTCATGACTATACGAGTATTTAGGTGCTTGTAGCTCTGCTCATAGGTCTCTCAGTAACTAACTGACACTCATCTTGGACAAAGTAGATAGCCTGTTTCTCATTATTCAGCTGTAAAAACTTGCCTAACAAGATATTTGATAAAGTTTGGAAGACACTGTGGTATGAAATAATCTCAGGAGAATTTGATGCCTCCTTTTCCTGGCTAATGCTTTGTATTTAAATGATGGAGCAAAGTTTATGAGAGCAAATGCATGTGTTTGTCCATCTCCATGTCTCCCATGTTTCCATTAACTTAATGACCATTTTTGTCAAAAAACACAAATAAGCACTGTCAAAACCCCAGATCCAATATTTATGTAAAATGATGCAGGGAAGATACAGCTGAATGCGCTCATTTTCCAGCATGTTCAGTAATTTTGTCTGCTTACTGAGCATGAGATAGAATTTTCAACTAGCAATTCCAGATATATTTTCATCTTGCAGAAACTAATTTTTTTTTTGGCAATTCAGAGTGTGTGCAGTATTTGGTTGGGCAGCTAGAGACATTGTATGTTGATGTGATTGATGGCTTGCCACTCTTAGCGAGGTGCCCTGTTTAAAGCTGGAAAGTAAAACATGAGTTTAAAAAAACAAAGATCTTTTTGCATGTGCGTGTGCACATGCACCTGTGCATCTACTCTTAAAAGGAGAATAAGCATTCTTCATCTTTGCTAAATGTAAGCATTTCAAGCTTCCTTGCTGGTTTTCCATTTGGCTCAGCTTGTTCCTTCTGTATTTGTTAGATGTTTCTCTCTTGGATGAGGCTTTGTCTTTTGAAGAATAAGTAAGTTACCTCAAGATTTTATTATGGTTTTAATGTTTAGGGTTGTTATAAAGATACAGTGTTTACCACAAAGTATTACTGTTTAGGTTGAGAAGCATTCATGTCTGAAGAACCTCAATGATGTGTTTTGAATTTTGATAATGGTATTATAATAATAGAAAATTGATGGTATGATGTAAATGCTGCAGGCCCTGAAGTACAGTAAAACTGAGCTTGGTTACAATTCCAGCATGTGTACAACTTAGTGCAATTGCTTTCTGTCTGACTTGTCTTCACCTACTGAAATGAGGAGGAAAATCTCTACAGCATTGATTCATATCTGAAGGGTTTCATTTATGCTGAATGTCAGAAGAAGGCATTTCATGTTTGTTTTACAGTGAGGGAGAAAACTATTGTATGATTTTTTTAAATATAAAAGTGATATGGGAGATAGAACATCTAATAGTTTGAATCTCTTTTCCAGACTCAGTTAATTAACCTGAAGCACACATGGTTTTTATTCTTGTCTAGCATAATAGAGAATAATTCTACTGCATTTGTTGCAAAATTGGGATAAGTAAGAGGATAATGAAGCTGTCCATATCTGTAACATGGGCCTTTTGTAAAAGATCTCTCTAAAATATTAAATTAGATATTTGTAATTTCATTCAGTACAGCTTTAAAAAAATCCATTACTGAACAATATTCAACTTTAGTAAACGTAGCAGATTGTTTTCTTGTTATTTTCTGTTTTCTACTCTATTTGTTTTGAAAGCCTGTTTCAAAAGTGCTTTGATTTGAACGCAATGCAAGTAATATTTGCCTTCTATCTTTCTTAACTCATTTCAGAATCATAGTTTATGTAAAGTTGGTTATCAGTGAGTTAATAACATATATTAGAGGTAAAGATCTAAATTTGTTAGCTAAAGGTTACACATTTGTATCAATAATATCTTGGAAGAAACTAATAGCATAAGCAATGAGCATGCATGCTGCTATTTCCACATTACAGTGGAAAAAATAAGATTACTATGCAATTACCACTGAAGATATTTTATACTTTTGTACAAAAGGTGTTGTTTCACATAGTATCAATAATCCTTTTGTGTTGCATCTTACTTTAATATCATTCTGGACATTAAGGTAGTCGAGTCAAAATTCTGTAAGTAGGGGCAGTATAAAAGGTATGTATTCTTTGCTTTGTCTGCTTTTAAATGGGATATAAAAGCAATTTGGATACTGGCTACTTAATATGTAGAAAAAGCTGAAAGTATTTGTATTGTGCTCAGGAATTGTGTAGTACCACTTTCTGGGACTCGCTATAAGATGCTTGGCATCAGGCACTTAAGATCACTGATTCAACCACTTGATTATGATGCTAACACTCAGCAGACTGTCTTTTACACCTTAGAAATACTTTAGAAGACATCTGCTTGTTGGGCAGAAAAGCCAAGTATTTCGGTTTCTCTATAATCCTATTCTAAACTTTACCCCTTTCATCTAGAGGAAAAACCATTTTTTGCAGGATTTAAAAGTACATTTTTTCAAATCCAGACAATTTTTTTCCACAATTATAATTAAATACTTGAAGGTATATAAGTTTTATCTCCTGCCAGCTACCTATCTTGAATAAGCCAAAATAAAAATAAAAATTAAAAAAAAAAAATCCTTTTAATCATAACATTACAAGTTTGTCTCATTTTTTAACTGGACAATGTCATTCTTCTGTTGTAAACAGTCTTGTTTCAGTCTGCATGTGGACATTATTATTAAGATGTAATCACTGCTTGATATGTTAAGAGAGAATTTTCACACAAAATGTATTTTAGTTTTTATCTTGCATGACACCCCTCCATTTGTCCTTGGTTTGCTGAAATTATCTTGGTTTCTCCTCCCTTCATATGCTTTTTCTTTCCTCATTTATTTCTTGACATACTACACCTCCTGAGAAGGCAATCCATAAAAGGGAGTTTTTTACTGCCTCCCAAACACTAAATCTCTAAAACAGATTCAATACCTGTAATAACTAAAATAATGCCCTATGTGATGAATTGGTGGTTTCAAATCTTACTGTTCTTCCTTTGTGCATAGCTAAGAACACTGTTGATAAAACAGTGATTTCCAATGAGGGGTCACATCCAGGTCCCCCAAGTGGGCTGCGCACTCCTGTGAGAGCACAATTTATAAATGGTGCCTGCAATTAGTACCCATTATAATTTTTGTATGACAAATCTAGTTCAGCAATTTTCCTTTTGGTTAGTATGAGGATCATTGCATTTGCAGTATTAGGAAATATGTAACTTCCCTTCTTCACAGCAGTGAACAACTATGTTCAGAATTATTTCCCATGTTTATTTGTGTCGGGGCTTTACTGGAGCAATATTTTTAAATGCACAAGTGGAGGCCACACTTACCTGCCTGCTGGTTTCAATTAAAGTTCCCCTTTGGACTTAGCCAAATGCTTGGGAAGATTTTCTATGCTTAGTTGGAAAAACTTATTTTTAATTGTTACTGTTTAGTTAAAACAAAGTTTATATTTTGAACAGAAAATGCGAAGTGCTGGGTAGATAGCTGTGGAAATCACTGTCATCTTTAAGGGCTACTTTTCACATAGCTGGTTTTCTTGCAGTAAGTGAATTATATATTCACACTTATACAGTTATATATATATATAAAATTATATATAGCTGTTGTTCAGATGTAGCTCTTGAAGGACTTGCTTATTTGTGCTTCCTGTTTATTTGTTTTGTTTTGTTTTTCCTTATGTAGAGGGTGAAATAGCCCAGAAATAAAGAAAACTGCTTTCATAGAAAGTGGAGAGCACTACATCCTCTAATACAAGTTTGGACAAGTTATTGGCTTGAAAATAGTTATGAGTCCATGTTTCAGAAAGAGGATTCTTCAGAGAAAAAAAATACCATAACGCAAGTGCCCCTTCTGACTTCCGAGTACTGCTTATTCTGTATGCTAGAAAGAGAGTATTCTGTATGCTACACCTATCTGTTTCTTTTTTTCTGGGACCCTACTTCTGCAGTAAGGATGAAGGAGGGTCAGTGAAGCCTGCAAGCCTATTCAAAGCAAGTCACAATGTGAGGTATATAGTGGCAAATCATGTGTTGAAGACTTTCTTCTTTAACAGTTTTCCTTTTAAACAACTTTTGTGAGTGACTGTGGGCATTTAGTTTGATTTCAGCAAGATGACACAATAAGGATAAGGCAGGTTGTAAAGTTTTCACAATCCTCCCAATGGGAAAAAGTGGAGCAAATCCTGAAGTTCAAGCTTATTTTTCTGTTTTAAGTAATAGTGATAAAATTTGCTTTGACCAAGAACTCATTGCCTTTCGAACACTGTTTTATTAAATATGTTTTCCATGGTAAAAATGAGAGAGCAGTAAAGCATTTTTTTAAATGGATTGATTTTTTTTCATTAACTGAGAATAGTTACGCTGTGTAACTATTTTGTTCAAATTCATACTTGCTTGTTCTTCAGTTGTGCGCTTCTTAAGATACTAGAGTTTGTTTTCCCACTGGCAAACTGCTAAAGTGCAAACAATTTTTGGCTTGAAAGCAGATGAAATAATCATCAAATTGGAGTTCATGAGAAGGTAAGCTACATACTGGCACATATAGCAAATCATGTTTGCCTACTCAATCCCTATTTTGAATCCTGTGGATTTATTAACTATGCATGTGTAGAAGGATTTTACTTAGCATGCTATTTTTGCATTCAAGCAGTAGATTAACTGGAAAATGAGTCATTAAACATTATTAACATTTATTTTCTGCCAGGTAGAGACAAGCTTGAAATAACATTTTACTTCCTGTGACAGTAAAAGTGAAGCAAAGGAAGCATGATTAGAACAGGTTACTCCAGTGAATGGCAGTTTCTCTTTGGAACAGATTTTAGTGGCTTCTAATGAACCTCTATCTTCATCTTTTCCTTATTCATCTATACAAAGCCCTTATAAACCCTTAGTCATCGTATAAAGCAAACCCACAAAACTGAATTTGAATAAGTATTTTACAAAATCTAAAATGGCTTTTGTCCTTGGTTACACTGATCCTATTACTTCTGCTTTGATAATTGAAGACAGCCATCTAAGGAAATCATCTCTTTTTACAGAAATTATTGTTTTGTATTGGATCAGCTTTACCATTCATTTCCCCTCTGGTTTCATTTGATTGCACCATTAAATCTTATTTTCATTTTAATACAGTAGAGTAGGTCAATCTATAATTAAACGTGTTCATTTTTGTTAAATAGTGCCACATCTGGAGCTATGTTAACAATAGTTATTTCCTTGCCAGTGTTATAAGAATATGGACAGAGATGCAGTGAAAGTAAGTTCAACATTTTCACTTCATATTTCCTGTTGGTGTAAACTTCTGAATGTGATACATCAAATGCACCTTTCAGGAATAAAGAAAGATTGCTTAGGGAATAAGTGTATGTAATGCTATAGATAAAATATTTCTATATATTATTCATATAGATTTATTACTTATGTATTATTACCATGTCTGGTATTATTTTCTCCAATCATTTGATGCTTCCCAATGCTAAGAATTTAGGAAACAAAATTATAATAATTGTGTGCAGAGAGTATATTGTATGTAATCCATAGGAATTGATACTTTCTGACTCTCTGAGTATTTGGCTGAATTCTGTGGAATATTCATTGCTGAAGAACTTAAGAGTTAGCATTTGATTAGAAGAACTCTTAAATGTGGAAAATATATTAAAAGCTGTTGAGTGTTTTATCTGTTAGCACTTCATAGGTCAAAGATGTTTAGGGGTCACTGCACTTCCACAGATAAAGACATCAGAGTAACCATGGGGGTTGTATATATTATTATTTCTACTGTAGTCCTTCCAGAGGATTAATAGGCTAGCTTTATAGTTTTTGTTTAACAGCCTTTAGGGCAGTCAGATGACTGAACTTGGAACTTCTTCCACCGTTTATTTAGGGTTAGTTTTTTTTTTTTTTTCCCCTTTAGTATAAATGTTCTCTGAGTTACAGTGAGTGAAAGGGATGTTTTGTTCTGTAAATCCTATTATGAACCTTGCCCTTTTTGCTTTCTCTATCTGGAAACATTTTGTGACATTTAATGAGCTTGAGCACTGGATGGAAGAAGATTTAGACTTCTCGTATGCATACTGCTGGGCTTGCAGCTGTAACACAGATAAAAAATGAAAGTGTGGCTTAAAGAAGTGGAATGTCTGCCACAGGTCTCAGCCTGGACTTTCCTAACAGCCTATGGACTGTGTAAGTGGTAATGCTTCCTGCCTCGAAGTGGTGGCAGAAAGTCAAACATCAGTTTTATCCTAGTTGCACTTGATTACTCAGTTACCTATGTGAAGTTACTCTGCAGTAGCTGAATTCTGCACGTATTCAGTTTAGGTTGTGTGAGGATTTTGTTGTTTGTTTGCTTGCCTGTTAAAGCAATTTGGGTGTTTTTTTTTTTTCCTGTTTTTGTATTGCATCTTTTTTGTGTGTGTTTCTTTGTCTGTCCTTTCCCAAAGCTAATGCTCTCTGTTCAAAACAGTAGAAATGGCCCTTTTGCTATTCGTGTGAAATGCCAACTTTAAAAAAAAAAAAAAAAAAGAGAGAGAGAGAGAGAAGCTATTAGGAGGCTGGAACTGTTTACTGATATTTATGGGTTCTCGGATGCCATTTGTTATACATGAGCCATCACAGCTGAAAGATACGTGCAGGATGTACAGTGTGTAGCATGATGTTATGCCAGTTCAGCTTCTGCACATCTGGCAGAAAAACGGCGTGATGTGTTGCCAAAATGCTAACAAGGGCCTATGTGTATCTTTTCCACTGAAATATTTTCTGAGTCACCAGTGATCCATGTGGCAGTCGCTGATTTCAGAATGCTTTGTTCATGCAAAATCCATTAAATCACAGTCTAAATACCAAAGTCGTACGCTCCATCATCCCTCACTGCTCTTTCATCATCTCCAAAATATAAATATTGTAGCAGTCTTTCTAGCCACTTCCTGAATGTAGGAGGAGCCTTTCAGGTAGTGATGGTGTTAGGCTTCAGGTTTCTGTGCACATCAGTGATGACACATGAATTGACCTTCGAGGATATTTTCTGTAAAATCACTGGTCTGTAAAAGAGTTGAACCTTTTAGGAGAGGGATAAATGGGCTGCTCCCCTCTTAACCTCAGGAGACTTTAGGCCCTGCCTTGCATGGAGATGCAGGCCCTGTTTATGCTGGTAGGCCACTTCGCTTTTGTAGCGGTTCCAATTATACTTTTAAGCGATGTAAAGGTGCCTCGAGGTTTGTATATTTACATCGTTATAAAAGATTCTTGAATAACCATATAATTTTATAAATTATTTTTTTTTACAGAAAATTATCACCAGTAATTCCATGGTACAGTCTAATACTTAGCAGTGACGCAGAGTGTTTTGCATGCAAAATAACTACCTATTGTGTCAAAGTCCACAATGCCGTGTCCTTCAGTGGAATGTCACAGAAGACTGCCTGAAGGAACAGTTTTTTGACCACTTTTCAGTTGCTACTTCTTATTAGCCCCTAAAGAATAGCATCTCAAAAGGTGAAACTTTTGCCTCGTTAAGTCCTTGGCTCCACAAGGTAGTTGTCTCACTGAGACTGCCTTACAGGAGAAACTATCATGTTAAGCAAAATATATGCACTCCCCTTCGTTCTCCTGCTCTCTCTCACATATGCACGTAAAAGAAATATACGATGTGGAAAGGTGAAGAGATCTATCTATCTTGCTAGAGCACCAGGCACAGCTAGTTTACAAGTCAATCAAAACTTCATATTATATGATGTTATAAAGCAGATATTAAAATACATAATTAAGGGATGATAGCAAGTGACCCAAAATGTTTTGCTTGTTCTCTCAGGTCCCAGTGAACGCACATGAAAAAATGTATCATTCATGGTTTTAGAAGATTCAAGTCTCTAAAGGTGGTCTTGGGAGACTAGTTGTGATGATCTCTGTATTACCCAAACACCGACCAGTGCAAATCAGTATTCCATAAATGACTTAGTTATTCAAGATCCTCTATATTTCCTGTCTTCTGTCTCTTTTCAATTAATTAAACATTTTTAGAAAACTAAACTCTTTTTTTGTGACTGTTGACTTCTCTCTCAGGCAGAGATAACATGTCACGGTCCTAGCTAGGGGAGCACTTTTTATAGCTGTTGCATTATCAACCGCGTACATTAAAATAAGAACAAAAATATTTAAAGTCAGCAAGCTTTTTGAATAAAACAATGATATTAGTCCAAGAGAGTAATAATGTCAGAATACCAGCTTATTCAACAATTTCCTGCTTTCTTCATCATCTTGTTTCTTAGGGTTGTATTCAGCATAATTGTTACAGTTGCTTTATTTCATCTAATGCATAATAAAAAAAAAAAAAGCACTTTTATTCTTTTTTTGTATGTAGTAGGTCAACTAAGACATTAGTGGCGGTAAACTACCTTCTAGAGATATTGCGTTTTTAAAAACAAACCATTTGTCTAGTTTTATTAATGTTTTTTTTGCTTTCATTTGTTTGCTGAAGTATTACTTGCCCAGTTTATTTCTTTCAAGTATGCTTGCTTTGTGCTGCTTTATGCTCATTAACTATAAGAGGATGAAATGCAGGCCAGTTCTTGGCAGTTACTGTTCTGAACGATAATATATTTTCTAGTTGCAGTATCCTTTGATGCTTCAGAAGTCGTGTCCTTTCTAAACTAACAGATAGAAAGAATCAAATGTTACATTTTAATTAGATATAAGCGTAATGCTTAAGTCCTTCTGGACAGTAGCCATGACACTCTAATGAAAGTCTTGTACCTTCCACTTAGCACTCTTATCAGATCAGTACAAGCACACTCTCCTACATGCAATAAATGCATGCCATATAGCTTGATAGCTATTACTCCATGGAGCAAATTGTTGAAAAAATAAATGTTATTACTCTGATATATATTCTGTGTTGCCTTCTCCTTCCACTGAAGTGTTCACAGTATCATAAGGATGTCGGTGGTCTTCTGAATGTGATTTCTGCTATAGGATTATTTATGAATGGTCTATAATTGTAAATTACACAGTTTTTGCATCTGCATGTTACATAAGCATAATCTTTAAGATATAAAAATTCCTTCAATACCTTAGGCTAATGCTATGTACACTTCTGTGAAATTAAAACATATGGCTGGGTTATTTTACAAGTCTAAAGCAAGGAATATAATAACCTCTGCTAAACAACGCAGGTTTTATCTTTTTATCTGATTGATTTGTATGGATTAGTAAGAGAGATGGTCAGACTTGTTTTACTGAAATATTCAGGTAATGTTTCTTTTGCCTTTGTGTGTACACTTTAAGTGGTTATTCCAGTATGGTGCAATTCATTTGTCTGCACCATAGTGTTTCACAGGGCTGAATTTGAACAGGTTAACAGGGGTATAGAATAGTTAGAAGAAACATCATGTCCAAATTAGCAAGTCAGGAAGTCAAGAGCAGAAACAAAACTAATGTTACCTTTTTCTTTTTCTTTTTCTTTTTCTTTTCTTCTTTCTTTTTACCCTACTAGCAAAATAGGAAAACAGTAATTCTGTGCTTGGGAGGAGCATGTTCAGACTTGAGCTATCATCTTCTCAAATATGTATATAGTTCTATCTGAATAATAAAATGTGTGTTAGTTTAAAAGGAATGTGTATGTTTATAACACAAAATCACTGTTGTTTTAGGAGTGATTTGATAAACCATTGAGGCTTATATGCAATGTATGTTGTGCATAATAAATTACTGTGTTTGCCTTTTTAAAGGCAGTGTAGTCACTTCACTTGTGGCTCCATGAGATCTGGAATCCTTGGCTATCACTAGAGAATGTCTAGACGAAAAAACCATATATAGGAAGAAGAGACTGCCTTCAAATAATCAAGGGGCAATCTTTGGTTTTCAAGATCTGGCTGTGAGTTGATTTCCTCCAAAGGTGGGAACAGTTAGCTTCTGTAGTATTGTGGGCTAGCTGCTAACATTGTTGTGATATATCATCCTATCAGTTTTTTTTTAAGGTTGAGAAATGGCAGTGCATATCTGATTTTCTTAACTGTTTTTCTTGTTTAAACCTACAAGATGTGTGACAATCCTATCCATATCTAGATCATCATTTCTACTCGTAGACTTAAGCACCTGTGGTCTCCATGTCTGTTCTTACTATTTGTGTGATAGAGCTACTAAATATTTTAAACTAAAAACAAAATCCAAAAACATAGTTGACAAACTTTAACTTACTAAAAAAAAAAAAAAGGAAAAAAAGGGGGGGATACATTCTATTATTATCTGTTTCTATCTCAGAATTTTAAGTACGTTTTCCAACCTTAAAATAAAATTGTGGCTTCTTTCTGAGGGAATTAAAAAGCAACACTGGAAAATGTTTTTAGTGCATAAAGCTTTACAAGATTGAGGTCTAAAAATATATACAAATTATGACAGTGATAAATGCTTTTGAAGTGTAGACAAGCTGTGAAATGGAGGTCTACATGGTTAAAAATCATTGTTGATTGAAATTAATGATAGTTTTATTATCTCTACTGAAAGCATGTGTTTTATTTTATTTAGATGATAAACTTCTGGTTGTGAATGAGTGAACAGAAAATGCTCATTTGTTAGTCTTTTGTTTAATAGCTGCAATCACTGTCAGAGGATTGCTGAAAGGAAGACAAATAAAATGAGATGTAAGACTTAGAATATTAACATTTTTCAGGGTTGAAGTCAAATCAGGAACCTGACCCATATCATTACCACTCATTCTGGTGACTTTTTGGATTACCACTCATTCTGGTGACTTTTTGGTCACTTATAGATCTATTTTTCTCTAGAACTCGTTTCCTTTAAAAATGTAAGAGGTTTATTAATTTAAAGAAGTTTTTCTGTTAATGTACTGAAAAATATTCATGGTATCGTTTACAGCCTCTATGATAATTTAATGTATTCTTTGTAAAACAAAAAATAACAATTTTTAAAAATGGGAACATTCAGAATGCTAGTGAATGTGATTTAGTTGAAATTATTGAGTCATCCAAATAAATTCTGAGAGGAAAGTGTTTTCATAAATGATCTTTTTGACCTTACCTAAAATGTACTAAAACGCTCATCTTAAACGTAAGTGTGATGTAGACCTATACAAGATCCTTAAATGGCTTCAGGGCTGGCTCTAGGTTGGTAAAGCATTAAGAAGCTTGACTTTGTACCAGAATTGGTTTTTCATTTGCCAGCTTCTTGCACGGAGTTAAAATACTTTGTGGATTTGCAGTAAGGCATTTGGAACCATAGGAACAGGCTTTAGACTCGTGTTATGTTTAATGCATAACATTTGTGAGTTAATCTCATTTGTGAGTTATTTGTAAGAAATGGTTAGCTATGAAATATATATGCTTGTTAATGGTTTTAATTTTTAGTATAGAACTTGAAAAAGGTAGTTACAGATACCAGATCTTATCCAGTAAGGTTATCTTAGTTTTTTATGTACTTTTCTTTTAGAACTTTTAAATGTCTGAAATTTCAGTTAGATTCTGTGTGGCTCACAAACTTTGTAGTTAAGAGGTTACTCTATATGTCATGTCCAGAAGCTTGTAGTGTTATTTTCAGGAGTCAAGGCCTAGAAATTGAGTTGGGACTCCACATAGTTAACACATCTCAGCTTTCATAACTTTTGACGTTTTTCTGGTGGTGGTGAGCATGATGGGATTTCTTTTTAATAATAAATAAATAAATAAATAAATGAAAAGAAAAAAGTTAAGGGGTACTTAAGCAAACAGTCTGTTTGAAGTATAATTACTGCAATGCTAGTTTTGCCCTAACATCTCATGTGATCTCATTTGTAAACTGTTAGTAGTTTTTGTATGAACATAAAAATGCAAGCAAGTCAACACCTTTGGTATTGAATTTAATTCAAGTACTTCTCCATTAGTTCATTAAACTTTAATCTACATCAGTTTATTACAAAGATGGTTATTTTCATGAATGCCCTTAGAAAAGAAACATTGAGATCATCCACGTGGAAAACAGTCTGCTTTGTCTGAATAAAATAGGTAGACAAAAGTTTGGAGGCTGCTAGCTCATGCAGAGGTTGTGGTACCAATTGTTAGGTTTGGCATCTAGTGTTGATCAGATCCTTTTTCAGTAGTTCATAGACTTGATTTTAGCCAGTATTTCTCTTTTGACACTTGAAAGTGAGATGAGAAGGGGCTTTCAACTGCCTTCCCATGGCAAGGCCTCTTGAGAAAGAGAGAAGGAAGATGAAGTTTTCTCTCTGCTGTTCACCACCATCTCCCAGTCCGTGACTTTTTTTTCCCCCCCAGTTTCACGTTCTTGGTTATAGTTGCCCACAATAACACTAGAACTTAGTTCATATTTCCCCACAAATAATAGTATTTCCTGACTTTCTTAATGCTTGGATTTATTTTCAGGCATTTGACTCAGCAGTAGTGTGGTGTTGGCGTAACTATTTAGAGTTTTACTGCTGTCCACAAGAATCTGTAAAAGCAACAGCGGAGCTTGAAGATTTTCTTAACTTCAGAGCAATACTGCTTACAAATTATGTGTTGCAGCTGATGATGGTCTTGCAGTTTTGATTAATATCCTGCTTATTTTTACCAAAAGGAAAGAAATATATGTATTTTAAAATAGTGACTTATATTCTGCAGATAGTCTAGCACTTCATGAAGATGTGGTCAAATCACAAAGGACTTATCTAGTAAAATGAGAAGTAGCTGAACTTTTTTTTTTTACTGCCAAACTATAAAGTCATTCCAAAAATGCACTCAGTGTTTCTCCTTACAAACTCTTAAACAGAGCTGGGCTTTTATTCTTGAAGTAAACCTTATGAGCTCTTGTCAGCCGTTTTGCTGATTGCACCTTATGGATATGTAATTCTGATCTAAAATGTCAATGAATGTGTAACTAATAGAATAGTTTTCTTAAAATTGGCTGATATAATTGCTGGGTTCCAACTAATAATTTAATAAATTAGATAGCTTCGTTTTAGACTAATCTTTCAATTTTTTCATCTAAAGTTTCACAGATGGTTTTACCAACGTCTCTGAAGTTGTAATTTTTCTAGCACATTTGACACTCAAAAATGTGAATTTCACTGTCATACAATCTAACCTCATTGTTTTCACTTGTTTTAAACTTAGGAAGATCAGGTGCTTTATTTTGGAAACTTATTCTTGAGTTGAAAATATCTAAGTTGTAGTTAGATGGTAGTGGATCTGATCTAAGAAAAGACTAAGAAAGTAGAAGATAATTGTTTACTATTGTATGTTGCTTCCATTGAGGTCATGGAGATTTTGTTTTGTTTTTCAATGCTAAGTATTCTTGCTAGAGTTGTGGCAGTCATCTGCTGGACGTGTCCCAAAAGTCAGTTCTGAAGGAGGAGGCAATGTCATTGTCTTAAAGCATTCCTAACTGAAAACATTGCATGCAATGTTCAGCAGCCAAATGCAATTGCCTGATGCTACTCTTGGCTTGCAGGAGCAACATGTAACCCAAGTAACAGTTATTTCTGGTAAAGTGGGATGATCTCAGTGGTAATTTTGTGAAACATGGTTTTCAACCCTTTCATTTAAAGCGCAGCATGTTAACACCAAATGTTCACAGGAATTACTGAGATCATGACATGTTTAAGTATTCTAGCCCTCTGAATTAACAGACTTAGTTTTGATATTAATTTCTCATCCAAAATTTGTGGCTGTGTCTGGATGTACAACAGAATATACAAGATTGAAAAGTGATCGTTCTTTTTAAACTTCCGTCCATAATAGTGACATGGACTGGGATGCCTGCTTGCCCAGCAATGTGAGTGGGGAGAACCAGATGTGGCAACTGCTGAAAGTTTGGGTTTTAGATAAGTACAAAACTAGAGTAAAATACCAGTCTTCAGCAAGAAGACTAAAGAGTGTCTGTCTGTGACCTGCTCTGCGATTATTTTGCACTTTGAGAATCTTCTGCCAGGTTTTTTGCACTTTGTGAGAGAGTCTTTTGCCATGTTTTCCTGAGGTCTAGTCTAACCATGGGGGCAGCGTGCCCCGTTTCAAAGCCAGCTTCCCTTGACTGCCCCAGCTTTCTCCCTGCCGCTGCCCAGGCTTCTTCGAGTCTATTCTCCATGGCTGTAGGACCTGATGTGCTCTGGCTCCTGGGACACTGGCTTTTACAGTGTTTTAGCCATCTGGTGTTGGCTAATGCTTTGTGATCCCTCGGTAGGTTAGGTAGTTGTGCCGCTTGCAATTTATAACTAAAATAAATGGTGCTGCTACTTCACAGGCTGCTGGGTGTGATGAATCCACTTCTGCGGAGATTTACTGGTATGTCTTTTTCACTGAAGTACCAGCGGGGCTGCTTGTTTTGGTACAGGGAGCTTCTGAAGTATTAAGTGAGAGAGTCCAAAACGTGGGGGCCAGTAGCTAGCTTAGAAAGAAACACACTTTCAGTGGCTAGAAAGAAATTCTGGGCCGATGATTGCCAATTGTTGACTTAACTAGGTCCAGAATCCTATCTTAAACAAATTAATCTTTACCTCTTATGTCTGCATTTCTCAGGAAGCTTGTGCTGTTTTTCCTGACTACCTCTTTAAACTTAGAATCGGAACATGTGTCTGAAAGCTCTGAAAACTCTGCCTCAAATCCATTCTCCAAATATCGACTAATTAAAAACAGCAACATAAAAATGAATCACTTCCCACACTGCAGAAACAAAAGCTTCAAACATTTGCACCTGCCATTTGAAAGTATAGAATAATTAGATACCACTGACTTCTCTGTGAAGTTCATTTCTCAAGCAGCTGCAAGAAAACATGTACAAAATCCTTTTGTAAATGCAAAGATTCCACCATTTAAAAAAAAAAAATGTACATAAGTTAGTAACAGCGAAGAAAAAAAAAAGGTAATTTTGTTATAATATTTTAAGGTCTGCTTCATGGGGAGAAAAAATTTTAGTGGGTTCATTTCAGATGACATTTCTTAAGGATGGTCGATCAAAACATACTGTAAGACTCACGTATGGTACATAATTAAGCATTCAAAGTTTTGTGGTATAACTGTAGTTTTTATGTCGTATCTGTTGCTTGGTGGCTCTTATATGAGGTTTACTGTGGAGAGGGATTTTTCATTTGTTTGCTGTTTTAATTATAATGAACCACAAATGGTTTTTTTAAAACTCTGCTATCTGTCCTGTGTGACATTAAACAAGAGTGATCGTATTTATTTTTAAAAACAAATTAACAGTAAATAATGTTGCATCTGTGACTATCTAAATGCGTGTTTTCATGCATTCTGACTTGCAGGTTTTTGTTCATATTGACTTAGAGCTGCCCGTGGGGTTTAGCTAACTTAATAGAACCATGACTGTTCTGAAAACAAATAACTGCTTGTATCAAATTTTTCACTATTAGGAAAGGAAGAACTTTTTTTTTTTTTTTTTTTTTTTTTTTTAGAAAAAAGAGAAAGAAGTCTTGAAGGATACCTTTTACCATAGCCAGCGATGAGTTAATTTTTTTTTTTTTTAAAGGACTAATTAGGGGTACTTTAAGATACAGGAATATTTTGTTAGTTCTGTGGCTGATGAAGCTCATCAACTTTATATGCTGTATTTTAGATGACTAAAGAAGGAAAAAATAGTTTTCAAACAGCTTGTTAACCCTCATGCTGTGTTTTGTGCTACTGAACCGATCTGATGCAATATCATTATATCATCTTTCAAGTGCAGCTGTTGAGTTTCAGTCCTCAAGTTTTTCTATGATTTTGGTTAAATACTTTTTTCATTTTCTTCCAGAAGTTTCCACTGCCAAAACAATTGCCAATCTCCTTTAAAAGGAGACTTTTTTTTCTTATTAAAAATAAAAAGCTATATTTGAAATACATTCTTATCACAAAATTGTCTACATCACAGTTCAACATACCAGTGACTGCAGGTGCTTTTTGAAGAAGTCATTGGTGTGTTTTGAAGGTGTTTCTTGACAAACTCTTGGTTGCTAACCAAGAACACCACACTGCAGAAGCGAAATTCCCAAAAGTGCTCCGATCATGTTTAGATACCTTGAACTAGTGTCATCAGTATTATTTTATGTTCAGCGGCTCTCATTGTTATCAGCTGTGAATGGAAACATTTGGAGAACTCAGCCTGGAAATTCGTGAGTTGCTGGTTTGGTGCTTTCCCCTGCACTTTACAAAGTTATGTTCTGTTCCAGGATCTGATAACTTCAGTTAACCAACTTGAAATTCATATTATTTTAAGCATACTTGAATAGTTTAACAACTGTGACTATGCTACCATTGTTCTAAAACCAGTACTTGTTTGTAGGTAAGTTCTGAAGTTAGCAATGACATTATAATTGTACCTATGGGATAAAATGCTTATTTTTTCCAAAATTTATTTTTGTGGTCCTCCCATTTCTCCACCCCCAGTAACTTTCTTGTGAAGTTCCTGGAGGGGCATGTGCAGTATCACACGGTCATTTGGGAGCTGAGGGCTCAGTAACTGTTGAGCTGTTGATCTTAAAGATGTGCAGACCTTTCCACTTAGGTTATTATTGCAATTTTTTCTTAGAAAATATGTTTCAAATAACACTTGTCCATTATATCTGCCATTGTCTGTATTTAATGGTGTTATGTTTCTTTTCTAGTGTCCTACAAAAACCTTCTCTATTTCATATATATGCTACTTACATTAATTAAAAACATAATCTAAATATTGGTGGGGTTAATGTAACCAAATGCCTGTTGTTTAAAACCAAAGTACTGACTCACACCAATGGCAGTTTCAGTCAGAGATACTAGTTCAGGATGGAACAGAACCCAGTTTCGCTAAAATCAACCCACTTCAGTTTCCAGAGCTAAAAGTCTAGTGTTTGATTAATTGTTTTGATTTTTTTTTGTTTTATTTAAGGGCTTTTTTATTAATGCGTTCTTCAAACTGAGACATAAAACATTATCGCTTTCTCGATCACTGTAGTAAGTGTTGAGATCTGAGAGGACCAGCTGGAGCAGCTGTGTTCCCCTCGAATCTGGAAGCTAAAAAAACCTTTCATCTCCGTTGCTGTCTCAGCTGCCGGTCTCGGGCTATGGCCTTCCCATAACTCAAACCAATTTCAAAGCAATGCAAGTAACCTCTTTGGAATGTTTTTGGAAAACCACAGGAAGATTTTTTTTTTCCACTTTTTTTTTTTTTTTTTTAATCCTGTCCATTTTAAATTAATGTTTCCATTTTAAGGTAATCTATGCATGATGTCTGATGTGAGCTGGCAGGCCATCCTATAGCCAGGTTAAGAATTTCATTGCTGTTTTTTAAACAAGGGGGAAAATGCAATGATTTCAGCAGGCCACGTAGCACATTGAAAGACTGAGTTTAAGAAGCTTGTTTGAATCTTTTTGGTAGTTGCATATAAAAGTAGGACCTTTGAATCAAGTTGCACACCAAATTCTACTTCAGATGCAACTTTGTTATAAAAAGGAGATAAAATTCATGAAAGCTACAAATTGCTCATGAGTTATATTGACACGATGGGCAGAAAGGCCCTGAACAATAGCAGAGCGGTGGGAGGAGAAATTTTGAGAATGAGGTAAAGCCATGCACTTAGATCAGTTAGTCATTTCTTGATGTTTCTTACCTCAGAGAGAACCTCATACTTTTTAAGATTTCTTGACTGACTCCAGAGAAGCGTAAAATAAAAATAGTCCAGGACTTTCCAGTAAGGGGCAAATTTCTGCTGCTGACTTTCATCAAAACCGCAAGAAAAATGTTTGTCTTTTCTTCAGAATCCTTGGACTGTGATCACCACGGTGCTGAAATATGGGCAAAAGCCTCTCGCTCTCCTGCAGAGCGGTGACAAAGTGGCTTACAGTCTTGCTAATAGGGATCCATCAATAGGCAAGAAGCTGAAGGCAAATCAGAATGCAAAGTCAGGAGCAGAAAATTGTGGAAACCCGTAGAACCTTAATGGGTCAATAGAAATGATCAGACAAGGTGCTGCCTTTCTCAATGCATTCACAAAGTAAATGCTGGGAGCAGCCCTGGTTACAGAATTTGCATGGACAGAACAAGTGATGACTCTGAAAGTTGTGTAATTAAATGTTTCATGGTTTAATTTCATCTAATTATTAGTTTGCGGCAACTTATCTCAAGATGAGATGCGTCTGTTCCAAAAGCAGATTTGCATGAATTAGCTCTCTCCTTTCATTGTGGACAACGAACATGCTTCTGACTCTCAAAGGATAGTTAGAGCTACTCTGGATCATCAAGACCCTTCTATTTTTGGTATAAATTCTGTCTTCTAGCCTCTCTCTGAATTTTCTCCTGTTTGACCTGGGTCAGAGTGCTGCTTTCTGATGGGATGAACAGTGAGGCAGTGCTATAGGAGACATCAGAATGGTTCAGGTGGGTTTGCAGGGTAAGGAACCTACCATCTTGTATACAGACAGGTCCAGTCAGTATTGTTCCAGTCCTTGCTTCTCCTTGGGTAATTGCAGCTGCATCCCATTGCTAACAGCTCTTTTCAGATGCATACAATTCTTCTAAGCAGATAGCAAAAGCATGTTTGAGTGACAGACTGTCATTGCCTATTTTCCCTTTCTGGCTATTGACCCAATTAGTAGTCTCATGGTGAATTCCAAATTAAGTGATATTTTAGCACTAGCACAGCACCAGTAACCACTCTCTTCGGCCAGCAGGGAAAGGCATCATCCTCTTAATTTCTGGTGTCGGGAACTTTTAGAGTGTATGGATGATTATTTCTGTCTGTCCTGTTTATGATTAGTAATTGAATGATTTATAGTTTATCATTTCTTGTTTCTATTCAGTAAAGAACTAACACAAGAGAAATATGTTGGGTTATAGGGGGTTGTAGGAAAAGAGTGGAATTTAAGCACAAGGTTTCATTACTATTCTTTGAACCTTCTAAATGATTTGACCTTTATCTATAAAGTGATCACTGTGGTCAACAAAGGCTAGTATTGATTTACAGCACAGCTAGCCTGTCAATTCTAAGCTCAGCCTTTGACCTTTTGTTTTGTTGCTGGAAAAATTATGGTACATGCCTGAGTCATACAGTTTAATAGGTTTTTTATATTCAAAAGGCCAAAAGGCTCATTTTAAATAAATCAGCCAGCTTAATCATGTAGGTAGGAGGAGAAAGCAAATTGTCCATAATTAAGAAGTTCAGAAAACATGCATATGCCAAAAATATTTCTTAGAACTAAACAATGATTTTGTTTAGGAGGCAGATGGTAAATGTGCATGTATCACAACAGATAGCTTTCTTTTATTATCCCCTGTATTTTTCTTGTTTCTTACTAGGCTGTTCACTTGTATCCATACTGACCAAAAAAAAAAATAAATGTATGATGGACAAGTTCGTGATTGTTTCATTTTCCATGTTTTAAGCTTCTTCATTGTTAATCTTGCTCATTTTGTCAAAGACCAAAATGACCACTGAGACTGTTTTCCTCCAATTTCTTCTTCATGGATCAAGTATGTTTGCCCTCTTCTCTACAGCAAGGTGTATCACTTCACAGCAGCTTTAATGTCACACCCATGAAAGATGCAGATAATTTATTTCTTTTTCCAGAATGTCAGCTCAGGGAGCTAATGTTTACATTGTTCAGTGATACAGCTTATGTACGTTAAATGTGCTGACTGACCATTTACTTGTACAGAGGGCTTCTTTTCTTTGGTTTGTCTTTATTTGGTTTGTCTGAAATTGTTTGTAAAAAGCAAAAAGCAATTAATGGAGTCAATGTGAATGAATTATGGTCATCGCCCCCCTTCTTCCTGCCACCCCCCCCAATAGTTTTATACAGTGAATACCAGCTGTTTATTTCTGCAAAGTAGGTTACAGTATTAGTATTGAGGGGGTGTGGATGTATAGCATTATGTGTATCATTGCAGTCTGAAAGGTTATTATCTTTTATGATCTTAGTCTAACATTCCATGTGTAGCAATGAAAAGTGCTTCCATTAAAATGTGAATAAAATTTACAGGGAATCCAGAATGTTGCAAAATATCCTTTCAAGCAAAATTCAACTTTTACGTTTTCAAAGAAAGAATGTGATTGGGTTTTGAGAGAAGACAAAAGCCACAGTTATCATTCTGAACAAGGTTGTAGCTTTCTTTCTGGAAAAAAAAAAAAAAAAAAAAGAAAAAAAAAAGAGGGAAATCGGAACTGTCCCATGTCCCGCACACCACTATAATTTACATACGCTTCAAGAAAGTGAAAAGGTTGACTATTCGTGAGCAAAAGGTGAGCAGGTTTCTCCTTTAACCCCTCAGTGTTTTTACATATTTGCATGAAATAAAATGTTCTTGTTTATTTTAAGCTGGGTGGCAAACTCTTGTTACATGTCACAGGTAACTGTACATTCATGTCTCTGAAGCAAAGAATATTATTTTATTTACTAAATGATGACTGTCGCTAATCCAGCATTCAGGATATCCTAGCACCCCCACCGCAGAGTGCCCGTAGGTACAGATACTCCTGCAGCTTCATTTTCATCTAGGATTCAGTCTAGGCCTGTATGATAGGGGGATTAGATGCGCTTGCAGGAACACACAGCTGTATCAAAGAGTTTGTCAATACTAACCCTCCTTTTAATGATCATTCATTTTGAATTCAAAATTAAAATTGATGCTTGGATCCTGTTTCCATGACTACAATTTCAGTTCTCTGAGATCAGTAATATTTGGTGCCTATTTGTCTGCAATCCATGTACTAGAAATATGTAGGTAGGTGTAAATTAATATCTTTTTAGATTCCCCTTTATGCAAAGACTGGAACAGAATATCACGACAAACTAATATATAACCAGCAGGCATGATGGTAGAAGACAATGTAGTTATGTGCAAAATTAATATACTGAAAGGAGTTATACCTAGACTTTGCTGATTTGGTTAGGCAGGCAAACTCCCTCGTTCCACTTACCCCAGGGAAAACAGATGCCAATGCAGAGGAAGAGCTTTAATAATAGCAGTAGATTTGCCATCTGTCACCTTGCTGGACAAATAATCAAGGATTAAAGATTTAACGCCTGAGAGGGATTTTTTTTTTTTTTAATTTCTGTCCTGGATTTTGTACATAAATCCCTATGAACACTATAGGGGAGCTTATTTTACTTGCATTTTCCTGTGGAAAGCAACCTTCAACAACCTTCTCTTGAAATCCCACCTTTTGTAAGCAGCTTTGGTAGAACACATGTATTTATCAAGGGGTGCATCAAGGAGGAGATTTGATGCCTTTGCAACTAGATTTGTCCCTCCTCTTGTTTCCCTGGAAGAAGAAAGAAATTGAATGATTGTTACTCTGTCTTACTGCACCACCTCAGATCTGACAGCACTATTTCAAGGAATCCGGTACTCTCTGGAATTAAGTGCAAAGGTGCACTTACACACAGAAAAATGTCCACCTCTTCCTGCTCCAGTTTTGTATAGCCTTTTTGTGTCATAACTTTCAGAAGTTAACTTACTGAAAGGTTAGATGATAAATATTGAATTTGGATGTTAAAGATGGTTCTTGCTTTGTGGGGCAAAGCAGGGGGTTGTCCTTCACTCTCTAACACTGCAATAAATAGTTGGTGTTGTTCAGTTGTTTCAGATTCTAAATAGAGAAGGAAAACAGGAGGTGAAACTGTACAGATTGCATGCTGTATATGATACCATGCACAGTGAAGGTCTATATGTGATATGGTAGATGAGTAGAGAAAGAAAAAAAAAAAAAAAAAAACAGCCAAAGGGAACGTAAGCTAGTGATGAAAGAAGTAGATGGTAAGTGACCATGACAGCCCATCAGCAGTCTAGCAATTTCTGAGTTGCGTGTAAGTGTTGCAACAGTACAACTTTCAAAGTCGCAAAGCAGTTCTACCAGACTTTTGTCAGAAGCATTACTGTTATAGGGATGCTATTTCAATATTACAGAATTAGCACTCTATGGGGAAAATGGAATAAAGGAAAAGTTGATTAAACAGAAGACAATAAGGTGGAGAGGTAAGAGGTTAAGGGGCCCTGAAAGTGAAAATTATCATAGAAAATACCACTTAAACTGTCACTGTCAGAAAGCTGTAAAAATGCTCTACATGTGCACCCTTCAAGTGTGTAACTAAACTCACAAGGGAATAAAGAGGACAGAGTCTTTCTAAATATCTGATTCCTGTTGTGAAACAGGTTGTGAGACAGGTTCCAGTCTCAGGGAATAATAAGAATGAAATTATTTCATATTCTTTTTCTCAGTTAAGAAGTCATTTGTTTTTCTGTGGTGGAGACATGATGATATGCCACTGACTGTTTTTGATGATGTTCAACTCAATGTGTGTAAGAACTTCAGAAACAATTTTCAGAAACAAATATCATGTTCTCTGTTTTTATAACGTGGAAATCTCAGTCACATGCATACCTTTTTCACTTCATTTGGAGACATTTGGCATGGAAAAAATGCCACTGTAAGATAGGTGTTCAGAACAGGAACAGTGTTCTTCTAACTGCAAGAAAACATATTGGTTTGGAATGCTCACGGTTTTGATATTATGCTGTTCCCGAGAGAGACAGCACTGGGAGTCCCTCGCAATTCCTTGCTGGGCCCTAGGGAGAAGAGTCGCTTGTGTTGCCTTCAGCCTTCTCATAACCCTTATCATTATGAAAATGCCTGTTCTGTCTGGTCACCTCCATAGACATCCTGGAAGGTACACTATATTCCCTGATACACAGCTGATCAAATGTATTTTTGTTTCCTTCTTTGTTTTCCTCTCTGACTCTCTAATATCAGAGTATCTTCACAGAGAGGCACTGAGCACTAAATGAGATGGTACAAGATATATCCTGCCTACAAATTTAATTGGGCTCTAGCCTGGTACCTTTTCTGAAAATGATTGTTACCTACAGAATCAGGGTTTGTAAATCGGGAGGGAAGGGACTTTATGGAAGAGATTGGTCTTCCAAACAGTGCAAAATAAAAACTATCCCACAGAATCCTCTGGTTGTGTTATCTTATCTTTGATGTTTCAGCGGTTCATCAGTTCGGTCTGTCTGGTTCTTTGTCTGTGGTACAAAACCATTTCTAACAAATGGAAGTGCTTTGGCAAAGCTGAAGCTGGACTCAATATTGCACTCTATAAGTGAAAATTAACAATACACGTGCAATGTTCAATTGTTCTTCTACACTAGGAAATTTATGCCCCTAAAAGTTTGTACCCTTGCAAAGGATATTATCCCTCTTGCTTTTACGGCAAAAGTCCCTTACTTTAATGCATCATTTACAAAGGAATTTTCAGCTTCTTAAGACTGACAAATTAACGGACCCAGTGCTTTCAGTTGTACAGTTGTATCTTGAGATGAATGCAATTATAGTCTTAATTTGACTCAGATGAAGATAATATTAAAAACATAACTCTTGTACATGCTGCTAGTCTCCTCTGATGTTATCAAATAGCTTTGAGAGTATTTAGTTCACAAGTGGGTAGGTGGTTGGGAATTAGTAAGCGTATTACTACTGCCCTTTGAGTGAGAGACAGAATTCCTTTTAATAATAATATGCACAGGTTTGTCTTTGAAAACTTATATTAGAGGCCTCAGACGGATGGTCATTGACAGGAAAAGTAGAATCCTCCAGAGCTGGTAGCCTCATTTTTGCCTAGATTTTTTTTTCCTTTTTACTTACTGGGCTTTAAATTTACTGTGTGCAGAAGAATTAAGGAGTGGGATTTTCAAAATGCTCGTCAGTCACCTAATCTGTACTCAGTGAAGTTAGTGATAAAACACTCAAAGTTGGATTTGATAGGATTAAGCCGATTTACGCCGTATGTGAATCTGGCCCCCATTAACTTCAGTGGCAGCAGACTGAACCAACATTGACTGTTTTTGAAAACCCTATCCTAATTTGGTAGCAAATACTCTGACTATAGAAACAGTAGATGTCAAAGAGCTGATAAAATAAATACATCAGGTATTTCTAAAGCACCAGTATGAGTTTCCCATTGCCCTGCCTAGTTGTATTTTCTCTGTAGTACAGTTCTAATAATATTGTGTGCATGATGATGAGTAGATTTTTTTTTTTTTTTTTACTCTTGTTGTCTTGTGTACAGTCACAGGCAATCTGAACACGCAGGTTTACAAACAGATTGTATCCATGGAGCCAAATACACAATGAATAGGTGTTTGGTTTTTGTCCTGTATACTTGTACAGTTCTTTTTGAAGACAGAGGGAAAAAACAGCACAATTTTTCTCTAACAAAACAAGTAAAATGTTAGGTTACTTTGTTTTGGCAGTAAGTTGTGTCACAAAACCACATAAAACTACCATGCTTTCTGTGTGTGTCTGTATATGTACACATTTTTTGTGTGTGCATGTGTATATGGTTTTATATACATTTAACTGTTAGACAGAGCTCAGTGAGCTTTATGCGTTTATCTTTGTCTATTTATCTTTAGTGGTCTGCAAAGTCTAAATATGCATGGAAAACTATTACTATACAATGTATTTTATAGCAGAATGTAAAGGATAGGTGATGTATCAAGAAATTGTATGAAAGTCATTTTGCTTTTTGAAATTATCCTGTTTTCATCTAAGGACTAAGAAAACGAAATACCTAAATTCATTGTACTCTTGTAGAAATGTGCTGAAGTGATAAGCAATTGAGCACTGCGGTTATTGCGCGTTTCTCCACTTGTACTCAAATATTTTGTTTAGGGTCATGTGAAGTACATATTAGGAGCTTAGAATTTATCCATAATGTCTAGGATATTGATATATTTAGCATTGACTGGAGCAGTTAAAAAGCCAAAACCAGCAGGTTTATCACAGGTATTATGGTCATTGTTCTGTTATTAACTGTACTCAAGTTACTTGCTCAAGTTACTTGCTCCATAAAGAAAAACAAAAAAATCTCGCTGAAGAGAGCCTTCAAGAGACACATGGCATAAATGAAACTTCTATCAAAACTTAAATTCTCAAAGTGGTAACTGAGATTTTAGCAACAAGACTCTGCTTGACTATAACCAGACTAAATGTCTAAATTAGTAAAAATGACTAAAACCACCTTCAGCTCCTTGAACACTTACTCATTAAGGGACTTGTTTGCTTAAGTGAAGAAAATCTTGAGCACATTCGCTTTTTTTGGCTACATCTTATATTCTGTTTTTCTCTTGATTTCTTTAGCAAAAGTCTACTATAATGGTAAAAGTGGAAGTTTTTTGAAAGTTTTTTGTTGTTGTTATATTTTTTTTTTTCAATTCTATAGGACTAAGTGTTAAAGGAATTTTCCTGCTTTAATTCAAGTTCACAGTGTTTTTAAATAATATACGTTTCCAAGTTAGAGGGAGTTTTGAGCAACCTGGTCTAGTTGGAAGGTGTCCCTGCATGGGGGGTTGGAACTGGATGATCTTTAAAGTTCCCTCCAACTCAAACCATCCTATGGTTTGGTTCTGCCAAAGTAGAGATTCTGCACATTTTAAAAATAGGTGTAAAAGCTGACTAAGATACAGTGTGAGGGCCTGATATATATATATATATATATATATTTTTTTTTTGCATGTAGCTTTTTTTAATGAATTAAAAAAAAAATGTTCCTACACAGATATTTTAAACTGATAGTTTTCAAGAGGTGTAAAAGTAGTGAATATAGCCCAGCAGTTCTATTAAACTGCCTCTGTAATCTTACTAAACTTGACCGGAATAATTTTCTCTTGCTTTCAGAGCCAAACTGGCATCTCCACAGTGTGTTAAGCTGAGGACATGGCAGGACCATTTGGTCAGGGCTAGTTTCTGAGTACCTCATACATATTTTTGGGGAAGGACAGAGCCTAACATGCAGAAAATGCAAATAATGATTTTATTGAAATCTGATATTCCATTATTATTTAGTCTTTTCATGACAAAATGTAACCATCTCTATTCTGTGATTATTTACTTTTTTTTTTTCAGTCCTGTTGCTATATGTTGTGAATGTAAGTGAGGTTTCAGTCCGAAGGATTTTGCTAAAAGGCTTTGGAATGGGTCTGAAATTAAACACTGTAGTAGAAGATGCCCTTCTGAGGTCCAATAGTTAATTGATGCTGAAGACATCAAATTGATAAGTCAAAACATTCTTTTTCAGAATAATAATAATAAAAAACAACAACAACAAATTGTCCTGATTTATTGCTTTTAATTAGGAGAAATGGAAAACTGGGCTAGGTAGATATGGACTGTTGTATGTGCAATTGTGTTGAAAGGGACAGTGATTTTCCTTGTGGTCCAGTCCTTTTCTCATTTCATTTGCTCATTGAAACTTCCTATCATTTACTGCACATGAATAAAACAAAATGGTTAGATCAATAAACTCAAAATGTTTTTTAATGCTGTATTGGTTTGATGATGTTTTTAAAATGTCAGGAGTATCTTATATTTACATAATGGTACCTTCAATTTGCAATGGACTCAATCACTGTGCATGGAGCTGGGCTTCTTATCACAAGAGACAGAGGGAGGTGGGTCAGGGGTGTTTTCTGCCTCTCTGTGGCAGCTGTAGTGCAGCCTCATGGAAAGCTTTTAAAACACAACAGTTGTTCACTGGAGCTCTTGTCGTGGTGTCTGGAGTTCTTCTGCTAAAACCCCAAATCTACAGGCAGTCAAAGGGAAAAGCAAGCTGATGGTTGTTTCCCAGTTCTTTCTCAATGTATCGATAGGTATGTGTGTAACCCTGCATAATTCCTATATTATCTGTGATGCTGAGGTAAACCATGGGGGTGGGGGTGTTGTGGCTAATCTGTTTACACGATTTGTGAGCCAATTACTGCCTTAAAACTTTGATGGCATTTTTCTTGCTAGAAACACTGATTTAGACTATTTTGGCTCTAACTGCTCACTTCCACAGAACTCATAGGAGAGTAATGATCTCAGAGACTGTAGCCTGATGTTAGACTTGTTTGAAAGTGACTGCATTCCACGAGGCTATTAGAGTGAGAGAGGTAAGCAGGCAGATAAGCAGCATGTCCATATAAACTTTGCTTCTGTATGAAATCCATCTAAAAATGCTACTTCTATTTAAAAGCATCAGCCACATAACACTGAATCTTTCAAATCTCATTATGTCCTGCAGGTATAATAGGTAGGAACTGTGTAGGAACTTGTTCTTACAGACAGCATCCTGTAGGGTAGAAATATCCCCTGCAGCAATGGCAATGTATTAAGACTCCATTATTGAACCGTTCTGGCTTGCATGTGTTTTTGTAGTGCCTTTACCATTGAAGTGTTGTTGAGTTGTGCATTAGGCAAAATGGCAAATACTGTTTCCCTCTTAGGGAAATAATTTTGTACCCGATATTCGTATTTGATTTGGTTACAATACAGAAGAATGTATGTACACAATGAAAATAAAACATAGATGTTTGGATGCAGAATGGCTACACTTGCAACAGCCCTCAGAATCTGAGTAGGGAGTTACATCTATCAAGAGCTTGCTTTTTCAGGTAATTTTGACTCTACAATTCACATAAATATTGTTCACGTAGACATACTTGTCTAGTCTGCTTTTTTCCATCCTACTGTTGATGTTTCAGGGCTTTGTAATTACACACATCTGAAACTGAAAGATTTATTCACCTGTGATACTAACTAGAAATGTGGAGAAGGTCTTTGGAATTCTCATCCTTGCAGCCAAGTGTATTATATCTCTCTCTATGTAAAACATTTTAAACATTTCGATATAGTGATTTTGAAAACTATTGTGAAATATTTTGAAATTAGCTTTAGACATCTGTTCACTTGCTGACATATCTCCACATTCATCCAGAAAAAAATTAAAATAACTGAGTGAAAAAAAAAATAAAAAAAAATGAGTCTCTTGTCTACAGCTACTATCGTTTAAGGCAAAACCAAGTTTGCTTTTGTGTTGCTGCAAAGAGATTTAGGGTGCAGTTCAATGAAACTGAGACTGCCTTTATCAATGGGTTACTTGTTTAAAACAAAATACATAGTTTTAGATTTTTTTTCAGTTTATTATTCAAAGTAGAAATAAGGCCACTTCAAAGAAAATAGCATAGAAGCCACAGTTTCTGCATTATGCAATACTAAGGCTTAATTGATTGCATGGCAGCATTTTTGGAATCAGATTTGTTAGGTCATTCTTATAGTCTATATCCACAGAAAGAATGAACCTCAAAGGATCATCCTGTTGTCTTCCTCACAAAGTTTGAACTTGAAGAATTAAAATAAAACCAATCAGAAGCAAAGGTTTGGATACTTGAAGGTGTCAAGCTATATAATTTCAGCCCTATGATAATCTTGCTCTTTATAATTTGCATGAGTCAGAGGAGATGCAGGAGCAGAAAAAGAATCTTTCTTCAACCATTCATATCAAGTCTCCCACTCCCAATCTTGCAACAGCTGACTGTGTCCAAGTAAAATTTCTTAGCATTGTTTAAGAAACTGAAATGTGTCTGATAATATTACTAAATTACAGAAAACTAATATTTTTACATAGACAAGGACTGCTATCATATCTCCCTTTGTCTTATCCGCTCTTTAGATAACTGTTGCTCCTTTTTCCTCTGAGGACACATCTAGACATCCTGGTTACCCTCTCCCAGTCTTCTTTTAGCTCTGCAGTTAGTTAACATCTTTTCTGAAGTGTGATGGCAAAGCTCAACCTCCAGAGCTCTCTGAAATTCTGCCAAAGTCACTGATTAAAATATTTAAGGACTTTCAGGAGAGAAACAGGGGTTTTAAATGTATGACAAGGAAGATGGATTAAATGTGGATATATTTAATGAATTCTTTAGTTAAGGGACAGCATTATAGGCAGGGATTTGGGGGAAGAGAGATGAAAGGGACTACCATTTTTGTAAAGCTGGTGGAAATTTCCTATTTATGCTGGCCTTCCTTCTGGTATTCTTTAATGAAATATTACTTTTTGTTGTTGTTGTTGATTGGTAGCTTCATAAATACATGTGAGCATTTCTGAAGAATATCATAAGTAGAAAAATCAGCAGCTCAAATCAGAATTTGTGGAGAATTTGTGATTAGTGGGCCATTTACGGCTGGGTGCATAAATATGTATGTAGAAAAATACCTTTAGAAATACAGATTCAAAAATTTTTTCTCATTATCTCTTTATTTCCTCCATCATCTACTTCTAATGTTGCTCTCTGTGTGACAGATTCTGCAGTGCTGTCCTATAAGTCTTCTACATCTGACATTGTTAGAAAAGGAGCCCTGCCAATATCCAAGTCCATTTTACACAGTGGGTCAATAAAGAGGAGTTTTGTTCCTAAACATACAGAAATGTAATGAAATGACTTCTTGTTATGCCCAGGTGGGTGCTCTAAGACTAAAAGCCTGGAGAAAGTGAGGCAGAATTTCCAGGGAGTTGAGTTTGCTCAGTAGGATGTGTCATTTAAATAAGGTAGCAAGCGATGAGTGAGTTCATCCCACCGCCTTCTCTTTCTTTCTTTAATGGAATTTAAAAAGTAGTAAAACCAGCATATTCTTTGTCTTTAAATTAATCAATCCTTTCTATTTCACCTGAATTCCCAATGAATGTTTAAGTCTTCATAGCAGAGACTATAGCACAGAGCTAAGATATATCACTACTCTCTTGCAAAATATTTAATTTGACTGTCTTGGTAAGATGAAATACTGAAGATTAATACAGCATTAAAAATGCATTGAAATGTGCGTTTCCCAGTCGGTTAAATACAGGCAACTTGGAATTCTTAAGTGTGTGTAATTAATCTGTTACACATATTTCCTCTGTAATTCTCAGGTTATATAATTTACTGGTAGGAATTTTACGTAAAAAAGTATTGCTTTAAAATTTAACACTAAATGCTCCCTGTAGAAAAATGATAATGCAGTCTTGTAATGTAAACAATGTAGATTACGGTTTTGGAGGCTCTGATGAGTTATCTATTTCTTCAGCCATATTTATAAAATTGATTGTGTAGCATCTGACACTGATTCACTTTCTTTAAAGTCTGTGGACAAAATTTTCCAAACGGGTGTAATGTTGTCTCAGGGAACTCTTTTATTTCTGTTCACTAGAACCTGTCCACACAAAGTCATGTGTTGTGACTACCTTTCTGTTGATTTAGTGAGTGGTTTTCTTAGATTTCTTCAGAAAGGCAAAATGCTAAAAATGTTTTTGAAATGACCGAATTAAGTTACATTGTTTTTAATAAACTACATTGTTTTTAAAAAAGTAAGAGAGACGTATTTCTATTATCTGTGTTTAAAAAATAAAGGGTAAAGTGGCCCTTCGTAAAGAAATGAAACTTAATACAACCTATCTAGATGTTTTGTATCTGACTACTGCAAAAACTGTAACCCAAACTGTTGACATTCTTGTTACTGATTTTATTCTATTCTTTTGCATTCCCATTAAGCTGTTCATATAAACAATTTGGTAAAATGTCTACATAGATGTACTGTTAATAGAACTGCAAAGCGGATGAATGACCTGTTTTTTAATCCTCATTATAGTTCAATTTGTTTTATTGGAGAAGGTTTCTGACCCGTTTTTTTTTTTTTTTTTCCTCCCCTACATATTTAAAACCTTCTGGGATGGGAAACATAATTTCAAAATATATTTGGCTTTATTAATTTATCTTAATGTCAGGAAAAAAATAACGTGTGTACCTTGAGCTGTTGGGTCAGAATAAAGCTATGTTGCTGGAAATGAAATACTGTAATTAGAATTCCTTGGAGGCGGTGTTTTCTTTTTAACTTGACATTACAAGAGAGGGACTTCAAAGAGTTCTGCTACTTCAGCTGATAGCAGAGCAACTCCCTAAGGCGGGCTCAGTTAGACAGCTCAGGGATGGTCATTCAGTGGTAGATAAGGGAGTCTCTGAAGTTAACGAATAATGCTGCTAGTTAAAAAAAATGCTTTCCATTTTTATTCATTGATGAAAATTACAGCTTTGACATCTTAGTTAAAAGTTGAGTAGAAATAGGGAAATAGTGCTGGTACTGTAAGAACAATCAGAGCTGATAATGTCATAGCACTGGCATGTAAGTTGGTTAAAATTAAGTGCTTTTCCCTCCAAGTGCTCACAGAAGAAAGAAACTTGCTAGGTCATCCCATCACAATGAACATTTACTTCCCAAAGGAGAGTAATTAAGTTCACGTTTAAATTCCTTAAACAGTGGTGTGTCTTTCACCTCACTGGAGCAGCTTTCCACAAGCTAATTGCACACAGTACTTGGTAGTTTCGCTCCTTCCACCCCCTACACTTCTTTTTTATTCTCTGTGGTTTATTTCACTCTCTTGCTTTTACATAAATCAGTCTATTTGGAAAATGCTCATATTCCAACATAGCACTTCTGAGCTGCCAGAAAGTAACTGTGTCGGCAAGAACAAGATGTCTATCCTGCATGCTCAGCCTGTAGGCCAATGGGCCACTGGCACTCACTGGGTTAGGCACCAGCATTTGGGGGTCGGCCGAGTGGAGATATCCAGTGTAGCAGGCTTTTTGGGGTGGCACATCCTGGGAGAAGAGGTTATCTCGAGGTGCTTGTCTCCGGAGCGCTTGTGTTTACATGGGCAAAGTCTCATCAGAAGCACCTCACCTTTCCCTGCGAGGCTGTTTTTGCTTCTCCTGGCTCAACGTCCTCCTGCCAGCTGGATTGGGGTGAGCCTCGTGCAGCTGCCAGCTGGGTGCCAGTCCACGAATAACGAGAGTGGAGCAAGAAGGAAGGCTTCTGTAATCCCATGTTTTTGGGGGCACCTCTTAATGCCGCAGGTAGCCAAGCCTGCGGTAGCTGGCCTTGGTGCACCTGGGGGCCCAGGATCCACAGCCTGTATTTCAGTCAGTGCAAGCTCTGAGCTTCAGTTTGTAGTTCAAAGCTCAGTTAGCTCTCAGTGTGGATGATGCCATTAGACTTGTACAGGCCAAGAAGGCTGGCTTTTTCACCCTGGTACCCACAGACAGTCTTCATGATATTTCTAGTTTGTCTCAGTGGAGTGAAAATTCAGTGTGTTGGCATACTTCTGCATAAACCATTACTCAAAGTGTTTCAGTAAGTTTTTTATTGCTTTTCTTAAATTCTCATCTGTTTGTTGAGGATCTTTTGAGTTGCATGTGAGGTTCTCTGTGTAACACACCCAGCACTGCATATAAAGAGCTTATTAAATCTTTGTCATGTCACAGAAACTGTTTTACATGCATTTATCAGAGATCGGTTTTAATTCTATTTTGTATGAACAAGAAGAAAAAAGCACACCTGCTAGTAGGTATTTAAAGTGGTAAAAAAAACCTTGATCTTTAGTGGTTGTGTAATTACTCTGAAGTAGAACAGTAAGCAGAGATGGTGTCTGAATGACACGATGATAAATCAGTCAAGTAAAATGCAATTATTTACAGTATTTTTTTTAAATAAGAGTGGTTTTTTTAATGCACTGGCATATTTTCTAGAGCATGGATTTTCTGTAACTATGGTTAGAATAGTGCTGTCATATGAGAGAGGTAAATTCCTCTCCTCATTTAGAAGAAAGAATGCAGTCTAGGTGACTCCTTTCTTTCCTTATTTCTGACCCCCAAGAAAATGCATTGACTTCAAAATTCACAGAAATCAAATTATGTGCTACTTACTTTTGAAGTGCCTTTCATCTCAGTATAAATGTAGAGGTTTTAAGACCAGGAATGGACCTCCTGCATAACACAGTCCTTAGAATTTCACTGTAATTTTGACATCGAACCTGCAATTTGTGGTTGAGCTAGAACATATCTTTAAGACATCTAGTCTTGATTAAAAGATTTAAAATGAGGGAGAATCTACCACATTCTTTGACTGTTGAGTGTTTTCTATTTTTTTTCTGGATTTAATTTGTCCGATTACAACTTTCAGCAATTTAATTTTGTGTTTGTTTGCCAATGTAAAGTATGCTTTTTTTTTTCCCCCTACTAGAAATGTTCGTCGTTTTGGATACCTAACGAAGCAGTACTGTTTTAGATTTGACATGCTGTAGACGTAATCGGGTTGACGTTAAAAAAAAAAAAAAAAAAAAAAAAAGGAAGCCCAATACTTAACAGTATTTTTTTTACTGTTAATAGTTTGTGTTGCAACATCAGTATATTTCCTTATGTTCTCCATGAATTATAAATAAATGAAAAAGAATCCAAATATATGGATTCTGATATATATGTGTTTACAAGAAATACTGCTAGCATACAGTGTAAACTCATTTTCAGAGTTTTAAACAAATAGATTCATCTTAAAATACAATCAGACATACCAAAGAAACCCTCATGTTTAAAGGCTGTGATGTATGCCATTTCTTAACCTTATTTCTTCCTGAACTGTCATATGGTCTTGCAAATCTATTGTGACAATATCTTCCTACTGAGTTCCAGGTAAAGGGCAGGCAATAAAAATGTAGAAAACACAGTCTAGTTCAACTGAGAGAATTTGATTCAATATATTAACAACCCTGATGTATAGCATGACAGGAATCATGCAAGATACAATGCCCACGCAAAATTTCCTTAACAAATCACTGTAGTATCTAAAAATTATTATTTATTGAATAGTACGTTCATTCCACATATCTTATGATTATTGATCCAATTTTTAAACTAATCTAGTTCGTCTTACTTTTTAAAATTTGGTCAAGGATTGCAAGACTTCTCATGTCCATAGCAGGTATTTTAGAAAGGAAAAACATTTATTATTTCAATTAAGGTAAACTCACAATGAAATCTCATTAATGGCATTGCTCTGACAAATACGTCCACAGTATGACTTGGCAGCATGCAAGGGAGAAATACATCTCCCAGCACAGATTTCTTAAAATAATATTTTATTTTATTTTTTAAGAAGGCAGCAGTTTTTTTCAGCTTTGCTTCCTATTGTCGTAGGAAAAGTGTTATATTTTAAAGTATGAAATTAAAAAACGCTCAAAATTGTTTCAAAATCTCTATTTCTCCATTATCATTACTCTGGCTGTAGCATGATCTCTAAGGATTACCATTTTAATGCTAATTCCAGAAGCAAATGGAGCCAGCTGACATGCAGTATCAAGAGAAGAAGATCAGCCTAGCAGCTAGAAACACAGGAAACAGCAGGAGACTGCATTATTACTTATTACGTATATTACACTAGACCTTAGGGATTCCCATTATGACCAGGACATTGTTGTGCTTGATACTGTACAAATGCAGTAAGAGCAGTCCATGGCCTGAAAGTCATCAAAACTAGTGCAAGCAAAATGTCAACGTAAATTTTCTTTTTTCTTTTTTTTTTTTTTTGGCATATATTCAGACAAATGCAAGAAGTCTTTTGCTGTCCCCTGTGCCTCTGGCAGTGATTCAGATCTTTTGCCTTGATGAGTGTCATTAGACAAAGCATGGGGCAATCAATGGGTTATGCATTCCACCTAATGGTACACACATCTGCATACACTCATGTAAGCATACGTGCAGTAAAGAACTTCTCAAACTCTTACGTGATGCAGTCAGATTCATGCTCCATCAAATTAAATGAGTTCAAGTGAAAATTATTTTATATTGCACTGATTTTTTATTCCACTCTTTACCCCCCAAATTATCATTAGCCACAATTGCTTTCATCTGGGGATTCATCATAATTTGGACCTGTCTGGTTTTCATAATGTTTAGGACCTAGAAGGATCAATAAACCATTGAGTCTCATTGGGACCATGCACATCACATCTGTTAAATTTCACCCAGTTATCTGCATGCTAAGACTGGCAACTTTGTATAAACGGCATTATTTTTTAGAACAGCTGAAGACAATGGAGACTAGAACGTTACCGATTTCTGAGGTCTGTGCAAAATGATGAGTTTGCTAAGATGATCTCAGCAGGTGTGTCATAATGCATGCTGAAAATGCGTATGATTTGTTTCCTCCCTCCTTTCCTGTCAGTAAGATCTACAGCGTGCATCCCATCTGATTACACTTGGGGTGATCAACGTGACTCTTTGTGGGCAAGCAATACACGTGTGCGGGTATCTAAGAAAAATAATTCTTCAGTGGGCTGTGACCAGTGTGTAAAATTGGGAAGTAATGAGGAATTTACCTTTTACTCTTGCTTTTCCTCTCCCAGAAATGAAAAGAAAAGAATAACAAACGGTGAAAACTGAAAGCAGTCAGACTAGAATTCATAGTATCACTTTTATGTAGTGAGCTAGTCCTCCTGGGAATCAAGTACATAACAGGATTCCTCCAAGTACAGTACAGATTCCTTCTGGAAACTATGCTAAGGCACATAGAAAATAAGGAGGTGGTTGATGACAGCCACTATGGCTTCACTGTGCCATGAGACGGTGCCTAACACATCTGGTGGCAATCTGTGGCTGGGTTGCACTGTTGGTGGATAAAGAAAGACCAATAGATGTGGCATACCTGGACTTGTACAAAGCACTTGATGCCGTCACACACGATATTCTTGTCTCTCTTGGAGAGACATGGATGTGATGGATGGACCGCTTGGTGGGTAAGGAATTGACTAGATGGTTGCACTCAAGGAGTTGAGGTCAATGGCTCAGTGCCCAAGAGAAGATCAGTGACGAGTGGTGTTCCTCAGGGGGTCAGTATTGGGACCTGCCCTGTTTAACATCTTCGTTGGTGTCATGGACAATGGGATCGAGTGCACCCTCAGCAAGTAGGTGACATCTTAGCTTGTTTCAACTAGGGATCTTTTTCCTTATGGTCCTACATCTGTCTTGAACTTTGGGATCCCAAACTGATAGGTTGCATTCTACCACTGATGTAGCCAGTTCTCCACTTGCGCATGATGCTTCTCGCTGTATATGAACAGTGATTATTGTATGGCCTTTTTTCCCTTTTCTTTCTTTTTTTGCCACAGTATTACACTAGAAACACATTAAGGCAATATCCGCAAGTATCACTATGCGGCAGGTTTTTTTTTTTTTTTTTTTTTTTTTGAGGTTGTTCTGGAAGCAGCATTGCTGTTTTCTGGCTTAGAAGTTGGTTAAAGCCTGTGCTTCTGCTGAGGGGAACGGGCTGTTCTTACTTGGGCCACGGCCACATGTTCCCATTCCTTCCCTTATATTGGCACTTGATTCACCATGCTGTAGCTTGGGTACAAGATTGCTCATCTCACTAAATCCAGCATGGGAAAAAAAAAAAAAGTCTCAATTTGAATCAGCGAGCTGGTCCAAGTCCGCATGGAGAGCCCTACAGCTGCGTTCTGGACAGAAGCAGTGGAATTTGCAGCCCTTTTTCAGTGGTAGCATACTGTCGGATTAGTTTCACTTGCTTGTGACCACATTGTCTCTCAGTGAAGTGCTGTGCCAAGGTTAGTCCGGCTCTGGCTGCCACAGTGCTGCAGCTCTACTTCTGCCTGTTCTGATAGTAGCTCCTCTAGGGGCTGGCTACCTGAATCGTTGTAGTTGAGCTGTATGATGACCTTCCAAACTTCTTATTTTATTCTTTTATTACCGTAAACAGTATTTTAATCTCCAAAGGTGTTACTTTGGGTTTGTCAGTTCAATATATATTTTGTTGATTTCCAGTTGTTTAATGTAGTAGCTGATTCTGTAGCAGTAGCCAAGCTGCTTGGATTATTTACATACTTACTATCTTTCTGTCATCTGCATGCTTGCAAGGGACTTTATGTTTAGATCATTATTTCAAACCCCCTCCTCCCCTCTTCAAAAAACAAAACCCACAAAAAAGCTGGAAATAGCAGTGGTCTCAGAAGAGATCCCTGGGGACTTTCAAGCAGTTCTGCTCATTCTTTGTGAGCTAAAAAGTCATATAAGAGAAAACATATAATGTAGGTATTTAATAGAAATATGTTCTGCTGTTAGATTGGAAATAAAATCGAGACTATCAACACAACACAGACTACTAAAACCATCACAAAAAACCAACAGGATTGTTTGCTAGTTCTAATGGTTGACATTACTGATATTTGTAGATCCTAACTGTTTGTTGTTAGAACAATGAATTTACTTGTTCATAGTTTCCAAGGTTTGAGTATTTGAGGTTTTATTGTGTAGTAGTATTTCCTTGGCTTGCTTGTCCCCCCCTCCCTTTTTTAATTTATTTTTTTTACTCCTCTCATAATATGCATTGTTTTTAGATAAAAGGGTAGATAGATTAGAGATTATGCTAGAAAATGTAAAAAAATAAAAATAATAAAAAAAATCTCTGTGCACTAGCAAATGTCTACAAAGACAAAAATCACTGCATTGTGTCTCAGTGGTTCCATCTTTTTTCTTGAGTCTCATTCTTCAGAAAATTGAGTCTTCTATTAAATATATTGTCTTCCACATTTTTTCCTAATTACAATTGTATATCATAATTAAAACTCAGCATCTGTAAATATGAGTCAGTTATTTAAAAAAAAAAAGTCATTTCCACTGTTGCTGTAAACAGAGTAGTTTTGACAAGTATACTAGCACATGCTGCTTATTAAGGATAATTTTAAATTGAGCGCAATTTTTCTCTCAGCCACAGAAGAGTATGAGTGTAATCTTGAGCTGTACAGCATCGAGCAGAGTTGAAGTTGGTTCATATGTCATTATTTTGCACATAAAAGCTGAAAGAAACAGGTCATCAAAAAAAAATTATAATTGAGAAGTTCTGTTGCTTCTATGTCAGGTGATGCAGTTAATAGAAAATTTAATTTAGCTCCAGAAAATTATTTAATATATTGCAGCTGACTTACTTTATCAGTGTAAATAGAAAATATGTTCCAGTTTTGTCTGTTTCCTGCAAAATAATCTTACTGGTTTAAAGCCAAGTCAAAACACATGAGATGACCTTTTTGACATGCACTATTTTTTATAGAATAGCTCTGGGGTTTCTAGTACCAGAAACATGAGTAAAAGATACTGAAAGTTTTTGTTTGCTTGCAAAATCTAAGTAAAAGAGGGGAAATAAAATGAGATATTTTATGTAGACAAAGTCTAGTATTTTAGAAAGAAATTAATGGTCAGCGTATCTAGTAAATATGATTTTGCACACTCGAAAATGAAGTACTTAGATGCTTATTGTATTACATATTTTGGGCTATATTCTTAGCCCAAGCAAATAGGGGCAGCTGCATTGATTTCAGTTAAGCTTTGCATATGTTTACAAGGTCACATTTTAGCTTTTTTCATCAAACCAGATAGAAAATCATTGACTGTGCATACCTGGTAGGCTAGACCATGTACATTTTAAAGTCACGTAATGATACACAGATTACAGTGCCACAAAAGTGACACTGTATTATATGTACTGTATTATATGTACATATGATGCCAGGTAAGAAGAAGAGACAGAATGGGATCTGTTAAACCAATCTGCCTTGAATCTGGTCACAGCTAATATGCTAAAAACTCTGGATGTAATCGTTGTCACTTTTGTAGTATTAACAGAACATGGAATTCCACCCCCCACCCCCCAAATCTGTTCAATCTTAATTTAAATATATTGGCTAATTCTGTCCTTAGCAGACTAACAGATCATTTTTATAATCATCAGTTTTACATCTACTTTATTTCCAGATTAGGACAGTAGGAAGTACCACTTTACAGTAAAATTAATTAAAGCAGCACAGTGATTACTGTCCAGGCTTGATTCACTATGAAGCGCTGAAGTCCTCTTCCATGGTCCCCAAAGCAGAAGAAGAGTTAGAAGGCTCGTATGATTCTTGGTTGTCCTGATTTCTATACTTGTTGACAACTTGTATGACTATGGACTTGACTTCTCATCTGTGCTTCAGTACTCTGTAGAAAGCATTCAAAATAATTTTCCTAGTATTATTTTGAATCCCTCAAGTACATAATGGGCAAGATCATAACAATACAGTTGCTTCATTGCACATCATGAGTTATGCATCCCCTAGATATAAATTGTGAAAATTTCATTTAGCTGTAATTCCATGCTCAGGCATCACTCTTCTGGGAAACCTTTTCTCTAAGGACTGAGTAACTCCCCTGGAACAGTATTTCTCCTCCTTTTGTTTACCTTGAGGTGAATTCAGTTGCATACCATTGTTAAGAGCTTTATTGGAGCTATTATTGGAGCTTTAATTTCTACTAGGGAGTTGGAAACACAAGAACATCCCAACAGAAGGTGTTTGGTCTTTCCAAAATTTACCTTCTCCTTTAATAGAAAACGGAGAATCATGATATATTGCATTACAACCTCCTTTTGAGTTTTGTACAAGTTCTGTACCTGTTAATAACTGTCTTCAAGGTTTAAAGATGTTAGCTTTTCAAAAGTTTCTTTTTTCTTCCTTCTTATGATCAGATCTTGGGACAATAGTCTAGCTGTGGTATCTCACTTTAATTGCCCTAATTCTTTGCCTTGTTAGAGTCATCTTTCTTATATGGAGCTGACCTCAGGAGTACTTTTCAGTCTAAGGCAGCATCTACACAGTATCACATTTATATTGTTTTTCTTTTTAAACCTGTGAAATGTGAGTGAAAATGTTTTAGAAAACTGTTCTCCAATGTCAGTCTTTCTTGATATGAAGTTCAACACTCAGAAATTGTTCAGTTTTTATTTGGGGGCTCCATTCTGTTATTAAATTAACATGCAGTGTTCCAACGACTATCTCATAACATTAACCTCTTGTTACTGCCAGCTCAGAGAGGAAAGTGAAACCAAAAATTGTTGCTGTCCTAAAACTGCAAGTATACAACGGGCAAGTAAATATCATTGCTTATGTGTTAGGAGCAAATACCTGATTTCAAAACTCAATGCTAAAGCAACTGATTACCATCATCAGGGAGGAAATTTCAGCCACTGAAAATCCAGTGTATATTAATCCAGCGATTAAGAGGTGTAAGTTGTGTATGCCATTAGGAATCTATGGTATGCAGTTCTCCATGATGAGTTATCTTAAAATGTTTTCAGCTGTGTTGTATTTTGCTTAACTTCTGCTTGGGATAGGATGAACGTCTGAATATTTTTGTTATCTAATCTGCTGCAATTTAAAAACCTCTTTTTAGCATTTCCTTACTTCTATCCCTTGAAAGAATCCTTTGATTTGAACAGATTTCCAGGTCACTTTGTTGGATAAAACCCAAAAGAGTTTAGGTAGTTTCTGATCAGTGTGCAGTCCAACCCATTTAAGAGACGAGCAGTGGTTTTGTTTGCTAGTGCCTTTGTGAGATACTGTTTTTTTCAAAGCTGAAGAGCCATATTTTTCATTATTTTCCCAATCTGTCACTGACTTACATCTTCCATTGGTATTGACACTGTTGAAGCAAATCTGTGTCTGCTATCTCCATCCTTAAGAGAAGTGGTATTGCAGAAGAGAGGATGTGTGAGCTAAGCCCCCATATGTAAGGAAATAGCTGTGTTACCCCTAGGTAAACCTTCCTTTCCATATCATTTCTGCAGCTGCTGTTACTGTAAATTGTCCTTGTTTTGGAAAAGTTTGCCTTTTAGGGATTAATCAAAGCATAATACTTGGGACCAGTTTACATACAGATAGTCATACACAAATACACATAACATTTTAAATGCCTGTATATCTTTCAGCATAACCTCTATGTTTATAAACACATCTGAATCAGAACTGCTGTTCATTTCAGTAACCAATTTTGAGCTTAATGTATATATTTTAAAACCAAACATCTGGTTCTTTTGGAACAGAGTCCTGAAATGTACTACACAATTTGATGGAAGAGACAATGTTCCTTTTTTTTTTTTTTTTTTTTTTTGTCGTTGTTGAGTTATCCCGAGATCCATTTCTTACGCTATTTTCAATTTGTAGCATAGGCTGTCTACAGAATATATGTTCCTTCATAATATATTTCCTACCTGCTGTGGGAAGTAAATCTAATAAACCTAAAATTTATGTTATTGATTGAACAGAACCTGCAGCTGGCAGCAGGTCTCCGTAGATGTATATGTGAAGTCCACACAAGTGGGCTTCAGGTGTCCACACATGTTTTTCTTTATTCAGATCTCAGTAGGAAGGAGGGCCGAAGTCTGTTATGTGAGCACAGAATTCAGAATGCTTAACCCCGGTGTCTCATGATATCTCCAAGCTTATGTGGCACAGTAGGGTTATTATATGTACTGTTGCTCAATAACAAAAGAAAGATGATCAAGGCTTTTCAGAAGATTATTCTCCTTAACACCAGCTGGACCACAGATCCAGAGGCCTGGGTACAAAGGGAGGAGGTCTGTGATTGTCTTGTGGATTTTATTTTTCTTAGGTCTCTGAGACACTGCTTGCTACTAAATTCAGTTTACATGTGTAGTTAGTTATTGGTGGTATATGGAACTCCTTTTGAGTATTGCATTCCTTTTGGACAAAGAAACACAGCTAATCAACGATGGTTGTTCATCAGAATTTAGGACGTTCCTAGATGAGTTAAGCAGACAATGTATAAGACTTCCCATTTAGTCTATATCAAGCTATATCAAAGACTGCGGATTTGCTTTTGTGCAGAATGTGAAGAGTGTTTTCTAATAATATTCCATTCTTTGCTTTTATAAGGATTTGTGTATCTGTGAATCATTTTGTCACATTGATGTTTTAGCTTGCATTGTGTTGTCCACAGGACAAACCTTTCAAAAACTACAGCTACTGAAGAAAGAAGATCCACTTAGTAATGACAGCTTTCTCCTCAATGCATCAGTCAATTCTATCCCCTTATTCGCACAGTCTGCCACATCTTGTGTTTTTGAGGTCTCCAGGATGGAAAGTATTAGGATCGTGTCACTTCCATCATACTAATTTGAACCCTGCTGCTGTGGACCTTCATCTCTTCAATCGTCAGAAGTCTGATGTGGACTTGTGGTCATAGATGGTTTGAACCAACTAAGCAGTGGTTGTTTAATTTGGAAAGGAAAAAGACAGTTATTCCCATCAGTTGTTTAAAAATCACCTCCTTCCCCTCTTTGCTAGTACTATGGATTACCTTTGCACTAACTGTAATTCTAATGGCTCATATACATTAGTACAAAGTACTAATAATGCTAAGTACTATAGTACAAAGTACTATAGTACATTGTACTATACATAGTACAAAGGCACCAGAGTCTTTTAGAAGTTCCCAAGTATTTGATTATTACAGCTTATAAAAATGTTCTTCCTTAGTATCCATTTTTTTTTTATTTTATTTTTCCTTATGTGTGTGAGTGTTCTGTGTTTTTCAGTCAGTTTGTCAAGCCTTGCTGTTTCTTGTGAGAATAGGTACTTAATGTCAAATCACAGGTATAACATGACCTGGAAAGAAATAGTTCTAACAAAGGGTTGAATCTTCAGTATTGAAGACACTGAAGTCCAAAGTAGCCTGATTAAAGACAGAAGTGTTGAGTTTTTGCCATTAGACTAGAAAGGCTGGGTTGTTACTAAAAGCCATGGAGCGGGGGACTCTGGAATTTGTGGTGAAAGGAAACTGAAAAGAAACAGAACATTTGGATTCATGTTTCATGAAATAATGTGTGTGACAGAATAGGAAGGCAGTCTGAGGGAAAATTGACATAATTTTTTCCTACAACTGGAAAGGCCAGATAAATATGTCAGTGTTAACAAGTGAACTATTGTGTACTTAGAGAAAAAGATTCAGAACAATTTGTAAATACTAATTTGTACAGGCCTTATAAGAACATTTTATAATGCACGTATACACACTTTTTTTTTTTAGAATCTTTGAGACCATAATAATTAGAAATCTTTCTTTGCCATTCTTTAGTTTTATACAAGCAGTTCTTTATTCAACTTCATTTACCTGAATTATGAAGCTATAAAATTAAAGATTTCCCACTGTATTTTTTTACAGCCACAGGAGAGAAAAATAGTATGGTATTAAGTTTTACAGATGGAACAATGCATTTAAGAAAGAAAAAAGAGATAAGATTCTGAAAGTGTTAACTAAAAGGACAAAAACCCAAACCCAAAAAAAGACAAAATTATAAAGTAACTTTTTTTTCCCCCAACAAAAGAACAAAGCACATTCTTTAATGATGATGTTTGCAGAGTTACAAGAGCCTATAAGTTAGAAAAGTAAACAAGAACAAAATCATGCTTTACTAATTGGAATAAGTTCCCAGGTAAATCAGGTCACTGCAATATAACGTTATTGTGGGAAAAAAATGGGCATAAGATAGCCCAAATTATTAAAAACAGCATTCAAAAGAGGTAATTCAGCTTTAGGAGAAAGACAAAAATTGGGAAGTGGTAACCCAACAGGTGGCCTGATCCTGCAAGTTATTTATGGATAGTGGCTAGATCCCAGAACCCAAGCGTCAGCAGTAGAAGCATCAGGATCTTGAACTCTATATTTTAGCAATAAAATTGCAAATTAGTCTTTTTTAAAGCCATTTACAGTCTCAAAATGAGAGAAAAGTAAACACTTTGTTTTGAAATACTTCAGTTTGTGGCCTTTATTAACTGTGTTTCAGACAAGTCAAGCGTGGTGCTGACTTTAGGCACATTAACATCAGTGGGATTTCTCACATGCTGAAGTTGCATGCTTTTTAGATGCCTAGACCAATGCCAAATGGATTTGATTAAGAAGAGGAAAAATTGAAAAGAGAATATGTTTGTATGTTTGACTTGTGAAGTTATTCTGTAACGTAATCCTTTCACCCAGATGATGCTTAAGTCTTTTGACTTTTCTGTAGACCATAGGATGTTATTTTCTTCTTTTTAGCTGTTACTTTGATTTCTGATTAAAGCAAATGTCTGTATTCAGATAAAAGGTAAACTATAGAGTTGAGTAATTGCTTAAAAATAAAGATGTACATGTCCGTAGGCATGTGTCAGAGCAAGGCTTCTTGTTTGCTTGTTTTCCCTGATAGGCAATAGTGACTGCTAGGACAGAAGAAAGCCTGGTTATCTTCCCTGAAGTTAGATCTTGCAAAGCTTCTTATTCAAAAACTCTGTCTTCTCGGGCTTACACTTCTGTTTGCTCCAAGAAATCCTATGGATAAGCACTGTAAATATTTAGTCCATTGGCCATGCAGGTGGTGTGGTCCATCAATACAGCTTGCATGACGTAATGTTTATATAATTGGTTTTATATTGTTAGCCTTGGTGGCTGTAGCACAAGTGGCTGCTTGCCCATATGCTCACTTTGTTTTCAGTTCTGAAGTTCAGTGCTGTATGACTTTCTTATTACTTATTACAGTAGAGTTGAGATCTTAGAGCAGTAAAGTATTGAGACCTGAATATTGCTGCAAAGAAAGAGTGACAAGAGAAACAAGAAAGAAGCACAAAAAGCTGGAGTAGCAGAAGGGGTATATTGCAGAAGTTTCTGAATTGTATCATTTGTCAAGTAAATTCCATTGGTCAAATAATTTGCAACCTCAGTCTGAGTGTGTGACAGAGGCAGCGCTTTTTTTTTTTGTGCTCTTGATGAGCTGTTATTGAATTTTTGTATACAAAAATCCCTGTCCTGCACGTCCTTGTCCTTTTGTACAGAGGGTAGTATGCCTTTTCTCAAGAATGGAGCAGCAAGGTATATATAATTTTTAATGAACTTTAAGAGCCCTTTATAGTATATTAACAAATGTTTGATGGCTGCTGTGTTCTTATAAACAGGATTTTTTTCTTGTTGTTCTTGTGCTTTAGTCCATAAACTGTTGATATTTCCAGCCTTGCATCTGAATTAATGCTCGAGAGGACATGTGTTTGCAGTATCCAAAGAGAGATGTACCACCAAATTACATCCATGACCTTCCTTTTAAAAGTATGTTAAAGTTACCAGGAATGTTTCCTCAACAACCTGGAAGAAGTTTATGTTAGGCACTGGGTTAACATATGCTAAATCACATTAATATGATTACTTCTACCTGTATCTCCAAAACAACTGAAAATACATAATTGACAGTGTAATCACTAACAACATACGGGCTTGTTTTTTCCTCAGGCGATGATTGAAGATTTCATCACAGAAAGGAATCAAAATTATAAGTCACTTGAATTCTAGATGAATTGTGTACATGGTGAATGGCTGTTCAAGAGCTAGAAAAGTTAGCATTAAAAATGTCCAAAAACCTTGAGGAATTTTGTCTGTTCCTTTCTTTTCTTCTTTCTTATTCTAAGGCTTAAGAGAACAGAATACAAACTTCTTTCAGACAAGAAGGACAAGAGAAAATGGTTCTTGGATTGTCGTTAACCGTAGTGCTCCCATTGATTCTGCTCGCTAGATTGCATGACTCATGGAATCATCTTGGGGCTGTCTTTTCAGCTGAAATAGTCTCAGAGTTCAGGATTCAAATTGAGAAACTTTTTTTTTTAATCAAGCGTTTTCCTCAGAGAAGTGTTGTTAAACTGAAGGGTATGCTCAGTGTAATCGGGTATTCTTGTTTGAAAAGCACTCTCACCAAATCAAGGATTTACATGGTGGTATGTCATGGCAAGAATATAGATAAAAGGAAAGTGCAGTAAGAGGAGAGAACTACTCTTGCCCTCAGTGATGAATTTTTATTTTAATTCAACATTTAATATTTCCTATATAGCTCTCCTGATATATTTTAATTTTATACTTTTGAAGGAGTTGTGTATTAAGTCAGCACGTGCAATATTTTCACTTCTGTGTGCTTGTGGGTTGGTTTGTTGTTGTTTTTTTTCCCTTCCCCATGTCTTGGTTATAAAAGGAATGTTGCTTTGAAAGCCCAACTGTTGAACAGATTTAACGTCAGGAATATCTGTCTGAAAGACATAAAAGTTGTATAATCTTTGCCCCCAACTATGTAACAGTCAAAGAATGCAAACACAAGAAAACAAAAACCAGAAATAAATGTAGATCTATAGAGTATTTTCCTTCACTCCATACCTGAACTGTAATATCCATATTTTTGCTGAAAATACAAATGAAGATTTGTTCTGGAGCATTCAGATGCTGCTTTCTAATGGTTGCATGCCACCCCAGAATCTATTAGCATTTCAACTGAATTCTTGTCCTATAGTTACTTACTCTGTTTCATTCACAAATGGCAATGATCCAGATCTTCTGTTTGTCACAAGAACTAAAAAAAAATAATAATAATAAAATAAAATTGTATATATCCATTGAAAATAATTTTTGACCTTAAGCTCTTAATACCTATCTCCTGTAAAACTAGTTGTTGGTACTTCAGAAAATTTCACTTAGCTAAACTGATTTGTTTATTATTTGTATTTTTATTTCGTTCTGGTGTGAATTTATTTACTCTGTCCTAAATTACAGATTACACTCTGAATATTATTTTACTTTTGTTGTTGTTGTTGCTCTGCTAATGTCTTCAGTATCTTTTACATTTTTTTCATTCTTCTTTGAAGTTTAAAGTGTTTCTTCCCATCTCCTCTGCTAACCCTCACGTTGGTCCCCAACATTTAGCTTTGCATAGTCTAATTATCCTTAAATTCTTGGGATTTCTCTTCTGTTCTGGATGAAGATTATAAGGACCTTAAAAGAGGATAACATAGAGTCAAGATTTTTGTTGCAAGTTTGAGTGTTCCCTATACATACAGGTCAGAAGATGCAGAAGACACTTGCTGATGATGAGAAGCCCTTTATAAAAGGAGTTCTTCGTAATACACACTTTATAGCCAGTGCAGCATCACACCACTCTCCACGCTGATAGTTATTCTATTTTCCACATGCAGAAGAATGGTTTTCTTGCAGAATTCACAGGTATTCAGTGTGTTCACAGGTAGCTGAGACCCTAGGGTAGTTAACAGCTGAAATTCTCAGATGAATTTGTGTAAAGATAAGATAGCATTTATTCTGAGGACATTAAAATTGCACTGTGTCAGTAGATACGCTTACAACTTCTGTTAGTGAAGGTTTTCTATGCATAATGCTCTGGGTTACTGTAGTCAAGGCCAAGGAATCAAACTAGGAAAAAGTTGCTCATGTTTTATAGAAGTTCAAAGTTGAATTTTTTTGCTATGGGGAGTGTTAGAACAGACAGCTACATTGTTGTGCAGTAGCTTGATAGCATATTTCATTACCTCATTCAAAAATGATGTTCTGTATCAATCTGTCAATTCAGGAGTAAAAGGAAAATTCAGACATAAATTATAGGGGGAAAGAAGGAGAACTGAAGGAAAAGAAAAGCACTGGATATTGCTGTAAGTACAGCTGATTCTTTGTGGGAAGAGATTTTGTGAGGGAAGTCTTTTCACTGCTCAGAGAGAATACAGTGTTGATTAGAAAGAGGTAGATGGCAGTTAATTGGAAGTGGACAGATTGAAAAAATGTCCTCTGCAAGCTAATAGCCTCAGCCACATCTGTTGCTGCTCTTTTTTTTATTGGAAATTTTCACATGAAAACCTTGTTTGCAAGCTGGAGTTTGGAATAACTTTTCTTTACATTGGACCCTGACTTCCCTGCAAAAAGCAATTAAAACCATATGTATTACTTTCTTGGATGCAAACTTCCCTTTGTCCCACACAGACCTGGGAGCATTAAGCGTAACATAAGAGCTGAATTATGAAAGTAGCTACAGAATAAAGTTACTTTTCCAATGCATTTTACAGAATATTTTTTTCACCAAATGCATTTGCTTGCATGGTTTTTGCCTTATATATTTTTTTTCTTTGAACAAAACAACAAAAAAGAAAAATGTGAAAATCCTGGCACCATATTTCACTGTTGGCGTTCCTGGGAGCAGTTACTGACCTTAAATGGTTTTGATGCTTTTTAAATGGCAATCCTAAACAACACATTCTGTTATTTAACACCTACTGAGTGATTAGGCAAATGTGTACTGATTTGTGCGGCTATGAAAACCACATGACTGGAAGCCAATCATATTGATCACCTCAGCCAATTACAGTCGTACACCACATGGTGATCCCATTTTATTCACTAATATGCAGTAAAGAAGGCTGGCAGCTAATCACTGTTAAACGATGGAGGCCTCATTAGTTGCTGGTGTGATATCACTGCTGTGAGTGACAAGGCTTGTAACAGATTTAGCTATCTTCTCCAGAATACAATTCCGAGTTACTGAGACAAGAAACAAACGTTGGCCCAATTAGTGTTTGCTTGAGAAGTAGCACTTCTCATCCAAATAACATGTTTTAGATTAAAGTTTGGATTCAGCAATATATTTTTTAAAGGAAAACTGTTGACAAGGCTACAAATATTTTGAAGGGCTATGCTGTGAGAGAATTGATCTTGAGTGGAAGTTGTTTTTCCCTGATTTTTTTTTTTCGTTTGGTAACTAACATGTCTTAATACCTAAGAAGCTAAAACTAGAATATACTACAATCTTCAGCCAAATGAAATTATCTAGACTTACTTAAAAATTCATGGGTTTCATTTTGTTTTAGGAGAGACACAAAACTCGATCTTCTCTAAACAGGCTTGCAAAGGAATTAAATTAGTATGCAAACAAATTTAGTTTGGGACATGGCTAAAAGTGAAACACTGCCTGCAGCCATGGGGATTCTTTGGTCCACTGTCATTTTTGCTCTGTCTTTTGTTCTGCTGTAAGAGTCTCCATTTTATAAATCATTCTGTAGTGCTAAAATCTCTTCTTCAGCTCCTTTGGGTTAACAGTATTAGGAAAGAGCACCCTCCTCCAAAAGATCAAGCTTGTTTTCTCTCATTGAAAAGGTGTTTGTTTGTTTGTTTTACTTGTAATTCCGTCCTTCTTTTCCACAATGACAACTAGCTTTGCTTCTCTCTGAGTTGACCAGCAAGAGTACTGTTAAAATTCATGTGGCTTAACCTCTTCTCTGTGAAAATGGCCAGCGACGCAAATATCCCAAGGCCCTTTCTGAGCCTGTATGCTCTATGCTGGTTAAAATAATGTGTTTTAGTAATGCTTGCCAAAGCATGGGTGGGACAGGCGGAGGGAATCACATGATCTTAATTTAGAAATAGCATCTCTGGAAAAGCTGACATTGAAAGAGTTTAAAATCGTTAAATCAGTACTTTATGCGGGGCTGCAAATACCCCCCCCCCAAAAAAAAAAAAAACACAAAAAACAGTTTAAGGTTCTCTTTTTAACATATTTTCTTAATGCCTTGCGTATATGGAACATATTAGGTCTACATTATCCATCATTTCTCCATTATGAAATCTCAGTTCATTAAGTCTCATCTGCAGCCTTTGAATAGAACGGTCTTCCCTTTTTTTAGTAGAAGGGCAGGTTGTTCTTTATCAGCTGTTAGACCTTGCAGATATTTCCCTTGTAGTCATATATAAAATGGCTGATACAGCATGAATCTCAATATGGCAACCTTCAGGTGCCAGAATCCTATTTTAGATGTTACTTTAACTCCTTATCTCATACATATCTTTCTGTGATATGACAAGTCAGGGTTACAGAAATGATTGATTAATTAAAAATTATTTTACTGAGGAATAGTTACAGCATTTTAACAAGGAATGCATGAAAGGTTTGATGGGATTATGCACCATGGTGTGGTAATATACAAAAAAACAATGAAGCTGTGTAAGGAACTGTAAAGAAACACTTGTTTAGATCTTCTTGGTGGCATTAATGTCTTCAGTGTTGAAAAGCATAACATAGCAAGTTGAACTGATGTGCCAATGCAACCTGTGCTCCAAGTTAAGAAGAACAGACTCCTTAGGTTCTTGAAGTCAGGTGCATGCTGGAGTTCCGCATTATCTCAGGGCTTCAGCAGTGATGATGTGACTGCCATCAAATCACCAATGCCGGCTAATGTTTGGAGGCACAGGAAAATGTTAGTATGATTTTTTTTTAAATTCTAAAGTGATATGGAAGAATTGCTTTCAGGAATTTGGTTCTGCATCAGGAGTCTTTCTGTAACACCAGCATGCAAAATTATTATATGTTAATACTGCTGAATTGGTAAGTCTAGATCAGTTGTCTTTCCAGCAAATAAATTTCCTTTTCTGACTCCCTTAAAGATTCTTTTTCCTCTAGGTTGTGTATCCTCATTAACAGCATGGGTTTAATACAGGGGTTCCTAGCTTCCTTACATGTCATTGTGGTTGGGTAGATGCAAAGCAGAGGAATGAGACAAGGATTAGACTGTCTTGTTGTGCTCATTAGGATCCAGTTCAGTGTAGTGTAACATAGCTGCACTGACTTTGGATTTAAAAAAAAAAAAAAAAAAAAAAGGAGAGAAAGAGAGTGCAAGTTAGTGATTTTTTTGTTTGTTTCATTTTGGTAGGTCCAAGAAAAGTTCCCATTCTTCAAGCAGTTGATGCCATATTTTCTTACCAAGCTGCAGCCATTTTCTCAGTGGGTGGGATTGCCTGAGCCATGTAAGCAGGCACCTCCATCTGAAAACTTGCTGGAGAAGTGGTTGGAAGCTGCCCGCACTTGGAGCTCTGTCAGAGAGGAGGAACTGGCCTCCGAGGAATCCTGATCTCCTGACACCAGGGAGCAAAGCTGCTGCTGACCTCTAGAAATAATTTTAAACCTTTGACTTATGTAAGATGCTAAGCAGAGTACTGCTAGCTAAAATAAGAGGAAGATGAAGGCAGCTGCTGTGCTGAGACTTGCACCACAGACTGACTCATTCCTGGAAAGGAACTATGAAAAGACTGATGCCAGCATCAGCTCAGAAACCAGAATATCATGCAAAAGGCAGTTGTGAGAATGCTTATGAGTGTAAGGTTTTTGGAACTTGATCCAAAAAGCACAGCAAAGAAATCTAGAGGACTGCAGAAGGCAAGCTAGCCCAGAGATGTCTGAGCTGTCCTTAGAACAAAGGATCAGGAACCACAACCATTGGGAAGGCTTCCAGGAAGGAAAAGAATTGTGCGAGAAGCCTGAAAGATTTTTTTCCAGTGAACTAACCAGCCAGGCACTGGCAAGCTGATCCAGGATGTGCCAGATCCTGAGGCAGATGCAAAATGAAAATCAGTTATATGTACTTTATTTTAAGGATTCATTGAGGAAACAGATTTTTTTTTTTCATTTTAGGTTTTAGTTTGTTTTTGCTTTTTTTAAACTGGAAAGAAGTAGAGTCGTTACTTCTTATTTAGAAAGGGTCTGAGTTAACATTTTGATTCATAAGAACATTCATGTGTAAGTTTTGCTGCAGAGAAACATGTAGTATGAAAATTCCTAATGCTTTCTGTATGTATGAACACGCAATAATGAAAACAACAAAAAATTGGAAGCAATTTTGTTCTTCTTTAGAATAAATTATAGAAAGTGTTTCAAAAGTTTTCAAAGGGATAGATAACTGTCTTGCCAAACTAATTGGGTACTCTTGGCATTATGATCTAGCTTTGTGCTTTCTGTTATGTGCATTTGTAGATCAGTTTGTATATTGCAGTATGGAGACTGCTTTTTGTTGATCTGACACCAGTCTCAAACTAGAGGTCACACCCTGATTCTGAACAATCCAAAATCTATCTGGGATGACAAATGCCACCAGATAATATTTACATATTTTTGTAAAGTTTAAAAAAAAAAATCACTTAGAAATGTTTGGTGACTGTCAGGCTACGTTAACCTTATTTTTATTTTAAGACAAAATTATAGACGCAATCCACATTTATTCTAGCACATTAAAAGAATAGGTGTGTGATTACAAAATTAGAATTGAAATTAGAAAAGAAAAATGAATGCTTAACAAGACATACTAAGCACATAATTCTAGTCCTAAAAACTAAATGAGACGGGGTACTAGTAATGTTTCTCAACAGGGATCACTGATAGCATCATTTGAGCACACACGCTGGGGACCGGCTTCTTAGAACAACCTCTTTCCTTGATTTCTGGCTTCTGGTTATGTTCCTGGTACATCAGATAAACACTGAGAGCAAATTAGCCTTCAAAATTAATCTGCACACTCTACTTCTGTCTCTGCAAATTTGGTGACGTGATTAAATATGTTCTGTTTGTTATTGAAGATGCAACTGAAGTGTTATCTGAGTCATTCTGAAATGAGTAGATTTTGATAATTACATTTCCTGTCTTCATTTTCTGGTTTCAGTTGAATTTGCCTTTCTTTCCTCTTCCTAAGTAAAGTGAAGATGGAGCGCTTAACTAGGGTGTGGTCTTCCTTTTACCAGGCAAAGCACTTCTTTGGTTGTCATCTCAGCTGAAGTGCTATAAACCTCATATATTACTGGAAACGTTTTATTCTGCAAACTCATAATAAGCCTTCATTCTTCATTGTGCCCCCAGCATTTGAGGAAGATCTAGCTTGACAGAATAGGAAAAACTGGTAAGAATGAGAACAGTGGTTCAAACATGCATAAACATAGACATGATGCAGTTGCACTTAGTTCAGGAGGCCCTCTTTCAACAGCTGCTTCAGCGGTTCACACAAATGAGAAAAAATACCTTATGTTCTACCAAATACAAATTGTACCAGCAAAAACACGTGGCCCATTTTTCTTTTGAAAAGAGCTGAGCAGGGCTACAAAACTTCAGAGCAGTAAGCAGAAAATGTTTCAGTTTAGATTTAGTAATCTAGGTTATAACATCTATGCTGGTAATCGCCAGGTTTGTACTACACTTATGATGTTTGTTTTCTGAATGCTTTGCAGTTGTAATATTCTAATATACTTTTGCTTAACTGTAAATTTTGAGATTTTTTATTTTCAGTTTATTGTCTGAGGATGCCAGTGCCCTCAATATCGGATGCATGTAGCTCTTCATCTCTTAATTTTTACCCAGATCTCCTTGGCAGGAGTGATTAAGTGTGTTTTAATTAATTCGTACTCCATCCAAAAAAAAAGAGCCTAACTGCTAGATTGGGGAAAACAGCTTGTAAGCGAGGTAGTTGTTAAAATGTTGATTGCTTCATTTTTATTTTTTTTTAATTGTTGCTATTTCTATATCCAGTATTCCTGCTGAGGGTTTTGATTTTAAGCATTCTTCATGAATGTCTAAGAATTCGGTCAGCATGCTGCAAAATTAAACCCTTGTTAAGAGTATTTCAAAATGTACCAGCATTTTTAAATGTTTTACTGCATTTGCCATAGAAGCTGTTAAGATAACCCTTTCTTACCTCTGGAATTAGTATAAAACCGGTAAGTAATGCCCTTTAGCTGAAATGTTCAAATTATGCTAGTTCCATACTTTTCTTGAGGAATACTGAGGAGGAAATGTAGCTCCTGTGACCTACTGGAGACAAATTATGTTGAGCCATGTATAAACTAATATTTGAAATAGATTCTTCAATACAAAATTTTTTTTTTTTTTTTTTTTGTGGGGTGTGTGTGGGTGTGTGTGGGTGTGTTAATTATGACCCTAGCTTGACGGTCTTGAACTTTCTGCAGGAAATGAGAGAAGAAACGTAGGGTAGGAAAAGTAGGTATGCTACGGCCTTCTCCGGACTAAACATTGCCTGCATAGTGGAGAAGAAGATGGGCCTGGATTCTGTTGCCCCTCAGGATCCCTCACAGTCCTATGCTTTTATTTTACTAGGATGACACATGCCCATTATAATTTCCAGATGGCTTTTGAAGTTGGATGTAACAAAGTGTTTGCTAAATGGCTCTCATATTGGTCTAAGAGACACCAAACTTGTATGTGTTGTCAGAGGCAGCAAAGCTCATCTCTCTAGTTTAGAGTGTAGGGCTATTTTGTGGTGATACTTGTTTCCAAATGTGTCTGGGTTCTAATTCATTTTGTTGCATTGGCTGTCCTACACATTATGTCAGTGATAGATCTTGAAATTGCCTGAATATATTCATATATAGCATGAAGACAGAAGAACACAGTATTTGTACAAGTAGAACTAGAGAAAGGAGAGGTATGAGCTCACCCAGAGAAATTATATCAGTGTATTCAGAGAAAGAAATCTTGACTGTACTGAAGTCAAAGATAAAGCTAACATTGACTTCAATGGGTAAGAATTTGACCCAGAGAAAATAAGAAACATACCTTATATAAACTGAAGTCAAGATATATGTCCTCTGCCCCACAGAAAGAGGATATTTAAAATATTTATGAAATATTTCAAAGGCTTGCCAGTTCAGCTTTGTAAAAGGAACCTGTATGTGTGTTGACCTTATGTTTGTTTGTTTCACAGAAAACTCATGCAGCTGTTTTTCATAACTGTGTTCACATCTGCTGTTGCTATGTCATTTTTAGCCTGGTTTCCGAAGGAAATGAGGTTTATGTGATTACAGTATGTGTGCCTGGGTGTGCATGCACACGTGCATCTACAACCATGTCAGTGTTTCCTACAACTACTTTTTAACTCACTGGCCAATTTCAGGCAAATCTGATGGGGTGAGGAAGGGCCCAGTTTCTCGGATACTGTTCTAAAAATTTTCTGACGTATAGGCAGCTACATAACAAAGCCAGAGAATGAGAGACCATGGATGAAGTATTACGAGACACCAAAGAACAGAGCTGTTGTAAATGACCTAACTAGTGAAAAAGACTGAATTTAAGTTGCTACCTTCTTTGGTACTAGAGTAACTGGTTATGAGATGCAAATCCACAAGAAATCAGGGTTCATTAATTTTGCTGTTCATAAAACTATGTTTATGTTCTGTGAATTGACTTTTTGTTTGAAAAAGAGCTTGTCATTTTTCAGTAGTAGTAACTATAGACTATTTTATATGAGAGGAAATTTTAGCTTTGGGAGAGGAACAAAGCATGAAGGGGTGGTAGTAGTTTTTATTGGCATGAGCTTTTGATGGTATTGTGTGTGGAAACCATAAGTTACTTCTGCAGTTCATCCAAAGGAAAGATAAATTAAAACTTCATGTTATTCCAAAACACCATGAATTCTTTACGTACCACATAACTTGCATGGAAGAAAAATCTAGCTTCATAAAACTCCCTTGAATTATTTCTCAGTGGCATTGATATTATTCCTCATCCCTTTTTTTTTTTTTTTTTTTTTTTGACTGAGTTCCCCTCATACAACAAATCCACCTGTGTGGAACTAGAAAAGAAAGGAAATTTTTAAGCAAAAAAAAAAATGTAGAAACCTTTAAAATTGCCTAATGTTGCTTTTCCATAATTTTTCTGTTGAAAAAATGTGATGGCTGTATTATAGAGATATGTGTTCATCTGAGTGTATCCCGTATATATATGCAGAGAGAGAGAGAAACAGAGTAGAACCAGGTTCTCTCTTATTGGAAAGGGAATTAGTAGCTCACTAATTGCTAGAAAGCCTCTGTTTCCAGCCCTAATGGGCTGTGAAATATTATGCTTTAAACCTGTCACTGTTCCAGGACTGAATATTGCTTGTCCTGTGCTTTAGGGAAGTGTAATTTGGAGCGTGTGTATGGGGGTATTTGAGGGATAAAGAGGTAAATGGAAATTCCACAATGGAGATGAACAAAGGAAATATTTCCTGGTGAAGGGGAGGGAGGAGACTTTTAATTTTAATTTTTATTTTTATTTTTTAGAAGTGATTGAAGATGTTCAAATGTTTGAACATTAGAACAGCCTTAGGGAAAATGGGCACAGAAGTATAGAACAGGTGAGTGGTGAACAGTGCATGAGGAATTAAACTTACCTAACAGTTACAGGCTACGTTACATGGTTCTTTGAATATTAAATGAATTTGCAATATATTTGTCTTTAAAACAATAAAAATAAATACAGACCCTTTGGAGCAGAGGTGATGCCTTAGTTTATTTTTATTTTAGGCATACTTTATCTAGGACATTATTCATTTTACTAAGCAAAATGTCTTTTTTTTTTTTTTTTTGATTGAAGTTATGAATGTAGCCCCACCCCAACAAGAATGTTTTTCTCTTGGTAACAGCTATAATATATAGAGAGAGACTGTTTCTGTGTGTACACACAAAAGTTTCTGAGGAGGGTTTCACGCATGTACTATGATGTAGAAATATCCTTTTGAAAACTGAGGAAAAAAATCATTTTAAGACATGCCATTGTTTAGCTGGAATGCCTTATGATGCATGATCAAAATAACTGCAATCTATCTTTCAAATGTAGTTCAACTAATGGGAAAGAGAATATTAGTAGACCCGCATCTCTCATTTATCTGAACATCAGCAAATGGACACTTCATTTGATATCCTGACATTTCTTTGTTTTTATATATTTGGCTTGTATATATCCAGAAAGACACAATGCAGTTTCTTTGAACTCTGTTGCTGAACATCTGTAAAAGTTTACTTAGCACATGGTAGCAATTTTGAGCTGTGTGTATGGCAAAGACGTGTGTATGTCTCTGTACAGAAGTTAAACCGGTGAATCTACCACGTTAGTCTGAAACATTTCATTTATCCAGCCTTTTTTTAAATAGTATATCAAATTAAAAGTCTTACATTGAAAAGGGCTTTTATGTGTAAGCATACTTTTGAATGTCATGCCCAATAAAGCTAGAGCTACTGTAGCTATAGAGTTAACTTAGCTCTAGTATTTTGGATGAAGGTTTACATATGCATATGTGTATCGTTCACCATTGATTCACCGAGAATATAATTACTTTTGTAAATGTGAACTCCAAACACACTGTTTCCAGCATAAATGAGAATGTTTGGATTGCTAGCACTGGAGAATCTAAATTTTCCTCCAAAATAAAATTTTGTAGTTTTTTTGTTTTAATATGGACCAGTCACTATCCTTATTCCTCTAAGGATCTAATGACAGACACTTTTAATGAAAACATGCAGATACTCTCTTAAAATCTATTTCTGTTGCTGGAATAATAAAAGTGCCTTTTGCTAGTGACAAATGTACACTTTGGAATTCAGTTCCTGTTTTGGGGAACTTCACATAAAAATCCTTAGGCTCTGGGCAGATACAAGGAACTTTTTATATGGTGGTCTGTAGATCCAAGACCATTTTTCCTTCACATTCACTTCTATTTATTTTAAAATATAGGAAATAAAATAATTTGTGTGGTACTCTCGTATGTAGTGTAGAGGACTGTCAGCTGTGCTGCAGCTGAGTTCCTTGTTGGACCACATGTTAGCAGCCTACAGTTGCTGCTTGGGGATTGCTTCCATTTACAGACCAGTAGGAGCTGCTGGAAATAACTTGGATGTGGAGAAGGAGGCCTGCAAAAGCAGCTTGTAAAAGCGGACACTGAGGTGGCCAAGGGCAAGGTCAGGGGGTAGAGCACTGGCAGAGAACAGGGATCCTCTGATCGGAGGCTGGATTTGGTGTTTGGTGGTATATAGTCATTTGGTCCAGGCTGAAGCTTCAGCTTTGAATGTTGTGCCTTTTGAATTGTTGATTAAAGCATTAGCAAATCAATCTACCCTCTTCAAAGCTAGCATTTATTGCCACTCATCTGGCATTGATATAAAAGTGAAGTTTTGGACTTTGACATGCTTTACAAATTCATAACCCATTTTGATTGTAACTGGTGCTAATTCCTATCTGCATAGCTAATGGTGAAACAACACTAAAATGTTTGGTGCTTACAGAAAGTTGCTTACATTTTAATGGCAGGTCCATGAATGAATGCGGAGTGTACTGTTACATATCTATTAATGTTTACAGAAATAGCTGTATTTGGCAATAATCCATTATGCAGTTTTTCACATTCCATGTTAGAAAATCTGCAAGGACTTTACTGAAAGAGATTTGCCTTTTTAATTTCATCAGAAAATACTGTGCTTAAACTGAGTGTAAAATGCAACACTTCTTTTACTTCTTCCCTGTGGGGGAAAATACAGTGCAGATCCTTGATATTGATGTTCTGAGAGTCCAGTATTTGCATTAGGAAATACTTCATATCTCCTAATGGGAATAATTAAACTGGATTCCTGTGGTGTGAATAGATGCCATAGCTTTTATTGCGCTCCATTTTTTCATGTGTAATTGAACAGCTTTGTAGTAAGAGAACAAAGGTTTGATGTGTTCAAGTTTATCTGCATACTAGGTTTCAATGAGAGCAAAAACCAATTCCTTCTGCTTTTTCCAGGGTGTCTGAAGCCTGTTTACAAGGAAAGTGCTAATTTACTTCCCCAACACTACACTGATATTGAGTTCTTTTTCATTTTTAAGCGGCCTCAGATACTAGATGTCTGAGAAACACCCAGGTAACAAAAGCTGCAGTTAAAAAGAACTTTGGGAGTATCTCACAACATACTTAGGAAAAAAGAAAAAAGCAGAGCAGGTAGCGTTTGCTTTTTGATGACCATTCAAGTTAATATACAGCACAGCTGAAAATCTCCAGGGAGCAAATGAGCAAAGTGTCATCCTTTGGACAAAGCAGTTTAGCAGATGTGCTGTTACTTTTAAAGAGATGTTATTATTATATTAGTCTGCAAATGTTTTTGATGTCTCTGAAATAACCTTTGAAGATCTCCAGCACCCTGTGCAGTGATACGGTCTGTAGCACTATCTGTTCCAAGCAGTCTTGTGTTCCCAGTCATCTGCTGCTGAGGCTTCTTATTACCAAAAAAATGTGGGATTTTTGTTTTGTTTTGTGTTGAGGAAACCTTATGTCATTGGAGGGTGCAATTTCTGTCAGTGAACCTTTGGAATATTGTTTTTTGAAGAGTTTATCTGCCTTCATTCTGATTTCACTCTTTAAAAGTTTTACACCTTTAGGCATAATTTATCTTGGCATTGTGACACTGTGTGTAACGCAGTATGTGGCTTTTCTTTTTTTCTTTGAAGACAACCAAGCCATGGAGAAAATTATTGGAGGCCAATGGCTGTAAAATTTTTCACCAAAAACAAGTTAAAGGCAGCACAGATGTAAGCATCCATGAAAAAATCACGTCATGGCTAGTTACAGTAACTGGACTTGAGCAGTGCAGCTCTGCATTTAGGTGTGCAGAAAGGTCCTGTAGATGTCTTCCAGGTCTTGTTGGCACAGATAAGTACCAGCACCCTTCCTTACACAGGCAGCATCCCTCAGCACATCTCTGTGTCAAGGTGTAGGGCAGGTGGCCTCCTGGGTTGGTAGGCATGGACGGGCCGGGCCTCACCAGCCAGGGCCCATCCCACCACCCCAGGGAAGGAGCAGAGTGGGCTAGGGGGCAGCCAGCAGCATCCCCAGACATCAGGCACCTCTTGTGGGCCAGGGTGTGTGAGCTCAGCTCAGCAGGCCCCTGGCCAGGCAGGGCTGCAATATGGCAGGACTGTAGCTCAGGCAGGGGCCGAGCAGGGAGCCTGAGAGGAGGGGCAGGGGTAGGCCCTGGCCTCAGTGCTGCCAGGGGCCTTTCCCCACGGCTGCCCTTGGCTGAACCGACTCAGAGCCGGCCCTGAGGCCCCACTGGCAAACTCTGATGGGGGCACGCACACTGGGTCCCCAGAGCATCCTCTGAGCACGTTTAGCTGTGCTTACCATGTTCTGAATCAAGCAGGGATAGTAACTAGAAAAAATGTTGTCCAGGGAGCAATAAATTAGAACTTTAGCCAAGTTACATTAGTGATGAAAGGTACATCCAAAAAGACTGGCTTTTTCCTTCTTACAGCTGTAATCAGGTCAAGAGATCAGCACAAGGGCACAGGACATGTTACATTTTGTTCATCATCTGAATCATAAGTGGGTTTCCTTGAAAATAGAGAAATAGAAAAAGTCTCACTATATAAAAGCAGGAAAACTTTTAAAAGCATGGTATATCACGTTTATGTTCTTGTTACATTAGGCTTACTTGCCCTATTTTGATTTTATGAGACTGATAGCACTGGTGGCATTACAGCATTTCTGCTGGTTGAAGCAATTAGATGTGCAAAATACCCTGACTGTTTCAGTGATTTTTGTGCAGTTTTCATAAAGAATAGAGACAGAGTTTTTATTCAAGCATTCCAGGCATAGCTTTTGAAGGCTTTTGAGAGAGATCACTGTTTCTATTTTGCTTGGAAACTGAGGCACAGAGGGGTGGCATGGTCTGTCAGGGTGTCAAAAAAGATGAGCCAAAACAGCCAGATCTTCTGACTCCCAGTCCAGTGCCTGTTTGAGTGGACCCCATTGCCACCCCAGAACTGCTACACAGGAAACTGGAGATGAAATCCTTTGATGTGGAGCACTTCAAGCCCTGGGGGATTTGAACACTAATCCTTTGTGTGACAACACTCAAATATCAAGCTTACAGATACTAGGGTGATGAGTATAAGTGTTTGGGTAGATAAAAAAAAAAATAAACTGTTAAAATGGCTCAATTTTTTACTCTCAAACAAAAATCTCAACAAGACAAGATATTACCAGTGCTAAGAACAGCTCTGAAAGAATGTCAAGATAATGTTACTATCAATATGAATGTCTGTGGTGATTCTTAAAAAAAAAAAAAAAATAATAGGCTGAGAAACAATTTTTATTCGTTCTAGCCCCTGGGGACACACTGACTAGTGATGACTTGTCTAGCTCAGCTCTGTGTGGTCTAATTCATTTTATTTGCCAAGATCAGTCAACACTCAATAGAAGTAAACTTCAGCACTTAGTTCAGATTCAGTAAATAGGTTTATTAGTTTAGGTGAAATAGTCTTAAGTCCTTAGCCTCACCCAGATGACACAGTTATCTGGGTGTAACAAGGAGAGAGACTATTAATAAATCCTTTTATTCTATTTAGTGTCACTGAAATGGATTTCAGTTTTATAAATAACCTGCTTGGCTCTCCTGGCATGGAGATTCTGCTGTTACAGATACAAGATTCACTCATTTTATCTAGGTGTAAGTTTATTTTTAGTTCTGAAAGTTATCCAATCACATGACTATAACTGTTTAGTATAAAGCTAAAAGTAGACTGGAGTCTGAGGTTTTTATTATTTATTTCCCACTTAAATTAATAAAAACGAGTTAATTTTTAGAATAGAGATGATCTATTAGTGATGGCAAAGTACTTCAGCATGATGCTCTATTGATTTTGTTGAAGACACGTTACACCTATTGTACATGTGAATGCATTTGTACTTGAGCTACCAGTCTGTGTCAGGAAGCAGCTTTTAACCACTTCAAAATCATAATAGGCTAACACCAAAGAAAGCAAAAAGGAGAGCAATTGTCTTTTTTTTTTTTTTTTTTTTTTTTTGTGGAAGTGGTTTCATATAATGTTTCAACATTTGGTACTAGCCACCATATATAAAATCATAAATAGTCATTCAATGCATTAAATGAGAAATGAATTTTCATCTAAAATTTTGAATTTGCTTTATTGACATAAATTTGGTGATTGGCATTATTTTACCATTTGTTCTTCTCTTCCCCATACTTTTCTAAGACAAGCATTAAACAGTGCTCAATGAACTCCTAACAGTCTTACACAATTGCAGTCACATCCATAGAAGGAGTCATGGTGGTTAGCTGAAAAATGTTTGCAGGTAAATTAAATAAGAGGTGTACATGAGTCTTTCTAAGTTATTGCGGAAAAAAAACAACAGGAACAACAACAACAGCAAAAATCTCAATATGCTTGGGAGCAGGTTCGTGTGTTAGTGCCATTAGAGCTTTTATGACCCTAAGGCCTTCTCTGAAATAGGAAGAACAAAACACTACTGTTGGGATCTAGGGAGGTATCAGGGCTTTCAGTGGATTGACTGCTATTTCAGAACTGCTGCTGAAGAGAGGTGTCCTGAAGGGAAGTTTGGGGGATGAGTGATTACTGGGACAATTTCCTATATTCTTGTGCTGAGTGCTCATCATCTGAGCACAGCAAAAGTATTGGACAATCCCTGCAGTTCAGCGGAGAGTCTCATGACATGCAGCCTTTTATTTATTTATTTATTTATTTATTTATTTTAAGATCTAGATCTTTTTTATAAAGCAGTTTCATGAGAATTTCTGTAAACATTCTGGATTTCTTTGGCACTGGGTTTGTAATTCAGTAGCCCCTGTGGATGACAAGAGAGGTTAGAAGGCAAGGAGACAGTGCAGGTACCTCAGACAACAGGAGTACAAACAGCAGCGAGCATGTGCATACACATTTTCATGTGTATGTATAAATATGTGCTGTGAGTGTAAGCATGTGGAACTGTTGTTTCTTAGTTTGGGGATTTTGTGTGTGGAAAAGGGATGTAAGGCAGTAAGAAAGATTTCTTCGATTCATCTTCTGAACTGAATCATATTGATCAAGGTGCAGGTTCTGAGCAGGTTATGAGTTACGGTGTCATTGAAAGTGATCATTATTTTGGCTTTATGAAAACATGGAAACCTATGAACGAATGCAATGTTTGTATGTAATTCTGTTCCATAAATATATGGAACTGCTGTCCTCCTTTCTTCCTGTGATCTCTTGCAGCTGTTCCTGAACTTTAGCTACCTAACTTAAATTTGAGTTAACATAATTACTTATAATTTTAAAGTAGAACAGTAATTAGAGTTCACATAATATCAACAGAGCTGCAAGGAGCTTTTAAGGAATGTGAATTTAATTCAAGCATACATAAAATGGTATCCTAAACTCAGATATGATGACAGCCTCATTATCCAATAACAATCAGTGATGTAAAGTCCTAATATATTTTGCCCCAGAAATCTGACAGCCATTTACTCTGCAGGATTTGATGGTATGAGAGCAAATGAAAAGATGAGATTCCAATTACGGTACTTTTCACTTAAATCAGCATCTTTTATTAACCTTATGCTCCCATTAGAACAGGTGAATGGAAATAATCAGATCCATATCACATAAATAATTACAGTGCCTTTTGTGTTAAAAACAGACAATAGAAAACCTCTCTTGTACAGTTTCAGTGTGATTTAAATCTATTTAATGACTGGTTTATAGGCTTTCATTTCAGAATTAAATGTGAGTATAACAAACACGGCGAGGCATCTTGTTAATACTTTTTCAGTTTAACACATTGCTTCTATGGCCAAGGAAAATGTGTCTGTCTTTGTGGCAAGAATATGACTTTAGGTACAGAAAGCTATGAATAAGTTGAATTTCTTTACATATGTATGTGGACTTTGGAAATATGAAGAGGATAGAAGGATTTCCATTAATGTAGAGCTATTTTAGTTTCTGAAGGGCGCAGTGATCTAAATTCTCTAAGTATTTCTCTCCGTTTAGATTTAGGTCATGGTTTACATGTATTTGAGGTTTTCACGTAGCCTTCATATTTCTAACGTTTTATGACCTTTAGCTGTGTAGTAAACCATGCATTTCTGCAGCCTAGAAATTGGGACTAGGGAATGGCAAGGCACGTTTACACTGCAGAGGCAACCACCATGCTTCTGTTCCCAAATCCCCACACTCTGATGAGCAGGTTTGTTAACTCAGTTGCAGTTTGAAACTCGGGGTTTCGTGGCTGTGCCGATTTCAGACCTGCATGGGATCCTCTCATCAACTGTGTTGCGCCGTGTGGATGTGGTAACTTGATTGTAGCTTTGCAGTCTGCAGGAGGCAAATACACGGAGTGGTCCAAGCACTCTATTCTTGTAGAGCAATTATTTGGAGGTGTAGGGGATGACAGAGGCTTTCTAGTCATCAGCTAAGGCTGCAGGTGTTAGGCCGTTACACAGGAATGGAATGGTGGTTCTGGCTCATTGTCACTTGTTGATACGAGAGAAGGTCAGTGTCTTGGGAACCTGCCTTGTATGAGTGATCCTTGACAGGCTGGTTTTGAGAGAAATGTGGCCCAACGTATGTCATGTTTCCATCTCAGTTGCCTGTAAAGCTGAACCAAACCTAGCCTGTAGTTACAGGTATGTGCTCTGCAAAGGAAACAAGAGGGAACTGAGTCCTCCAGATAGGTAACACTATGAAATGCTGAAAAAAGGGATTTACTCTTAGCATCTACAGCCATGTATTTTTTTATTGTTAAGTATTAGACATTTTTGATTCCTGTATTCTAAATAAGGATAAATAAAACACATACTTGAAGTTGGTAGGAAGTACTGTTTCAACCCTGTTCATGGTTAGAGGTTATACAGGAATATCCATGCATAACTGCTTATGTTACTTAAAATAATTGCATATTCTGTTGTCTAGCAATAATCAGAAAAAGCAAGCACATCACCTGAGCTGTAATACCTAGTCCCCAGTTTCAGGCTAGCTTTGAGTAATTCTTCCTTCTCTACTAGTAGTATTAGATGTAATGGAGCCCTAGAGATAGGGGTGTTATCCATGACAGATGGATGTGTAGGTAGTGTCCGTGTGCAACATGAGTGTCTTTCATAACCACACCGAATGAGTATTATTTGTATCCAAGTGACTCTAACTTGGACAAAAGCCTGCTTTAAGGTGGACAGTGGTAAAGCACTGTTGCTCACGCTGCTTAGGTGGCAGTACTTGTCTCTGGCCAGTGCCTGCCTCACCTGAAAGTGGCATGCAGCTGTTCTTCAGATGCAGATTCTTTCACCCCTCACAAGACTTTATGCATGTAAGACACATGTTAACCTTTGTCCTTCTCAAATACAAATGCCACTCCTGCCTGACAGGGGGCTGAAAGATAGGAAACACGGCACAGGGAACATCTTCTCTCACAGTTTTTCCTGGCTCCTCTGTGTGCTGGTGGAAGATTTTCAGCCCACGTGTTTCTCAGTGGAGGTAAGGGAAAGCAATTTAGTTTTTCACTGCTCATAGCATATTCTCTCAGGTCAACGTAAGTTCTGCTTCAAGCCCTCCTTTTCCAATATAATTAAGCTACTCGTTTTGATAGAAACCATTGCTGTCCCTTATACAAAGGGATTCTGTAGTGTTCTAGCTTCAAATAGCTTCTCTTCTAAGCTCTCCCTCCCATTTTCCTGGTTCTATGTCCTCTTTCCTTGTTGTCTCTCCCCGTAAGACAGAACAGTCGTGGTCATTCTGTAGTGAGCTCAGTGTCCTAAGTGATGACTGGTGTCAATATACATCAATGAAAACTAATTACTAGTGCTTGTTTTGCTTTGTGTTTGAGAATAAGCAGCACCCTTTCGGCTGTAAGCTAGAAGGTAACCTAGGTTCTTAGGTTAAGAACCTCAGCTAACAGCAATAATGCTCAGTGGTACTTTTTGGGTACAATGTAAAATGATTAATTGTAAGAAAAAAAAATCTCACACCTCGATAAATCTCTCTGAACTTACAATGGAGAACAGCTCCCAAAAGAATACAGAACAGGGCTTATCAGTGGGGTGAGAAGAACAAGGCAAAGGAAGGGTAGGGGGTTGTGAGATTTGGAAAACAGATGTTGTCAGATGCCCCTTCTGTGGACATGGTTCTGAGACAGTGTTTGGTGGATACACAGGACATGACTCATGATGACCTACCTTCATCCCCTGTAAGTGCAATTTGTGGTCACACTGACCACGTCGACTGCATTGTAGCAGTATTGATGGTTGGAGGCAGAACTTTTTTATCCTGTCAGCACTGAGATTGCTTGTCTTTCATCTTTGCATACAGATAAAAAAAGGTTTTCTCCAGTGTATCCATCCTGCTTTGAAAACCTCTTCAACAACTTTGGCTTCGTAAATATCATAGTGTACATTCGTACAGTTTGCAAACATTGAACATTTGTTTTTCACATGTTGATGTTTTATCTTTTTCTGCCTTAAAACTTAATCTTTTCCTGTACATCAACAGAAGAATATAATCTTCCGTTAGAAAAAATCTGTTGAAAATTCCCATTATATTTGTTTGTGTGTATGTGGATGTGTATAAAACAGTGCATTTTAAATAGAAGTCATTATGAAACAGGAATTCTTTGTTTTCTTTCGTTATGTTTGGTCAACTGGAAAAGAACATCTGTACCATCATCCTCACTGCAATTTTCCACCCTAGCAATTACCCACATGAGCAAAGATCATGTGCTATTTTAGAGAGCAGGATATAATTGTGCAGGGTTTCTGTTGATCTGGGTAATTTAGTGGAAAAACTCTGATTAGACTAAGCTTGCCAAAGGGTAGTAAGGGACACATTAGATGACTTACCTGTAATTTAGCTTTCTTTTAGGCTAGGTACAAATTGATGTTTTTGTGTACATAAAAAGACATTAGAAAAAAATGTATTATTCATGGATACCTTTTCTTAATGGAAGCTAAAACTTTTTTAATGATTAATGCATTCTTGCTAGGGCAAATATGTCCAGTATTTTATATATGTCAAATATATTTAAATTTAAAAAAAAAAAAAAGAAAAAAGATTCAATTTTTTCTTCATTTGGCAACATTCTTTAAAAAAAATAGATTCAGCATTGTGAATTGTTTTGAAAATGTATTACCCAGTTAGGAGTTGAATAAAATATTTATCAGATACACTGGCATAAAGATGCAATATCTTTGTAGTGTAATTCTTTTTACAGAGGTTTTAAAGTGAGGTCAAACTCAAATTTCCATTCATTCATAGCCACAAAACAAGGTTACTGGAAGGTTGCCTCTTCTGAATGAGTAGAGCAGCAGTTATGGTAGAGAACAATGAAAGCTGCTCTGTTGAAACTTTATTTTAAGTGTTTATTCTTTGTATAACTGCCGAGAATTACAGCAACTGTTGAATCATATTATTTCGTGCATTGCAAGCTATAGTAAATAATCTAATCCAGGCATCATGACAGTTATTGTCAGGACCAGTACTTGGTCCTGTAGGACTAGTACAGGTAGGGCCTGATCCTTTCTGTTAGGTACTCTGCCTTTCATTTTCCAAGGCCTTCAAGGTAAGTATTTCTGACATATCAGTTGCGAAACTTACTATTTGTGAAGCAAGAGATTCTCCCACCATCTGATCACCCACAGCTGATTCCACCAGCTGTGAATCCACTTTGAGAAAATCTTTTTGTTTGCTGTGATGCATGTGATCTTCAGCCCTTATGAACTGGTTGTGGGAATGGGCATGTCCAGACTTCAGTTAAACTTTTAAGTGCAAGGGTCCAAAGCCCCTAAAGAGGCTGGGAAAATGAGCCAATAGAAGAGATCAAGCACAGGTACTATCAGGAATAGTAACTGGGAGCAAAAGCACAAAATAAGATCACACCACACAGACCTTTCGTTCTTCTTCCCTGGCACTCTCTGCAAGGGATTAAGGCCCATTTTACTAATTTGGACGCTTTCATCTATCCATGTGAAATTTGCTCTTCCACAGAACTCTTCTTTTCAGGTGATTCAAGCAAAAACACTTCTCCTAAAAAGGAAGACAGAAAGGACCTGAAGTGGGCACCATCACTTGTTTGCTCACCATCAGTGTCCATCATGTAATGTTTTCAGCAGTGCCAAGTTACTGAATCCATCTGTCTTGCCATCCCTCAGCCTCCGTCTGTGCTGAATGCCGTCTGTTCTCAGACATTTACTCAGAAGGTTTTTGGTTCTAGTTTTCTTGGTAATGACATTTTGAAAGACAAATTTTCTTATCTTGGACCGTGTGCTTTTCCCAGTAAATTTTATAGCCAGCCTAGTTATACTATAGAATGTTTGAGTTCCTCAGCATTTTAATATTTCACTCTTCCTGCTCCAGTCACTCTGTGCTGTAATAAAAGACCACCAGTTGCAAGGCAGAAGAGAGTAGTGTGACATGCTTAGTTCAATTTAGATCTGAAAATTCTGCTGACATTACTGCTGACAATACATAATTCAGTTTAGGAAGCGTGTATTGTGTACCCTGACTTTTGGCCTTTTATTTCCTTTCCTCAGTATCATTGTGTGTTGTTGTTAAATGTTAGGGACCTAGTTTTCAATGATGCTCCTCAGCCAGAACTTCAATAGTTCAGTGATGAATAGGTCTTGAAATCAGGTTCTTTATGTGCATTCTGTTACACATCGGCCTTCTGTAAGAGGCAATTATTTTTTCCATATCCAATCTTGCAGAAGTGCCTAAGAAACAGATTCTGCTGAATTAGTGATCTGCTCAAAATCCAACATGTTTTCTATAATCTAAAGATACACAGTGATGTGTGTATTTCTTGCTGGGCCACTTTATTTCCACTGTTGTAGAAAACAGTGATAAACCTTTTGTTTTCCCACTTCAAGGAAAGGTTTCATTTTTCAGTTACTGAATGTTGCACCAGTGTTTCCATTGCACTCTTCCTAATGACTTTTTTTTTTTTCCTGCCTACCACCATTTAATTTATTGCTAGCATGTATACATGCATGCCTAGCTCAGATTTCATTTCCTAGGTAGTCATTTGCACTTGAGGCATTTAATTTCATTTGCTGTTGTGCTGTATGTTTTATGGCTTCTGATTGGCTTTTTCCTCAACCAAATGCTGCCAGCATGAAATAATTGGTATGGGAAAAGGCTGTGCACATGGATTATGTATAAAGGGACTTAATTGATTAGCTTTGCAAAAGATCCAAGCTTTGCTTGGTGTAGGTTGGCCCCAGATCAGTCAACGATACCAGATTTTTATGGATGGCCCAGCACATCACAAAAATGCCTTCTCTTTTTTTCATGAGAATGGATCCTCAGTCTTCCTGGGTACAGGCCTGTTAGACTTCACATTGTAATTCTTGAAATATATGGCAAACTCTTATAGCTTTTTCTTTTTCTTTTATTGATTGGAAGATTTTTAGTTATTTATATTTACCAAAGGTACTTTTTTTTTTTTTTCTGTTCATCTCTATGCATTTTTATTACAAAACAGTTGAATGTCAAACTGAATTAGAACTGCTACAGGGTTGAATAACAACACCAGTTTAACTTTTCAATATAACCTTTTCTACATATTCTATTATTTGATACTCAGCATTCACTTTGCATTGCATAAAAAATGCCGACCTAATTTCAAAATACTGGTAACTCATCGCTCACAGAGTAGAAGAAAGTAAAAAGTGGCCTTTGTGGTTAATAAGAACTCTGAGGGCACTTCTGAAGTAACTGTTTCATAAAACTACCCAAAGGGAAAGTTATGCATAAGATTTCTGCAGTAATTTTTTAAATCACAGAAGAACACTTTTCACTTTAGGCTTGCCAAATGATTCGCACGGTTCTGCTTTTTTTCCTATGTGCTTCAGACCAGCACTTGAGAAGAGAATTATGAATGTAAATAAATACAAATCATTAGGAGTGCTGTTTTATTATTTCTCTGGGAATTTCTGTACAATTCGAGAGCAACTTGCTACGAGTTCAGCAGACGATTAAGTTTAACCTTGATCTTAAGCCAGCTAGATTGGCTTACATTCTATCAGCAAGGGATTTAAATTTACTTGGACACATTTTAATTGGCATTTATGCAACATGTACTCACAGATGCTGAATTCATTGAGAAATCCTGAGTGCCATCTGTTTAACTCTGTTTCCCTTCTATTAAAGTATAATAAAATAAGGCCAGATTCTTCTGGCTTGCTAATATATTTATCTTTCAGAATACGATATTGTAATTACCACATTATTAATGTGTTATGTTGTGCTAGATAGCAATTTCTGTGTTTAATTAAAAGTGATCTTATTTTGTTTGCTCTTTTTCATAGCTATTCATTTTAACAATTTGCAACCTCTTTATATCATAAACTTAAAAAAAAATAAAAAATCCTTGAATGTATTTCAAGTGGACAAAGCAGTTTTGAACCCCCATGGTGTGTCAAGTGGAACTAGATCTTAGTGCATAAGCCTTTATGACTTGAAGTTAAATTGTTGCTTTCTGTATAAGATTGTACACGGCATATAATCACCAGTAGTATAAAGCATTGCTATATGTACCTTATGTAATTGTACCTATCCATATACACTGTTACATAAGAAATTAATACGAGAATGCAGTTCTCATTCTGTAAAAGTTATGTTTGTTAGTGTTATTCAGGCTGCTTTTGTGTTTCTTTTTTAGCTGAACATCGTATTTGTACTTCAGTAAGATTGAAGACCTTTCCCTGCTTTCGACATCTATAGGGAAGACTGTCAGGTCTCATGCTGATTCCAGAAAGCTTTTAAGCGTATCTTAAACTCACTGTTGCTCCAAGATTATTGGGATATGCTTAACTACTTCTAACTTCTTCTAACTAACTTCTAGCTTGGGTTCCAGTATTTATCTTTTACTTCTGCATTGACAGAAACCATGAAACTGATGTAAGGTATGAATTGTCATGGTGAGGAGTAAAAGGTTCCTCTCTTTTATTTGAAAGTTTCTGGTTGTTCCCAAATCTGTCACCTTTTATTTTTGTTCTTACAATACAAGCTGTTCAACATAGTAAGGGTTTTCCAAATTGCTGTTTAGATCATCATTCTGTTTGTGCACATGCCACTCTATTCATAAATCTTTTGGCACTGTTGCTTGCAGGACAGGAGGTAAAACTGCAGAATGTAAACTGCACTTGTTTTAGAAGAGGTAACTCTAGCAGTAGTGTTAGTGTTTCTAAGTATATATGAAAATATTTCTGCTAAAAAGGCTGCATACATTACTGCAGTAGATTCTTGTATGATATAAAATAATTTCCTAGAGTTCAGAGATTTTGAAAAACTGAAGTAATCTAACAGGAAAGACTCACTTCTTGGTTTTTCAATGTTTGACTTCCAAAAATGTTATTAGTACATTTTCAAAACATAAAACCTGAATTTCTAACTAGATAGACAGCATCAAATATGAATATTTAATGCCTAATAGTCAAGTGGCTGCCCACTTTTTACCATGGAATTATAAAGGATGTTTAAAATGTGTGGCATGGTGGGCAGAGTCTTATATATGTGTTTAATTAAAAAGATAATGTTGCTACCTTTTTTTACAATGAAATTTGCTTATTAGTTTCTCTGCTTTATTTATTTATTTATTTATTTATTTCTATTTTATCGTAAATCAACTTGTAAAGTAATTTGGACACATATTATAGGAAGATGTAGGATGTAAAGGGCAAGGAAGTTGGAATGTAAAGTAAATAGCAAATACAGTAGGTTAATATGATAAAAGATACATAGTGACAGCCAACCATGAAATCAGATATAGTCTTCATATTCACATTTATTTATTATTTCTCCCAAGGTTTTTTTTCTCAGGATAAAGCAGCTGATATTTGAATGTAATTGCTAAGGTTATAAAGATAATTTGTGAAATTCTCAGGTTTTACCTGCGTAAGATTTTCACCGTTGATAGTGTGTTTGCAGTCCTATCTGTATGTAAAGCCTGTTACAACAGTGCCTCAGCTTTCATCATTTCTCTATGGTGGGTTATATTGAAATAATAGTAATTCCCTTGCATACTATGCAATTAGCCTTGCTAGATGATACTGGATATAGAGATTCAGTTTCAAAGGAAAGGTTAAGACACCATGAATATCTTTTTCCTTTGAAGTACACTGTTGAGACTTCATCTGGGGAAGGAAGGGTATGGGCTTCTAGGGCAGTGGGGGCTGAAAGAAGAATGCCCATCTCAAATACTGGCAAATCAGATTATTTCCATCTCCGTGCAAACAGTGCGCAATAAAACATTGAAGTTTCAAAGAGCTGAGGTGTTAATCAGATAGATGTTGATGGATCTAGCAGATTCAGTGTCCAATCACACCAGAGGGAAAAAAAAATCCTTCTGAAAAAAAAAAAGTATAAAATTTACATGCACGTAATAGGATTTCCTTGATATTTATTTCTTGACTTGTTACTAGCACTACCAAGCTAAGTGTATTCCCTCTTGGAAAGTATCATTTTAATTATCCATATGTTTTTCCCTTACCTTTTATTATTCTGTCTGAGTTGGTAGTTGTGTGTGCTTCAAATGCTATGTAGATTAATTTCACTTCTGGAAGTCTTAAATTATTTATATTGTTTGGGAATAATAATGTGCACATCCATTGTTTACAGCTCTGGTGTTTCTGATTATGCAGCATCAGTCTTGTTTTGCTGAAAGTGTTCTCTGCTGATTAACTCTCTAGATAGTTTGTTAATGGCCTATATCCAAATGATGTATATACAAATCCCAGTTGTTTCTGTGAACCTTGACAGAATTTAGTAAGGTACTTGTTACTATTTTTTTAAATGAATATGTATAGAGTTACCACTTTGCTCTTAAAAAAAAAAAATCCTCTGAGAGAAGATCAGATAGTTTTGTCTGTTGTACAGTTTTATATGTTAAAATAATGAAGTCTGCCTAGGCATTATTCACACAGAGTTACAATGAGAACAAAAGTTTGACACAATAATGGGAATAAATGCTATAGCACTGCTTACTTCTGTTTACTACTAGTAAAAACACTCATTTTTTTCCCTACTTAGGGTTCCCATTTTAGACCAGGTGGACTGATTCAACACATGTGGGTACATAATACTATGATTTATATGGTTTTGTTGAAGATACAAAAGATACATCCCTACCCCCAAAAAGAATTCCAAAATACGCAAAACTACTTGGACATCTAGCTGTAGTATGCACGTATATCATTTTCTTTACCATGTAATCCACTCCATGCATTTCAGTTCTGAGACACGTTATCTCAGTGCTGTAACAAGAACAAGAAACATAGCAAGAAAACCAAGTACTTACGTGCACCTTATAGTTTGTATTGACATTACGGCTGTCTACTTAAAAGCATTTTCTACAAGAAGCAACTGTTTGCCTCTGCCTGAAAGTTCAAGAAAGGCTCTGAGTAATTGCCAGTTGTTATGAGGTACTGACTGGAAGATACCAGTCAACTTCTTTCAAGCACACAAAAAGGCACTTTATTTAGAAAAGAGAATTTCTCTTTTTGTTGCAGATTCTCATATGGAAATGAACATTGTGACTTCAAAGATTTTAATTTGGTGTTTGGTATTTTCTTGTTTCCTGATGAGAGAAGGCCTGTATCATCTTTGTTAGCCCTTTTGCTCCCTGTTACTTTTGCATTCCGGCCAAAATCATACACTAAACATACAAACAAAACATACACTAAAAGAAACACTACAATATGAGCTTAATGCTTCTTTGTCCTTTTTTGGCCTCCTGATTGGGCAAATAATGTGTAAATATTGGTAACAGGCATGTGACTCCTCTTACCCCGTAAAAATGGAATGGACATGCAGGAGGAAAGGCATGGTGCTGCTGACGGAAGTGTTGGATGAGCCATGGTGTGGTGGCTGAAGGAAGTGGAAGGAGGAAGGACTGCGACTGTTAAAATGGATATGAATGAGGAGGTGTAGAGGGGATATCTTCATGATATTTTTCTTAGTTTCTGCTATACGTACATTATGTCTACAGCTGGTTGCAAGTAATGCAACCCGATAGAAGTGTATTTACAGAGGGAAGCAGTTGGCCTGAGAAATGGTGTCTACTATGGGGGATTGGGGCAGGGTGTGTTACTTTGTGCTCCGTTTTGGTCTGTGGCCTGAGCATCCATTGGAACCTGGTGTTCACTTTCTGGTCTCATTCCATCTGCACCCACCCCCAGATAAATAAATAAGTAAAGTCAAGCTTAAAAAAAACAGTTTTTGCACACCAAACCTAGTTCAAGAGAGGTCTCAAAGCAAGGTTAGTGGAGAAGATTCGGAGATCGCCTTCACACTTTCCAAACTCAAGTACTGATTCAAACACATCCGTAGAGGAACTTCTGTTTTGCTTTTGAATTTGATTTGTGCTGTTTAGAAGCAAACTGAAGAATGCAAGAGAATCTGGAGTTAAGTTTCCATTGTTTTTATTATACCTTATATATATTTCATAGAGATATGCAGACTGGAAACCTAGCAAATTAACTGCAGTTCTGAGGTGCCTGATACAGCTCCTGTGCACTAACTAACTAGATGGGATAGGAGTTCTTATTGATTGGAGACTGCTGAGGGCGATGTTGCTGTTCACTAATGTCACTGATAGTAATGAGCAGCAGTAAATAACCTCCACGGTGCCATTCACCAGTAAGTTCTGAAGTGTCTAACAATGCAAGGAAGCAGCACCAAACCAGCTGGAGGCTTTTTTTTTTTTTTTTTTTTAAACTAGAACATCCTGTAATGTAATGTAATGTATTCTTTCAGTATAACAGAAAAACAAGTATAAAGATTTTGGCAATCTAAATAGTGTTTGTTTTTTTTTTTTGATGCATGTAGGGTTTGTTGTTGTTGTTGTTTTTTGTTTTTTTCCTCCCTCAGTTGTTTCTGAGTGAATTGCTAGAAGATACCAATAGCTTTTATCTTGAAAGCTTTTTCTCTTCACTGGTTTCAGCATCCTGTTTACCAAAATTAGTCCCAATGTATTTGCTTTTTAAAAAGGTCCTTAAAAATGTATGAATTCTATTTTTATGCATCTATTGATAATACAGAGTATCGATGCTTCTCAAGCTTAGCATGCATATTGTACTTTTTGTGCTTAGACATACAAAAAAGAACCAGTCCACTCTACTGACTTGAAAATTTAATTGCATTGAGAGTTCACCAGTCACACCATATCACATTTGCATTTCCTCTTTTTTGTTGTTTTTTTTTTCTGTAAAAATTTGTAAGGGAAACTTAAATGGAGTCTTGTGGTTTACCCGAAAATTATCCCATAGAGGCTGCTTTGGACTGGTAGGAAATGAATTAACAAAGTTGATAGGTCTTTGTAGAGTGTATCATGGCACCCCATGGTTCAGGTTTGTAATGGCAGGGGCCATCAAGTGTAAGCACTTCTGCTAATTGTACCTCACCTCATCTGAGATCAAGAATTTTGAATTTTGTCAAGTTTCATCATTAGGAGTTAGAAATGGACAAAACAGGGAAAAAAAATAATGATTAGTAACAAAAAAATACATTAGTGTTTCTTTACCACGGTTTGTTTCCTGAGACATTTTTTAAGGAGTTGCAATGTATTGCATTTTCTCACTGCATTTAAAACAAAGGTGAGATTAAGGTTTCCACCTAGTGCACTCACTGCCTTGATTGTTCTAGGCTTTCATAGCCATTTCCATCGCATCATTATGTTTTGTCTTGAATGCATTTATATGTTCCTATTTCGAACAGACTAAGCAAGTGTCACAATCATCCACTTTACTTCTACATGTCGGCAAGTGCAGATGCATTGTGTCGCAGGCTGTGAAGTCCACACCAGCCCATTGTGCCTTGCAGCATTACGAAGCTGGATAGCAATGCATGTCAGTTTCCCTTTAGTAGCTGTTATTAAAGATGTTATCTTCAGCCACAACACTGAAGTTACGCAACTTAATGTTCTATGTCTATTAAAATATTAATGAAAACACAGAGATGAAAACAAGGAACGTGACCCAATATAAAAGGAAGTGTTTAATCAAAATTAAAATCTTCAGTAATGAAATCTGGCTGTCTTTATGTGTGTTTGTGTTCGTGCTGAGCATCACCCTCTGTTTCCTTTTGTTAATTCAAAATCAGACTTCTGGCTGTTTTACCACATGGGGTGATCCAAAACTTCATGCACTCATTCCTGCCAGCAATAAGGCATACTCTGCGTACAGGCAATATTTCTCTGATTTTTGCTCAGTAGCATTTATTGCACATTAAATGCTAACATATTGATCAATTGGCATGTTGCCTTTGACTGTCTCATAGGGACTGAAGCCAGAATAAGAGTCCAAATGCAGAAGTACTTTCCTGCATGATTTTATTGTCTTTTGCCATTTACTATAGTATATAAATCTCCAAGAGCTGCAGTTCAGAGTTCCAGCTTAGGAGATTTGGTAATGTCCATCTGTTTACAAAACCATTTTCCGTTGTTGTAAACTTGGCTATTGTAAAGCTCTAGGTAGAATTTTACAGTATTTGGAGCCTTCAGATCTTTGCTTAAATGAAGAACTATTGTTTTAAGTCATCTAGAGATTTTTCAGATTTTGAACAATAAAAATTTTGAGTGTATGCTGTTAAGCCATGTTTCTTTATAATGAGAAAACAGTATTATTCATATCTTAGAATATGTCTGAAATAGAATAAACATTTTTCTATCTATCTCAAAGCAGTTAATTGAATTAGATGAAGACCATATTTCTCTGTGACTTCTGTGTAAGGCTGTCTGCCATTTTTCCCTGAGGTGTTTTCCTGGAATATTTTCTAAAACCAGTAAAATTAAGAAAATAGAAATTTGAAAAATATATGATATTGGGTATAAATGTCACTCTGAAAAAGTTTACCAGCTCTTACTGTGGCTATCTGTTGTCAGTTTAAATGTTTTAGAAGGTATATCAAGATAACATTGCCACAAGAATGACATTCATGCATTTGGACATACAGAGTGATGTATAATGAATGAAAAATCTACTCTCTAACTAAGGATATATTCCGTTGTGCATCAGTCCAGAGAGGTGAGAAGAGGTGGGAGCTCTGTTTAATGGTTCCATTCAACAGAATAAAATTGTACACTAACAATGTAACAGTTCAGCAATTTTTTGAGGTTTTGCGGTAATTTGGTGACAACAAATCCTGCATACTGTTCTTACCTCCATTGTTGTTCAGAATTAGCCACTCAACCATACGAAGGTTTGAATATTAAAATTTGAATGCTAGGCAGGACATGGCTAAAATTGTTGCCCTGTGGCAGGACCTTAGCATGACAGTATGTATCATTGTGCATATGCAGATTTAGGGCTGTGCATGCTGCATAAACATGGTTATCCTGGCTTGTGAATCTTTATTTCTTATAAAAACATCTCCTCTGGTAAGTTTTTGGCTTCTTCAGAGTGTAAGGATGATTATATGCAATGGTATAAGCATATGACATGTAGGTCATTCCTGTGATACAGAAACAGTGCTGCTGTCGTTCCATTGGCAAGTCTGCAGAATAGTTGTATCTCCCCTTTCAACAGTGCAACTGAAGACAAATAGGTTCCTTCAGGTTTTGCTTGGTGAGGGATTTTCCAGCTTAGAAACCATGGGAAGAGTCAATTTTTCACATCTCAAACCAACGTAGCTGTGACAGCAACAGCTTTTCAATGAATTGCAATCCGACTCAATTGGCCAGTGCCATATATCAGAACTTTAAGCTCTCATTGAAAACTGGCTGTTTGCTTCCGTCCTTGCTACCGCTATTTCCTAGTTTATTTTTCTCCCTGGTATCCTAAGTGACAGGACACTGGCACTTCTGGGTTGATTCAAACCATCTTTCTTGCAATGTTAAATCATTCTACTTTTGGAATAAGGTTTGATAAATAGTAAAGAAGGAAGCTGGCCTTTTGGTGACATGTCTTCTCACCTTTTCTCTCTTATCTTTTGGTCCTTATGTTTCTTGTTATTTCAGTTATGTCTCTATGCTTGAATTTGCAGGACCAAAGCAAGGTCTCACTACAGCCTTTTAATCTGATTCTTCTTTTCCATTGTAATCTGTTTTGGGGGAAAGCTGGCGCAGCTATAACAGTTCATTTCAAACTGGACGTTGGGACCTTGAACTGGAATGTGCAGAAAGAAAGCTTTATTTACAGAACACACCCAAATCCTTGGATTTAAAAATGTAATTCTTTCTTTGCCTAGGGAAATCTAATCTGTGATCTCCCAAAGACACAGTTCTTATGTGAACTGTCTGGAACACATTGGTTTTATGTCCATGAGTTTGGAAATCTGCTGTGCTAGTCATGGTAAAAATACTGTCTGTAATGAACGTGATTCAAATAACTGAAAAACTTTACAATGAAATGTACAATAAAATAATAATAAATAAAATAACTGTAATTATTTAGGACAAAAGAAGAGGAATTATCTCTGCAATCTGTGCAAATGAATCTGGTCTTCCGAAATGTAAATTCTGAATTAAAGATAGTAAGTGCCTTCTCCTAGATCATAAGATGCAGAAGATCTTGAGAGGGACCATATTTTATATGCAGTCAATTAAGTTAATAATTAGGTCCATTTTCCTTATCTATTTTCAATTTTCAGTCAGCCTGACGGGTATTCTCAAAGCCACATGCCTGAGGCACACAGATACTTCAGGGCTTAATTAGGATTCCCAAGTGTTACAGTGTGTTCTCCTGTGCTGTCAGTTACCCTTCTCACAGGAGTTAAAGGTACTGTTTATATGACTTCTCAGATTTGGCCATTTAATTGATTCCCAATTCATCATCTAGTTCATTTACTCTTTCACATACGGAAATAGTGGTACAGGGTGACATCTATCTTGCCCAATAAGATTCCTGGCAATACTTAAAGTCCAAGTCTTCAACTAGTGAAATAAACAGACTGATTGAGGGGTTTCTATAATTATTTTTTTTTTAATAATCATTTGTAACTTTCAGCCAGTGGGTGTTCCAGAAGTCTTCTTTGGAACATGCTTCTTTAAGCATGCATTTCTTTCATAGAATCATAGAATATCCCAAGTTGGAAGGGACCCATAAGGATCATCAAGTCCAACTCCCGGCACCACACAGGTTTGCCCAAAAGTTTAGACCATGTGACTAAGTGCACAGTCCAATCGCTTCTTAAATTCAGACAAGCTTGGTGCAGTGACTACTTCCCTGGGGAGCCTGTTCCAGTGTGCGACCACCCTCTCGGTGAAGAACCTCTTCCTGATGTCCAGCCTAAACTTCCCCTGCCTCAGCTTAACACCATTCCCGTGGGTCCTGTCACTGGTGATAATGGAGAATAGGTCACCTGCCTCTCCACTCCCCCTTGCGAGGAAGTTGTAGACCGGGATGAGGTCCCCCTCAGCCTCCTCTTCTCCAGGCTGAACAGGCCAAGTGACCTCAGCCACTCCTCATATGTCTTCCCCTCTAGGCCTTTTACCATCTTCGTCTATTAACAATGGTAAGTTTCTTAATGACTGAGTGGAGAAAAAAAAAAAAAGAAAGACATTTATTTGGTTTAACATCTCTATCTGCATTTGGTATGTTTATTACCAAATGCCTCAACATTTAATTATTTTTGCAGTGTAGCATATTGCTTCATTCACTGCTGTATTTGTCATCAGCAACTTTTAAAAGATGTGATCTGGTAGATACAGCACTCTGTGATTTCTTTCTGCATTAATAGATTAGAAGCATGCAGGTGTTTTATCTGCTAATGTATCTTGCTGAATGTAGTAGGGAATGACATTTTTTCTGGAGAAGGTAACTGTTAACCTTCAGTAGATATTAAGATACCAATTTGGAGGTTCTGTAAAAAAAAAAAAAAAAAAGTTACACTTTGGAGAGCATGCATTTTAAAACACCTTAAAGGTTACTGTAATTGAGACAGTACATTTTGTTAACATTTTGAAAGTGTGATCTAATTTCAAGTCAGGAGAGGCAGTTGTTCTTTCATACATGTAAGGCCTATATTTGACTCTGTTTCAGCTTGCTTTGGACTGGGTCTTGGTTCTGTTAATTAGTGCTAAAACAATGCTGTGTTTCTTGGTTGTGTTGGCCACCTGTGCTCTTATACTGGTATCATCAGCTAGGCAGTACTAATAAAGGTAATACTAAAGTCACTAACTTTTTTTAAAGTGTGCTTTCAGCAACTTAATACTACTCCCTGATACCTTTAATCTGTTAATATTGTTATAGCAGAATGTGGTAGCAGATTCAGTAAAATAAATATTTGGTTTGCATGTTCAATGAAAAATAGGCAGTTTCACATTGTCTGAAACTCTGTTTTACTATAGTGGGCAGTAGGAATGAAAGTTTCCTCAACTTTTCTTCTCAATTATTGAAAGCATTTCGCATGTACCATTCACTCTTTAATTTATTCATTAATTTATTTTCATTTATTCATATTAATAATACTGTTCTTTAGTACTCATATTTCTTCCAAATAAAATTTGAATTACTGGTAGTTCTCATTATGAGATTTAGATTGTACAAAATGATCTAGCTCATAGGTACAAGACTGTGTTTCCTGTTTTACTGAGAGCTGAAATAAAACTTTTTTGGTATTTTAAAAGAAAACAGCTCAGTTTTAAACATAAACACGAAATATTTAAATTATAGTGATTTTGGATATCTCCATTTTGAATTGCTTCTGAATCTCTTTAAAGGATTTTTTTTTTTAATTTTGACTTTTTTTTTTTTTAACAAAGCAGCCATTCTTTTGAAACTTTTTTGTATTTAATGTGTTTTAAATTTGATGTTAAAAAAATTAGCAATTACTTAAAAATCTGGCTTAAATTTGCAAATCCTATAATTCTGCTGTACACCAAAGAGGCTCACTGTGGTTTGATTGTGTTACAGGTCAAAACAGGAGGGCTTCTGTGTTCGGTACAATTGACCTCAGGTTTGGGGAGAGCAGCCAATTTTGATTATTTTGATTTAATAAAGTATTAACAAACTTTTATTAGTGCAAGTACTTTAGTACCTTAGTTCACGTGTTAATACTATTTGATATATCAGCTGTTGTTTTATACAATAATTCTTTGTAGCTGTGTTTCCAAAGTGAGCAGCAGTACAAGACCTAGTACCATTCTCTTCCCTGCCACCTGAACAGAAAAATAGCGAATAAATAAACTTTAATAATACAATATATGAAAAATACACCATTCAGTATTCAAAATCTACTGATATTCAATAAAATAACAGGCATACAGAAAGACAGATGTCTACTGAAGTCTTAAAAATATTGTAATTTAAAGCTTAAAAATAGAACATTTGAAAATATGAAAAAAAGAGAATGCGCATAATAATAAATGGCAGATCTAGAATTTGTTCAACATTGCTAGAAGGTCTTTTAAAATATGTACTTGCATTCATTAACCCTACAACTCCTTCCATGTTGACATCGTGGAGTAAGTGTTTATGAACCAGCTGTTGGACCTATTTAAATTTGATCTCAATGGTAGTAGAGTAGAAAAAAAAAAATAGTAGGTTTTTGCTTTGTTTGTGGGTGCGTGTGTGGTTGTTTCCTTTAACTTTGCTGCTTAGAGCTTGAAAAAGAGATCTTGAAATACAAGTAGATGCTGTGTTATCTCCATGAGAAAGATTTAGGACAAGGGTATCAACACTGATGGGTACAAATACATTTGAATACTAAGAAAAAAAAAAAAAAGAAAAAAAACCACTGGATTTTAAAGTTATTTTGTTTGTTCAGGCTTTGAGGGAGCAAGGTTTGCTAAAGGACAGAGTTGAAAGCAGAGCAGGACAACCCTGTATGAATAGAGTACTTTGACTCTGTTGTCATAGATATATAGCTGAAGATTCAAAATCGATCAGTGCTGTCATAATGTTAAGTGACGATCATCACTTATGATCAGTCTCTTTAGTGTGAGCAGTCTCTTGTATCTGGAAACCTATTCAGTGCGAATTCTTCAACTGTCACCAGGGAAGTCCTGAGTTGTGGGAAGGGCTGGCTGCCTGGGAGAGTGAGACTGTCAGGTGCCATACCTCGGTAGTTTGGAAGTTCAGAGGAGACTTAAGGAAGATGAGAGATCTAGATACTGACCTGATTGCTATCTGCTTGCCGTCAGAAGGCTCTTTAGTCCAAGTGACAAAGGTGTAACAAGATCCAATGGCTGAGGTCAAAATGCTTCAAGGTAGGAATCAGATGGGAACGGAAAATGATGAAAGCAACCAGCCGGGTTGCTAAAGGAAATGACTCCAACCTGTCAGAGGCTCTTTAAAAGCATAGACACCTTTTGAAACATTCAATACCATATTGCTGGACTCAGTCACTGCAAAAAATTATTGTCTGTTTATGTGAGTGATCTTGTTAGATGATCATAATAGTCATTTCTGACTATTTATAGCCAGGCTCCTTCTGTTCTGTTTTAATGACTGTGCAACAATCTCTTTCTTTTTTTTTTTTTTTTTTTTCCCCTTCCCCCAGGGAACCAGTTTTTGCTATGACTTTACATAACTGCATGGAAACTTCTAGGGCATCGTCTTCAAAAAAGAATATTTCTAACCTTTAAATGATCAAGTGTTTGTCAGACCAGATAACATTCTTAAAGAGTTTAATAGGGTATAAAATACATTTTGGTAGCACATATGTTGTCTTAAATCTGAGCATGTGCAGTTTTTATTGTTTTTGAACTTAATTAGGTGCCATAACACTTTAATATATGTGTGCCACTAATAATACAAATAATATTCTGTCATTGGTATAAATTTCATGCCAGCAAAGTCTTTTAAAAAGGTACTATAGTTCAGGCTAATGCCGTTAGGCACCTGCTTTAAGCACTGTTCCAACTGACAAAAGTGTCTTACAATATATTTGAATGCCAAAAATGCCGTCTGCTTTGTCTCAGCAAGTTAGAATTCCATAGGTAGCAGGGAAAAGGGATCATTGCTGCTCTGAAATTACAGGAACTGTTCTGGTTTTGAACAATAGCTCAATCCTGACTAAAAAAAATAATAACTAGCTTCTCTTTGATTACTGGTTCATGGGATTAGAACAAATATTTAACTTAGTGAATCCAATAAATTTTCCTAACTTTACAGCATTTTACCGAAAGTGTTCATTTATGTTGTTCACCTCATTTTATTAGTCAGATTAATTATTAGACAGAAACTTTCTTTGCAATATGTTGTTTTGTCGGGGCAAAAAGGGACACATTGAAATACTTGTTATAGACTTGCAGGAATTAAAATAATAGAATTGTATGTATTTAAAAATAAATAAATAAATGAGATCTATTACATGCTTGCTTGTTGGTTTGTTTGTTTTTTAAGTGAAATTAGCCGGAAGGCAGAGCAGTGGGCTATTGGGGCTGCATTGCTCGGTGTTAGCATGTAGTTTGTTGTTAGCACATTTTTGTTTGTTGTGAGGAAACTTGCTCATTATTTGAGGTCTAGTTGTTTTCTAAACAATGCAAGGAATTATCACCTCTCTTTATCTCACTTTCGTTTTCTTTTTCCCCATTTTTGAGACACAAAGGAAACGTTTAGACGATCTTCAGGCTGAGAAAGGGGTAGTTGCTGGGGTCTCTTCTATTCTATTGGTGAGATGCATTGGCTCGCCCATCCCTGCTCACTTGTCCAGCAACCAGCCTTGCATGGTTTGGCAGTGACAATGCAGGAGAGCTAGCAGGAAGCACATCTGGGCAATCTCATGTAGAAGAATTAGAATAGATTGAGATTCCCTTAATCTGATCATGAAGCTGTGCCCCAAACACCTTCATTTCCCTCTCTTCCTCTCTTTATCAGGCAATCCTGGCTGTAATGACCCGGTTGATTAGGAATGCTTAATACATTTGGGTGCGTTGCTTTGAATAGATCTGGTATATGAAGTGTCTAGCCAGTCTGACTAGAATAGACCTATAATAAAAATTTTCAAATTTTCTTATCTCAGGTTCTTAAATGATACCACCCTTAAGGCACGATATCTGTAATATACAATGGGAATGAGTACATTCCTTACAAATGCATTATTTCCATTTATTAACTAGAGCATTCTGGTTGGTTTATTTTCTTGTGTTTCGTTGTGTTTTTCTTTGTTGTCTTTGAACTAGATCACAGTTATTTAATGATAAAAAATTAACAATAGTCTTTCTTAAACACCTGCAGTGTGTACATTGAAAAAAATTGCCTACCTGGCAATTACCTTCAGACATGTCATATGGGTTACTCTGAGCAGATCAAGTCACGGTTACATTCTAGATACAGGGGCATGCTTCTGACTGGTCCATTGCAAGACAAAAGAGTGCACATTCCCATGGTGTTTAGGGAAACCAACCAATACACACCGTTTCTTCTTGTGTTGCCCATGGGTGCCTGATGACCAACATATCAAGTAACTACCACTAGGTGTATAACAACCATTTGGGGGTCGACAGCATGGTTTGGGACTGTTGTGTTGCTGGTTGTGTAGGTATTAGCTAGTAGTAGTGTAAATGTCATGTGGCTGTATGTAAGTTTAAAAAAAAATAAAAAAATCTATGCTCCTATTTCATTGCCTGGACGCTGTTTCCATTCCTAATTATGAAACCTTTGAACGATTTTTTATATCATTGAAGCTTGAAATAGAGTTGTCATTTCACCCAGTAGTGACTGGCTACTCTTTTTCACAGTAGCCAGCATAAAAATATTAGGAAAAAAAACACTGGGTGCTGCATTTTGACAAGCACTGTTTATGGTTTACACAAAAAACAGTGTCTCTACTTATGTTGATTGTCAATAAAAACTTATCCTCAAGTGATTGCTATTTCCTTTCTGCTCTGGGAAGGATTCTCTGGGGTGAGTGTAATTGCTTTATTGATTGAACAGTGCAAGGTTTTAAATAGCTGTAGGAGTCGTTGACTTTTAGGTGGAGTTACCAAAGTTTCTCTTCAGCCCGATTAATTCAGCAAGCACAGCAAAAAAGTGCTTTCTGCCCAAGCGTGGGAATTGAGAGTTCACACAGCAACATCACCAAGTTGTTTAGCTGTGCAAGGCGCATTGTCTTGTCTTAGCTGTGCAACAGCAATAACTATGATCATGATTTTCTGTATTTTGGAGAAAATTGAGTAAAATATTAGAAAACCTTAACCACAGTGTGTCAGAAATCGAGATTTTTATATATGAAGATTACATATTAAATATGAAGAAAAAAAAACCTCTCAATTTATCTGTTTTCATTCCAACTGCATATACGTAGAGAGAAAAAAAATTAAAAAAGCGTGGTGAAATTTGACCCTTTGGTGACTGAAAGCACATACTGTACTGGATTACCAAGCATAGTTCAAATATATCTTCAAGAGGAAATGTAATCTCAATTTACAGTGAGCTTGTAACATAAGAGAATATAAGAGAAACTTTTTCTTTTTTTCCCCAAAACTGTCAGGGCCTGAGACAAAACCAAAACCAAACCAAAAAAAAAAAAAAAAGTAAATATCTACTTTACAGCTGCACAAGCAATTAAATAACAACTATCTGTGGAGTAATCTCTAATAGATTACATTTTCTTAGCATTTCTTTATGTAAATTTAGAGCCCAAAATATCATAGTTAAGTGGAAAAAAACATAATTCAATGGATCTATGGCATAAACCTTAGATATCCTCCTAAGGCATTCTGTTATGCATTGGTTAATTTCTGAAAGATCTTGGTTTACAAACAAGGTACTACGCTTGTAAAGCTGATCTAAGACTAGCAAGTGTAGAAATTACTGAAGCAATTTATTTTTATTATGCAAGTATTGGACTTCTTTGTTGCTTGAAAGGTGCTAAAAGCTATCTGAGGTGCTAGCTATCTGATAGGCTTTCGTCTTAGATTTCAGGTTTTTCAGACTTGAAAAGCTCTATGGTGTGTTAAGATCATGTCCCTTCACTTTCTTTCTTTTTTTTTCTTTTTTTTTTTTTTTTTTGTAATTTAAAGGCACTTATATATCTGTTAGATTTATCCAAGTGTTAAGATCTTCAGCAATAATAAGAGGCTTCTTACTCTTCGTCAAACCACCTCTTTTGTTGCTTTGTAATAGAACTGAGAGAAGTAATCTCTCCTGCACTTCCATGTGTTGTTGGCACTGGGAACTGGATATACACTTTTTTAAAGTAACTTGGTTCAACTTAAGTTTCTATTACTTTATGTTCTTTAGTTTGTGAATGTGAAAAAAAAAAGGAAGTAATAATATGACCAGTGGATCCAAGCCAGGAAAAGTCTCCATTAAAGTAAACTTAAAAAAATCTTCAGTAGTGTCAGCCCAGTCTACTTTTGCCACACAATTTACTGTATCTGGGTAGCTTGAGGGCTAGCTGCCTATAAACACAACAAGTTGCATCTGGTTATTAATGCGATATTCAGTATAAGCTGAATATGTATGTAAAAGATATTCAGTGTGCGTGAGTAGAATTTTAGTGCTTCCAGAACCAAAATAATTTGATGTTTCCAAATCTGTTACATTAATATTTACGGGAATGTAGTAAGAAAACTCTAAGAGGAATGCAGGTTAAACTTAACACAGTTCTGTTGAAAGCAGAAGGGAAGCTAAAGGATAGATCTTTTGACATACTTTTCTGAAAAACTAAAAATGACATAGTTCTCATTTCTGAAAACATATTTCATCTAGGTGTAACCTGGATTATTTTGTTGTTTTTGTTGTTGAAAATGTCATCAGTTTTCCCTAGTCCATAGAAGGAAAATATCCGTGTTATTTGCTTTTTATAGAGAGCTACGGAACATGCTTTTTCATTTTTTTGCACACCAAACATTATAGGTTTATTTGTTGTTTTGTTTTGGGTGTTTTGTTTTTCTGTTTGTTTGAAATGAAGTTTCTAGACTAGATCTGTTTGAGACAAGGTAACATTCGTTCAACAGTGTGGAGGTCCCTTCCAACCTGAATAATTCAATAATTTCTTCATTAAATCCTAACACTCTCTTGTACTAGTTTACATTGTTAAATTGTTAGAGCTTTTTTATCCCTGACTGCCCTTTTGCAGCGCATCCATGTCTCCCGATTCCAAGGCATTCAGAAAGTTTAATTTAATATTTTAATTGAAGCATTTGAAACATGAGTGCTTCAGTATGGAAGGGGATTAGTAACTTCAGATGATGTCTGATAGCATCTGCAACATACTTCAGTCCTCATGGTATACAAACATTCTTTGGTGCTTCCAGAAATTATATCCTGTATGTAGTAAAGAGGTATAATAGTCTGTATTTATCGCTTTTGGTTCCCGTCTACACTTGATTGATATAGATCAATCTTGAAATTTTCCCGCTTTAGGGTTTGTAGTGATGAATCAAGGTATACCTTTGATGAATCAAGCTAAGCCTGTCATTGTAGCCACTGAATTGTAGGGTGTCAGAATGTAAGGTAAACCTATTTGGGGAAAAAAAATAGAAAACAGTCATACTCATTATTGACAGCATTATTTGCCAATAATCCCCCCAAACAGTCAAAGAACTATAAGTCCTTTGTGCTCCCCCACTTCATTTTAGATTATACAGCATTGCAGAAGGAAGGTATGAGAAAGGTATTTCCCCTGTCCCGTGTTAGATGACCCATTTACCCTCAGAACATTTTAAAAGGTCTGAACAGCATGAGAGACCTATCAGAGAGGAACAGTTTGGTGACAGTGCCAATCTGTAGCACACCAACATTTCTTAACATCTAACAAGTCATACTTAGCTTTCAAACATCATTAACAACCAAACCACTCTTTAGTAATGTGTGCCACTATGTCTGCAGTCCATGGCTCAAGGAACGTATTTTTTTTACTATGGATTCTTGGCACTATTCAGTGTCAAAACAAGATTGTTACGAGCAGCAAGAGTGACTGATAGCTTTGTCAAAATCCTAAGGGTCCTTTGGTTGTAGTGTACTTCTCTGGTACAATATCCTTTGTTCAATGTGGATGGAGTAACCACAGTGGAGAGGTCTATAATGTTATATTTATTATCATTTGAGTTATTTATTTTTAGATTAAACCCAATGCCACTTGCTTGGCAAGACTTAGGAATGCCATTATTCTGTTAAACTGAGTCCTGATGTAGTGGTCTGCTGAGCACAGTATGATGTCTCCCCTCCTCTAAAAAGAAAAAATATTCACACAGATATTGATAAAATTCATAGCAGGTTAGCAGATAGAGATGGAGTTTCCTAGGCCTAGGTTTGGCCAAATGATGGTAAAGAATAAATTCTGATAATGAAGACCAAAAAAAAAAAAAAAAGTTTCCTTCTGTGAAAAGTTATTAAATAAAATTGACTTCTTCCAAATGAAGGATGTGGTCCTGTATCAGAATAAGTGATGACTCCCAGGGATCAGGAAAAAAAAATAAAAATCCCCTGAAAACAACACAGGCCAAATTGCAAAGACTAGCTTGGCTAAGGCTGCACAAATGTTTGTCCACTTAGTGTCATCTAGAACTTGTAAGTAACTACAAAGTTTAGTTATTTTGTTAATCTTTGCCATAAACTCAAGGTGCAATTCATATGGGACAAATGAGGCAGCTGTTTCCTGCAGATAGTCCTATGTCTGTGTCAGCCTTTCATGTCCACAGTGTTAGTTACATGTGGGTTTTCTGTGTTACAGTGTGGAAGTACTAGAAACCATCCTAGAAAGGATGTACATCCTAGTGGAAGTACTAGAAACCATGCTCAGATGCCAAATGAATTTCATGAGCTATGCTGTTCATTAATATAAATAAAAATGACAGCAGGAACCATTAGAAGTCAAAATAAAACACTTTGCTGTCCTGTTGGTGTATTGCTGGGTAGTTTTTGACTTCATCTTCTTTATTCTTTCAGTTCTACGTGATGACTTCAGACAAAATCCATCAGATGTAATGGTAGCCGTGGGCGAACCTGCTGTGATGGAGTGTCAGCCTCCAAGAGGTCACCCAGAACCCACTATATCATGGAGAAAAGATGGGACCCCTCTGGATGACAAAGATGAGAGAATTACAGTAAGTATAAAAGAGTGTTGTTTGAAAAACTTGTAAAACCTAAATTATTAGTCTCTTGAGCATGTGGACATCCAGTCATGCTGCACTTTCTGGGTTCTGTCCTTTCCTTGCCTCAAAGGCAAGGTTAGTTTGCACTTAGCTTGGAATGCATTCTCTAGTCGCGTACTGCTTCACTGCAAGCTATGCATTTGTTTGTTAAAGAGGACCATGCAAAACTTGTGTTCTTCTCTTCCTTAGGGGAATTACAAACTTGTGAAAATGAAATTCATTGTCACTCTCCTATAATTTTCTTCCCTTTTATCCACTTACAAATTCCTACAACTGTACCTGCCTTCTTTAGTTGGAAGGAGGGAACTGCTGGTAGTCTAGACTTTCTTTTGTAATTCTTTGGAAAGGAATCTGTGCAGAAAAGTTGTGCATTGTGGTATAAAGGATAAGAAAACATTTGGAATATTTCTTTAGAGAGATAATGATTTACCCTATAATCTCAAATTAAGCTGTTTTCCTATTGGAGGTGTTGTTATGTTCATTTGTAGCTGTAGCTTGCTGAATACAGTGCACAGTTATTCAGTAGTATGTAAATAGCATCTTCTCTAATCACGAAACCATCACTCTTTTAATTTTTGATATGTAAAACAATAAGTTATTGAGCCTAATGGCTTGAAGAAAGGATAGGGAAACGTGGAGTTTAGAAATCAGTTGTATGCTGGCAGCATGGTGAACCAGAACATCTTTCGATATGGTAACAATATGTATCATCTGAAAGTACATACCATGTTTTATCCTGTTGGTACTTTGAGGATTATTAATGTAAAACAAGATCATATACATATTTATATACCTGAATCAGATGATGAAATGAGGGAGATTTTTAATGGAAGAACACTTAAATGCCAGCAACCTAAGTTAAAAATTACCTCTGATGCTGGAGATTTAAATTGCCTGTTGTTTCACGTGCTTTTTACAAACAAGGCAAAGCTCTGGCATTGTGTACTTCTGGCATATGCATACATTTAAATTTTTAAGTGCCCTATATAACCTATACTGATTGCTGGCTATTAACACAATTCCTCCAATCATACTTAAAAAGAACTTGCAATTTCCTTTTAAAATTTCCTTCCTACTGTGACAAGTCAATTGACCTGAGATAAGGGGAAGATTCCAATGCTATTTTTTCTTCAGGAAGTACTTTCTAAACTTGAATTTTATATTGCTGTAGTTTCTTGAAAGAATTTCAGGTATAACTTATTCAGTACATTTCCTTTGTTATACATTAAAACTGCTCTTCTCCCAGCTGCCAGAACAAACACATACCCAGAACAAAAACAACAGTCATTGATTGGCAACACCACTTGTATTTATTAAAACTGTGCTTATGATGAAATAAAGATCCTCATTTTGGTTTTCTTTTCTGTTTATCACATAAAATACTCACCTACCTAGTATTCTTTCACCATGATATTGGGTAAAGTTAGGTGGTATTATCAGTTTCTGCTTCCAAAAACAAACAACTGAAAATGAGTTTTGATGTAGGTGTAGATATATGCGTTTCACGTGCTGATATGAGTGTTTGTGTTCAGAGGTGCGAATTAACAGTGCTGAGATAGCTAAATCAACTGCATCATTTTACGTCATATTTGCCTCGCATAGTCTTAAACAGCACCATGAATGTCATGGCTGCTTTCTCACACAGGCAAGAGACTGAAGTTACATTGTAATGCAAATTTGCATTGACTTACAGCTGTAGCAGGATCTTGCCAAGTGGATAAGTATGCATTCAGATGTACATCTCAAACAACTTTGCAGTAACCATCTGTATTATCTTGCTAGTGGCTGGGAGACACGAAGAGACTGAGACCTGGGATAGAGAATGTGCCAAAGGACAGATGGGCAAAAAATACTGATTTTGAAACCTGACTTAGAATTGTTCAATTTTTGTTTACAGATCTCCTTTGGATTATTTCCATTTGTATTTAAAAACATAAAGATAAAGAATTAAAGCAGTACTATAGCTGAAATAAGAATGAAATTGTTGGCTTTTATGTGATAGACTTTATTTTTGTATGAAATCAGCCTTTTTTAAAATATTTTTTTCATTGAATTACATATACTTAAAGTTAATGCCAACATTTATTAAAATTGATGCTAAAATTCTTACTGATAGCAGTGAGACTAACTTTCAGGTAATATGGCTTGCAGGCATTACCTTCCTCTTTTTAAGCTGTGAAATTACCAGATCAGGAAATGCCAAAATGTATGTGTTGGTGTTCAATATATAGGTAATACCAGTGGACATATAACCAATGAGAATACTTGTCGTGGTTCCACTTTTAAAGCATTTCCAGTTGATTTCATTCCTAAAAAATTCCTAAAGCATTCAATATTAATTTTTTTTTTCCTGAAAAGAGTTTTAAAAATAAGCATTAAGATTATACTTTTTTAGGTATAGAGGATGATGTTTGACACCTCTTTTCTGAATTGTATCTATACTTTCTTCAAAAATACATGTTATGTCCATGAGGCAACCTTATTTTTAATATATGCAAACTGTCTTTCTCATCTGCAATGGCAATATTGATCTTTGAGTCAGTGGAACTGTTTTTTAGAAGATCGAGTATTAAGGGTGCTGGAGAAACAGAGGTGGTAGCTTCATTCCCAACAGAGATTTTGAAGCAGAGATTTAGGTAAATAGCAGTTGAGTAAGATCCAAGTCCAGGCACTACTTCCTTTGGAATGCAATAAAAAGAAAATATTATTTTGTCCTGGTAGGGTTAAGGAAATTGATATGTTTATGTAGGTGAGATAATAAAAATCAAAGTGCTCTTTGCATATTTTGGTCCATTTGTAGGGCAAATAAATATGCTTTGAAAAGAAATAAATTTATGTCTTTCAGGTTATAAGCAGTAGTGAGTGGAACAAATATGAAATGAAAGTAAGGGTCTGGGCACAGCTATCTGTGGTGGTTTATAGAAACAGACATTCTCTCTGAGCACAGCTCTCCCAGTACTGCTCAATTTTACCTCAAGTCAGGCTCAGTACAGGCTGTTCATTGTACGTGTCCACTGGTTGAATCTGATGAAGAGTCATCACTAAAACATGTTTTTCTCTTTGCTCTTGAATATGCTGTATATAAACAGTTTTCTCCATGCATTGTAACTAAACTTGATTGTTTTTTTGTGTATCCTTTACAGAACGGTATGAAAGAAAATGCTTGATGTGGCTAATCCCTCTCTATATATTGTGAATGAAACAAGAATGACAGTCTTGCGTGGGAAGCAAATGCTTATCTTTAACTTAATTTGTTGAATTGAAAAACAATTATCATGAGGCCAGAGCAGAACTAGTGAGATTCTGTGCTCATCAAGTTAATTTCTCTCTGGGGATCACTGTGGAATCAAGAATCCTTGCTATAATATATAGCCAAAAAAGAGTGCTTCAGTGCAGTCCAGTGAATGCCTCTCGTTTCTTGCTGTGAACAGTTTAAAAACAAAATGTGTTTTTCCAATGTTAAGGTATTCCATCTGTACTAGGAGAGGCTGTGCAGCTCTCATCTCGGAGCTGAGACACTCTGGAGAGAGAAAATGCAAGGTCAGAACTACAAATAATGGAGAAGGGAACTCACCGGGGTGGGGAACTTCCTCAATCTGTTTCCAGCCCTTACTGTTGTTCATGCATATGGAGTTGTTGTCTTGCTAGATCAAATTCATACTGAATTCCTTAGAGCAAGGATTTAGACCAGGGCTCCTGGCTTCTAGGTATCCTCACCAGGAACAGGCACACTCACAGCCCCAGCAGTCTAGCCATCTTCTTTGCATGGCAGCCCAGTTTCATTAGTACATAGCCACGTGTTTCAGGCACTTACCTTGGAGCTGAAAGCTCTGAGTTTGCATTGCCTCAGGTTAAGGAGGAAGTGGAATCAGTCTTGTAGTTTCTGCTGACTGTTCTAATCACAGGGTTTGGTCTTTCCCACTGTGTTTTGTCTAAATAGAGTTGGCAGGAGCATCAGTGGCCGTGAGCAATGACTAGCTTGGGCACTCACAGATACGGCAGTGAATAATGGTTGCTTGTAAGCCTGTGAGTACCCCTAGTGTGCCTCCATTCCCTTTTCAGCCTTCTTCCTGTAGTACCCCAAAACCTCCCACTGCCTTTCAAATGGTGTTCCCACTGCCTTCCTACCACACGCCACTGAAATGAATTTTTTTCCTCATTCCCCATCTATTTCCTCACAACCTGCCCTTGTATTTACCTAGCCTTTTTCTCCCACCTGTCTAGCCCCACTTTGGCATCTGATTAATGCTAACTGCTTGTGTCGAGGTAATAATTTGGATGTCAGATAAGCAAAACCTCCTGCTCTACACTGTAATGTAAAGGCACTCTCCCTTTGATTTTGCTGCTAATGTAAATGGGTGGTGTGCTATGATTTGTCATAAATGTGGTGTTGCCTGCCTGCATCTGATTTGCTCAGAGCCTCCCTTAAGGAACTTTGCTGCTGATCCGTCATCTGTGAATCTGAAGGCAACTGCCTGCATATAAGATGCTGACATCAATAATCTAACCGAGATGGTGGGGCCTTTGAGCATATCTTTAGGCAAAAACTGGCAATAACTACAGACTCTGCGGAGTGCAAAGCATTCCAAGAGGAGTTTGTGTATCTCCTATTAGACTGGGGAACCTCCATGCACTTTTGGATCTCTGTCTCAGTTTGTCTCATATGTTATAGGCAATGTCTGCTTGATGAACTAAACCTCAAAAAATCACAATGCAGAGAGTGCCTGTAATTATCAATACTTTCCCAGTGTAAGAATGTATACATCTTACATAAACTCTAGAGCAAGTTGATGTTTGAGCCAGGATTAGAGGTCAGAGCTTCACAGCTTCTTCTGTACCTGCCCCATGACCAGCAGTAGCCCATACTTCAGAAAGCTTCCTAATTGCCCACATCTCAAAGGATGGTGGAAGAAAGGAGCTACGCATACTGGAAATTAAATGTTAATAGCTAAAATCTGTTACATGTACATGAAAAAGGATGCTGGTACCTCAAAAAGAAATCCTTTGCAACTGAATACAAAAAGCAAAGCTTTTGCATTGAAACTTTGATGCAGCTCTGTGATTGCAATTTCCCCCTCTTTTGCATTAACTCTTATCTATCATTTATCCTGAATCATTTTAATCTGATTTTTAAAAGAAAACCTTGAGAAGCTATTTATCTTTCCTTGTTCAAGATTCTTAGCTTTTAAGATCAAAGTTACGGGATGAATAATGCATACAGGTTTTCATTCCTTTTGTGTGTGGCTGTCTTGTGACAGCAACAGTTTTGAATGACTTATGTTCTTATTTTAGGTACGTTGTAACTTGAATTCTTGATTACTGTTTTTTATCCTGTCCATTAAATAGTACATCTTAAATACCAAGTATTTATTCTCTTGCACAATGCTATTTTTACACAAGTGAGTCTAGAAAATGCTTTCTACAAAAGGTGAAAATGAGGTCTCTGATCTGATGTGACAAGAAACCTCCATAACGATACCATCCACAGGAAGATAGTTTATGTATTTGCCCCATTATTATTATTATTATTATTATTATTGTAAATGAATTATTGAAAAAAGCTTGGTTCATCTTTGTTGGTTGAGACCATTCACAGCCTCATTGTGCTTTGACAAGTTTAAAACAAGATAGGTGATACCAATATGATCTCAGTCATAAAAAGGAAGAAGAAAGAAATGGAAGAAATTATTATGCATATCATTTAAAAAGCAAAAGAGAAAGTATTGTTTGTATTGGAGGGAACAGTGGAAAAAGTAGAAATTAATTCTCCATTTATCCAAAGGGGTCTTTCCTTCCAAAGATAAATTGCAGTGGGAAAAATTGCAGAGGGGAAGTGAATCAAGAAAAAGGAAACAAAACCTGATTGAATTTGTTGCTGTGTGCTGTGCAGGAACCTTAACCCTTTAAAACAGCTTTGTTCCTGACACAAATCATACAGTTATGGTGCCACTCTGAATTAATTCAAGATGTTTATCCTAATTTCTTTTTTTCTCCTTTTCTCATTTTTTTTTTCTGGCCCTGCTCTCTTTCTTTCATTAATTTCTTAATCTTGAATGTTTTAACATCTTAGCCTCCCCAAATTACTTATCTTAAATACATATCAAAGGAATGCATATTTCTGGAGAAGATGTAATGCTTACTTGTAGGTTAACATAGTCTATCCTGTGGAGAACAGTATGAGAGATCATGGCCAGGGTACACAGCACATAGAACAATATGTGTATGAGGGGGGTGGCAGCAAGTAACTACAGTTAAGTGTTTTATTTCATTTTAATTGTTTTTCTTTTGGGGGGCAGATTAAAGGGCAGGCAGCAATTTCCTATATGTCCCAGGAGGATTAGAAAGAGAAGTGTATTTTTCTACCGATTCCACTATGTATTTGTTGCCTCCCAGCAATTTCCTTTCTTTCCAGTCCTTTCTCTTCGTTCTGTTTCTTTTTCTTACTTCAAGAGAGAGTTGGCTTCCACCCTCCTTCTCTTTTTCCTTCTTCTGCTGATCCCTACGATGGTGGTTTCCTCAAGGATCAAGAGTAGATTTTGTTAATGATTTATACTTCTTCTGCTATTAATATTGCTTCCACTGGTAACACAGTTGGAGCTGCTGTGACTTAACTTGGCACCCAAAGGGGAAAAAAGACGAAAGATTGTGAAAAAGAATTTGGAACCCCATAGCTATCCCAGAGGATGTTGAGAATGTTTCTAAATCCTACTGTTTCTTGCTCTTAATTTTTCCAGAATGTGACAATTGTTTTTCTGTATTCATGCTTAAAGCTCTGTGTCAGGGTCCCTGTTGCTCTTGTTGGATTCTCTCTGCTCTTGGATTTCTTTAACACTCACTAGTCATCCAAAATGTATCTTCTGGATAGTCTTGTTTGCTGTTGTAACCATGACATGTGTAATTCTGTTGTCCTCTTGCATTTTCATACAGACAACTTTCTTGTCTTCGTCCTCTATTCTCTCTGCACGTCTTCTCTCTCCTCTACTGTCTAAACCATAAACCACTGGAGTTTCTATATCTGTACTACCATTCTTCCCTTGTGAAGATAAAGACATTTAATGGTGTCTTACTTCCTAAGTGTTTTTTTTTTTTTTTTTTTTTTTTTTAAGGTATGTATTATCACAGAGATATCTGGGTCTTTTCAGTGGTACAATAATCTTTATGACTAGCATTTGTCACATCATTTTGTGTATTGTGTGTTTTTCTGGTAGAATCCTAAAAACATTGCCTTCTACAGATGACCTAACTCTTCTTGGAAGACTGTAAAAACCTGACTAATTCTAGTAGCCTGAGTACCATTCAAGGATGAATGACTTTCTAACAAAGAAAGAAAACACTGAAAAAGTATATGTTTTTGTATTCATTGCCCTCTTCCTTCATGCTGCCTAGAGGCTTATGGTATTCCATCTTATTTCAGACCTAGCCCTTGAAACTCTTCATCTCTAATAGGTTCACAACTAGTTTCCAACCCTGACCTGTTAATAACCCAGCTGTTAATAGTGACAGCTTGTATTTCTGCAAGCACTGAAGTAAACAGGGATTGAAAATTCTAGCCTATTGCAAGATTCTCTTCTCACAGCTTTTTGCAGGTTTGCCATTTGAAAAAGCATAGCTGTGCAGACTTTGTCAGGCAGATGTGAGCTCATTCAGCTCACTCTTTGAATCGACCAGAAGCCATATGGCAGCGGTTAATGTGGCGCCAAGCCTGAGCTAATAAGCCCTGCTGAGAGACAGGCTAGATCACTCAGGCACGGTATTGTACTAATACGGCCACACAGCTTCTGTTGTGCTGAAGGTAAGGGCAAAAAGAGCTTGCATTGGCTGGAGGTCCCCACATGCCAAGCCAAAGCAAATGGCCTGAAAACACCCGTGTGGACGTTCCCTTCCTTCCCAGTAGCTCTTACAGTCAACTGTCCCAAATACTTCTCTGGGGGACAAGCTGCTTTCTCCATTAGTGTGAAGTGTTTGCTGCAAGAAAATGGCAAGAAAAAGATGGTTAGCCAGTTAGTCTAAAGTGCCTGAGTCATATTTCATGCCAGAAATTGTTCTAATTGGTTTGAAGAAGTAATTATTAACCCTGAACCTTGTATGCCGTGATGTTGAGTAACGCATAGGACAAGGCAAATGATGCATTGGTTCACACTGAGTGGAACATGTTTTAGAAGAATCCACACTGAAGAATCTAGAGATGAGGGCTAATAAACCAATCACTGGGAAACTGGGCATTAGTAGAGAATAACCAAAGCATTGTCCCTTTTCAGTGGACATCTCAAAAAGGATAATGATGGCCTGTGGAATTAGTGGAAAGGGAAGGAGCATCATGATGCAGGGCTAAAGGGTGGCCCAGTAACAAACATCTGTGGATGGGCAACAGGTTCTATTGGCTTGTGCTGGGTGTCACAGAGACGACATTTTATGTTTAGGACAAAATTGACCTCTTCTATCCCAAAGGCATTCCCTATCATAGTGCAACCTACCGTGCGAGGTAATGAGATTTAGAGACTGCATTCAAACAATCTGAAACTACTGGAGTTAAAACTCATTTTAATTCACTGTTAGATTAAAAGGCTAGTTATGATCATGTAGTGGCTGGCATTTTAAACCACGTTATTGCTGATCATATTGTCAGAAAAAAATTCCCCATAGCTAAGGGTATATCCATCCTGTCTGCTTTTCTCACAACTTTCAGAAGTGTTCCTTTGCATCAGTGATGCACATCGTTTCAGCTATTTTATTTTTATTCTCACTGCTTAAAATGTTAGGCATCAAACGTGTAACTATGGTTTCTCTTTGATGTTTCACTGTTGTTGTATAATAAAAAGTATACCTTTAATGTGAACCAAGTATGCATTTTTCTATACTGAACTTTATTTTACAATTATTTCTACTTTAAATATAAAATAAAGTGAAGAAAAATGTTCTTTTGCAGATATTCTGAGTGCTTAAAGGAATTTGAAAACTCTTCACTGAGTCAAAATTCTCCATGGATTTCTTTTGTCCCTAGTCATGAACTGACGACCTAGTGTTTAAAAAAAAAAAAAAAAAAAAAAGTGCCTGCAGCAAATATGGTGTGTGTTAGTGTTAGATATCTGAGTTTTGAGATTTCCACAGAACTAGACATTAGACATCAGGATTTTCTTGTAAAATGGTTTATTGAGAGTTTTGAACCTCTGGGATCATCTGAAATGATAGAAATGGAGTCTGGGAAGCTTCTACTCCTTAAAAAATAATATCAAAACAGGTTGCTGTTATCTCAGACTAGGTTACTTGAACTATCCAGAGCATGCAGGCCTTTATGATTTGAATGATTAGGAGAAAAGGTGATTTATGCTGAGAAAGTCAATCCTTTGTTTGATTTGGCTGATATTCTAGTTGTTTTCTTTGGGATGGGTAAGGGAGCTGAAGAAAGGATGTGGGAGGGAAATTATTTCTTCATTCATTTTATTCTCTTAATGAAAAAGAAACATTTTTGTTTGGTTAGTTTTTTTAAGCAGTCAGGAAAGGAGACTTATATTGTGCTTATATTAAGCACAATAAGGATGAAGACCGGGTTTAGAAAGTTGATTCTTCTCCCTCCCTCCTCTCATCAGCTGTATGGAAATCCTAAATGTACAGTGTGGACATCCTCCTCTAAATCAAAAGTCCATTTCTGGAGAAACTATTCCTCCCAACCCCTTAAGGACTGTTTGCCTTCTCTGATTCCTAATCAAGAGCAAAACCAGTGAGAAACAGAGTGATATGTGAAGTATCAAACTTTTAGAGCCTTGCATGAATGTAACACGCCAGACGCATCAGGTCTCTCACTGGGAAGCGTGTGCACTGTGAACAGGCCCAAAATGTATTCAGAGGAAAGTTCAGTCTATCGGGCATGAGACTGACCATCCCTACCTATCAAATGTGCAAAAGAAACTTAAGCACTAGAAACTGCCTGTGTTCCCAGGTACTTTCATGCTGATTCCTGGACCTGTGAGCCTTTCGCTTGATTTGTTACTGTATTTGTATTTACCTTATACTTACATACAGAGGTATTTCCATTTGAATATCATGAAAGACTTTTAGCAGACAAATATCCAACAGAATTCAATGCATTATTTGTGGCAAGTGTGTAGCTGTGAAGTGAATCAACCCAAATTCTCACTGTGTTCAGTGTTTTCCAAACACTGAAACCCACTCCATTTGGGGAGGGGGAGGAGTACATTTTTGTTCTTTAAAGTCTCTAGTGGACCTTATAAATTTGATTGTTCTTGGCATTTTTGATATTCCTAGTTGCTTGCACACCGCAGCAGCCACATGCTGTCACTTAAAATCTAAATATCGGATAACTGCTAACTGAGACTTTATTGTATATCATGCTTTTTTAAAAAAATTAGTTTTGTAAAGTAAGAATGACACTAGCTCTAAAAGCATGTTTAATAAAACCTCAACAATCTATGTGCTGAGTTTGCACATATTATGTTCTCATAATCAAATGAAAAATGTAGAATAAAAATAGTAGAGAAGAACAGTGCCAATTTCTGGAGCTTTGAACAGATGTAAGTGATTAGAGCTTCTTGTTTGGTTTGCTTTGATTTTTTTGGTCTACTTTTTGAAAGTTCTGTCAACTTCATTTTTGCTTATTTCACTTTGTTTGGATAGTTTTGCCTTACTGAATCTCCTGTGATGCTTCTGGTTATATGAAAAGTCTAGTCCAAATCTCAGCACTTCAAAAATAATAATTTTTCAGTTCTTGGGTTTCCTCAACCCAACAGAGTACTTCTCTCTCTACAGGTAATAATATACTCACAATTACTGCCAAGTTCAGATATTCACCATGTGCAGTAGTGTGGGACTAACATACACATTGCAGGGTGTTATTCCAGACTCCTGTGGAATATTAAGGACCAAGCCTGACTTCTTAAGTTGTCCCTGATTAAAAACAAACAAACAAAAACAAACAAAAAAAACACTTTCCTTATTTAGCTAGATGGCAGTTGTTGCTAATACTCCTGCTTCATTTAGATCAATGGTACAATTGATCTTACTTTTCTTCCTCAAAAAATCATTATCTTGCAAGAACCTGTTTGGCAAATGGCCACATAAAGATTGTTCTTTTTTTAATGTGGCAGTGTGGGTGGTTAGTTTTACTTGCATCTAATTATACTCACTTTCTTCTAACTCAACAGGTTTGCTGTTCCTTCTGTCTTTGCTGCTCTTAATGGTTGTGTGCTTGCCTCTGCTGCGTCTCCTTGTTCTGGCTGCATGAGGGAGAATAAATTATACAGATATGGGGAGGGAGGGAGTAAGATCATCCCCCTACAAGCTTAAGAGAGGGAAAATAATCCATGGAAAATAATGCTGTTCAAGAAGATAAACTTGAGAAAGTGAAATGCTTTCCTGATGTATATCTTCCAATATTTCTACCGCATGTAGTATATTTATTTGATCTTGAAAGTAGCCATAGAGATGTATGCTTAAGTAATTCTGCCTTCCCTCACAACATATGAAGTTTGGTTCCTTGAACAAAATGATGATGAGTCAAGATCTTTAAACTGTAAGTTTTTATATTTCGCATCATTCCTTTTCCAAATAGTTATGCCATTCAGAATGCCAAGGTTTTCAAAGATTAATGTGTTGATGTGATAGCTTGGTCCTCCCTCCTTCACCACCCCCATTGCAGATTTTGCTATTCCAGTTCATTTGGCTCTTATGGCTACTCTGACGTCTGGTGTTCAATTTGAACCTTTCTGTTGGAGGAAAACCTGACACAAATCAAATAGGAAGACATTTGCTTGTTCAGTGTGTAATGTTACCACGGAAGCTGCAAGTACCTGATTGAAGCTATTTTACAGTTCATGATAGGAATTCCAAATTCCAGGAATGAAGGGTTCTCACTGGCAGGCCTGTACCTTGAATAGAATTAAACATAAGCTATTTTTACCATGAGACAATACATTCATGGCAACACTATTTTTAAAAGTGAGCCACAAATATTTTCCTATGGAGAAAATTATTGTACAGTAAGGGGAGGATTGCCTTGAGGTAGAAGGTCTGCAAGCTAAGCAAAGCAGATTGCTGTGCTGCTGCAATCTGCCTATGAGATTTTGGGCAAGCCATGAAATTATTCAGTACTTCTTGTTCAGCATTTCACGAGTTGTGAAACTGAATTCATTCATACATGTAAAGCAGCCTGACAGTATTACAACAAAGTTGCATTGTGCCACTTGGCCAAAGCGCAAAGCATTATTGCATCTTAAATCATGAATAGACTCTTTTTTGTAGGCAAAGTAGTAGAGAAATATTCTCACTCACATACTCAGGCCATGGTCCTCTAGGTGTTTGTGACTGCGTAATACTTGCAGGATCTAGCCTATATGCAAATATTTTGAGATTTCCTTGTGTTTTAAAGAAAACAATTATTTACCACTCAAGTTGTATGCTGAAGCATCAAAGTGGCTTTAAAATGATTGTCCCTTGTGTTCAGGGATCTCTAGTTTATTAATAAACTAGGAATGTCTTTATAGTAGGTACTTTGCATGATTATATCTCCTGGGAAATTTGCATTCACAAAGACTATGATTAGTATGTTTCATGAAAATACACTTTGTACACATCCTGTACTCTCAGTGTACATTTCGCTGCATTACTGAAATCAATGTATTACCATTTTCTTTGCTGAGATTAGTATCTCACCCTTCCAAGAAGACATACAATATTATTTACAGCAAGAGAGAAACCTTTTTGAAGTTCTGAAAGAGTTGAGATTACAGAAGCTCAGAATAGTCGAGGTTGGAAGGGACCTCTGGAGATCATCTAGTCCAACAACCTGCCAAGCAGGGCAACCTAGAGCATGTTGGACAGGATCACATCCAGGCAGGTTTTGAATATCTCCAAAGAAGGAGACTCCACGGCCTCTCTGGGCAACCTGTTCCAGTGCTCAGTCATGCTCACTATAAAGAAATGTTTTCTAGTATTCAGCTGGAACTCCCTGTGTTTCACTTTGTGCCCATTGCTTCTCGTCCTGTTGCTGGGCACCACTGAAGAGCCTGGCCCCATCCTCTTGACACCCTACCTTCAGATAAGTATATACATTGATAAGATCCTCTCTCAGCCTTCTCTTCTTCAAGCTAAACAGGCTCAGCTCTCTCAGCCTCTCCCTGTATGACAGATGCTCCAGTCCCCTAATCATCTTCATAGGCCTGCGTTGGACTCTCTCCAGGAGCTCCATGTCTCTCTTGTACCAGGGAGCCCAGAACTGGAAACAGTGCTCCCGGTGAGGCCTCACCAAGGCTGAGTAGAGAGGGAGAATCACCTCCCTTGACCTGCTGGCAATGCTTTTCCTAATGCACCCCAGGACACCATTGGCCACCTTGGCCACAAGGGCACATTGCTGGCTTATGGTTAACCTCTTGTCCACAAGGACTCCCAGCTGGGTCTTTCCCTGCAGAGCTGCTTTCTAGCAGGTCAACCTCTGACCTGTACTGGTGCATGGGGTTATTCTTCCCTAGGTGCATGGCCCTGCACTTGCTCTTGTTGAGCTTCATTAAGTTCCTCTCCACCCAACTCTGCAGTCTGTCCAGGTCTCTCTGAATGGCAGCACAGCCCCCTGGTGCATCAGCTGCTCCTCCCAATTTTGTGTCATCAGCAAACGTGCTGAGTGTGCACTAATCCAGGTCATTGGTGAATAAGTTGAATAATACTGGACCCAGTACTGACCCCTGGGGAGTCAGACAACATCCACTGCTCTCCCCTCATCTACCCAGATTGTTTAAGCATCATTTTCTCTTGGTGAATCCATGATGACTACTCCTAATCACCTTCTTATCCTCCTTGTGCTTGGAGATAACTTCCTGTTAGCTGTTCTTCCTGATAGCTGTTCTATCTCCTTTCTAGGGATAGAGGTGAGGTTGACTGGCCTGTAGTTTCCTGGGTCCTCCTTCTTGCTCTTTTTGAAGAGTAGAGTGTCACTGACTTTCTTCTAGTCCTCAGGAATCTCTCCTGTTTTCCACAAACTTTCAAAGGTGATGGAGAGTGATCTAAAAATAGCATCCGCCAGCTCCCTCATCATTTGTGGGTGCCCATGTTTGGTGGGTATCATGTTTGCCTAAATCATCTCTAACCAATCCTCCTCAACCAAGGGAAGGGCTTCCTTTCTCCAGACTTCCTCTTGTCTCAGACCCTCTAGGATCTGAGATTCATGAGGGCTGGCCTTAGCAGTGAAGACTGAAGCAGTCTTACAAAGGCGGCATTCGGTAACTCTGCCTTCTAGGTATCCTGTGGCACCTACCCTGTTCAGCATCGGCCTCACATTTTCCCTAGTCTTCCTTTTGCTACTGATTTATTTGAAGAAGACCTTCTTGTTGTCCTTGACATTCCTTATCAGATCTAATTCTAAATGGGCCTTGGCCTTCCTCGTCACATCCCTGCATCCTCTGAAAACATTTATATATTCCTACTAAGCGTGTCCCTTTTTTCCACATGCTGTATACTTCCTCCTTCTGTATGAGTTTTGCTAGGAGCTCCATGCTCATCCATGTAGGTCTCCTGCCCCTTTTGCTTGACTTCTTACACACAGAGATACGTTGGTCTTGAGCTTGGAGAGAGTGATGCTTGAATACTGATTGAGTACTGACCAGATTCTTTATCTCTTTGTTGTTGTTGTTTGCCATTAAGATACTTTCCTTTTACCACCTGGAGCGTTATGGACATACTACATCTTCACTGCAGACTTTCTGCTAAGAAAATTGCTTTCATACATGTTTAGCTGATATCTCTTGCATTTGTCATTCTTAAATGTTAAGAAATACCCGAACAAAGAGAGAGCTGTAACTCCTCTCTTCCAAAATGAAAGTCTTTGGTGGAATAAGGGGTCATTTATATATCTATTTTTCTTGAAGCTAACAAATGTAGGTAGTTGTAACAGGGTTTTCAGTGGCTGGAGAAATCTTAATTTTAGTGATCTGGACATTTTAAGTAGGACATGGAGAAATAACTTTTAACATCTGCAAAATTAAGAGTAGCTGGAGTAATGACAACAAATAAACCTGAAAGCCTGCTTTGCTAACTATTTCTGATTTGAAAATAGAAAGTAGCCTTTGAAAATGTTCATCTGGATTTCAGCAGGTAGAGATCTATGTTCTCCATATGCTAACCATCTCAACAAAGGCCATTTCTTCTACCATTATGAATATAAAGTTCAAGAAAGAAGGCAGTTTTTCATCTTCATTACGGAGGCGCATCTCAGGCTGCAGTGTCAGTTTTACTATGCTGCCCTGTCAATGAATCTCAAATTCACCTTGAAAGATCACCCCTAGGGATGCCAGCTGAACCTTTGACCCTTCTGTTTTGACTGTCACCAAGGTTAACACTTCATTACAGCTTGTGATGTTTTGGATACCTGTTCGTTTGGAGCCTTTTTTAGCCTACACTGTTTCAGACAACTTAAACAGAAGCAGCCTCTCACTGCTGTTTCATAGAAATATGTTTTGACGATTTTTAAGAATGAATTATATTTCTTCCTAGTTTTGTGTAAAAATAGATGTGAAATTTTAAAACTTACAGCTTCATCACTGTGTTTCCTAAGTTATTAAAAGAACATCTATACAATTACAGGCAAAAATAACAAGATGAGAAACATTTTCTTTGTAAATGAGCAGAATCATGCCTGAACTGCTGCTTACAATACTGCACAGCTGCACAGTGCAAAACAGTGTGTGGTGACAGGCCAAAGGACATCAGTAAGTATTGGCTTTGTGGGATAAATTCTAGCTATTGACAGGTTAAGAACAGTTAGTTTATTTGGAATTGTCCTACCAAGGTACTGTGTTGGATAATTAGCCTGGTATAATTAACATGGGTTTTGATTTACTAACCCAGAAAATTGTTTGCAAATACTGTTCTTGTCTATGGGACTGATTGCTAGCCAAGAGAACTCTTTTCCTGTGCTGAGAGAGGTTTTCCAAATATGTATTAAAATTTGTTATTTTAATACATTGTATCCTATAAATGTGCTCCTTGGGAAGTCCTATTTTTGTCAAGGTTGTCTTCTGATAAAACAAATATACCATTAGTTTGGTGAGATTGACTCCTGGGTGCTGTTATGCTTATCGGTTTTGTATTCATGAAATAGTAAAAGGAATCAATACCAAAATCAGTTTTATTCTTCTTGTATTGTTTCAAATTACTTCCACATATTCTAATTGGGGAATTAACAGTAGCTAATGTTGAAAAGGTGATCTATTTATTGAGATACAGAGGAAAATGTCAATGCAATTTTTGTTTCTGCTAATGGAGATTATTTTTTTTTTTAATTCCAACAGCACAAGTCTACTAGATCATGATTTTGTATCCTTTCTCCCTTACTTTCTGCAAAATCAATTATTTAGCAGCGTTTTACAGGCATTATACCTACATATATCATTCAGACTGTATATGAAGTTATTCTACATCCTCTGTACACTCAGTTGAAAGGGTTGAGATATTAAGAGGCAGTGCTGTATCCTCTTCTGTCATGTCTTTCTGAACATGATATTGTAGGTAACAAACCTTAAATCAATTATTCCTTTCAGTTAGAATTGTGTCATTTTCCTTCTCTGAGACTTCTCTGGAAACTTGTAATCATCAGCGTAACAGCTACATTCACTCCAGTTCCTTGTGATGCCACAGTTTTACCCTTTGGAAGATTTTGAACTGTAGTTTGAAAATGCAGTAATAGAGCTTTCTGAAAAGGAAGGATATTGTTTATTTATCCACATGATCATACAGCTAAGGAAATAACATTTCAAACCAGTCTAATAGCTACATGCCTGTCTAACTAATTTAGCATCTAAAATTTCTTTCTGATGGAATTCCATTTGTATCCCTTCTTCCTCATTCCCATTTAATAAACTCCTGCTCTTCCAATCCTCAAGGAAGTGTGCATCTCATTAAATCCCTCTTCCTGCTCTGGTTTTCACCTCCTCATATGTCTCAGGGACAGGGTTTCTCCTTTGGGCTACAAATATGTCAGGCTCAGCAGAGGTGCAGTCCTCAGTTTCAAGGTGAACTCCTAAGCATCTGTTGAAAAGTTACAATTAGGATCATAAGCTCATACCTTTATGGTATGTTTCAAGGCAGTCATGCTATGAAATTAGCTTGCTGTGTGAGCAGAATGAGTCTAGACAAAAATCTAATGCATTATTAAAGGCAGCTCTAAATACAGCAGATACTATATACATAGTACATACATAAATACTGTATACAACACACACATCAGATTGTTCCTTGCATGGATGTTTGAAACTGTCAGTATTAATATCTGTAGTACAGTTTATGCCTCAGTTCTTACAGGTCATGAACAAATGCTTGAATCTAACAGGATTTTCCAGAATTTCATTGTTTAGAATTCAGCATTCTGAAATTTAAGGACTATTCAAACATTTTTCTGAAATATAGTGGAAATATGCAGATTATATTCCACCAAACATTTCTTGCCAACCTCTAGGTCTGGGGCAAACATGTAGCATTTCATTGCAATCCAGTGACACCAGCAAAGCAAAACTGAACCTGAAAATGGATGTTTTTTGTTTGTTTGTTTGTTTGTTCTTGTTTTTTGAATCTTATCAAAGGATGAAACTTTTTAAGATTTTCCGACATTTTTATCAAACTTGTAGTAACACATGGAACTGTTTGATAGGTAAAGAGAATCATAATCCTTTTTTTTTTTTTCGATCTATATCAAACTTTCTCTAAAGCTTTGACTTTTTTTTTCCTCATGACTGTCTTCTATTTTCAGTGGAGTTTGGTTTTATTCTTTCTTCAAAAAAGGATGTCTTAGAAAAAGTTTGTGTGAAGTATCTGAAGTATTATGCAAATAGTATAATGCAAAGTATAACACAACTGATAATGCATTTGACTTTTATTTTTATGTTTACCATGCGTAGTTTTTTTTTTTTTTTTACAACTTTTTCACTTGGTTTCTGAATATTTTGTCTATGTAGGCTTTGAAAATCCCATACCATTTTAAAATTTAAAATGAATCGGCAAGGGTAACAAATAACATTTTGTTACCTTTTCTGGACATAACTAAGAAAAAACAATGGATTTGTGTTGGAACAAATGTGTTCTCTAATATAACAAAGGGTGAACTTTAACCACTGTTAACAAAATTTTCTGTAAGGTTACACCTTGGTGCAGATAGCAGAGTAAAGTAACCTACTGAAATTTGTTTATGTAATGCAGCAGTGGTTGATCCTGTTCGTGTTTGTGTGTGTTGGAAAAGGAGACCAGAAGACTAATGAAGTTTATTGATAAGGTCTTCTTTTTGCATAGATGCTAACAAGGCAGTTCTTTAAAAACTGCCTTCCATGTCTGTTCACATTTATTGTTTAGTGTGTGGTTTTAAATCATTTTTCTTACCTTTCCTTGTAGTGCATAACCATGGGAAGGAAGTCAGCCAGCAAAGGAAAAAAAATGCAGTAACAGGAATAACACAGAGAACTTCCAGTCATAAATATTTTTCCTAAAAATATTTTCATGTATTTGGTGTGCTAAGTGGAGTCTTAAGAGTATATCAGGAGGTCAGACCTTGGTGGTGCTCCAGTTGAGGACAGCTTTAACTTACTTGCCCCATTTCTATATAGTACCAATTGTTCAGAATGGCACTTGATGTAGTGCATGCCATGCAGCATCTTTTGGGTGATGTGCATTCAAGACCAGATTTTTGAAAGTGGAATTACTCACTCAGCTTCCTGAACATGTCAGTATGTCTGTCCAGTGGTCATATGTGTTGAGTACCCCTTATGTTACCCAGTGGACAAGCACTCCTAGCTTTTGTCATCTGCTTTTGAAAAATTTGGTCAGCGTGTTAGGTAGATGACTCCTTTACATGGAAGAGTAGATCTTCTATTCCGTTTGTCATGCTAAATAATTGGCCAAGTAAAAGTACTGTCTTTAAAAGTAAAGTGTTTATTTCAGACTGGACACTTGTGGTTTTGTATCTGTTTTGGAAGCTTAGTATGGCTGTTTATGTTTCTAAGGGGAAAAGTTTACTATGGGAATGCAGTTGTAGTTTTTAACTTCCTGTCACTGTCATTTTTAAAAATAAAAAAAAAAAAAAAAAAAGAAAGGTAATTCATACCAAAGGACTGAAATCTGGTCAGGTGAAAATTTTAGTTAATTTTATCTAAATATCACTTCCTCTTTATTATGCATCTCTATACCTTTCACACAGAAAGCATCACAGTTTCTTACGTATTTTAGGGTGGTACTAATTATAAAAAAAGGCAGGCAAAGCAGCCACAAGAGAAACTGGGGTAATGAAAGTACTGAGTCATTTTACAAGCCCATTCCACCAACAGCAATCTGCCACAAACAGGAGACACTAATTTCCATACAGAACTTGGCCAGCTAGATCTTAGATTACTTTGCTTTGTAAATACAAATGGAAAAAGTTGAGCAGCTGACATTTCCAGTGTCCCAAACAGCTTCTCCCTGCTTCCAAACAGTTATATCCTCCCCACCTTTTCCATTGATGTAGTTTACAGTAGTATTTTAACAGCAAACCTTGTGCTGGGAGTTTAAGCACACCATGGCATCTGAGAGGAATAGCAAGAAACTGCTGCAGAGGAAGCAGTTATCCCAGCAGGGCTGCAGAGCCCCCTCAATAAGTTGGGCAGCCACCAGCTGCGAGCAGAGGAGAGAGAACTGCAGGCAAGGCAGGGGGAGAGGCACCATTTCCCATGCTTTGGTCTCTCCAGACTCCTTGGCTGTTCACACTATGACCACTGCCATTCTCACGCTGAACATTAAGCAGGTTGCAGCTCCAAAGGTAAGGGCTGAGGAGGAAGGAGCCATGTTCTTCCCTGGTTAGCCTACCAGTAGCCCATCAATGAAGAGTCTTGGAGGTAACGGGCTTAAGGGATGGAGATGTGTGAGCACTATGTGTGAGTGCTATCCCACATGGAGAATCAGAACACTGCACACTTCATTTGGCCTGATTGCAACCTGCGCTGGGTTGTTTTAAGAGTAACAGAAACTCCAAGTAGCTCCTGGCTTCGCTCTCTGTTGCTAAAGATCAACGTTTTTTGTGCAGTCCCTTGTGGCCACAGAGGACTGAATACTCTGTGAACTGAGTGAGATCTACAGGTCACTCACTGCCTCTTGAGGCTGTCTGGAGGATCAAATGTTGAGCACGAAGAGAAAATAAAAATAATGACCCTAGGCTGCTGTGGGAGCTGGAGGAATTGGGGGAGTGGATATTCACCTCTCTGTGCATACATTTTCCTTCTTATTCTTTGTAAGTTTAAATTTTAGGAGCTTCTGAGCAGGGGCCTTATACATTTCCTTAATGTCTAGCCTAGTGGCTTTATAGTGTTCTTTTAATAAAAATGAAAGCTACCATCAGGTTTGCTTTGGTTGCCTGTAACAACTTTTTTTTTTTTTTTTTTAACCTCAGTCCTGTAGCACAAAGCTTGTGTGCAGACCACAGAAAATACACGGAAATCTATGATTTATGACTTGCATGTGCTGAGGCTGACAGGAACTGCAGTGATCACTGATGGAAGAGTGAAATGTGGCAGACTATGGCATTTAAGTCTTTCTGAAAAATGAAAGTGTGTGTGTGTTCCTTTTTTTTTTTTTTGAAAGTGTTTCACAAATGATGTGAAATGTTGTGAAAGGTTTAATGTTTTCACAACTCTGTATGTTCCACGTTGTCTTAGTATGAAAGTTAGAGCTGAGCTTAGGCTCAGTCAGAGATATACGCAATAGAAACGTAGCCCTGGTTTTTGTGCTTTCTTGAAGCATGATGTAATTTACATGACACATCACCCCAATCTAAAGTTAGAGAATCAACAAGTTTTTAGTATTTATATTGCAAAACATTGTGTATTTTTTCAAGGTTACGTTTTACGAAGTATTTGTGTGTCTGTAGTACTAGACTGGTAAGGCCAACACTTCTTTGGAAGTAAACTTGGTTGTAAAGTTTTGAAAGGCAACGTGTTGAATGAGACATCAAATCTGTCTCAAAATTCAAAACTCAAAATATCAATTTGGAAGTGTATAAAAGGACTCGTTGCATTTTTTCATCCATGACAGTTTTTTCTTTGATTAGTTTGGTTCTCAGTTTGTATTCTGTACCATAAAGGGCTCAGGTTTACCCCCCGCAAGGAAGGAAGAAATTCCTTCTTCCCTTGGGAAGCTACTGAGCTGGCTTCAGGGAGGAAAGCTTTCACAGACAATCGAGTGTAGGAAGTGAAACAGTCACAGGAAGGATCCGGGAACCTGTAACTCATATCCCCTTCAGTCAGGAGCCAGCAGTGGGCAGTCTCAGAGGGGATGTAAAGAGGGAATCTGTGCCAAATCTGCTGCAACTCAGAAGGTCACTGAATGACTGAAGCCAAAGCTGGAAATAATGACCCGCTGCACAGGCCCATGCCAATAGGAAAAAAAAAATTGAATGATTTCTTTTTATTTCTGTCCTCTCTCCTCAAACTGAGGTGGTTTTGTTGTTGCTCTTTCAGAATTGTACTTCTAAGTCTAGTAAAATGTTCCCTTTCCTTTTTAAAGCCTTTCAGTTTCTTGTAGGAACTCATTGTAGAAGGCCTATAAAATTCTACTTCAAAGCTCTTGATATCTTGAGTCCTGTCACAACAGTTCCCTTTAGAAGACCCTACATAAGGACCTTGGTAAATCATTTATTGTGACACTGTGGCAGTGAGAGATCTGCGCTCTGAGAAATGTCTTTTGTCAGATTACAAGTCTCAGTGAAGTTATGCCTAGCAATGCTTCTAAGCCGTGAAGTTGAAAACGAGAATTCTGCTGTTGGAGACTTGTATCCTGCACAAGTTCTCTTTTCTGAGGGGACAGCAGGAAATTTCTTATCAAGTAAATACACATGATACTGAGTTGTCTTAGATCTATATAATTGTCCTGCCCATGTAACTTCAGATTTAGAAAAGTAAGAAGACACTGGTCAATTAGGAAACTGACAATTAGGAAACAAAACCCCCTTGAAATCAGCAGCAGTCCATATTCTTCTGAATTTGTATTGCACTCCTCCTCCCCAGTAATGCCTGCACAGCTGAGGTGTATTCTGCAGCTGGCTAAGTCACTGGATCTAGTCACCTAAATGGTCCCTCATACTCTCTGGAGAGATTACCTGAATCTGCACTTGCTTTCATTCTTGTGAACTTTTTGATACATCCCTAAAGAGTGGCCTTGCATCTGTCTTTTGCAATGTAGACATGCTTAGTGGAAAATAGGCTGCAAAATACCTCTGCAGATTTGGGCTATATTGTTTCTTTTGTGGTTACCAGATAGAAATTCTTTGTATGTCTTCAAATTTGTGGTTTGTTTGGATTATTTTCCCATATTACATTTGTGATGACTTAGGTAACATAATTAAACACTGAGAAATTTTGTGTGGCAAGTTAGACCCAGTTAGCCTGAGATTGTATCCTCGGAGGTGTGCAAATAACACACTGGTGGCAATGCTTAAAAAATTCTTGTGTAACAGACATTTCAAATTGTTTGGCTGAAGGGGAGAGAAATGAAGACACACCAGACAATGAAATCAATTCAAGTTTACCTTTGTTTCTGATTCCTAACACTGACTGCCATGAAAGCGACCATATACATGAACCAGTTCATCTAGGGAGATTCATGTACCAGGATAAATATAGTTTTGCAGAAATGTCTTAGTTGTCCATACAGACACATGGTTCCTATCTGGATCAATAATATTTGGGCTCAGTTGGGCTTTCTGTGTTGCAGAAAGATTGGTTCATTCCATAGCTTTTTTACTGACCTGTAGGATTTCCTTATGTGTTGTTCATTAATTAAGTTTAGTATATTGTCTGTACTCGGTAAAGAGTATTGTGAAAAACAGTTTCTGAGGCAAGGATTTGATTTTTTTTTTTTTTTTTTTCCCCCCAGATCTCAGATGAGTGGATTTAAGGCCATGAGGGTAGCTGTAACATGCCTTTGTTGTGGGAGGATTTTAATCTTGGTTTATAATAACAGAGGAAGTATTGCATAATAAATGTTTTGTACTGTAACTGTGGAAAAGTGTTTTATTGGTTCAAATATTTTCATATAAACATAGCTGTCTGTTCAGAAATTAGGTCTGATTAATGTGAGCCAATATGGCCTATTTTGAATAAAATCTTCCTTTGCTATTAACAAAAACCAAATGTTTGTAGAAAGTGAGATTGAGATGGCTGCAGTTTTAAATGTCTGAAAATTGTATATGCTGAGATAAGGATTTTTCTTTCCTGAAGTTGACTTATGACATTCTGCATATACTTTGGCTGCTTTCACTGTGTTGTTAATTGTGGGAAGTATCAAACACATTATGGTAATTCTGATATTTGGTGTCTTGTGATAATACCAAGTACTGAACAACCTTCAGTTCCCTCTGAAGTCACCAAACAATTCAGGACACAGATAAACCTTAACTCTTTGTAGATACTGATCTTATGGATACAGTCATTAGTAACGAGACCATAAAAGAACCGAAGGCTGTCTCATGAGCAGAACTGAAACCGATTCTGGCTCTCCAGATATGCTAGCCAAATTTTTAGGGGTGCCAGAAGGAGCAGCTTTAATCTGTTGTCATTTTATCTACCTTAAACATTCTTTGTTTTTAAGTAAATCTTTCTTCGCATGTATTTTGCACCATTTATTATAAACGCTACTTTCAGACCTGTCACCACTGCGAGACTACTTTGTGGGTCTTTATGGTAGTGCGAAACAATTGACTTGCATTTTGCCGTGGCAGACTTATGGCACAGAAGGGCCAGATGAAAGTATTTTTTAAACTTTTTTCAAGTAGTATTTTGTATGTGTTTGATGTGGAGAAGGCAGCACATATCTTCCTGGGGTCTGAGAGAATGGAACCAGAAGTAGGAAAGACTCATTTGAACTTTGAAGTTGACTAAGAGCATTGTCAAACGCTTTAATGTCAAGTGTCCTGCAATGATACTGAAGCATATTGTAATAGGTAGGGAAGGATATATGGGATTCACAAGGCTTGGAACAAGATACACATTTTTAAACAAAAATATAAGGTAGGTATTCATTTATCCTTTTTTTATTCAACTGCTCATTTAAAATTTCAAAACTATCTTCTATTGCTTCTATTCCATGCCTCACAGTCTATGATGCAATGACAAGTAATAAAACGAATATACTAATCTATTTGGGAATGCTAGACCACATAGACAAGACAGTGCAAACTCTATGTTTTGTAAATAAGAAATAAAAGCTCCATTTTACTTTTATATATCATTGGTGACACTGTTAATTACAACTGCTTATACTCACCTTGTTCTTCAATCATCGTATTGTCATTTATAATTAGATGGTACACTGTTAAAGCGTAGACCATGTCTGACAGGTTAATATCACATGCCCATCACATTTCATTCTAAATAAAATGTGATGTTGAGCTCTACTACAGAAGACTGAAATATATGAAATTTATGACATTACATATGCAGAAACCCTGGTTATACAAACAGGTCAGCGTTTCACTCTGTAGTCTAAATTTCATTTTCTTAAGGATTTAGGTTTGCTGTAGTTATTTTGCAACAGAGCACATTTCATTTATTAAATGGAATGAAAACAGGAGCTAAAGGAAAGTAAAAGAAAATATGCCAGTCATCTTCATATTTGGACTTGCCAAGCATTTCTCATATGGCTTCTTTCTTTCTCATATTACATAGCACATTGCTGTGAAAGGTAAATGAATCACCCACATGAAAAAAAAAATTCTTAATACAGGCAGATGGGTGTGCATCTATACATACAGAAATTTACATACGCATACACAAACATAGGTATATAAAATATGGTCTTAGGATAAGAATATATGTGTATAGCTATTCTGAATATGGTGGTATGTTGTAGAACCCTTGGGTAAGTTTTGTGTGGATTTGATTTATTGGCTGACCAAGTTGATTAATTATTTGTATATGATTTTTTTTGCTCCTGGGTGGTCATAATTTGCAATTCTGGACCTAGTTAACTGTGTAGGTGCCTAGGGTTTTCTGCATCAACATCTCTAACTATTGTTTAAAGAAATAAATAAAGTGGACTTGCTCGAATGAACAATTTACTGATGAGGAGCAAAATATGGTCAGGCACACAGGTCATAGAAAATAGCTTTCAATATGTCTTTTTAAATCACCATACTATCATATATTGTGTTACAGACAACCAAAGATCACCTGTAAACTGCTGATCACAATCTTTTTTTTCCACATCAGTATTCAGTACTATTTTCATATCCCCTACTTGCATAACCCTGATAAATTTGTCGGTAGGCAGAGAACAGAACAAAGTCCTGAGGAGACATTAAAAGTCAGAAAGTGCCATGACATCATTTCTGTATAAATGAAACATGATACTTGCTTCCACCTTTTTCAAAATTGAACTTAAAGCTTTGGCAGTTAGCAAAGCAATTCTTTTCCCATGATGTGCAATACCTACCAGAATAGTGTAATAAAATTGTTTGGTATATCTTGTTCACTATGAAAAAAAGACTTCTCTTTGTGTTTAGTATGATAACAACTCTTCCCGTGCCTCAGCTTGATGCCGTTCCTGCGGGTCCTGTCACTGGTGATAATGGAGAATAGGTCACCTGCCTCTCCACTCCCCCTTGCGAGGAAGTTGTAGACCGGGATGAGGTCCCCCCTCAGCCTCCTCTTCTCCAGGCTGAACAGGCCAAGTGACCTCAGCCGCTCCTCATATGTCTTCCCGTCTAGGCTGTTCACCATCTTCATCGCCCTCCTCTGGACACTCTCCAACAGTTTAATGTCCTTTTTGTACTGTGGTGCCCAGAACTGCACACAGTACTCGAGGTGAGGCCGCACTAGCGCAGAGTAGAGCGGGACAATCACTTCCCTTGACCTACTAGCAATGCCGTGCTTGATGCATCCCAGGATACGGTTTGCCCTCCTGGCTGCCAGGGCACACTGCTGGCTCATGTTCAACTTGCCGTCAACCACAACCCCCAGATCCCTCTCTGCGGGGCTGCTCTCCAGCGTCTCGTTGTCCAGTCTGTACATATAGCCAGGATTGCCCTGTCCCAGGTGCAGGACCTGGCACTTGCTTTTGTTAAACTTCATGTGGTTGGTGATCGCCCAGCTCTCCAATCTGTCCAGGTCTCTCTGCAAGGCCTTTCCACCCTCATCCGAGTCCACAACTCCTCCAACTTTGGTGTTGTTGGCAAATTTGCTCAAAACACCTTCTAGTCCTACATCCAAGTCATTTCTAAAAACATTGAAGAGGACTGGCCCTAAAATGGAGCCTTGAGGGACCCCACAGTGACCATCCACCAGCCAGATGTGGCCCCATTTACCACAACCCTTTGAGCCCTGCCCGTCAGCCAATTGCTCACCCATCGTATGATGTTTTTGTTTAGCTATCTGCTGTACATTTTGTCCAGTAGGATCCTATGGGAAACCGTGTCAAAAGCTTTGCTGAAGTCCAAAAAGATCACATCAGCTGGTTTCCCTTGATTGGCTAGATGGGTGATGTTATCATAAAAAGAAATCAAATTTGTTAGGCAGGACCTACCCCTCATGAACCCATGTTGGCTGGGACCAATGACTGCATTGTCCCCCAGGTGCGCTTCAATAACTTCAAGGATCATCCTCTCCATAATTTTACCAGGCACTTACATGAGGCTGACAGACCTGTAATTGCTAGGGTCTTCTTTCTTACCCTTCTTGAAAATTGGCACAACATTTGCCAGCTTCCAGTCCAATGGGACCTCTCCAGATTCCCAGGATCATTGAACAATAATTGAGAGAGGTCCCGCGATGACGTCAGCCATCTCTTTAAGCACCCTGGGATGAATCCCATCGGGACCCATGGACTTGTATGGATCCAGGTGGAGCAGCAAATCCCACACATGTTCAGGGTCGGTTGGGAGTTTGTCATTCCCACTGTCATGGTCCTCCAGCTCAAGGCACCCTGGGTCCCGAAGCCCATCATCAGTGTTGAAGATAGAGGCGAAGAAGGCGTTAAATGTCTCTGCTTTGCCTATGTCATTGTCTGTGAGGAGACCCTCCCCATCTAGTAGCGGACCTATGTTTTCTTTGGTTCTCCTTTTTCTGTTCACATATCTAAAAAAAACTTTTTTATTGTCTCCCACAGACATGGCTAGCCTCAACTCTAGTTGGGCTTTCGCCACACAAATTTTCTCCCTACAAACAGAAACAGCATCCCTGTATTCCTTCCTCATCGCCTGACCCTCCTTCCAGCAGCCGTACACTGTCTTTTTTCGCCTAAGCTCCAGTAGAAGATCCCCGGTCAGCCAGGCTGGCCTTCTGTCCCGCTTGCCTGACTTCTGATATTTTGGAATCGCCTGATCTTGTGCTTTTAGGAGGCAGTGCTTAAAGATTTACCAGCACTGGTGGACGCCAATGCCTTCAAAAGCAGTTTCGCAGGTGACCTTGTAGACTAGTTCCCTGAGCAGCCTGAAGTCTGCTTTCCCCATATCCAGGGCTGAAGTTTTGGTGACAGTTTTCCTTCTGTCACCATAAATTCTAAACTCCACCACTTCATGGTCACTATGACCAAGACGGCCACCAATTGTCACGTCTCCCACAAGACCCTCTCTGTTCTCCAGCAACAGATCTAGGAGGGCACCTTTCCTAGTTGGCTCTCTTAGCACCTGCACCAAGAAGTTATCATCTAGGTGCTTTATGAACCTCCTGGACTTGCTCATGTCAGCTGTGTGGTGATCCCAGTTGACGTCTGGCAAGTTGAAATCCCCCATTAGGACAAGGGGAGTTGATCTTGAGGCATCTCTTAGTTCTGCAGAGAATAATTCATAGGCGTTGTCGTCCTGGCCACGTGGTCTGCAATAGACTCCCACAACAACATCCCCTTTATTTGTTCACCCCTTAATCCTCACCCAGAGGCTCTCAACTTTGCCATCACCAACTTGAAGTTCCACACAGTCCAGCCCATGCTTCACATACATTGCCACCCCGCCACCTCGCCTACCCTGCCTGTCCCTCTTGAAGAGCCTGTAATCATCTATTGCAACACACCAGCCACAGGACTCATCCCACCAGGTTTCGCTTATGCCGATGATGTCGTAGCTGCGGGACTGGGCCAAGACTTCTAGCTCACCCATTTTATTCCTCATACTGCGTGCGTTTGTGTAGAAGCACTTCAAATGCACCTCCCTACACGCAGCACCTTGTGGAGCTGACCGAAGGACCTCACTAGGACACAGTCCCTCTGATTCTAGCGCACCACCCGTTAGCTCATCCTCATCACCAGCGTGCCTGGTTTTATCCCCTTCCCCCCTTCGACTCTAGTTTAAAGCCCTATCTATCAGCCCTGCCAACTCCTGAGCAAAAATCCTCACCCCTCTCTGAGAGAGGCGCATCCCATCTGGTGCCAGCAGGCCCGGTGTCGCGTAGAACTTCCTGTGATCGAAAAACCCGAAATTCTGGCAGTTGCACCAGTCCCAAAGCCAGGTGTTAATGTGATGAGTCTGCTTGTCAGCATCGATCCCCCCTATCAGAAGGACAGAGGCAAACACAACCTGTGCCCCTGATCCTTTAAGTAGTCACCCTAAAGTCCGTTTTGATCGCTCTCGGACTTCTCGTTGCTACCTCGTCATTACCAGCCTGAAAGACCAGTAGCGGGTAGTAGTCGGTGGGCCGTACCAGGCGCTTGACTTTCTTAGGGAAGTCTCTCACCCGAGCCCCAGGGAGGCAACAGACTTCCCTGTGGGTTGGGTCTGGTCGTCATATTGGGCCCTCTGTCCCTTTCAAAAGGGAGTCCCCCATGGCAATAACCCTTCTTTCTTTTTTGACAGCTGATGTAGCAATGCGGGGGATTGGTTGCCTTGCCTTAGGCATCCTCTCCAACTGGGACAGGCTTTCGTCTACTTCGTTGTTCTGACTGTCGTGTTCTAGACCCTCATACCTGTTATGTAAGGGTAGATGTGAAGGTGAGGTGGGCAGGGACAGGGCTCACCTACCACCCTGAAGAGGAACCTGCCTCCATTCCTCCCCCTTGGCCTAGGTCTCCTCCTACTTCCTGGTGGGATGTGGGGAACTTTTGTCTTCTGCGTAGCAGGAGACATTTGTGCTATGGCAGGCTCGTGAGTCTGTCTCAGAGAGGGCAGAGTACACCTCCACCAGTCAATTTCCCTCTCTGACTCCCTGATGCTCCTGAGCCTGCTCACCTCCTCCCAAAGCTCCGCTACCTGGCTGAGTAGCTCTTCAATCTGGGCACACCTCCCACAGGCATACCCCTCGCTGCTGCTGTCGGATACCGACAGAAGATTCGGGCACACCCTGCAGCCCAAGACCTGGATGGCTGCGTGTTTCCCTGAGAATGCTTCTGCCCAACTGCTTATCCAATTCTCTAAGCTTGTCTTCATACAAGAGGTGCTCCAGGACTCTGATCATCCACGTGGCCCTCTTCTGGACACACTCTGCCAAGTCCATGTCCTCTTTATGTTGGAGGCCCCAGAGCTAAATGCAGTACTGAAGGTCCTCTTTCCTATTTAGAGAAAAAGTGGCAAACATTGCATGTACAAAACACAGGTTTATCATAGCTACAGATTTGGTTTGCAATGTCTTGTTAATAAATAGAAGGTCTTGATCAATCTTATTCAGATGGTGGGTACCTAATTGTTAAAACTCAATGTAAAACTTGGTACTGAACCAGCAGAGGAAGTATATTATTCTAGCCATCTGTGAATACTTAGTTGCAGACATAATTAATTCCACATGCCCAATATTTTATCATAATTGTGTAAGTTATCCTATTTTTATGTTTTATATACCCACATAGCCTTCACTGTGGCTAAAGTTCTAAACATTTATTCTGCTTTAAGAAAAAAAAATCAACAAAGGAAAAAAAATTGAAAAAAAAAATCTAAATGCATTCAGAATTGCCATCTTGGAACCATAGCTACTTTCCATAGGCATGCCATGTGTTTGAAAGTCTGCCTCAAAGTCCATGATGCTAGAGAGAGTGAGTTCATAGGTTTATGCAAGACATGAGGGAATGTTTCCTCTGCATCTCCTTTCTTACGTAAATCTCAACTTGGAAGATCAGCAGCTTTCAGTGATTTTTAACTGTTCAAATCTTTCTGCTTTAATGCTTTTCTCTTTCTGTGGTTTGAAGAGAGGCCGTTCGTGATTCCTAGAAGGAATTCCTAGAATAGCTCTTGCTAGAGGTTACAGTTTTCACAAAACATGCAGTTGTGCCATATTGTAAAGACTTTGGAAGGGGTTTTCATAAATGCCAAAGTCACAGAGGAGCACAAGTACTACTGAATGTCAGTGGGACTTAAGTTCCTGAGACACGTATGAAAATCACAGCTTTCAGTTTACATAGGTTTGAAATCATTAGGAGCTTCAGTAGATTCTTGTGGTGTGTAAATACATTTCTTTAAATCCAGTGCATTCGATACTGATGTACATGAAAATAATGTATTTCTGCATATATATCTGAATATATAAGTACTTCAGAATGAATATGGAAATCTTTCTGAATCACTTTTTAAAACCCTTTCTATAGATTAGTTGGAAACTAACAGCATTCTGTGATTTAGGGAGATGTATAATAGGAATAAATATGGAGAGATTTTTAGCTATATGTTACAGTCTCTTCTCCTGCTTACTGTTTCAGGTGGTCAACAATCTAAAAGTGCACTCAGACTCTTGAAAAAATGTATATTTACAGGTCACCTTAATTTTTTCATTCTTCATGCTTGAAATCCCCATTGAAATTTCAGCATTACTAGATTGCTGGATGATAAAGGACGTATCTTTTCTGTTCTCAAACAATGAGTGCCAAAGGCAAAAGAATGAAATTTGTATGCTACACTGTCTATGTTACATGTGCATGCTCATTTATCTCAATAACTGACTGTCATCGTTGTGTGTGTACATCTTACAATGACAATAAGAGACCAATACTACTCAAGATGTCAGATTTTCAGGGATAGATTTCTAGCTGCAGGCAACTTGAGCAAAATACCTCAGATTGAGAACACTCTCCTTCTTGTCACTGACCACATTAGACCCTTTTATGTAGTTTCATCTTTGGTTTTTATTTGTTGTTTTCTTCCATCCATGCCTTGAACTTCAATGTTTTTCATATGTGATGTGAGTCATGTGTGTGTTCAACAAAAAATGTAATTAAATAATGTATTAATATATTAAAGTAAACAAGGTATGTATTCAGTTGCCTACACAAATTTTGTTGCATTTTGGTGAACAATTAAACTTCTTCAGCTGTTTTGCAAATCAAATAGAAGTAGTATTTTTAAAGGGATATCAGATATTTCTGTGTACTTCTAATGTATATTTTAAAATATATAAATTTTGAATCACAAAGGGGATATATGTTTTCTTGATTTGGGTGCTACTGAAATTCTGTTACCTTCCAACAACTGAATTCAGAATTAAGAGCAGATTATTCATTTCCCAATAAGGGTTTAAATTGCTTCTGCCAAACTGCTTATCAGCCTTAAAAATTACTTAATCAAAGGTAAATAACTTTATAAAGATTAAGAGCTCTCTTTGTTTCCTTTAGAAATAAAAATAAAAATTAAAAAAAAATAATAATCTTGTATAGTAGCAAGCATCCTACCAACAGTAGGATAATATAGAATCACAGTATGGTTTGGGCTGGAAGAGACCTTAAAGATAACCTTGTTCCAACCCCCCTGCCATGGGAAGGGACACCTCCCACTAGAACAGGTTGCCCAGGGCCTCATCCAACCTGGCTTTGAATACTTCAGGGATGGGGCATCAACAGCTTCCCTGGGCAGCCTGTTCCACTGCCTCACCACTCTCGTAGTAAAGAATTTCTTCTTTATGTCTAATCTAAATCTACCCTCTTTTAGTTTAAAAATATTACTTCTTGTCCTATTGCTATATTTCTTGGTAAAGTGTATATTGGGCCCCAGCTTTGCTGTAGGCCCCATTTAAGTACTGAAAAGCATCTATAAGGTCTGTCGGAGCCTTCTCTTCTCTAGGCTTAACAACCCCAACTCCCTCAGCCTGTCTTCATAGCTCCAGCTTTCTGATCACCTTCATGGCCATCCTCTAGACCTCCGGTAATGGGTCAATGTGTTATGTTGGGGGGGGGTTTTCATGAGCGTAGAATGGAGGCAGAAAATCACCACCCTCGACCTGCTGGCCACAATTCTTTTGATGCAGACCAGGATACAGTTGGCATATTGGGCTGCAAGCATCTATTGCTGGCTCATGTTGAGTTTCTCTTTAACCAACACCCCAAGTCTTTCTTGGCAGGTCTGCTCTCAATCCACTTATTGTCCAGCTTGTGTTTGTGTTTGGAATTGCTCCAGCCCAGGTGCAAGACCTTGGCCTTATTGCACTTCATGAGGTTTTCTGTCAAGAAAAAGTAATTGTTACACTTGATGTGAAAATAGGATTTATGTCTAATGCTAATTTTTGCTCTTCACCTATGTCAAACTATAATAGTGCATAGAAAGGAACTGTAGCATTTTCTGCCAATGAGTATTAAACAGACCATTAAATAACTAGTATTGCATTACACAGAATGAATAAAAGAGCAATAGAGGTCCAAATTTGAGAGATTTCAAACTACAGATGTAAAACTAAGAGGTAAGCTTTTTTTTTTTTTTTTTTTTTTTTTTTTTTTAAGAAGAGGAAACTAAGCTAGTAGTTAGTTTTGCTTTTTCAATGTTTTGTATGATTTGGAAAGTCACTGCTAGCTTTTTTTTTATCAGCAACAAAACACTTTTCAAGTTAATAAATATTATTAAGTCATTAGTTTCTATTAAAGTATTTTTTGTTATCCTTGATTTGTCCTAGATCAGAGGAGGAAAGCTTATGATCACATACACAAGAAAGAATGATGCTGGCAAGTATGTTTGTGTTGGAACAAATATGGTTGGAGAACGTGAAAGCGAAGTTGCAGAGCTCACTGTTCTAGGTAAGAACTCTCCTTTAAGACTGTGTTAATGAAAATGTCCATGAATATGAAAATGTCCAACTTTGTTATTCCTAGGAAGCCTTTAATTAAAGGTCATTGTCAGCTATTTCCTTTTCGGTGTTTATTTTGAAAATGTTTTTTGTCACATTAGCATTCTAGCAAATGGGTGGCAATTAGAGAATAAATTAGATTGCAAAAGACCTTTAAGATCACCAAGTCAAACCATCAGTTAATGGCTTTGAAATCTAGCTTTGTTGTTACTATAGAAGACACTTTCATACTTTGTTTTCAAACTGAAAATAGTTCCAATGTCCACTGACTGAGTCAGTACAATGAAACAATACCAAAACAAAAAGTGACATCGCTAAGAAGAGGCTATATTTTTCTTTCTTTTAGAAGCAAATCACAATTATTCTATATTTCTATTATAAATAATTATTGTTTTGTTTATTATGCATGCTGAGTGTTGTAAAGATGCAGCAGGTCTACTTGTTCAAACGATCATATGATAGTTCCTTCAAGCATTAAAAAATATTTTCATTTAAGATAACTGATCTTAGCTGAAAATTGCATTTTTTTGTTGCTATGGCAGAAAAGAAACTGTAACTCCAGTGTAATCTCAGACTGCCTTCAGCATGTGAGAGTTAGTTGCCTTATCCCTGTAGATGCAGCTTTGGTAGTTTTCATTCAAAATGTGTTACATGTTTCTTGGAAGTAGGGAAAGCTTGAGATATCTATTGCTTCTGAAGGAGAAATTAAGCTGTTTTATCATGACTACATGAGAATATCCAAGCCATGAGTTCAGAACTGTGTTGTTTCCATCACAGTGCTGCTGCAGTAGTCCTGGTTCTTGCCTTTTTTTTTATTTTATTTTATTTTTTAACCAAAATCATTAGATTGGAAAAGGCCTTTAAGATCAAGTTTAACCGTCTACCTAACATTACAAGTTCCATGTTCCTAAACGCCACATCCACACGTCTCTTAAATATCTCTAGGGATGGCAACTTCATCCCTGGTCAGCTTGTTCCAGTGCCTAACCACTCTTTCTGTAAAAAACATTCTTCTTGATATCCAGTCTAAACCTCCCCTAGTGCAATTTGAGGCTGTTTCCTCATGTCCTATCACTTGCTTCTGAGAAAAGAGACTGACACCCTCCTTGCTGCAACCTCCTCTCAGGTAGTTACAGAGAGAGTGATGAGATCTCCCCTCACCCTCCTCTTCTCCAGACTAAACAACCCCAGTTTCCTTGTTTTCTAGTTGCTTCCCCAGCTTTGTTGCTCTTCTCTGCACACATTCAAGCCACTCGATATCTTTCTAGTAGTGAGGGGCCCAAAACTGACAGGACATTTGAGGTGCAAGCTCACCAGTGCCGTGTGCAAGGGGACAATGACTTCCCTACTCCTGCTGGCCACACTGCTTCTGCTGCAGCCCAGGATGCTGTTGGCATTCTTGGCCACCCAGGTACACTGCTGGCAGATGTTGATTTGGCTATTGAGCAGCACCCCCAGGTCCTCTTCTGCCAGGCAACTTTCCAGCCCCTCTATCCAAAGACTATACTGCTGTGTCAGGTTGTTATGACCCAAGCACAGCACCTACATTTATCCTTGTTGATTGTCATGCAATTGGAAACATCCCATCAATCTAGCCTATCCAGATCTGCAGAGCTCTGGAGAGCCTTCCTACCCTCAAGCAGATCAACATTCCCACCCAATTTGGTGTCATCTGCAAACTTACTGAGGGTGCACTCAAGCTCCTCATCAATATTATTGATAAAGGTAATAAATAAAGCTGGCCACAATACTGAGCCCTGGGGAGCACCACGTGTGACTGGCCACCAAGCAGATTTAACTCCATTCACAACAACACTTTGTGCCTGGCCATCCAGTCAGTTTTTACCCAGTGAGCAATACAGCTGTCCGTGCCCTGAGCAGCCATTGTCTCCAGGAGAAGGCTGTGGGAAACGGCGGCAAATGCCTTATTAAAGTCACAGTAAACAACAGCTACAGCCTTTTCCTTGTCCACTAAGCAGGTCTTCTCGTCATGAAGGAGATCAGGTTAGTCAAGATTAGGACAAGATTTCATAAATCTATGCTGACTGGGTGTGATTACCTGGTTGTCCTGTGTATGCTGTGTGGTGGCACCCAAGATGATCTGCTCCATAACTTTCCCTAGCACCGAGGTCAGAATGACAGGCTTGTAATTCTCCAGATCCTCCTTCCTGCCCTTCTTGTAGATGGGCATCACATTCGCCAACCTGCAGTCAACTGGGACCTTCCCAATTAGCCAGGACTGCTGGTAAATTATTGAAAGTGGCTTGGCAAGCACTTCATCCAGCTCCTTTAGCACTCTTGGGTAGATCCTATTAACCCCATAGATTTGTGGGTGTTCAAGCAGCGTAATAAGCTGCTAACCATTTTATCTTGGATTATAAGGGCTTCATTCTTCTGAGCAGACTTGAGTACCCTGAAAAGAATTAGTCTTACTAGTAAAGACTGAGGCAAAGAAGGCATAAAATACCTCAGCCTTTTCCTCATCTCGTCATTGTTTCCCCCCACATCTAATAAAGGGTGGAGATTCTCCTTAGTCCTACTTTTCTTAATGTACTTTAAAAAAATGGATGTATATTATTGTCTTTTACTGTAGCGGCCAAGTTAAGCTCTGTTTGGACTTCAGCCCCTCTAATTTCTTCCCTGCATGACCTCACAACATCTTTGTAGTCCTTCTGAGTTGTCTGTCTCTCTCTCTTTTTTTTTCCTTTTTTTTTTTCCTGAGTTCCTGAAGAAGCTCTCTGTGCAGACATGCTAGTCTTCTCCGCCAGCTCGTCTTTCAGCACATAGGGATGGCCTGCTCCTGTGCCTTCAAGATTTGTTCTGTTCTAGAAAAATGTCCAGCCTTCCTGGACTCCTTTGCCTTTTAGAACTGCTTCCCAAGGGACCCTGTCAAATAGGTCCCTAAAATCAACCCTGTGAAAATCCAAAGTAGCAGTTCTACTGACTGCAGAACTTCTTATTCAGGTTTAAGATGTGTTTTGTCAGTCTTTGGCACTTTCATGTCTCTTCACTACTTTTTAAAAGTATGATGCAGGCGACTTAAGGTTCTGCTCAGAGTTTTTTAATGAAGCAATGTCTTCCTTAATGAAATGAAATTATCTGCCATTTTGAAGTTGTTGAGATTGAACATCCGGCAAGATAGTCTGGTAACTTTCTGTAAGCTAAGGAAGGATCTCTGTGATCCACCATCCTGGTTCCTTTTTTTTTTTTTTTCATTTGAAAACCTTTGAAGCACTTCATATGGAAATTTATTGTCAAATAGACTTTTAGAACTTCAGAGCAAAATCTAGAATTGAAAGAAGGCTATAGTTGCATGAGTGAAGTCCTGACACTGGGCTCCTTGTCAACTGTACTGTTTAATTATTCTTCTAACCAGAGAATCACAATATAGACTGTTATATATAATTCATGCTGGAAATAGTACTCTTGCTAAAAACCTGTAAGATGGACTCATTAGAGAGAGAGGTCTTTCTTTGCCTTTTACTCCATCTGGTTTTCCCTTCAAATGAATTTCTGATTTTCAGTTTGGGGAAACTAGTAAGCTTTTATTTTCAAACAGGACAGTAAAGCTTTGTCTGTCTTATCAATCTATGTCTAGAAAACTTTAATACACTTCATTTTTTCAAGTTGAGTCTAGATATGAGTCAAAAGGCATGAGAAATATGCTGACTTCATATATTAATATCTTTCAGCATAAATCTTGTGTTTATGGTTTTTGGTTATTTGGAAGTTGAACTTTTGCTTTTAGGTCTGCTTCAGATCAGAGGGAGGATTATAAGCCAGAGACTGTAATATTAGAAGATTTCAAAGTGTTCCTTACTAGGCTTTCCCTGCATTTACCAAATAATTGTGTGACAAAGATAGATACTTAACTAGTATCAGTGTGATTTCCTTTATCCATTTATGACTTGAATAAGAGAATTAAGAATGGGTAGACAAAAGCTCTTGGACTGTTACTCTTCTGATAGAAAACTGACCTAGAGAACAGTATGGCTCAGGGCTCAATTCTAGCCCTGGCCCAGGACTTAAATCTGTTCAACATTTTTATCAATGATCTGGATGCAGGAGCGGAGTGCATCCTCAGCAAGCTTGCTGATGATAAATTAGGAGGTGCTGTTGACTTCCTGAAGGGATAAGGGGTATTGCAGAAGGATCTAGATAGATTGGAGAACTGGGCAATTAGCAACAGCATGAAGTTCAACAAAGGAAAATGCTGGATTCTGTACCTGGGACCAAGTAACGCTGGACACAGGTACAGACTGGAAGACGAGTGACTGGAGAGCAGCTCAGGTGTAAGGGATCTGGGGATGCTGGTCGATAGCAGTCTCAACATGAGCCAGCAGTGGGCAGCCAAGAGGACAAAACACATTTTGGGGTGCATTAAACAGCATAGCCAGCTGGTCAAAAGAAGTGATTACTCAGTATATTTAGCAGCGGTACAGCTTTGCCTTGAATATTACATGCATTTCTGGGCTTCACAATATAAAAAGGATCTTAATATCTTTGAAAGCTTTGAAAGAAGAGGGCAACAAAGCTGGTAAAAAGGCTGGTTGGAAGGCATGTGCTGTGTGGAAAGGCTGAGGACACCTGGGTTGTCTGGTCTGGAGAAGAGGAGGCTGAGAGGCGACCTCACTGCTCTTTGCAGCTTCCTGAGGAGAAGCAGAGAGGGAGGTGTCAGTCTCTGTTCCCTGATCACTGATGAAAGGACACAAGAAAATGGCAGAAAGCAGTGCCGGGGAGGTTCAGACTGGACATCGGGAAAAGTTTCTTCACCATGAGGGTGGTCAAATGCTGAAACAGGCTTCCTAGTGAGGTGGTTCATGCCCCATGCCTGTCAGTGTTCAAGAGGCATTTGGGTAATGCCCTCATTCATATACTTTAACTTTTGGTTAGCCCTGAAGTGGTCAGGCAGTTGGACTTGATGATCTTTGTAGGTCCCTTCCAACTGAGCTATTCTATTTTGTTCTGTTCTCTTCAGTGGCATCCCTCAAAAAATGAATATAAAATATTGGATATATTAAAAAGGAAATAAAGATTAAAATGCAGAAAAACAAAACAGTGTTGTAGAGATCTTCCATGTCTCATAAGTGAGATATACAAAATATGCTGAAACTGAATATTGCAGTTGTGCTTGAATCCCAGTTCTTCAGAGGTGGGGCTGATGGCACTCTGAAGTGGAGGAAACTTTGCCTTCAGGTAAATATTTTATAAGTACATAGAATACAAATGGATCAGGCACACAAAAGAGTCTACAGAAGTATGGAAAAAAAAAACACAACTCATTTGTAACAATAATTGTTTGGCCAAGCATGCTGACAGTTCCTACCTTCGTGGTTTTACAGTACAACCAGAATTATGTAAAACACAACATTAAGACTCATTGTGCAGTCATATCTTTACATCAGATTTAAGGAGTCCTAAAAAGATAAAATCCAGCAATGGAAACAGTGACAAAAACATTCACTGCAAGTGTTCCTGGATGTTATTGTAATTTAAGTGTTTTTGATATTATTGCTGTATATCTGAACATTCAGAATGGTGTGATCTAAGTGTGTCCAAATGAATATATGTATTTGGGGATTTACTTTGCTGACCTTTTACAATGCTGTCTTGGTGTGGACAATGTCACTTTATCTTATTTTCATTATTGAAAGTTGTAGACTGATAAGAAGTATACAGAGTTGTCAGAAAAGTAGGCCTCTTGTGGTTTTTTTTTTGCTGTTGCACAGCAATCATGTCCTCACCAGATCAGTCCTTTATATTTTGCAGGATTAAACTGAATATCCTTCCTCAAAGTATTCTTACTGTGATGCTTAATCTGGAACATTTTCTTTTATTCAGGATTGTGGTTTTACTGCACCTACAAGAGAATGGGGGTGGAGGGGGGTGGTGTTATAAATGTATTTTTTATTTAATTAATTTAAAAAACAACTAATTCGAAATTTAATTTCTAAGTTGTGATTTAGATTCATATCTGTAGGTCCTTGTTTTATTTCTCACTTATTGAATACAAAACCAGGCTTGAACTGACAGCATAATCAGCCTGGTTGTAAAGCAAAGCAAAGGTAAGTTTTCTACGAGACTGGTGTCCCGTTTGTCTGGACATCCTTCAGGCTAAAGGAAATTTTTCTATAGAGTTTTGCTTAGTTGTCCTACTTCAGTCCTTTTTGAACCATTCACTATGGTTTTATAATACTGAATTTGTAAACACTTATCTGCATAGTCAAAGTGATATTTGTTAAGTGTGATAGTAGTCAAACGTAACACAAATGTCAGATGCTAAGAATATAAAGCTGTCTCTTTATCCTTCTGTCAGGTTCTTTTGTACTCCGACAAGAGATCTGTGGTATATTTTTGGGTATTCACAGTTCCTGATGGTGCCAGTGGCTTCAGACTCTTCCAGTTCCAGGGAGATGATATGTATATCTTTAATGCATACAAGTCAAAACATGCAACTGTCTTCTCATTTCTCTCAGAGCTTTCACAGCTTTATAGGCAAAAAGGTCATCTGCCTTAGGCAAAGGAACCTGCAAAGCGCTCTCATGTTCTTTTTTGGACATCTTTTTTGTCATTTGATGCTGCCTCTCTGGATGAGTAATTCTTCTTGGAGTATCCCAGTAATTCTTCAAATACTTTTCTTCCTTGTGCATGTGGAAACCTCACTGCACCACTCTGGTATAAAACTCTATGGACAGTACAGCTCCATATACTTTGGACCCTGTTGCAGGTAGCAAAGTGTATGGATTCCTTTCGTGAAATTTCTAGCTTCTAGCTGGGTTGCCACAATAGCACAGCCTGTGCTGAGATCCTGTTTCAGAAAGCCTGAGAGAATTTTGCAAAATGTGTATTTCTGACTCTGGTGAGCCAGGACTGGGGTCATCCATGTCCTACCATGTGAGTCAGGGATAACAGCAGTGTTTATTAGCAAGAATTAGAGAGAAGACATTGTAGGTATTTTTGGCTTACTTTATTTTGTGTGTGCTCATGAAAGAAAATTTTCTCTTTCTAATGTAGCACTGGAAATGACCATCATGTGGTAGCTGCTGCTGAGCACATGCAAGCAACCTCATAGAGCTAGTGTGCTGGGCATTACTTAGAATTTATATGCACCATTGAGTCAAAACCTCTAGTAAGACAGTATTTAGTTTGTGCCTTCTGTCTTTTTGAAGCAGTGCAGCAGATGAGTAGTCATTTGTCTGAGGCCTTGCAGCAGGTCTGCTTCCTTTTAAGGGTCAATGCGTATTCGATTTGCGTATTCAATAAGAAGATGTGATTTTCTTTAGGTATATTTGTTGTACCTAAGCCTGAAGAAGAGAAGGCTTCTGGGTAACCTTCCTGCACCTTTTCAGTAGTTAAAGGAGGCTTATTAAAAAAGATGGAAAGCAGCTTTTTGCTCGGGCACACAATGACAGGACAAGGGGGAATGGTTTTAAACTAAAAGAGAAGAGATTTAGATTAGAGGTTAGGAAGAAATTCTTCACTCAAAGAGTGGTGAGGCAGGTTGCCCAGAGAAGCTGTGGATGCCCCAACCCTGGAGGTGTTCAAGGCCAGGTTGGATGGCGTTTTGAGCAAGCTGGTCTGGTGGGAGGTGTCCCTGCCTATGGCAGCGGGGTGGGAACTAGATGGTCTTTAAGGTCCCTTCCAATCCAAACCATTCTATGGTTCTATGATGTGATGATATATAAGAAATAAGCTTGGATCCTGAACTACCATTGAGACTACTGTACTGAGATGAATAATTTACACGGCTACAAATCTTCTGCTTCTGAGCTTCTGTCTGAGCTTCTTGTCTGAGCTTCTGTCCTGGGGCAAGGAGCTAGAGAAGCAGTGGCAAAATCAGCTCCATTGGATTCATCCCACTGTTCCTGTTTCTCTAACAGCTGGAACTGAGGGAAAATCACAATTCAGTCACAAAACTGCTGAACTAATCCTTTAATCCTTTTTTTTTTTTTTTTTTTTTCCTTTAGAAAGACCATCTTTTGTGAAGAGACCAAGTAATCTGGCTGTAACTGTGGATGATAGTGCTGAGTTTAAATGTGAGGCAAGAGGTGACCCCGTCCCTACAGTAAGATGGAGGAAAGATGACGGGGAATTACCAAAAGCAAGGTACAGTATATGTAGTTAACTTTCTGATGACATTTAGTTTGGTATATGATGTTGCCATTCAACATTTGACTGCTAACATTTCTTTTTCTTGAATAGAAAAGGCCTCATAAGACATTGAGCTCGATTTGAAGCTATCAATTATATTAAAACTTAAGAATTGCTTGTTCTAAGCCTTTTGTTGTGTTAACACGTTAAAAAAAAAATAAAACAAACTCAGTTTAGTCAGTAATATCTGAAACAGACTCAGACTTCACCTGAAAAACCTTCTGTAATTATTAAAACTTTGAGGGAATGTATAACAGGTAATAAATTAGGTTACAACATCAAGAAGTGTATACTGGAATTGCAATTGATGTAAAATGTAGTCTGTTAATGTACCAAACTGTCTTGGTTATATATGGTTTTCTTATTAAATCTCTAATTTACTTTCTTTCTGTCCTTGCTCTAATTCAGGCCAATAAGTAAAAGACCTTATTAAAAGGAAATATAATTCTGTGATAGATTATATATTTATTTACGTGAAACACCCATACATACATCAGTTGAAAACCTGTTGAGGATAGCAGGAGGGATTTGAAAGAAGACAGTAACAGTTGGCTCCTGTCATCCAAATTCATTTTTCTGTTAATCTAGTCTATAACTTTAATAAAAAGTATTGCATTTTTAAAAGGAAAGTATGCTTCCATGAAGAGAAACACATTGAAAGCATTATACAAAGAAGAGAAAAAAACAAGTGATGAAAGAACAGGAAATTGTGAAAGGCCACACATCATACTTTAGAAAAATTATTGAATGAGTTGTGATTTACACTGAAGTTTAAGCAATTCTGATCTTCCTGAGGACAATATTTTCTTTTCAACCATATTAAAAAAAAATAAAATAAAACCCTTCATTCAGATGGAAAAAGTATGGGGAGAATGATTACTATTATTAAATTTACCTGTTATGAGAGTTCTAATAATTAAAAAGTTCTGTGGTAGAACCTTATAATTGTATTACCCTAGTGAAATTCTACTGATGCCAGTGAAACTGACTTGTGTTGCAAATGAAATCAGAATCAGGTTTTCAAATTTATAAATATATATTTTGCTTCAAAACCTTTGTTTTTACATTATTGATTTACAATCATTTTTAAATATTTTTATTTACATGGGAAATGTATACATAAAAATATTTCAGAGGTAAAACACCGTATTCCTTCCTACCCTTTACAGAAGTGGTACAAAGTTCTACCTTTGTTCTTGTTCATTATATATTACTATGTATATTTAAAGATACGAAATCCGTGATGATCATACCTTGAAAATACGGAAAGTTATGGCAGGAGACATGGGCTCGTATACTTGCGTTGCAGAAAATATGGTTGGAAAAGCTGAAGCATCAGCAACTCTAACAGTGCAAGGTAAGAATGATTCTTTATATATTATTCTAACCTAGAATTAAGAGAAATGGATTTTTTACATGGCAAACTTAGGGAGTTGTTATACACAGACTAGCTGTGTCTATAAACAACTCGTAGAGTTGCTGCTTACACTGTATATCTATGCTGTGTTGTAAAAAAAAATGCAAAAATATAATTTTAGTTTAAATTGTATTCTTTAGGAACAGGAGCATTTCAGATGTAACATTTTTCTCAAGCAGTCTTTACCTTACCAGGGTGGGGAATTGAATACATTTTGAATTTCAATGTGTTCAGAATTATATTATTTACAAGTTTTTATCTGAAACACTAACAGAAAGAATAGAACCAGTTTTATCAAACTACATTACTTAATTTTTTACATTATTTTTTACATTATTACATAATTTTAGTTTCAATTATCTGCTGATTTTTTTCAATTAAATGTAGTAAATAAGCATTGAATGATAAATCTGTATGTATATCTTATAATGCATTAACCCAGACCACTGGAATTTCAGTTGCTTTTTCATTATAAAAGCATGTCATAGCACTACTGCTTCTCTGTAAGATAAAATTCTCTGTAAGATAAAATTCAGTGGAACTCAGTGTATTAATATGTATAGAGTCTTCATTGCCTTTATATACACAATCCAGATGTTCACTATTCAGGTAATCCCTCTCTTCCTTTCCGGCCTAGCAGACAGGCAATGATGTCATACTGACGCTTTTTTTCTACACGCTGATGGTCCTCCTGTCCTTTTCTGTTCAGTGGGAATTAGTCATTACGAAGTTCTGTGGAAGTATAGGCTTAAAAGTATTTTATTTGGTAACAGCACTCTATTTTGACACATTGACTGTAGCAGGAAAGGTCTTGTCCTTAACCTGATCTCCTTTTTCCACTAGAAACATTTGGTATCCTTAACATCTGTAGCCGTTAGGAAAACACAGGAAAGAATATCTTTGTTGGAGGTCTCATAAAACAAAAAATTTTGAGATGTTCTCTTTTGTTAAGTCATCATGATCTTTATACATCAAAACTGATATCTTATGTTTGCAAAATAATCATCTCTTATGCTCAGTGTTTTAGAATAAAAGATTAACAGGTGAGCAGTAAGCATGGTTTATTCCGAAGAAAAAGCTTGAATTATTTTTTTTTTTAAATGGCTATTCATTCTGAAGATCGTGTCTTATGTCAACTGTTAATCTTTCAGAATATCAGTATTAAGAACTTTTCCTCTATGACTGGTTGAGCAGATACCTTTCTGGAAATAAGCTATCAGTATCCCTAGTCCTCCTCAGTCTTATTCAAATAATCTGCAGACACATTCTGGTAATGCCATATAGGTTGATGGTACTACTCAGATACAAAATTACCTAAGTTTATAGTTGACAGAGATCTAGAGTGAGATCTTTTGAATTTTGATAATAAAACAGTATGTCTAAGGAACAGTATCATAGCATGTCTTGATTCAGTAAGATTTTGTAAGCATTTATATTACACAGTGGATGTTTACAGTGTAAGAGCTTTGCTCTGCAGATATTGTTATACAATAATTGGTTTCCCAGCATGAATGGATTATCTCCTGAGCTATTTTTCTGTGCTAATGTGTCTGTAGAATGGATTGATACTAGAAATTGTGATGTGTGGGTCCAATTTGTACTTTATAATGCAGTAAATTATGATCAAAATCCATTTATTAAAGTATCTAGGAGACCTAGGCTTATGGAAGAAAAGAAAGAAAAAAAGAAAAAAAAAAAAAAGACTCCTCTAGAGAGCATGCATTTTCCATTCAGGTATTTTTTCACATTTTTCCTTCTTTTTCTCCTGTTTCTTCTCTCCTACTGCTCTTCTTTTTTGGTCCCTGCTTTCCCTCCTCTGCCCTCTTGTTTAAACCACATCTTCTGAAGGGTCAGCTTATTGGCTACACTACATCTAGAGAGGTAGATGTGATCTTCTTGTTTCAGTGTTAAGATGATAATGATCTGACAGCATTCATGGACATATGAGCATGTTTCCACAGCTCATTGAGGAAAATATTTTTTCATTTATATGAGTTAGTATTTTTTCAGGCTGGTTTAAGAAATGGAAATGACAAGTCTCTTCTGCATTTTTGGTAATTTTCATACATTCTGTTGATGAAGGAATAATACATCAGTGTGTGTGTGGGGGGGGGGTATGCTGGATAGAGTTATTTCTGATGCATATTCGGGCTATGTTACAAACCATGGCCTCAGAATTTGAATCTGCAACTGTGTATCTGTCCTTTTTAAATTCAACAAATGACAAAAAAAAGGTTGGTTTGTTTGTTCCCTCGGTAGCTCTGGGATAGGCAGTGGTGTTTTCATGCCAGACTGCCCTCCAAAGAAACAATATGGGAGTTGTTAATGGTAACAACTCCAGAAGACGTGTCTGTTTAGGAAGGGGTGGTCATAGTCTGACAAGTGTCTATGCTGTTAAAGTGCTACCCTGCATGAAATGTGACATAGAGCAGAAAGTGCTGTAAGCGATGCTCTTCAGGACGCTTCTCAGTCTTTTGGCTTTGTGACACTGCTATGATGATAGATCCTCTTCCTGTGCTCATCATTTTCCAGGCCTGATTGAATTGTGCAAGTTCTGCAGCCTGCAGGGTTATCTAGGGTATTAAGAGGTGGAGATTGTAGCACGGTGGCCAATGGAGATACTTAGGTGGCAGGGATGTGATGACGAGAGGTGGTGAATAGCTAACCTGGTGTCTCAACAGAGAGCTAGCTGGGATCTAGCTGTACTGCTAGCCTTCAGCTCAGCACTGACACTTCTTGGTCTAGCAGACATATAGCAGTAGGTAAGACATGCCCTGCAGTGCTCCATAAAACTCTGTGTGGCATCCTCTAAGCTAGTAATGCTTCTGGGAACAAGCTGTCTCTGTATCCGTGGACTAGTAACTATCAGCTCAGATAATTCAACTACATATAATGGGATGCTGATGGTAGAAAATACAAAAGAGGAGATACCAATTCCATTTCAGTGTTGTACTTGCCCAAGGCACCAGCATCACAGGTTCTGATTACTGGGATCAGTATTTCCCTGCATACAGACTCCAAACTTTGGGGATTGTGTTTCCTCTCTATATATGAGATACAGATGTTGTATTTTTATTCAGTTTCACTAAAACTACTTAACCAAATTTGGAGTTCCCTATTTACATGGAAGTTCGAACCCCTTACTTAGGCTTTTACTATTGCAGCTTAAAAGTATTTCCATCTTTCAAGTTGTTTGTCAGGTTATCTTATTTTCTTCCTGGAAAACTAAATACTTAAGAAAACTTAATTCTACTATTTATTTATTTTTTAATTCTCCTAAAATTAGAGAGCCTCAGTCCATTGTTTTCATTTTGTATCAATGTGTAGCGCATATGTAAGGCATCCGTAGACATTGCTGAATACACATGGTAGAGTTTAATTCAGGAGATGATTAATTATTAAATAAATACTTCAATCAATACAAGCTGCCGGGAAGCAGCCTGGAGTACAATACATTTTATTTTACCAGACTCTAATAAGTAGCTGATGTGCTCCAGCAAAGGGAAATGATGGCCAAAAATGTATCTCCGGACCCACTGGATTTCTCTCTTAGTTTCCAGCACTAAGTAAATTGGATATACTTATCATGCACAATTTTAGTATATATGCAAGATGCTTTTCATGTTTTCATGGAGATGTCTATTATGTGTTTTTCTTAGTTTTATGCCTTTAAGCAGGACAGTAGAAATGGTAATATTATATACAATTTAACTGAATCCCATATTCCTGAGAAATATAAAATTGCCATGAATATGTGCCTCAGAACCTCAGTTCTAAAACAGAATTAGTTTTACCATTAATGGAAATAGCAGTAGGCTTTCTTCAGAAACCAGCAAATTTCACATTTAATCATGAAAAAGCTTTTAAGTAAATCTAGCAACAAAAGGTTTCACTTATTTTCCCCTAGTTCCATTTGCTTTGCTCCCATTTGCAGTACTTAATCAGGCTTTTTTTAACATCCATTTTAATAAGATTTCTATCATTTATGTTGAAATGAGATTTACTCTCTAAAACAACTGAAAATTATGATTCCAGTGGAAGTCTTCCTAGGCTGTAGGCCAAGAACAGTTATAGCAATGACAGTGTCGTTGCTACTCAGCAGGAGTTGAAGGAGGAAGAGGCTAAGTACGTCAGATGACCAGGTCTCCACAAAATACCCCTGTTGTTGACTATGGGTTGGTCACCAGCAGGTTGGTAGTAAACGGAAATCCTCAAACTTTGTGTTCTTTTTAGGTCCTTTTCATCAAAAAGTGACTGTGAAAGAGCTTGCAATATTTGTTGTAGTGCCCTGTCTAATACACACCCAAGCATACAGCAGCAGTAACTGAACAGTGCATTGTAAATGTTGGCATTCAAAGGCACTAAGCATATTCAATGTTACTGGTTTGGCAGGAAGAAGGAAGAATTCCTGTGGAAATAGCTCTGGCAAATTCATATTTTGCAGTGGTGCTCTTTGATATCAAGGTTGTTCTGGTTTATGATGTCATTACTGTTGGGAATAACAGAAATTGCCTGTGGGGTATCCAACCTACAGTGACAAGAACTTTCCATAACTGAGTTCTCGCTGGGATTTTGCTGGACTAGTCAATTGACGAGGAATTTTAATCTGAAAAGGTGGCACATGCATCAGGTCTGGAATTTCCTCTGCTTTCCACCTCCCTCTTTGTGCAAAGTAACTTTAAGGCACGCCATAGAAGACATCTATTTGATTAGGCTTCTGGGTAGGGCTAGGAAAACCACCCTGAATGAAAAGGAATGGGATTTGCTCTTTTGTCTGTCAGATACCATGTAAATGTTTCCACTGTGTCAGGTTGCTGTTACACATTATAAGTTGGCTGTAAATGTAATTGCTTTATAGGTATCCGAGACACAGACATTAAAATAACAAAGACACAATTTTAATTTTTATGGGATTTAAAAAAATGCCATTGGGGTATATGTTGGCTATTATGTGTTGCAGTGAAGGCCTCGCTGGATCATTAAATGCTTTAATTTTAAAACAGAGATTTGGATTTAAATCTTTAAATTTATACTTGTCTACGTGGTCAGTATTTCTCCCTTTCGAAAGAATTGATTTTAAGCAATATTGTGTCTTACATTTCCATGAAGGAGAAAGGAATAATAGTGATTGTTTGATGAAATTCAGTATTTTTTTTAATTAATAAACTTTTGGCAGGATAAGTGAGGGGAGCTATCTCTTGTGATTTGTATAGCTTAAAGGCACATCCCTTTCCCCATTAGTGACTGCTGTAAACTATGACAGTACTTCAGATTTCTATCAATGATCTGAGGAGTTTGACTGCCACCTATTTCTGGTTAGAGAATATAAATCTTAGAAGTTAATCAGAGGGAAATGAGGAAACTATCTGAAGAAGAGGTTAGTGCCCTGAAGGTGCTTGTTCTATTGATGCGAGTGATGAACACTAAGATTCCTGAAGCATTTCTGAAATGCAGGGAAAGAAGGAAACAGTAAGTATTTCAAAAAATTAAAAAAAAAAAAAAAAAAGATTTATAGTTACTTTAAATCCATGTAACGTATTTTAACAAACAACTGCTTCTATGTTTTTTTAAGTTTTTAACTGGAGGGTTTTTTTGTTTGGTTGGTTTTTTTTTTACATAGCATCTCATAACAATGACTACAATTGCTTACGTGGAAAAAATACTTAAAAACTTTAGAGAACTGTTACTGCAATTTAGCACTTTAAAACGAGAAGTTGAGACAGATGTTTCTTAGCAAGTAGAGCATAAGGAGTGCAAATAATTTGGAGAAACGTTACTGTAGAGATATGTTGAAGCCAGAGGCTTTCTCCTGCAGAAAGAGATTAATTCACTGTAAAATTCTTTAAAATTACACCTTTTAATCACTCAGTGCAGAGAATTTAAGAAAGTAGATTTGTGCAGAATAAATCAGCACTCAATTAAAAAGTAGCAAAGATTCTTTTCTACTGCCTGCAATTTCCTAAACCCAATGGCTAAGGAAAAATCAATTGTTTTTGTATCAGGCTTCACTGTTGCAGGCTTTTTGTGTGTGTGTGTATGACTGCTGTTGTAAAGATAACATTTCAACAGTTTTGCCATTAAAATAGACAAAGCAGAATTTTACTGCAAAATGTTGTGTTTGGGGGATTTGGGGATTTATATGTAAAATTAAATAGAGTGCAAGGAATAATAACTTATATTGGCTACTCATTAAACAGTATTTCTCCTGTATGTTCATTCTGAAATAAATGTAGGCCTTATTAAATTATGCTAAACATCTGTAAAAAAGTAACACCCATTTTCTGGCCTTGTTTCTAACCTGTGAGTAATTTTCATAAGGACTATACAGTGATTATAGTACACTCCCTTACTTATGTTACATTACATGCATCATTAAAATCAGTCATCTCTGTGAATTAGTTCTTGACAAAAAATGCTGACTTATAACAGCAGTGTGTTCAAACATTATTTTGCTAAGCTGTTTTAGGCACTGTTTGTGACTATGAATTATGTTTTGTTTGAACACTAAAATAGGTTATTGTTAGGTGCTGAATAACACTACAGAATATATTTGGGTAATAAAGTATCTTGCAGTCTTTACAAGCAAACTATGTCACATAGTAGGCTCAGTATCATGAGCTTCCAGTGCAAGAAAAAAACAGCTTAAACTGCTAAACATTAAGTATGCTCCTATTATTCTCAGTGGGAGGAATTTGCATGTTCTTCTTGTCCTGATGACCGCACATTAATTCCTGAAGTTTGGAGTGAATTTTATTTTCATTTCATTATGGAATAGGATGAGAGGGTTGAGAAACAAACAAACTGTCTGGATGGACATCAGGTTGCTTGTTGTGTTCTCATAAATACCCAATGCACTCTAAACACAGCCCTGAGGGGGATTCTGTTCCCTTTGCATCTTTCAGTGGCATATAGGAGAGTCCACTTAGGACTTGCATTTCCTCAAATGAAACAGCTGCTCTCTTCTTTGGTACAGTTAAGGTAGCACATTGATACCTGGGTTTTAGGAAAGAGGAAATTTCAAGTTGCCCAAGAATTCTGCTGCAGTCCAGTCTTTCACCAGCAAGATTAGATGACCTATTCTGAAACCTCTTCTGTACCTCTTTCTCGAGTTACTGTGTGCCCAGATCTTATTAGACTTTTTTTCCTTAAAGAGTGTTACTAACCTAAATAAAAACAGAACCTCAAAACTTGTTTGCTAATATCCCTAGATTATCACAGCTGCCATAACACTTCATTTCAGACTACCAATAATTTTGATAATATTACAGTCTTTTGGTAAAGGTGAACCACTGCCTTACCGTATGAAAAACAGGCTGAGTGTTCTTTTGTTTTTTTTTTTTTTTAAATAATATATATGTTTTGTTTCTGAAGATTGTGTTTATTTCTTTAGGCAGCTTGTTCCCATTTCCACCTGCCTCACACTAAAAATTCCTGGTACCTGATGGCTATTTTGATCTGATGTAGAGTTCTTAAATGTTGCAATTTTTGCTACCTGTAATTAACATTTGTTAATGTGTCCTAGTTACCTTGTAGATAACACTATCAAAAAAGTAAGATCAGGTATTTCTGTGCTATTTGTAGACTTGGGTTGTCTATATGTGAGGAAGTATCACCCTTATAACAAGAAAGAGAAGTCTAGATTCCTTTTGAAACAGTATCTGTTTCAGTTGGCAGTATTCCTTACTGAGTATTGCATGTAAAAAAAAAAAAATAATATAATAATAATAATTTATAGTGATCAAAAGTTACTTCACTGTGGAGGTTTATTGTCCTTTCATTTTTAGTTTGTGTTTGGTATCCATTGATCATGGGGCTTTGGCCACTTCTCACAAATAGCTTTAACTTATTAGAAAAAAGTTGCTATGGATTTTAAATACCTCTTTCGAAGAAGAAAACTCTGCTATCATAAACAGCTGGGGAAAAAATTACATTCCATTTCCTTTTCAGCTCTACTATCTTTTACTGTAAGTTAAAAAAATGCAGTAGGGAGCTCCTAAGAATTCTTCAAATAGTATCCAGCTGTCATAATCTTTTTGTACTTCTGCGCAGCTTACTTAAAAATTATCTATCTTTTTTCACTCTTTTAAAAGGCTATAGTATAAATATTTGTAGCCACGACTGCTTAGATTGCAGCAGCGCCTAAAATTACCTCAGTTCTTTTTAAACAGAGGGGAAGACAAGCATTCTCCAAAAAAGAAAAGCCTGGGAAACAGAACTCCACAGTTCACTGCATTGCACTGGTTTTTAAATAGATGGAATTAAGCCTCTCCTAAGTGTGCTCACTAAATTGTATTTAGTTTATAAGATGGTTTAGGAGGACCAAGAGCAAGGATGGAACAGAGGAGAGTAGGAGAGGAACTTCTGGAAGGACTTAAATCCCTCCCTCTCTGTCTTCCGCCACCCATATTTTAGATTTCCACTGTCACCCCAAGGCATTGACTACAGGATTTATAAACATTATAAACTGAGAGTACTACATGTATTAACCTGAGAAGTGCTGCCTTTTAAAACCACACTGCAAAGTCTCTTTCCACATTTTTGATTTTATCATAAAAATCTTTATTAACTCCTGAAAAAGGTGAGATTGCAAGCTTTCTGATTGTGTAGCTAGTATCAGCAAAATCAGTTGCAAATCAAAAAATCGTGTGTGAGTACATTGTGCAGACTGTTCTGTTCCCAGAGATTTTTGCAGTAGGTTTTCCCCAACACACATGTATACCCACTTGCTTGTGTAGCCCTCTTCATCTTAACTCTAAATGTTTTTTAGGGAAGATTTGCCGTGAAGCAAACATTAATGTAATTTCACTACAGAGACACAGCTGAGAGAGCACCAGTTTTCACTACCCAACCCTATCAATTAGAATTTAGAAGGAAAAAAAAATCACCTCTCAGCCCAAATTAAATCTCAAAATGACCAGAATTCTATATGGACATCCTCATGTCTGTCTCTCCCCAGTACGTGTGCTAACCCTAAATGTAATTAAATTTTCAAGGCTGCATTTGTACTGTCAGCAGGAAGGAACAGTACTTGCACTTTTCTTTGTGAGACCACTTTCCCTTGACGTACATTAGCTGTCCTGAGTCCACAGTCACCTGCCCTTTTACTCTGGGTACCAAGCCAGCAGGTAGAAGCCCACATCCTCTGCTGAATCTGAGAATATATTCTGCTTGCCTGGTCAGAGTAAGCATGATAATGTTGTGGCTGCCCAGTTTCCAGACTGCAGCTGTCTCACGACCACTGGCTTAGAGTGCAGCAGGTAAGTGTGGTGAGAAGTGCAGCTGGCAGTCCACCAGCACCCTGATGGTGGAACATTCATGACAAGCACAGATTGTACTCAGCCTGTTTCCAAGTTGCTGCCCAGCACGTGGCAAGTCTTCGCTTTTCTGACTCCTAACAGAGGAGAGAATGTGGGTTAACTGTAAACAAACAAAAAGAAAGAAAAAAAAATATGTTGTGAAATATCTTGAGGAACACAGCAGCTAATTAATACTGAGATTTTTCCATTATTAACTGTTTGGTGCATGAAACTGAAACATTGTTTTGGATTTCTAGATTTCCACTACTTCTTAACGGTAATCCCAACTATCAGAACTGTTTATCCTAATGTTCAATCAACAGTTTTCTATTTTAATTTCATTCTCTTTCTTATAACAATGTTATAGAATATAATCCATCTGCTCCTCCTCTCCTCCTCTCCAGTCATTTTAGATTTCCATCTTCTCATCTTTGCTCATTTGAAGTTACAGTAGTCACTTGCTCTTATAAACTTAAGAAGTGTTTATCTGATATATCATCAACAACCCAAAACAGAATTTTTCCAGTCATCATAAATGTAATTAACCATGATCACTCCCTTGCCAGGGTTTGGAATCACAAGCCCTCGCTTTTGATTTGAAACATCAAAAACGCACATGTAAACATTTTCCCTGAACTATATATGGTTGTGGCATGCTTGGAGCCAGACTGTTATACCTTTCCTCCAAAGTTTGTACTGCACTATATCACAATTCATGCCCTGGAGCTATATACTGTGTAAGCATTCATGGTGAGTAAAGGTGTCCCAGTCTGGTCTTTTAAGAATGTGAATTTTAGCACAAAATATGGGAAAATGTAAACTATTTGTATATAGAGAGGGACCTCAAGAAATGACAGTTGAAAATGCAAAGACCAATGAGGATGAAAAAGGATATACACTGTTTCTTTTGTAATGTATCTGGTATTATTTTCCCATGTTTTTCACAGGTTGTAGTCAGGAGACAGCTGAATGGCAGCATTTTTTTGTTTTGTTTTTTTGTTTGTTTGTTTGTTTTTTTCAGAACAAGAGATTTTGGCCTTTGCTTATTACTGTGTAGAAGGTAATACTTCTCACAGATGACTGCAGAGAAATGTTGCTTATGAAGGATAATATTGGGTGCTTCAGATTGATTTGATAAGAACAAATAGCGAACAAATCACTGGAAGGGAAATGAAACATTGCCTTAAACTAATTCCCTTAATAATAGCTTTTGTAGAACAGCAACGTCACTTTCTGGTAGGTGTGTTGCAGGAAGGCATTCAATGGTCCTTGTTCAAATATTAATGCCTCCAGAATTTAAATCCTTTTTTGGAAAGTAAAAAGTTGTTAATTAGATTTCAGAGTTTAGCAGTGAAACATATTCATGAGCAGAAGAGGTAGGAAGCTTTTGTGCTGAGCAATTGTTTGAAACTAGGAAAAGAATTGGAAAAGATCATCAGACCTTCTTAATTTTTTAATTTTTTTTTTTTAATTTTTTTAAGGAGTGACCACTCAGCGTTTGACCACTTTGTTAAACCTGTTCAAACTAACACTTCCTCTGCATGTAACTCCAGTACCCAAATTTTCTGTACTTAGCCATTTCTTTCATGTAGAGATTATAAACATCTGAGAGTTCAAAAAAGTTTCAGCCATTCTGGAAAACGGCAATGTTTTATTACAAATAATATAGCTATCTCTGTACTATCTCTGTTGCTAGCTCTGGAGTTTCTCCTGTCATACTCTCTAGTCTCTACTTGGCCAACTGCATTGTTAATGCCAGCTCCCCAGGCTGTCTCTTCCAGCACGTAGGCTCATAATCACATCCCATCTCCTATCAGTTTGTTTCTACAGGCATATTCAACCTCTGATATATATATATATTTTTGCTTGAACTAGGGTTAATATATCACAAAATTAATTGAAAGCAATCTAAATTTCATTGTGACTGCCATTTCATAGATTAATCATATACTTAAAAATTTATACAGAAACTAAAGACTGCCTATTACCTTGATCTTGTATGTAATTATTGGCCTGAATATTGGGATTGTTTGATTTCTCTGGTATAGAATTATACAGTCTCACTACCTTTATATTAATTTCTACATGCTATAAGGGTGTCAAGCAGTCCTTAAAGACTTAAAATTTTTTATTCTAATAATAAAAAATGAAATACACTGGGCTTAAATTGAAGGTATTTAGCTTGTGTCAGCTGAACTACAAGATGTATTCTAAGAATCTGGAAGGTATTCATAAATAGTAATAGTCATAACATACTTTATGAGTTTTTAATATGCAGAACAAGTGCTATTTAGCAATTAAGTACCACCTTGAATCCTTAGATCCCAAAAGTACTTTATTAGTATAAATGAATGACAATTTCTGTCTCTTTACTCTTTTTGAGATAGATAATTACTACTACTGCTTTTAGGAATGAGATACTTGAATATTGTAGCTTGTCCAATATCAGACTAGGAAACAGAGGCAACTCTGTAATATTTGCTTCTTAATACTAGAGTACTGATAAATTATAGAGAAACACTAGATCAGCATTTGCATTCACTTCTGTGAGAAAAATTAATAAATGTGTTATTTAAAGATATAGGCATTATGTACAGTATGTTTTGGTCTCATGTGTACATATATCCTTTGAGGAAAGGCTGAGAGAACAGCTCTTGCTTAGCTTGGAGGAGAGGTGGCTTCAGTGTTGGATGTAACAGCAGCCCCCAGTACCTACAGGGAGGTTGTCAGTAAGACGGAGCCAGGCTGTTTTGGGAGGAAAAGAGGCAAGGGATGTAAGTTGAAACAAGGGAGATTGATACTGGATACAAGAAGAAATTTCTTCACTGGGTGGACAGTCAGGAGAGGACAAGGTTGCCCAGATTGTTTATTCATTCTCAGTCCTTAGAAATTTTCAAAACCTGAGTGGATCAAGCCCTGTGCAGCCTGGTCTCACCCCATAGCTGACCCTGCCTGAGCAGGAGTTCGAACTGGAGACCTCTTGATACTGCTTCCAACCTGAATTATCCTATGATCCTCCAATACGACATCTATCAAATAAAATTTTTGCTCCACTAACATCTGGTAACTATCTACTTGTCTGTAGTTTGAGTCCTAAATCTGCAAATTCCTACTCCTGAGAGTGGATTTAATGATACCAATAGTCCCAGTGAGGATGATAAGATTGCTGGCAAGAATAAGACATTAGAATATAAAGTCGCTAGTCTGGAAACCACTTTTCTTTTGTTTTTTGTTCGGTGACTGGACACATGTCTTCTATGATAAACCTCACATGTCAGGGAAGTTATATGAAAGGCAAAAATATTATTCCTTTGGTATTTGTGGTTTCACATGCTACCTTCCTGTCTTTACAAACAGGTTATTCCCCCTAGTAACCATGTGAAAAGCCATGATAAACACATGGAAAATTAATTTACTTAATGATTGAGTGTAAGTGCTGTCAAATAAAATGTGCCCTAATAGAGTAAAAACTATTTATTTCTCAGTTTTAGGAACCTTAGATATTAATAGTATGTAGATAAAAGTAAGAAGTGGTCTTTGTTGTAGCTATTGCTTTTATTGTTGTTCTTTTAAACCACATGATTTCCCCCTGACAGAACTGTTTAAATTTTTGTATGAAACTTCACTCTTTGCCCTTAACACAAGTTTGCAACCAACATGATGCCCTGTTTCTACAGGGATTTATTTTCACGTATCAGTATCCCCTCTGTTTTTACAGGTGGGCAAAAAAATATATTTGCTCAACAGGGTTATTTTTGACATACAATAACAAAACCATCTGGTTAAAAGAAAAGTGGAAATTCAGCACTTGCAAGTTAATTTAATTTGTAGAAATGTAATTGAGCAACCAAGACAGATTTCTATCTTGAAAATTTCAAGTGGACTTTCAGTAGAAGGCTCAGGCAGCTTTGCATTGCTACCAGGAAGGCTTATCTTTTCTCTTTTTGTCATTTATTAAGTAGTGGAAAATTGGTAATTCAGAGTGCAATCCTCTGTGCAAGAATTGCATTACATTGTGTCTCTTATCAGACTCCTTCATGTAGAATATCAGTTGTGTTTTATGGAGAAGCATTTTTAATTTTAAAGCAGGTCAAACTGTAATTGGAAGTTTAGCAGAGAGCTTTTCAGTTTTAAAGGAGTGGCTATTGTGTAATATAAACATACATGATCAAGAGTCACTAGGAGCTCAGTCTTGGGGACAAGCATTTTTCTCTCAGGAATTCTTTTGTGTAATTTCTTGGCTACTCCTCTTAAAAGTTACAGATTTGCCAGGATAATCTGAGCAGAATAATACACACTATTTTTCTCTTGGAGAAATACTGAACCTACACATTTAAAGAAGGCTAACATACATTCAGAATACTTCCCTAAAATTGAAAATCAAAACTTTGAAAACTGTGCACTTTGATTTCCTCTGCTTGGGATTGTTTCCTTAAAAAATGTCTCTAATAACATAAAAATAGAGTTCTCTATATGAACGGGATTTTACACTTTCAGTTGCAGCTTCTTGGCACAATCCAAATTCAAGTATTATATCTGATTCTCCTTCTACTTCATTTTCTTAATACACCTGGAGTCCTCTGTTTATGTGAACTGTAAGCCAGTATTCCTCATGCCTAATGAATTTTGGCAGACTGGATATTATTAGTTTCCTCCATGTGTTCTATCAGAGGATGGTGTATAGCAGGTGCTTACATACTCAATATAAAAGCATACCCTGCTGAACAACAGTTGTTTTATTCTCAGCTTAAAGCTTGAAGGGCTTGGTGTTTGTAAAATGTATTAAGAAAAGTATATATATTTGGACTTATACTGTAATTATTTTATACCAACTACCCTTTTTATTTTTTTTTCCAGAATCTATATATAATTAAGCAATGCAAAATTCTTACATTTTTATTTTGAATCTGTTCTTTCAACTAGTGATGTATTGTTGGAATGCTTTCTGACATGCCTGTCTTTTATAAGTGAAATTAGCCTGCCAGGATTCATCAGGTCATTTCCAAACTTACAGTAATGTTCACCTATGTTTGAAGGACAATGTGCTACTAGATAATTTACCACTGAAATATTTCTGGTGAGAAATAGAATGTTTTGCAGTAGATCTCTGCTTTTGTGTATTTTACTGAAATTGAGATTTTTTGGGGGAAGAAAAGGATTAAGAATCTTTTTAAATATAATTTTAATTGTGGATTAGTTTGCATTTACAATTTAATACTGATCATTATGACCTCAATACAGCAATTCTATACTGAAAAAAAAAATGGTGTGGGGGCTAAATTCCTCAGCATATTACTAAAGGTTGAGTAAACTGCCTTTGTAATAGCTATTAGCCTGAAAGAAGTATTTTCTGTTAGTAGATGTTTGTATGCTTTAGAAAGGGTGTAAATGTCACTGTTCTATTTCAGTAGTGTTGCAAATTGATATTTACTGGAGATTTCAAGTTCATTTTACTATGGAAAGCTCTTCATGCAAAGAAACAATAATATGGGAAAAAAAATAAAAAGTTTTTACCTACTGTTGTTTTTACAACAACAGTTGGCTTGGAATAGAACCCAAGTTGCCCAACCATTATTTTAGTCTGTTACCCATTTTAGTCTACATAGCCTACTTCCAGCATGATAGAGTTCTGCTTAAAAATACAAAATATGTGGTTCAACATTTTTAAGCTGTGTTTCGTATATCAGAATATATATGTGCTTTCTAAGGTCATTACAAAGGATCCTTTTTTTTTTTTAATTTTGCTTTACTCTTTACTTTGTTTCATGTCTATTCAATTTTATTTATTCCATGTTTTCTTTTTGTTTTGTTTTTGTTTTTAGTTGTGTCTGGTAAGTTGAAATTTTATTGGCCATCTTCTAATCATCGTATTACTGTGACGAGAACATCTCCCCTTTCCATCCATCCCCTTCCATGTCCTTCAACCAGTCAGCTCCCATCTTTTACTTGTTATTGACAAGACACATCGCACAGAATAAATTCTGCATGAAGTATGGGTAACTTAATGACAAAGAGAAAGGTAATGGGTTGCTAACTTTGTTTTTACGTGATGTAATGAATCAAATCCTGATGTTTTCTATCTTCAATGACTGCATTAGTTGAAATTGTGTTCTATAAAAGAAAATAACTTTTGTTTTAAAGGTCTCAAGGATAGAAATTTTTTCCTTAAGTGGATTATTAGTTCCACTTCTTTTATGGTATAGCCATCACATACCACTTGTTTGAACGATCCAAGGTGTGAAAGCAAACTGAAGTTTATAGGAAATAATGGTGAAAATTCTTCCAGTGCAGTAAAAACATGGAAGACAATTTAATAACAAAGTCTCTCTTAACCCTATTTTAGTTCTTCTGACACTGAAGCTATTGGGATTTTCATTATTTACTTTAATAGGAGTAGATTCAGAATAATACAAATATGCATGATATACACATGTATTTTGACTAATATACATGTGAAATGCATATTTAGAATAATACATAGAAGCATATACCTATCTGTATTTTATAAATGGTTACCTGGGAGACAACATTTCCTGTCATTTTTTGCATTCAGTAGTTCCTGAAAATCATGTTCGGGTATTAGAATCACAAGCATTCAGCTATTTCTCCAGTAGTCACAACTGTTTTATCCTGATATAACTGTATCCATTCTCAAGTTCAATGAAATCTTAAACCTAATAAATCATATTCAGTAGCACAGAATTGAGAAACCCTTGGTTCCATTTTGTGTGGTATTATGTCACAAACTAGTACAGAACCAGCCAAGCCTTAAATTCAACTGTATGCTAAATTTATTCTTGTTATTAGAATTCCAACAGCATAATGAAGGTGCTTCACTCTCATCTCCATTTTCCCAATCATACCTTACAACCCAGTGGTAAATCCCCAACAGCATCACCTTCCATTCTAAATTAAACATGTTATCATGTCAAAATCTTCCCACATCCTCTTCCAAGGTGTTGATTGAATGTTTCAGAACTAACTGTTTTTAAGTCTGCTAATTGCTGTGGGTGAACTGCACCCTAACTTCGTGTAGTTCCTTATCTAAGAAAATTCTAGGAAAGGTAGCATTTGCATCCAAATGTGAATAATGATATGTTGTGCTTTAAAAATTGCCCCAAAGCAGGAGGGTGATAGGAAGAGTATATTCTACCATGAGCTCAGCAGGGAGCTGAGACAGGCAAAGAGAAGCAGAAAACTGAAAGTATTGGCCCACATGAAAACTGAAAGTAAATTTTTTAGAGAGGACTTTTACTGTTTCTTAATTCCTTTTATATAAAGTCACAGTTACATGATTTCTACTAAGCACATTGAGCATTATCTTTAAATGACATGATTAAAACACTTTTAAAGAAAAGCTTTTAAATACAGAAATGTTTTAACGGAAAAAAAAAAAGATACAAGTTATTAAAGTCAGATTCAAAACATCCTCTCTATTCTCAACCCAAACAAGAGGGAGAGAATAATTAGTTTTGGACAGATGATCAGAAGGAATTGGAAATGAATAAACACTAAGTAAATGGACTTTCATTTAATGCACATTTTTCAAGGGGTGAGAGTGAACAGGCTCAAACAAGCTAGATTTGTTGTCCTGTGCTATCCCCAACAATGTATCTAATGCTGTCAACTATCCTGATTTCTTTTTAATGTGACTGACATAATTTTTTGACATTCTATTTACTACTGGATGAAGTGGTTGTTGAAGTCTGTATAAATCAAGCAGTTTGGACAATGCTGGCAGTATTTATAATGTTAGACTGAGCAGATGTTTCAAATTTGCCCTCATTTGCATATTTATTTTGTTTGAACATGCCCTTATCTATGTAAATGAGGAAGACATTCAGCTCTGCTGTTGCTTTACATTCATTCCTTTTCAGTAATTGGATTGAAGATTTTAAATCGTTCAGTGGTATTTGTGGGGGTTTTGAGTTAAATTGTAAAAATCGAGAGACCCCAACTACATCAAAAGTCTCTTTTATAAGCAATGTGAGGCTTTTTCTCTCATAAATAATAATAATAAAAAAAATATATATATATTACTTCTGTGCAAGTAAACCTGAATTCATAGTTACTCAACAGGGTTTATTACAGTCTTTGACAAAGTGTGGCCTGTGGGCCACTTGTCACTCAAAGATTTCTCCATGGTGACTTGGTACCTTTTTCTATGCTTAAAAATCAATCTTAGAAAAAATAAATAAATAAAAATCTAACAGATTTGTTCACATTGGTGTCTGTTGCTCTGCAACTTGTCCTGTTTAGTGGGACTTACTTTCTTGTACAACTGGTGACTAGTAAAATTAATGGATGCACAGTAAGGATTTTACCTGAGAAGTCCAGCAACAGAACAGGTGATCTGAGTGCTGATGAAGCTGTGATTTGTTAGCTGATGAGTCTTTGTGCTGCCTCTCCTTATTAAAGACACCTAACTGCTCTGGTTTACACCATTTAAAGTCAGGACTTATGCCTTTCAAATAGGCTAGCTTTGGTCTTCTGACAGCAGTGTAATTTATTTATTTATTTATTTTATGGTATTTTCCTCTTTCAGAGCCTCCACAGTTTGTTGTAAAGCCGCGTGATCAGGTAGCTGCACTGGGAAGAACAGTGACTTTCCAGTGTGAAGCAACTGGAAACCCTCAGCCAGCCATCTTTTGGCGGAGAGAGGGAAGTCAGGTAAAACAGTCTTTCTCTCCATTCTTCTTAGCAGTTTCTTGAGGAGATGTTGTCACGTGAAAGAAAAATACCTTAATTCTTGTATTTAGGATGCGAAAAATAGCTCTAGTGCTAGGAGATGCTGGATAGTTCTTCTCTAAGTCACATGCATTCAAGGAGATGTCAACCTTACTATAAAGTATGTCTATGTTTTGCTTAGTCTCGAGTTTTCTCCATGAATGTAAAAATAAATTTATGAAACAAGTGGAAACATACCATGAAATGGAAATCTTTTTCTCCTATCAGAGAGAAACGTTTAAGAGATGAAAAAGTGACTGATGCTGAAGTTTTCTTTAATTCCCAAATACCCCAAAAATTTTCAGAAAGTTTGACTCTGTTTTTGTGGTGCAGATATTAGTTTGCCAGGTGTGTGTGTCTCTCTGGAGAACTAAATGATTTGCTATGTTGATCTTCATCACTGTCTGGATAGGACACTAGCCTGGGACTAATATCTACTTTTCCAGTCAGTCAGCCCCAGGTCGTACCTGAATAGGGCACTTTTTCTCCTAGCTTCCTTATTTGAATGGGAGGGAAAATTATTTTCAGCTTCTTTGTAAAGAACCTTGAAAGCTAGTGGATGAAACGCGAAATAGCACAGCAAGAGAATCACAGTTTTCTTTCAGGGTCATCTTTTGAAGAAGAGATGTGACACAAAGTGTTCTTTGTTGAATATGTCTGTGTAAATGTTTAAGTGCAACTAGAGTAGTGGCCAAATTCAGATGATAATATCTTATTGTAAAAGTATATAGATAGATTATATTTACATTTTTGTATGACCTGGATTTTTTTGCTAACAGTTGTTTAGTACATATTTTTTTCTTGCTTATTTTTTACTACACTTTTAATGAATGAAGGTCAGTGAGTATGGTTTGCTAATACTGAAGCAGCAGAACTTGTGTCTCATTCCCTCAGATGCATTTTGGAAATTCAAAATAAAATTAGATAAGATAGCAGGATGAAAAATAGCTTCTGTAAACTTTGGGTATTCTCATTTATAAATTGTTCAGCCAAAGGTAGAAATTTGAGACCACTATGTGGTGTAACAGACTGTACTATTATGGCTGCCATTTGACTTTCGACTCTTGCTGGAAAAATACCATGTACTTCGTACCAAAACTGTCTAAGCAAAAACTGGTGTGGGACTGAATTACGTATTATAAGGCTCATTGCAGAACACAAATGCTATGACTACAGAGATCTAAACATCTCTTCTTTAGAAAACTGTTCCATTCTTGGGAATTTGAAAGTTAAAATGCAAACAAGTAAATGAACGTATGTATTTGAAACGGAATAAATAGAATGCCCTGAATGAAGGTCTAAAAAAAAGATGTTGAAGCAAATTAGTCAGGCTCACCACAGTTGCGTGCACCATTGGGATATCTGTACGTATCAGATCTTTGCTACTGCTTGTTACAGTTTGTATAAAGCCCAGCGTTGACTACTGAGGGTATTAGAGCAACCCCAAAAGACTTACAAAATTTCATGTGCGTATCTGCACCTATTTTATCACCTAATAATAATAATCCTATAAAACTACTCACATTGTGGTATAGACATGCTTAAGATATGAGGGGCAGAACGTTTCATATATAATGTGGAAAGATGAATTTGTTTAGATATATTTAAGTTATTAATATTGATATTAGAATGTATTTAACACTTCTTTTTCACGTTCTTTCCTACACATTCTTTCTTTCCTAGAACCTTCTTTTCTCATACCAGCCCCCTCAGTCATCCAGCCGATTTTCAGTTTCCCAGACAGGTGACCTCACCATCACCAATGTCCAGAGGTCGGATGTTGGCTACTATATCTGCCAGACATTAAATGTTGCAGGAAGTATTATAACAAAAGCCTACTTGGAAGTTACTGATGGTAATGATGCCTTTATTTTATTGTTCCCAAGTTTTTATTTTTATTTGCATACATCAGGGGGAGGATATGACACTATTTGGATCTGCTTTACATAAAGTCATATTGCGTGCATTGTTTCTTTGAACCTAAAAATCCTGTTTGGGTCTTCTATGCCAGGGGGTTAAATTTCGGATATCACTTAACAACATTTTGTTGTGAATCAGTATCTGGTATTTGATAAGTTTACTTCTGTTTATGGATTTTTGTCAGTCCTGTTAATTTATCTGTCTTTTTTTTCTTTGTTTTTTTTTTTTCTTTCACCCACTACATTTAACTTACTTTCAGATTGCTTGTTGCATAAGTATTTATCCCTATTACTGTGTGCCTGTTTGCTAAGCATCTCCATTTATCTGCTTTTTTCCCTTTTTTTTTTGCCTGATTTTTTTTTCCCCCTGTTTTTTAGTATTGCCGTATAGCAAAGAAAAAACCTTTATCTGCATGGAAGTCAGTAGAATAGTATGCAAATGCATATTATCATACATTTCCTTTTAGGAGCACTTGTGACAAAATTTAAGATGAAAAAGCTACAGGGAACATACTGCAAGCAGTAATATATATTGGTGTTATGTCAGTTTGCAGATTGTCAGAAATTCTTAATATTTTTTTATAGGAAAGATAGGAAGGAAAAAAATATTTTTGTAGGTAAAATAATAATCTTAGCCCTTACAGAAAAACGATGAATGCAGTCTGTGGAGAGGTTTTGAGGTGAAGGAAGCTGTTGCCAGAGAATAGATTCCATAAGCAAGGCCTCTGCCCTATAGAAAGCATAGAAATAGTTCAGTACTAGAAACATGCAGTGAAACTGGAGAATAAAATTGTCTATTTACACACACTGGATTGAAATTGTTTGGAGGAATAGGACAGCGTTATTTCTGATTTCTCAAAAGTGGCAGGCCATGTTTCTTAAGCCACTTTCATTCCCTTTCCACTGTGGAGAAGATCATGGCAAGGTGAAAAAGAAATTTTAATAATAAAATTAAGCTAAAGACCTTAAGAGTTTTTTTCTTAATGACCTAAGCCATCTGAACTTGGAAAAAATCAAGTTCATTTAAACATATTTGTTTTACTATGACCATACGTTATGGATTGATCTAGTGGATAATTATTTTGTATGATGTCTTGGAACATTTTTTTTTTCACTTCTATTAAAGTAAAGACAAGATATCTAGAATGATACCCTCATATTCCTAAAGGTAATAGAAGTTCTGCCACCAGCTTCAATGGCACTTATGTTTACCATGGATTTCAGTGGAATTAGACTTAAGCTATAGAGCACAGATCAGTCAGCAAGGTGATTACTGGGAGCATTAGGTGGGGCAAAGATACTGTGAAATTTATGCAGTTCAATACTGAATAGCAACATATCCATACTATTTCTGGTGTGCATTATTTTTATACATTTTTGACTTTTGGCATATCAACATGTTACTGTAACTGATTATTAGTAAACAACTTGTAAATCGCTTAGCATTAAATAGTATTAAGTAATGGTAAAGCAAAGCATAACTATCAAGTCCAAACAGAAGATGTTGCTCAGAAAATTATTTGGAAAATTATGTCCAAACTTTATTGTAGAGCCTCATACCATTGACAGTTGCAAGCTTCTTTAGAAGCTTGTCAAAGTTAAATACAAACTATATGTGAGCTTAGTTTGGCTGGCTCTGATGAGAAAGATACTAATGGCCTAACAGTGCCATGCAGTGCATTACAACAGGTTGGGACAGGAAGCACAGGAAATTGAAAACATCGAGTGTCATTCGAACATGCAAATGAAATTACAGGAGCTGGAATTTAGCCAAAAAAGCAGTGATTACACCCTGTCTATTGTTACAAAAAGCAATCCAAAACTATGTGATGATCCCAAACTACCAGAACTTCAGGTTTATATTTCAGCTACCAGACCAGATTTTAACTGCTAAACAGAGTTACATCATTTAAAGTTGTGGCTATTTTCAGATTACTAGTCCATGTCATGTTAGATGATAGAGGTAGGAGGGCGTCACAAAAAACAAAACTAGATAGTTTTTACCTGTTTTCTTGATTATCCATTGGATAATGGCAAAAATGTGTAGAAAAACATTCTTTTTTCTGTGAATACTGAGATTGCTTTATACCTTTCTGTGCGTAGTTAGTAAATAACTCATCAATACCATTTCATTTTCGTTGTGTGCAACATGCATTAGAACTGATGCAAACACACTGTGGGATTCTCCTTGTGACTTTGAACTAGTATTGACAGATTAATTTGTCAGAAACTACTGGAAAATAGTTTGTAGCTGAAAAGTTCTGAAATGGTGCTATTCATTAGCATTATGTTTAGCCTACTCATAAACATCTCCCAATTAGGAAACAGCACAAAGATAAATTGATGATTTACAGCATTTTGAAAAAAAGAAGAAAAAAAAAAAAACAACCTACATATTTACCAGGTTATTCCATGCCTGCCTACTCCCTTCTTCTCTGTCTTTGAATAGAGGAAGTATGAGTTCTGTTTTACAGGCCTTCTACATGGTAAAAGATGAACAAGGTGAAAACTGTGCCTTTGCAAATAATTTGCAAAGTCCTTTATCATTTTATTATCACTTTGTAAAGACATTGGAATTAGAGGATGTCTACCAGATACCGATATGTAATATATAATGCTTATTTCCTTTCTGAAATTAATGTATTGTATATTGTTTTAAAATTTTGTAGTTGTGCATCATTATGATGCACCCTGCCCTGAATAATGCATGCCTCTGACTTTAATTACTTGTTTAATTATCTTTAGTTTGTTTCAAAGCCTCAAGCAACTGCTGTTGCTTAGATGATTAGAAAATTGCTTCCATCTGCAGAAATCTATTTCCTGTTGTTTCTTCTGGCAGTGATTGCAGACCGGCCTCCCCCTGTCATTCGACAGGGTCCTGTGAATCAGACTGTGGCTGTAGACGGTACTTTAGTACTGAACTGTGTGGCTACAGGCACTTTAACGCCCACTATCCTCTGGAAAAAGGATGGGATCCTGATCTCTACTCAGGACTCTCGCATCAAGCAGTTGGAAACTGGAGCATTGCAGATCAGATACGCTAAGGTAGTTTGAACTAGCAAACTGGTTTTTGTGCTGGGTCTTTCCTGTTGTTTGTTTCACTTTTTCTCCTCAGAGCTCTTTTGATGTAGGCAATCCTACATTTAGAATGAATGAAATGATAAATAATTGTATTAAATTATTTGATATGTCATGCTTTCAGATAGTTCATTCTTTAAGCTTTACACCTTGGCTTGTATATCACAGAGCACATTATTTCAGATGCAAAAATGCTAGTAAGAAGTATTAATGAGGGGGATTATTTGGTATTTATAACATGAAGGGGGAAGGAAAACTCATATTTCAGTAAAATGAATTTAAAATATTTGGACTTCGTCACTAATAGATAAAAATGATCTAATTATTTCAAATGCTTATAAAGAAAATTCTTGTTCAGCGTGCTGCAGTAATGAGAGTCATGTACACAGCTTTTTCAAAATAGCTGTTAAATATATTTACTTGACAGTATAAACATACCTTCAAATAGTTAAACACCTGAGAAGTACATGGCTTCCTTAGGGAATTGTAACAAGTTCCTGGTCAATATTGCCAGTTACACCTAGCAAAATGTACAGTGTTCTAAAATGTTGTTAAGTTCCAGCACACTGACGATTCTCTGTTATATTTTCTGTGGTTTGAACTTTAGTAATTCTTAAAATTAGGCCAAATACATTACTTCAGTGTGTTTCCTAGACTTCCTGTGTTACTGATTATAAGTTTCACTGGCTGAGACTTTCAACCTCTGATTTGAGTGCTTCCATTCATCTCATCTGCTGAGGCTGGGACCTCAGTAGGTGTGGTGGTTTTACTCTGATGGGCAGCTGAACTCCACCACAACCGGTCTCTCACTTCCCCCCCCCCCCCAAGACAATGGAAAGGGCTCAAGGGCTGAGATAAGGACAGGAAGATTGCTCACCAATTACTGTCATGGGCAAAACAGACTCAGTGTAGGGAGATTAATAAAATTCATTGCTTATCACTAGCATACTGGAACAGTGAGAAACTCAAAACAAACTAAAAACACCTGCTCCCCCATCCACCCTCTTCTATCTCTTCCCCCCAAGTGGTGCAGGGGAGCAGGGAATGGGGGCTGTGGTCAGTCCCTGATGCTTCGTTTTCACCGCTCCTTCACGGTCACTCTCTGCCCCTGCTCCATGTGTGGTCCCTCCCACGGGATGTCGTCCTTCCCGAACTGATCCTGCGGGGGCTTCCCACAGGCAACAGCACTCTAAGAACTGCTCCCACATGGCTCCATACCATAGAGTCAATCTGTCAGGAGCAAACTGCTCCAGCACGGATCCCCCACGGGCGGCACCTCCCCCCAGACCACATGTACCTGCAGGGTCTCTCCATGGGCCACAGCCTCCTCCAGGCCACATCCACCTGCTCCACCAGGAGCTCCTCCACAGGCTGCAGCGTGGAGATCTGCTCCATGTGGGACCCATGAGCTGCAGGGGGGACAACCTGCTCCACTGGGGGCCTCTGCACAGGAATTTTCTCACTTCTCTCTCACAGCTAGTCTCTCAGCAATTTTTCCTTTTTTAAACATGATCTCAGAGGCCCAACCAATGTCCAAACCAAATGGTCCCAACCAAAGTCTCCCTGGCTTGGATCTGGCCAGTGGCGGGTCCCTTTTGGAGCCAGCTGGAGCTGGCTCTGATCTGACATGGGGCAGCTGTTGGGATCTGCTCACTGAGGCCACCCCTGCAGTCTCCCCACTAGGACAACCTTGCCACATAAACCCAGTATGGTAGGGTACAATGTATTTGCAAAACAAACAAACAAACAAAAAACCTCCTTTGAAATGTGATTAAGTCACATATGGACAAGTAAGTCAGCGTTCAGAACTGGATGAGAATAGCATATGGAGATCCTTTTTTTGGGTCTGGCTTAGAGTGAAACATTTACTAGTACAGAGAACCCAAGATGTATAAGGCCCTGTGAAATATTTAATTGTTTGAAGGTTGACATTCTCTCTAATGCTGCAGTTGAGACAAATCCTAGGCATCATTTAGGCAGAAAGTTGCATGGGAGTCCTGTTATCTGAATTCCTTATCAATTTATTTAAGAACTCTGCAGAGTAAGGAATAAATGCTACAGAATGGGTAACATGAAGTTAGAATATGCAGCTTTTTCACTTCTTTGAAGAAAGCTCAGAAACATAGCCATTAACTTCATGCCTTCTAATGTAAGAAGTTTCTGGTTCAAAGTTTTTTGCAGTCTAATACATTTATCCATATTCATGGGGAAACGTGCAGAGATGTAATTACTTTTCTAGCCCACTGAGTGCCTGATTGTTTCAAATATTTATTCTTTTCCCACTCAGCTGGGCGACACCGGTCGGTACACCTGCATTGCTTCAACACCAAGTGGCGAAGCTACATGGAGTGCTTACATAGAGGTCCAAGGTAAATCAATTAGGTTTTCTCTGCATGGAGAAAATACATAAAAGAAAGTCAGAAATTGAATTGTAGTAGTTATGCGACTCTGTCATAAATTGCCAGGTGAGATGTGAACAGCATTTAGCTTACAGCTTCTTCCTGTCTATACTCAGCATTTTTCTCTCCGTTGTTAGAATTTGGAGTCCCAGTGCAGCCACCAAGACCCACTGACCCAAACTTGATTCCTAGTGCTCCATCAAAACCTGAGGTTACAGATGTCAGCAGAAATACAGTAACATTGTCATGGCAACCAAATTTGAATTCAGGTGCAACTCCAACCTCGTACATAATTGAGGCCTTCAGGTATATGAGTCTCATGCGATCATGCTGTACTTATGTTTATATATAATATATTGTTAAAGAAGCACGTGCTAACCTGCTATTGTGTGTGTTTTATCCTTAGCCATGCATCTGGTAGCACCTGGCAAACTGTAGCTGAAAATGTGAAAACAGAGAGTTTTGCAGTTAAAGGGCTAAAACCTAATGCAATTTATCTATTCCTCGTGAGGGCAGCAAATGCGTATGGACTAAGTGACCCAAGCCAAATATCTGATCCAGTGAAAACTCAAGGTAAGCTTTAGATATTGAACATTTTAGGTGTCCAAAGTGACAGTCACAAGTTAACTGAGAAATGTTGCATGGAAAAATTTTACTAGCTTTCAACTGTCTATCTATACAGGCTATAATATATGCTACGTAGTAAAATGCATTGTTTAAACTTGCATTTCCCTAAAACACAGACTCTAAAAGCTGCTTAGACAGCATATCAGGCTCCCCAAGAGAACCCTAGTATCTCTTAACCAAAGATAGTTACGTCCTGCAGAATAGCTCTTGTTAACAACAGAAGTAATCTCTGATTTTTGAAGTTACCACACAAAACCTAAAATTCCATGGAAATGTTATTATGTCCAGTGAATCAAATGAGGCTTAGGAATGAGACAGGGAGAGAAATAGCACAGAATGTGATTTGTCTTCTGCTGCATTAAGAAAGATAGAAATTTTAAATTTGAAGGAATTAGGTGTTGTGGGCCAATAAAGAAGAACTTTTGGCAGTGTATTAGAAGTATTGCAGTAGTGCTACTGTTGAAAGTGAAACAATAGGAAAAAGAGACAACATTTACAGACAGCCAAGTGTAAGACAGGGCTGTATTATAGCAAATTAAAGAGTCGTCTGCTGACTCCAGCTATGGACTTAATCCACATATGTAAAATTTAAAATAACTGTGTTCACTATAAAAAATAAATGACACTTACAATAGCTTACAGGAAATAATACTTTGCAACCTAGCAGCCTGCATTTTTCCTTTGATTATGAGCAAATAGAAAGAAAATGGATATATTCTTTTCCAAAGAAAAAGTGATAAAGATCATCTTCCTTTTTTTTTTTTTTTTTTTCTGTTTTACTGGAGAATTTGACCCATGGGCTTATTAAGAGCACCTGTGTTGTGTGTTTGTTCCTTTGTTTGCAAAAGTAAGTATATGCTTGTTTTTGGAAGGAAGTCCCTTAAAGAAAACATAGCATTTTCTGTTAGCAAGTTTTCATTTGTTCTGAAGGCAAGTTTTTCTCATCTCCCATGAGGAGTGAGCAGGTTCATATTGCTATCCTTTGTTATTATGCATTTCTCCTGATGGGTAGCAATTTCCTTGGATATATAGACAGCAGAGTTATGACCACATAAAAAATAGGAATTACACAGGTTCCTAGGTCTTCCCCAAAGGGCAATGTGTTATTATGCAGGTAAGCAGCAACATTCTATATGAGTCCATTTTTCATGCAGTGTAGTTTCATCTGAAGAGACGAGATGTGTATCAGGGTTGAACGTCCCAAATGAACTGATCAATGACTTGACTGATAAACAGCAAATGAGGCAGAATATTCTGTTCACTCACAGAACTGAGTGGTTTATAATGGTACAAAAAAGTTTACCTGTCCTCTGAGATCTAGTAGAGCTGAAGAACTGAGACCATGCAAAACCTAAGAGTGAAGTTAATGGCCAACAGATAAAATTTTCATAAATAGTAAGAAGCATAATAAAGTGTCAAGTTCTTTAAAGCTGTTCCACTCTTCTTCCATAAACATTTCTATGTTGTGTAAGGTTAGCTTTATACAAGTTTTTAGTCTGAGCTAGTAAGTTCAAAAATTTCTCAGTTAACTTTTGTTCCTAAGTGTTTATTGTCTTGTCCAAAATTCTACACAGATCAGGAAACTCACCTACCTTAACCTTTAGACTTGACTAACATTGACAAAATAACAACGTGCTTTAGTATTCTCACTCACAGTCCCTGTCTTGGAAGCTTCAAAGCCTAATCAAGAAAACAGGATAGATGATATACACCATTTAATAGCACAGATGTGCAAAAGACTGAGGCTATTAATAGTTTTAGTCATATTTTTGATGACTCATCTTTTATGACTAGTAGCAAAAATATTACTAATTACTCAACTGACTTTCCTGTAATATTCTAAGCAGGACGAGATTTAGGCAACTCTCCAAACAGAAACTTCTATCTTTAATGCTTTCAAAGCATTAAAGGGAGGGAAATGCTCTGATAAATGGACTGTAGGGCAGAACATATTGCATGTAGATACAGTGGCGAATCAGTGGTGTTTCTTTGGTTTGTGTGTGTTTGTGCTTATCAGTATTCCTTGCTAAGAATCTGAATTTGTCACCTATTGACTGCATGCTACCCTCAATTTGCTTTATTAACATTAGAGAAATCTCATCATCATGCAAATGTTTGAGGCAACTGTATGACAAGACTGCAAAGTAGCAAAGGCTTTGTATTCCCAAATGGGAGAACTACATTTTTGGAAAGAAAGGTGTAAAAAGTTGGTAAACTGAGAATATGTCCACCATGCAAAAAGTATGCTTTACATACATACATGCTTTACGAACAGCACTATCCAAACCTCAGCTTTCAAGATAGTCTACGCACCTGCAATGACATATTTGAGTAGTTGTAGATGGATATCCATATATATATATATGGTTTCTTTGTACTGTCTCCTTGGCCCTTTTTGTGAGCAGACAGGTATGGAAATTACTAAGGTCTTCCGAGAACAGAACCCTTGAAGATTTTCTGATCTTACCTAATTGCAAGAGGAGTTCAGACAGAGAAGGTAGTAGGCTAGAGCAAAAGTTATGTAATGCATTATCCTGTATCTGGAATTCTATTTAAAAAAAAAATCACTCTAAGTACTTTCCGTGAATTTCCCAGTCTGTGATTTTAATTGTTGTCAGCATGGTATTTGCTAAAATGAAGCGATCAAAGGAAGACATGTGAAAGCAATATAGAAGCTATGTTCCTCCGCTGTCCATAGTACACGTATATTTTAGACACCCTATTAGTGACTGCTGTATAGACTTTATATATGTCTAGGACAGTCATTCCATTTCAGCTGAATAAGCTTTTCAAGAGCTCTGCATGTAGCAAATGTGTTTCCATTGTACTATTGCATATTTTGAGAGGAATTTATTGCTTCATGTATATGAACAATCCTTTTAGCTTTAAATAGACCAAATGTCAGAAGAGCAAGACAACACTCATGTAGATTTTTCTTACATTATTGGGAAGTACTTAGGATATGCTTCACTGATGAAAGCATCATATGTTTTCTGATACATTTGTTTGTATTTACATAGGCTTATTTTAACAATTATATATTGTGAGAATGGAATCTTAAATTATTACAGATGTTCCACCAACAAGTCAGGGTGTGGATCACAAGCAGGTCCAGAGAGAACTAGGTGATGTGGTACTACATCTGCACAACCCTACTATCCTTTCTTCCTCCTCAATTGAAGTTCATTGGACTGTAAGTAAAAATTTGTGTCATGGTGGTGGTTATATACATTGATGAATTGTACTGTCTAAGTGCTGTGGAGTCACACTTTAAGAAGTGTGTAGTTTGTACACCTGAAATTGTTTTTCTTTGGATTGAGTGCTGCTTGGGCTTTGTATTCCTACTTCATTTAATTTTGTCCCATTTTCACCATTGCTTGCCTCTGTAGAGAGTGCTGCTTATCACATGGTGAGTGTTTCCAAGTTCTCCTCTGGAAACTAACAGACTGATCAAAACTTTCATAAGTCAAATCATTTGAAGATTTTGCACTGGTTTCAGTAGGAAGTGTATGAGTCCCCTAATGAGATAGCATGGGAACTTCCCCATCTGTCAGACCCCACTGGAGGGAAATGCTACATAATTCTCTTTGAAACTGTTGCCTCTGTCCTACATACATACTGGGAAACACATCCAAACTAATAGAGCCTCATCTGAACGTATTCTTCTTTCCGTGGTGCTATGAATACACACAGTACAGGGAGAAGATGCAAAAATAACAATTTTGAGATGTTCTGTTGATGTTGATCTGACAGAAGGAAGCAGGAAGTTGGTCATGTGGAGAATATAGTAGAGAAAATGGAAGAGTGAGGAAGCAACATTGTAGAAGTCCTGAAGCAAGGGAAATAAGAACATACATGAAAACGGTTTAAGTAGGCTTAGAAAAGGCTGGGGCCTCAGTGAAGGAAAGGTTAGAAATGTCTTGCTGGGGGAAACATTTGGCAACCAAAAGGTAGAAGTGAGTAGAGAGAACAATATGGGAAACTAGAAGTAACAAGTAATGAGAAATGGAAATCTAATTCAAAGAAGACCGGCTTTAAAACAGAATGCAGAGAGAAGAAAAAAATGGGGAAAACTTACACTAGTGCAGGAATAAATCGAATGAGAGTAAGATTTTAGGTCTGTTGATGTCCTCCATCTGTACAAGTCAATATATTGGCAGGAAGAGCACAGGGTGTAATCCCTGTCATGCTGTGACAGAACATTTTGAGCAAGAACAAAGGCATTTTGACTTTGTAGAAGAGTCCTAGCCCAACTGAGTCCTGGTCCATGACCAGGGCTCCTCAGTGCTGCAAGGTAATATCAGCTGTGTAATTATGCTGTCACGTGCAGTAAGGCCACCTGCAGTAGGCAATCTCCTGTTTTAACTAATAACATTAAAACAACCTTGAGGTTGCTAGCACAATTTTGTTTGACCTTTACTTACAGAACAACCTTTTCCAGACAACCAATTTTTATCAGTTTCTTGGGTGGCCTGTGGCTTCTTTGCAATTTCAAAAGTAAGCATTACCTCAGTTTTAGCTAACACACACATTCTTTAAGTGATTATTAAAAATGAAAGATGTTGTTTTTGGGGAGTAAAATAGCAAGCAAACAGTTTTATTATACCATTGCATAAGATTTTTGTAAAAAGGGAAAATCTGGTGCACCTTTTTAAAGTTTTTTTGTTGTTGTTTTTGGACTTCCTTATTCATCAGAAATTGAAAGCGGTAGTTAGTGCTCCACAAGAGATCACTTCTGCAAAGTAACTTTCTGTTGCACTTATAGCCAAACACATTGAATCCTGTCCTCATTTACGTTAAGGTCTATTTCTTCATACATGCAATATAAAATGGTCTCAGTCTCAAATTATTTGGGACCGCTGAATATCATTTTGATCTGCTTTACCAAGTCTCATCCTTATTACCATATTGATTTTGTGAGCCTCTTCAGAACACTCTGAAAACATCTCCTCTCCTCCAGCAGAGGAGCCTCCTGCTGAGTCAGTGATCGTGGAGCAAGTGCTTGGACAAATCTGTCCTTTGACAGCCTCCAGTCTCATCAGAACAATGTAGATAGTGCCAATTGGCTGCCCTTTTAAATCGGTGACTCCAGAAGGAAGCAGGCAGGAAGCAGTGCTCATTTCATGAATTTTGGGATGCTTCCACACCTCAGGAGAGCTGGCAGACTTGCTGTTTGACCTGTGTTCATCAGCACGCACTGCAGAGCCATCGCTCCCCTGCCCTCGCCCACCTCCCTTGTCCCATTCTGCAGAGCAGATTGGGGTGGGCAGAGTGTGTGCTGGGTTCCTTCAATTCTGGCAAGACTCTCCATGGATGTAAAGGTGGTTCATTTCACAGAGCTAGGGTATATTATACAACTCTGCTATCCCCCTTTAATGCTTTCATAAATCTACCGAAACTTGTGCAGTTCTACCAGCATCAAACAGATTAATGCACTTGTGAATCAGACCTGTAATTTGCTGTAATTCAGGGAGCCTGTATCTCATTCAGCAGTGTTCTTTTGAATAAAATAAATGGATAGTTCAAGGACTAAAGTCACAGACAACATCCACAGTTCCTGTTTATTAAACAAAGTGTTGTATGTTCTAAATGGGTGTCTTTCTGTTGTTTTGCCAGGTGGACCAACAATCCCAGTATATTCAAGGATATAAAATCTTGTACCGGCCTACACCAGCATCCTATGGAGAGTCAGAGTGGTTAATTTTTGAAGTGAGGACTCCAACCAAAAACAGCGTTATCATTCCAGAGCTGAAGAAAGGTGTAAACTACGAAATTAAGGCCCGCCCCTTTTTTAATGAGTTTCAAGGAGCAGATAGTGAAGTGAAATTTGCAAAAACCCTAGAAGAAGGCAAGTAGGAGCCAGACTGTCTTCATCTTTCCTTTTTGAAGTAGTATCACGGCCTGCTTTTCTCTGCTATGTTCGTTATTTGATTTTGTTTGAAGTGCGTGCTGTTTGAGAAGAGCAATCCGCAGCAGAGGAGACTGTGTTGGACTGATCATTATGTGAATTGTTTGGTGACATCGAAGTAAATATTCAGAACCATGTGTGAGAGACAGAGAGAGAGGGATGTGCAAACCCCCCCTTCAACAGACAATGGGAAATGTGCTTTTTATCTTCACTGCAGTGTGCACTCCTCCCTGCTGAGTTCATGGTCTGGTCACAAGTGACTTCTGTCAGATTCAAGCACTTACTAATCACTATCTTGAGTAGATAGCAGACACCACAGAAATCATCAAAGTGCTATAGCTGAGGGAATGGAAACCACATTCTTAGAAACCTTTTATATCTGGATCAATCAGTAATACAAAATGAAAAGATGAATGAGGGCAACAGATATAGTGAGCTAAATTATGTATTTCCATCTCAAACACATGCTAAAACGGGAAGGTTCATATAGCTGTTCCCTTTGTTGTAGCTTGTCTGGTATCTCAGGCATAATGAGTATGCAAGGTGGCCGGTGTATCAGAACAGGGATTTCAGTGCCTCTGGCAGGATGTGATACCTTTTGCCTTCTTTCTTCCTACCTGGTATAAATACAGTGTAGCTCTGGTTTATTTCTGTGGGTGGTCAACTATGTTCATCCTAAGCATCAACTAAGCATCCAGTTTTTAGAAAGACTATTTAAAATGCAAAATGTAAACGTGTTAATGGTAACAAATTCAGTCTTGATTTTAACAAGGTTTGTATTACTCATTAATTTTTACACACTAGAGCAACTAAGGTTTAACATTCTATTTAGGGTTAATTTACAGACTTTATTTTTCAAAACTGTTGATTCTGGATGAGATGATTTGAGACCAATAAGGAATTCAGTGCTCAGGACTGTGTCATGTAATGGGTATCTGAGTCTGGTGGCCTGCGTGTCTTTTTCTGTCTTACAGAGAGAGTGCAGCAGAAATTAGGAGCCTGGCTGTAGGTTCACATCACCTACCTTGTAATTTTCATTGATTGTTGTAATAATAATTTTAGCTTGTGGGCAGAATTGCCCTTAAGGAAGGTTGGAGAGTAAATGGATGTATTTGTGTAGCCCAGAAACCAGTTTTCCTTTAAAAAAAAAAAAATACCCCTCACTGTTGCATTTGACGTATTCAATCCTTCTCTCCAAACGAACAGCGCCCAGTGCTCCACCTCAGAGTGTTTCAGTAACTAAAAATGATGGGAACGGGACTGCAATTGTGGTCACCTGGCAGCCACCCCCCGAGGATAACCAGAACGGAATGGTTCAAGAATATAAGGTAATACTTACATGCCTGTGTCCCCTGGCAGTGTTGGCTGGGTTCCGACGGGTAAGTTGTTTGTGGATTCTTGGCTCCATCTACTGGTTAAAGTCAGAGACCATCGAATGGAAAATGACTTTGAATCAAACTCTATATTTAGTAATTCTGTCTAAATGGTAGAAAGCAACTAAAACAGCCTCTATTAAATCAAAGCAAAGGGTCAACACTCATAATTAAAACTACCTTCTTGTCTTTATTATAAATTGAGAAATGCATACACAAGCTGAGAAGGAACTATACCTGTTTGAGAACCATTTTGTGACTCAAAAGACATTGGCTAAGGTAATAAATATAAACAGGTTTACTAAGTTGAAAAGCTCAGGGATAATAATTAACAGTTAATATCTGAGTAATTTACTTGTATCTGGGTACTTAAACGGAAAACTTTCAAGTAAAGAATGTGAGTGCATAATACTAAATGTATTAAGCGTATAGAAATTTTCTTGTCTGTTACACAAACACAGCTCTCATTATGCTGTATAATTTTTAACAAATTGTAAGTACATTATAAAATATTTATTTGATGTTCATGTAGCAGTAGACACTGTATTTTCAGTTCAAATTGTTTTAAGCTAATTTATGTAACAAATTAAATTAAGCTTATTTTTCCTAAGAAAGCTACAGACATTTTAAATATCTAATTGTGTATATCAAGTAAGCTTTATAGCCACTAAGTGGCAGGTTCATCTGTTTCAGTCCCTGCATATAGGCATTATTGAGAGAAATTTTTAAATGAAATTTTCTGGGCTATTTTTTCAGGTAAAGCACTGCTATAGACATATATTCCTAGCCTTTAAAACTCATTCTGCTATTTTGTTTTTTCCTCAGTAGAAATGGAAAAGGGAAGAGATCACTAAGCGTCATGGTCAATTTAGAAAAATAAAATGCCTTTCAGAAACTGGTCAAATGGTAAAAAGAAAAAATCTGTTTGTGGCTTAGTTTCAGATATATAATGTAATTGGAAAAAAATACTTGCAAAGTTATTTTATTTAAAGACAGACCTTGACCTGAAGAGGTGGATTTATTTCCATCAAGAAACTGCATTAGAGGAATTTTAAGGTTGTAAGGACAAAACAATAAAGGTCAGGAAATTCATATTTCCAAGTAGATGTAATACCTAACATACCTCCTAACATTCAGAGGTAATAAGCTACCATGTATCAGAGCAAGCCGTCTTGTAGTGCTTGTGTAGCAGTAGGTGGCACACTGGCATATTTCTCTTACGTTTATTGTGTGCATTGCGTTATTTTCCTTTGTGTTTTTCACCATAGACAGAAAACAGACACAATGAAAATATATGTAGTTGCTATTTGAGCAGTATATATTTAATATTTTTCTCTAAAAATGCAAAAACAATGATCTACAATTAACTTATTAAAAAAAAAAAAGGAAGTCTTGTAAAAGGAAGTCTTGTAAATTTATTTTTCTTGTTGTTTATCTATCTCACATTTTTCCCCCAGAAAAAAAGTATGTGTGTTGGGGGGTGGAGTTTCTAAGGCAAGAATATACCTACGTAATTAAAGGATAAGACAAATAGGAAGGAGGATACCATCTTAATTGGAGAAGTGCCAGTAGCACACACAAAAAGCCAGGAATTCAAACCATAGCAGAGGTTACTTCATAGCATGAAGTTAGAAATTCTCTTGTTATACTAATTTTTCTTCACTGATGTGTCTGTTAGAGTATGAATCCCTCCTTCATAACATTCTAAAATTTAGTTTTAACTTACCTGTTTAGGTATGCATTCAAATATAGTACTGGCAAGCACTGAACAACCTGATATTTAACTTACCGTTCTCAATTTGTGGATCTCTGCATTTAATTGAGCTCCTAAGAACAAAACATTTTTACAGATAAGTAGTGCATAGTTGCAAGTATATAATAAATTGTTTTTATTGTTCACATATGCACTATTGTACAAGGTGGCAGTAACAATTCCTGTGAAAATGACTTGTCAAAATGCAGATTTAAATCTTTTGTTCCTCACTTTGTCAAGTTCTTATTTAAATAATAGCATTTTCATAGACCTTCAGAATTTAAAAGCAGTGTTACTAATAATTATACCTACTTCTGCCTGAAACAGTCTGTATTTAATATCAGAATCTAAAAAGGAGAACCTCTTCTGTTCTTTTTGTGTGCTCTGACCCACTTTACAGAAGCAGTTCTATATGTGCTGCATTGGGATTCTATTTCAAAGGAGCTTAAAATATATTTCAGATCCTCACAGTGTCCTACTAACCTTGTTTCAGTCCTTGGCATCCGGAGAATGACAAAGGGTCTTAGAGTGTCCTGAAGATGAAATAAAGTTTACAGTATCCAGGAAAAAGGACTCTATGGAAAGTGCCCTAGCAATTGTTCTGTAACGGAAACTCTAGCTCCCTCACCTGGCAATCTCTACTGCAGCAGAACTGCACAAGGGATTAAGAACGGCTATCTGGGTAGTAAATCTTTTAGGAGCTCCATATGTCAGAAGCACAGTCTTCCCTCCTGTGCACGATCAGCACAGGTTCAAAAGTGCTGACGTTCCCAGGAAAGTTTGCTTCTTTACAAATAAGGTACTGAATTTAACTAATTTAAATTTCTGGATAAATATTCGTTGTAGAGCAGTACATCTGTGGAAAATTAACAAAAAAGAAAACAACACAGCTTCATCATTTTTTAACAGATCTAGATAATCTGCTACTTCACTTTTAGTAGTAGTTCAGTGCTCAGCCATACTCTTAAAAAACATTTGACACACAAATAGGGCAGGCCCAAGGAGATGAAAATATCACATTGTTTCTCCCAGTCATTTAATGTGACTAGATATAATGCATTTGTAAAATGGTGAATTGAAGACCTGTGTCCTAATTACAACCAAAAATAAAATCTGACATCATACTGTTGTCTCTCAATAGAAAATGGCATATATGACTCAACCCTTGCCTCTCACTACCATTTTCAAAAAAAAAAGGTAATGTTTTGATTCCAGCATGATATCAGTTCTCTTGTGATGTCGTGTTGAAAGACTTGCCCTTGCACTTGAGTAAAGAAAGCCTTGCTTGATGAAGGATTCCTGAACAAGAGAATTGCAAGTTCGTTTGACTGAATGCTGTTACTTTGTGGTTTATATGAATGATTTTCTGTGTTAAGGGGCTTCTCTTACTTGTTCCATGTTACTAACACTTAGTTTTATTAGCACTGTTGTCATAGGTTTAATGAATTAGGATAAACCCATCAAATAATATTAGTAGTTGGATCTGCTCTTTGGAACAAGAAATATCTTTCCAGTATTCAGAGTGCCAAGGATGGTGATCCATGACTACAGATTTTAGAATATTGATAAATTCTAAATTTTTATCCAGCAGAAGCAAATGGGTCAACCTTCCTTCTAATTATCCTTCACCGTTGAATTTTAAACATTTATACATACAATACACTTACTTCCCTGCAGGTTTGGTGTCTTGGCAATGAAAGTCGATACCATATAAACAAAACGGTAGATGGTTCCACCTTTTCTGTAGTCATCCCCTCCCTCGTTCCTGGTATTCGATACAGTGTGGAAGTGGCAGCAAGTACTGGGGCAGGACCTGGAGTGAAAAGTGATCCGCAGTTTATCCAATTAGGTAAGTCTGCTGGTAATTCTATCTATTGGTTTTGATGAATGATGTTTGCTTGCTTTTGTCTTTTATGGCACCAGAAATACTTTCAGGACAAGTGAAATAGATAGTGTTACCTGATCTCTGGAACAGCAGGATTTGGCATTTCTGGCTTTAAACTTGTCCTAGAATTGCATCCTGAAGATAGGAGACCGAAACATTTACATTGTTATAATCCTAATTTAGCAGTGTTTCTTGGTTGTTGACTTTTTCAGTGAAATTTCACACTTTGGAATAGTGTAATAAAACATTTAGAGGAGTATGAATCACTAGTGTTGGCTCACTTTTGGTTAGAGAGTTGGTTTGTCTTGATCAGATTTTCTTTCTTTATTGCTGAGAAAAACCAAGAGCATGCTACCATTAGGCACGATAAATGTCAGCTATGTGTGAAAGCTAGTAAATAACCCCGGAAGAGGAAGAAGAGGTACACAGATGACTTAAAATTATTTTGACCTCCTAACTTCATTTACACCAAACATTCCTCTGTCGTAAATGCAGATCTTCATCATTGCTTCTGGATGTATCTGGGAGAAATGCATCTTTGCTTTCGTTAGCTGAAGAATATTTATAGTAGCCTTAGGTACAGTCATACAATGCTTTACCAATATGCCTGTCTCAGACTACTTTATTATTACAGTATATAATTTATATATAACAAACAGGCAAACTCACCGTGTTGGTTTGGAATTTGTATCCCTTTCTGTCTTTGTATCATTAGTAGATATTCCTTATTATTTGACTTTTTGTATTTAAAATACTATAATTATTGTGTGTGAAAACAAGAGTGAACAAGTAACATATTCTCCAGAAAATTACATGTACGTTTCCTTGACTATTAAAAGGAAGGTTATCTTTAACTTATTTCACTTACACAGGTATATAATTCCCAAGTACATGGAGATTTTAAGACTAAATTGCATATGGTCTATGTGATATTCAATTAATATTTGAAGAAAAGTCATAATTATTTGCTGGATTGTGCTTTCCTACAACCAGCTCCCTATTGCAGCTCCCTATAGCTTTCCACTCAAATTTTTTGAATGGCTTGGATTTTGAAAAAATTAAATTAAGGCGTGTAAAATAACAGGGTAGCATAGAGGTTGAAAGGCGAAGACTTCATAATCACATTTTTTTTTTCCTTTTCTCAGACGATATGTAAATGCTAAATGAAGGTGTAATTTGCAACATAACTTAATCACTTTGGGGTTTTGGTAAGTGGAAAAAGAAACAAATCAGACTCTTGTCAGGATAAGATTTTTGCCTGCTTCCAACTTGCTGGCCTTACTGGTACTGTGTTAGAAGGCAAGAAGCAATCACACACTTTGGAGGGTGGTCAAATGTAGAAGTGTGCCGTTAGCCTGGTAAGAGTCATATATTTCCATGTGGTTGGGGTTTGATTTCATATTTTTTATTGCTTGCTTTTAATTACGTGGTGTGGCCAAATCTACAGGTACTACAGTAAAAATCCCATAGTTTGGTTGTTACAATTGGATAACAAAAACCTGGAGGGGATAAAAAAAAACTTGAGGGGATCCATGCCACTAAATGCAGCACAAAGGAATACCTAGACAGTGCTGCCATCCAGCAGGCAACTGCAGGAGGCTGCTGAAAATTACTCCTAAAACTTAAGAGGAGTACTCTTCGTGAGCGCAGATCAAGCTAAAATCCTCGAGACATATGAATGACTCCAGTTTACCTAGCTCTACCTTGTGGAAAGGGAATATAAGTTCTCTTACAACCCCCGCAAAGACTCATATTCTTAGCTGTTGAATGTGCTCCCAGCAGCGGGGCAGAGCAGACACTGCGGCTTTCTGGTAGCTCTTCTGAAGAAAGAAAATTAAGTTGCTGATGTCATCAGCTGGCACCTTTCTTCAGCAATAAATAACATGGTTACAGTGAGAGAGAAGGGAGGCCAGGCAGGGGGAGGAAAAGGGACTAAGGATGCTACTTTTAGAAGGATTAAAAGAGTCCTGACTCCCTGTACCTACACGCTCAAGGAACTGTGTGTTTGCCTCTGACAACCCCTTCTATCTTTCTTTTGTTGATCCCAACTATTCCTTCAGGAATATTATTCTTGATATCTGAAGTAGTATAATAGCTACTTTCTTTTTTTTTTTTTTTTTTTCTGGAACTATGTCAGAGGTGATATACTGTGCGATTTAGATGTTGACTTACTTTTTTTGAAGAATTTTCCATCAAAATCAATGTTTTTTTCTTACAAAAACATGAGACTAGATTGTAGCTGGCTCTAGAATGTCCGAAGAAGAGATTTAACACTTTTTTTTTTTTTTTCCTCCAGTATAGTCTACTCTCTTGCGCAGCGAACTCATTTTTGAGACTGTGTGCTGTGCAGGATGCTCCCAGATTCTTGACTGTGAGCAATATATCTGGGCAGGGTTTCAGCCGAGTGTGTGACAGGAGGAAGCTTCACCTTTCAGAGGCTGCCTTCCAGAACAAGAGGGGAGGACAGGAGAAATTGGATTCTCAGAGAGCTGAGGCGTGCAATCATAGTACCATGCATCAGCTGAGCTGTGATAACTGACCTTGTGCACGCACTTAACCTGTTACAAAGACAGGTACAAAAGCCCTTTCAAAGCTCTTTCGTTTTCCATCTCTCAGCTGACATGAAGCAGCTCACTGAGCTGTGGTACCCTAGACTTCAGTGCCACTTGGGACAAGCCAACAATATACTTGCTTGTTATTCAGAATTACCTTTCAGTGCTTAAAATCATGAGATCAGCTGAAAAATCATGCATCTTCTTGAAACACCCCAAGTGGGTGGTTTTTTTGTTTGTTTGTTTGTTTTTGATAGGCTTTGTAAAGCTTTCTGTAGAATTCCAAGGCCTAGAAAACCATTTTTTTGTTTGTTTGAGAAGTTGATATTTTACATAACAAAAGACTACAAGAGCTTTGCTGCTAAGGGAAAAATACATACTTCATAAGAACTATCTACAGCTCACTATAAATCCTTGTATGTATAATACTGTGCTGTGGAGAAAAAAAAATCATAGTGAGAAATATGATAAAACATTTTTATTGTCACAACATGTGACTTCAGGACATTGATTATAAAAATGCACTGTACAGAAAGGTGAGAATTATCAGATGAAAATGGTTTTTGCCAGTCTCTTGGCTAAGATTTGTGTAGTGATGTGATGCTACCTATGATAGCTCTGCTGTATAACATATCCTTGTTGGCAAATAAGTCATGAAATTGGAACATACTGCAACATGTTTTGTTCAGGGTACCAGCTCTGAAAGGCCCCACAACACCAGTTAATGTGACTCATAAATGCATAATTTGTATGAATACATGCTATGCATTTTTTTTATTGAGATGACTGTACAATTATAATTGAGTGCATTTTTCAACTAGTGGATGTCTCAAGTGTACAAAATAGAGGAACGTCTCATTGAATCATTTTTCTAATTGTTTTGTTTAGGAGATGTGCTTTGTGAAGTAGCTAAGATGCCTTTAGGAATATTATTCTGTTAACCTTTCAAGTGCTTCCAGTGGGATAGTTGTATGGTGGGTTTTTTGTTGATATTTTTGTCTTGTGGCCTGCAAATGGCTTGATAAAAAGGGACATTTTTTTTTTCCTCAAGCAAGCACTTCCAAACCAGCTTGGTGCTATCTCCTCAAAAACCTTATGCTGTAAGATTAAATTGCAAAAATGTATTTTTTTTTCCAGTTTTGGAAATGTGCATAACTACAAAGCAGTGTATTCTTAACCTGGTAGTATTTTACTAAATTTTCATATTGCAACATGGACATGTATTTGAGGAAACATCAGTCATTGTGTTACAGATTCCAGGTGTTTTGCTTGTTTTGAGTTGCCAAAATTAACAATGTCCACAAAATATATATATATATATATATATATATCTATATATCTTCCTATTTCCTGTTTGTACATTTTATATACTAAATGAGACAGACATATTGGAAAGTACCATACTATAGGTTGTATACATACAGGACAAAGATCAAGTTGATTGCACACCTGTGAACCTGGAATTTCCTGCCTTTCTAAATCTTTGGTGTTCAAATCTTAATTCTATATTAATCATTTGTGTAACATTTAACACTTTAAACATTGATTTTTACATTATCTACATGAAAGTGTTCCATAGAGAGTTAGAGGTCCCAGTTCTTCTCCACATGAATTGTAACAAGATTTTATTGAAGTTTAAAACGTGGAGCTTCAGCACAGTCAGATCAGGTAGTCGGTGAGCAATAGCCATAGCAATATGCTCTATGATAAAAAGAAGGTTCTTATCTCTGGGTAGAAGACAAGGGGATGAGTCAGTGTGATAATATGCTGGTTTCAGGGAGTTGTGGGATCAGCCTGCTCCAACGACTCTGAGGCATTTTCAAGTACGTTATAAGCTGCGGCTGCTGCTCTGGCAGTAAGATGCACTTTGCCTTACAATGTTTATGTTCACTTATTATTTTGGCATGTTTCCCTGAGGAGTGCAAGCAGGAACAGGAATGTTGATTAAGAACCGTTTATATCTCAGGCAAAGCTTCCAGAAGTTTCCTGGGATGAAGAAACGGAACTTTTTTCGTTCAAGAGCTTTTTTCCTGACTGATCTCATGGAACTGTTACAAACAGTGAAGATGCGCTTCTCAAAGAAAGGCTTCCTACACATTGTATATGGAATTTTTCAGTAATGAGGGGTTAACTAGATTTGCTCTCCTTGCTATATATCTAGCTTGCTTTCTATCTTTAGAACATAAGAGAAGGACATGGGTCAAATGTGACCTTTTGGAAGCCCTTCCAAGTTCTTTTTTATCGTTCTGTTTATAGGAATATACATGTACACATACTCATTTTTCTTGTCACCATGTATGTAAATATATACCAGTTAATTTAATGTAACGACTCCACCTATGTAATGTAACAATCCACCTATATACAGTGTAGCATAAGCCTCTTAAAAGCAAATAACGTTATTATGCCGTTACTATGCTTGCACTGGCTAACAAAATAATACCAGGAGTTGAATCTTAATTACAAATTAGAACAATAGGTGTACAAAGAAATTCTTTGATATTTTGTGTATATAAAAGTACTGTCCTTCTTTATGGTTGTATTACTGACATGTTTTAAAAACATTCTCATTTGGCTTTTAAATTTGCATTTTTTATTATTTTTTTTAATATATATTTTTTAAAGGATTAGAGAAAAGCATTTATCAGTCTTCTGAATCTATTCAGGACCATGGATTGTCTGGAAATCTTTTTTCTATTCCATTAAGAAATGTCAGGTAGTATATCTGTTTAAAAATATAGAAACAGTAGAGTTACTCATTTTGAAAACAGACTGATGATGCAAGATTTCATATCTTAATATGGCTTCAGCTGCAAAGAGACAAAAGATGAGAAACAAAGTGACAGTTTTAATTCATTAGTCACAGTATACTTTATACGTTTAAGTCCATCTGGCCACTTGTGTGGAACTTCACTTGGCTGTCTCCATAAAATCTGAAGCAACCCATCTTAACCTTGCGCAAATAGGCATGAAATCTATAAACCCAGCAGACACAAAGAGTGTATTAGTAAGAAAAGAATGAGTCTGCCTGCTGAACTTTCAGGCTAGGCAGTGCACTTAGGATCACAGAAGATACAGGGACCTGAAATATGAAATAAATTTTCCAATAAGGTAATGGTCAAAGGCAGCAGTGATTCCTTGGCCAAATAGGTATGTCAGAAAAACTGAAATCTCAAATTCTTCACTGAAAAAAAAAAGTTGTTATTAATTTAACCATTTCCCACTCATAAAGGTATCCTTTTCCAGAGGAGGTTTGGTTTTTGTATGGTTTATTGTTATTTTGTACCCTTTTTGTATTGCTCTTTTTTTTTTTTTTTTTTAGGTTTATTTCAGCAAGATACAAGATGTATCTCAATAAAATAAACTATTCACTGGTTAGTCCTTTGGGAAAAGGTGTTGTTTTTTAAGTGAATGGGTGTTAATTTCATTCATAGTTTATATTAATAGTATTAATAACAGCACCTTTCACCTTCAAACACTAATCTCTTTCAGAATATGATGTCACTACCCATAGTATTTAAAAAAAAAAAAAAAAAAACACTGGGATTTACACAAGGATAAAAATGGGTATTTCAAAGACTAAGCTGTGGAATGTGTAAAGCAATATCCGCTCTGAGTAAAGGTTTCAAATTCTTGCCCTCACCCTGTGCAGTAATGAAATTTCCAGTAACCACTCACTGTAGTGGTAAAAAATCAGGAAGACAGTATTTTGTCTTTGAGTTGCTTCATTTCAGTTAGAAAGCATTGTTCAGTAGCTGAATATTTTTATTACCCTTCCTAGAAGGTTCTTGAAAAAGTACAGTACAGAAAGAGAACAAAAGACTGATTATTGTTGGTGCTTTCTCTATAGGAGAAAAAAAAAAGTTTAAAATGTGTAGAAAAATACCCAGTCTTCATTTTAATTTAGTATTTTTAAGGATAAACAGCATTTGAAGAGGGCTGCATGTCCAATAATAATGAGACTGTTTGACTATTTTTTTTTTTTTTACCAATTTAGAGCTCCTTTTTAGTCATTCTTGAGCTTAGTCATCCATGTCAAGTGGGCAGAATTGGTTATTTTGTACTTTTACTTCTTTATGTACTCTTAAATATTTAGTCTTTTATTAACTGAGGTCAAAATGGGAGACTGCAAAGAGTATGTTAGACTGTAATACGATATTTAAGTCATCTGTCAGGAACTGCTAAATTAAAATGTATCACTCACCATCAACCTCACATGAATGAACTTTGAATTTGTAATTGTTCTATGATTTTCAGTTATGAGAATGTACATATGTGTATCTGAGTTCTGCACATTCACAGAGCCCTAAGAACACATTAAGCATGTTTCATACATGTGGTTTTGTCTACTTTCTGTTTTTTGATGACTTTCTGAATGATTATCCCAAACTCATGTTGCTTTGTTAAAATTAAAAAAAAATAAATAAAATCTAGTGGTCTGATTTTAGCAGTCACTACAAACGAAACCCAGTAGATTTGGAGATACCTGTCTTGTAAGAAAATTGAACTATTTGTACCTAGACCTATAAAAAGAGATTTTCAAAAGCAATCTTAAGCATATTGCCTTAAAGAACAGGACTACAGTTCTGTTGGTTCTTTTCATGCTGCCTTTTACAGTTGCTCATCTAGATTAACTGGAGATTTGGGATGTCTTTCTTTTTCTTTTTCTTTTTTTTTTTTTCTCCAGATTCTCATGGAAACCCTGTGTCTTCAGAAGATCAAGTCAGTTTAGCCCAGCAGATTTCTGATGTAGTAAAACAGCCTGCCTTTATTGCTGGAATTGGTGCAGCCTGTTGGATTATCCTCATGGTCTTCAGCATCTGGTTATATCGCCACAGGAAGAAGCGAAATGGACTCACTAGTACTTACGCTGGTATCAGAAAAGGTGCCATATTCTGTTTCAATCACCTAGCTGTTGAATACCTATTTACTGGCTATTTACTGTATCATCAGTTTCTTGCTCTTTTAAGATTTGATGCAGGAATTATCAAATTGTTTTAATACTTTCAGAAAGTTTGGATCAGCAGCTGATGTTGAAAGCGCTATTATTTACATAATGTGTTAACCTGGCCTTAAAGTATGAGTGTTTAGCAAAATACCTAGATTGGCTTTTCATAAAAATACTCATACAATTGAGGAATGTACAAGATGGATTTAAGTCTGGGAGCTTCCAATATGCTCTTACTGCCTGACACGTATACCATCTGGAAAGGAAGCAACTGGATGGTTGTTCATTGTCCCTCTCATTCAGTCTTTTGCTTACTGCTAAGAATACTAACAGTGGTGTCAATTACAGTGATGCTTTGGGTGCGTGTTCTTGAATTTCGTTATATTCATGGGGAATGTGGTGAAGGAGCTGTTTGTGGAAGCACAACCGTCAATAATACTTTCCAAAACCCTTTCATAAATGCTGTTGTGAGGCCCTTCTCTGGGACTGAATTCTGGGGCTATCAAATCTTGCATCTGCATTCAGTTACAATGACAGTAGTGGGACTAGCTTTAAAGCACTCTTCATTTTTGTGTTATCGATACCTTTTATATCAGATTGTCAGTGGACAAGCAGTGCTTTACACTATACTCTGTGACAAACAAAACTAGAATCTCTACTTGGGAAGATTTTCTAGAACAAAAATGTGATTTCTCCTGATACAATAATCTTTTGATTAAGTCCTGAAGTTAAAGCTGAATTCAATAAGCTGCACTTAATTACATCTCAAAGCAATACCTTGTAGGCACTCATGGAGTGAGAACCATAAATTCTGGAATGAATCAGAAAATGGAAGATCCTACTTTTAAAGAGAGATTTTGTTTTGATATTTGACAATCAAGAGATAGACCTAAGCTTAAAAGGTGCACCTTATAACATGCTGAAAGGTGTCATGATGAAACTGCATTCTTTTGTCACTTTGAGACTGAATGTGCAATGGGTGAGACAGATATATTTGTGGCAAATATACCACAAATGTTTTTAAACAGTAGTAGTGTGTTGGTGTGAAAAAGAAGCAGTGTTAAAAATAGTAACTGAGTGAATGGAAACCTGGAAATTGTTTTGGAGTACTGCAGGGTTCAGTTGTCTTCTGTGCTATTAAAGTATCAAAGCTCTAGGTAGACTCTAGCTCTATAGCTCTAGACTCTTAGTGGAGCTATAACCACAGAGATCAGGGACAAATATCACATTCAATTTCGTTCTTCTAGGATTTCTTAGGTAAGACAAACCTTGACATACTGCTGCATCGGCCTGCTCTGTTTTGTTTTACTAATAGCATGCTGCCATACTGCCTTTCTACGGTTCTATTAAACTAATATCACTATGCTTTCAAGCAGTACCTATGATTAAGCAAAAGGCATACAATTTGTCCTTAAAAATGGTTACTTCAATGACATCGGTCATTGTTCAAAACAGCTTTGTTTTTCAATATCTGTACAAAATATCTTTTTGTGCAATTTGGTGTGGATTTTTATAAAAATATACAGAAAAGTAGGGTATGCATCTCCATTATCAAGTATTCCTCAAGGGGGGGAAAAAAAAGCTATTCTTAATGAAATACAAATTGCAAAGTAGTTTGCCACTCTGCAGTGCATCAAGTCATCACTTCAAGTGCAAACTTTCTTCAGTCTTGCATTTATTGATTTATTTTTGTTTAGCTTCAGGCCTCACATCTGTTAAAATACTTCACTGCTCCCACACACACATTGTAATAGTACTCTTACACACTCAGAAGAGTTTATTAATAGAAGCTCTGAGAATTAAGTTGTTCCTTTGTGTGATAGCTGTAAAGATTTCATTTAGGTGAACCTCTGTTCTTTTGTTCCTCAATTCTTTAAAAACTAAACTAGTATTAGCTCACAGGCGAGTAATTAGTCAGTATTTTAAGATTTTTTTTCATGTCTTCGTGATTGCAAATTAATTTTGAGACACTTGATTCTCTTTTGAATAGCTCTGGTTTAAGTGCACTTTCTATTTTAATGAAAGCTTGTTACTATGGTTCTATATTTTTGAATGTAGCTAAATTAAATTTGACTGTGTGAAAAGGCCTAGCTCAAAGAAAACACAATGGAATTCCAACAATAAAGAGCTGTACTATAAATGAAGCTTGAAATGGGCAAAATGATCAGAGCATTTTTGCTTTTTGTCATATTCCTGGAAATAAATTAGCTTGGAAAGAGTGGGGGGAAACTACAGCATTTTCTAAATTGTAACAACAAGGCACTCTAGAGCCCCCACCCCAAAACCTTGGAATTATTGCAAAAATTGCAGTAATGGTTGTTTTCTTAGCCAGAACATTTTCTCAGACAGGTTTTCCAGTCCATCTGAGGGTTTCTTTTAGTGAATATTTTATTGTTTCTCTTAAATTTCTTTTTGCTTTCATTAGAGGAAAAAGGGCAATATTAACCTTTTTCTGCCCATCAGTGGTAGAAAAACTATACTGTCTTCTCGACAGGAGGGGGAGCATGTGCTAATAGGAAGAGCAGATGCTAGCACTCTGTATTTGGATTACAGGCCCTATTGATCCAAAGAGGATTTATAGTGGCTACAAGAATGAAGATTGTCAAGCAATGTCATTGTTCCTTTGTTAACCTTTCCTTCTTAAAGCCATGGATTGAAAGGTAGAAAGGTGTTACATCTAGTGATATCTTTTACCTCTTTTTTTTTATGATTATTTAAGGAAGATCATATCTGTTTAGATAGAAGTCTCTTCTCTGAAAACAAAAATGAGTTGCTGCAGTAGGTTTTAGTACCTTTTTTTACAGTTAGAGTTGGTACTCTTCTTAAATCAGATACAGTAAAATAGCAGTTGTCTTTGTTCCTTTATATGATTATTATTTTCTTACTGAATACTTAGAAGTGTGCCTGTTAGTTCAGCATAATGAACATTTACTTAGTGAGCTGAAGATAAGATTCAATAGGACCTTGATAAGGCTTTGTTAGGGAATTTGTCATTCTGCGTTCTAAAATGATTAACAGTGTAGGGTTTTTGTTTGTACTAGGATTTTCAGAAAACCTTAAGATATCAAATTGAGGAATACTGAAAGGTTAAAGTAGTTGTTCCCCTCAGGAGCACAGTGAAGTATCAAACTTCTTTTCAGAGTGGTATCTGTGGAGACGAGCTTCTTTCTGAATCGCAAATTTAATTTTATTTCTATATTAATGTGACTGAACTACTGGGTTAGTTATTTGCATTTGTTTTATGTTCAGCTGTCTGCTAGATTTATACTAATGTGGTATGTTTCCCTTTCTCTCTTCAGCTTAATAACCAGTTTGTATTTTGTTTTGATTTTTCAGTCCCGTCTTTTACCTTCACACCAACAGGTATATATTTGCACTTTTCCCCCCTTCTTTGTTACTTTAGCATGCGTTCATGGTACTGTTTCTCTTCTTCTGACATAACCAGCCCATCTGTTTGGAAGTGTTTAAAACAATTTTGTTAATGACAGGTATCATTTTTTTCTCTAAGTAGAGTATACTTGCTTTGTAGTTGAGACTTTTTTTTTCCATTTGTGTGTACCATTTTGTCATGTGATGCAAGCATACCATTTTGTAGCATGATCCTATCAGTTAGTTCAACCTGGGCTCTCTTCTTGCATTACACTCAAGTAGTGTGGCCTTCTGCATCTAGTGATTCAAAGGCACTTCTGATGAAGAAGGAATGACTTAGCAGAGCCCAGATGCTGACTTGTAAGGCAACTGATGGGACTACAGTTGGTGAAACATTTGCTTGTTGTCTTCCCTCTGAAACTGCATTAAACCAGTGTCCTAAGAGTTGCCTGCTTTGGCAGATACAGGAAATCAAAGTGTGCTATCAGATTTCTTTGCTTGTTGCCTTAAACTGTATTTGTGCTATGAAACTCTTAAGCAGTCAACTTGTTCTACATAAAGCTGCATTTCAAATTCAGGGTGGGTTTAAAATCATCTTCTTTTTCTTTTTGCTTAGAAATGTACGAAATATTTCCATGACACATACCAAGCCATAGCCCACCAAAACTTTCAGTGAGAGCCTTTCTGTTCTGTAGACTGGACCTTCAGTCTGTCCCACAGTCTGGGAGTTCAGCAGCTTTTCCTCAACAGTGAATACTATCCAACACATTCACTATCCACCATTGTACTGCATATATTCCTTTTAGCTACAAGCTGAGTGAATAGACAGGTCATATCTTCCTCCTCTGTTCTAAATCCCTCATTGTCACTGGAGGTCTATGAGACTTTCAGGTCATGTAATATTCAGGCAGGGTAAAAGCCACCTAACTCTTCCTCTGCACAAAATCAGCTCAAAATACTTAGCTCAAAATAATAGCTCAAAATCACCATACTAATTTGGCCCGTGGACAGCAGCTGTATTACATCCTTCCAGGTGTGACTGCAGCTGAAACAATCTCATGTATATCTGCATTGATCCATGCAGACCTAGTGGTAATGGGTTAGATTCTTATCCACATGCTTTTAATCACACTGAATTGTGTCTTGTTTCAAAAGTCATCGTATTATGTTCAGTGGAGTTCCTTACTGTTCAGCATGTGTCAGAGTGGCCCTTAATGTTTCTGAAGTCCTTTGAGATCCACAGTAGAGACTAATGCAAATTATTATTTTGCTGTTACTTTAATTGGCTTAACAGAGAGCTTCTACTGCAATCACAATTGTAGCATGCTACTGAAATTCTGCAGAGGTTGGTAGGTTGGCTAATATACATTTTCTCAGTTGGATCCTTAACATTAAAGGAAAATATCACAGCTCCGTAAGATATGTCAGAGCTGCAAAATAAATAGCACTGAGATTTTTAAAGAAGAAATTGGAAAAACACGAACTATGTAAAATGTTTAAAGGAAAAAAAAATCCTTTTTCAATCCACAATCCCAGTCGTGAGTTCCACTGACTTTAAATGGTACCAGACCCTCTTCTTTAGCATTACCTACAGTAAAAGACTTTTACTTGTAGCAAAGAATTCTACTTTTTAATCCTGTTATTGTAATCACTGCCAGCATTTATCTCTCTCTTGCAGACTCCCGGTTTGGAGTTCTTCTAAAGAGCAGAATTTGACTGCTTTCCCATCCCCCCCTCCCCTACCCCCCCCAAGATATTCCTAGATGAAAAGTGTAGAATCCATAAGCATTTGCAGGGAGGCAGTCTCCTTAACCCTTTGCCTAGCCCAATGCAAACCCAAAAAATATATAGCACTGTTTCTTGTTGGATGTATGCATCCTGTAACATAACTTTTTTAACCATGATACCTTGTTGTGAAGGATACACAATCCATGCCAACAAATAAAGCATGTGGTCATGCACTTAGTTAATGTGTGATGCTTATGAAATGCTAGCAAACCTGCTCCTACTAATTTAGGAAGTATTCTTTCTGCCAGTCACTTTTTACCAAGATTTATACTTCTAAGGTTTTAGATTTAAAAGACAAGTATCACTATTAAATGCAATTGTAAAGTGTTATAAAATATAAAGCTTCTGTGGATTTTTAGAGTATGCTTGTTCCATGAGTAAAGTGCAGTAACGTTCAGAAAAAAGCATATGTTTTTGTAGAAGATTCAGCTGTAATGAGCCATTGTTTACATGGGAAGTAAAGTCTGTTATAAAATTGTGCTACCTCTTTAATCTTACCAAAATAATAAGGTAGAACAAAGCTTTAACATCGAGTCATTCATGAAAGAAATATATGACCTAAATTCTTCCACAGAGTAACTCCACTGAAGTCAGCAGAGTTATGTTAAGGATAAGTTCAACCTGATGTATGGCTTCCTGCTTTCTTAAGCGATACATGTATTTGTTTGTGTTTTTCTGAACAGAACTGGAATGTGAAACTTTGAAGCTAAAAGTAGCAGTTATCCAGCATCACAAGTATTACGTATGAACTTATATTTGAAGGAATAACTTTCAGAATGAGACTCATGATTAATGTATAAACACTGCACACATTGTCTTTGCTGAAATGAAACAAAGGCAGATTTAATATTGTTATTTAAGGAGTCTTTATGCTTTTTAAATTATTATTATTATTATTTTTTTTAAATCTTTCAGTAACCTATCAGAGGGGAGGAGATGCCGTAAGCAGTGGAGGCAGGTAATTATGTGCTTTATTTTTAAAGCTGTAAATTGTGTGCAACTACATTTAAAGATGTTGGGAGTATAATTGTCCTTATAAGTGATGGCAGAACAACAACTTGCAAATATACATTTTAATTTATAATATTAATGCATACACTTTTTCCATATATTTTACTACTAAGAAGGATGTGGTTTGCATTTTTTAGGGTGACTTCCAAAGAATGGGTCATGGTATTTTTGAGTTGCTTTGTTAATCTGTAAAAACTGCACCTCAAAAAGTAAGCAGCAGAGGGAGCACTTTAACTTCAAAATAAGTTTCTGACTTCGCAGCAGATTAAGGGAGTAAAAGTAATTAAGTCGTGGCACTTATGAAGGTTAAGAAATACAGCTGGTTCACAAATGCTACAAAGAAAAAAAACGTTTATGGGAAGAATGTGCTGAAGACACAAAGAGCTTATAAACTGACTTTTTAAGAAAAACTCTTGCTATGAATGCAAAACAGTTAAAGCATTACTTGAAGAGATGGTACACTGAAGGAGAGTGAGACATGTAGACTTTTAATTTAAAGCCCCTTACTTTGAGAACCAAGTCCATTCAAGACTGAAGGTTTAACTGAAATATGTTTACTGGGTTTACGTTATTGGTGAATGGCAATGGACAAAACAGTAGTTTAAATTTCCCACATAGAGATGGAGATTTCTTCAGGAGGCAAAATAGCAGTTTTAGTAAAAAGGCAGGTAGGAGCATTGTCACTCTATTAGCACACCTCTTTTTCTGTGTGCATGCTCTTTTGTAAGCATTTGAGCTAAAGATTTGGCATGATGTTGGAATAAGCATTAAAATCTCAGAGAGCAGCTGTGTTCAAATTCCTATATCAGTTCCTGTCTCACAAGTGGTATCTTGTCGATTCCTAATAAGCAAAACCTTACAAAAATTTGGTAATGGTGAGGATTAGGCGTAAAATTAAACATTCCCAGTATGCTTGAATGCTATGTGGAATTAATCCAGTGCTGCTACTGTACCTGGCACATTATGAGCAATTGCACATCTCTCTGTCCAGTGCTGTATGCTGCTGTGTTGTCATAGCCATAAAACCATGGAGGAAAACCTCTGGAACAGTTACCATGTGATGTTTGAATGGACAAATCTGTAAATCACTGGGTTGCTGCCTTCACCCCAGGATAGTGAGAAAATGAGAGAGCAGAGACAAACCATCTCTTTTCCTGACAAGGTTGTTCAAAAAGATACGCAGTTAACATCCTTTGTGTTCTTTGTGCCACTGTGCTTTCTTGCTCATCCCATAGCACAAGGCAGACAAAGCACAGCCAACATAGACTCAGAGGACAGAAATGAACCCAGGAGTGTCTACATCGTATACAGTCATTTTGGTACTGCTAAAGAAGCAGTGTCTTTTTTTACTGCCCTACTTTTAAGGATCAGTGCCACAATCTAGCAGTGTAATTGATTTAAGGTGCTAACATCTATGCTTCTTTTGTTCATCTGAGTATATGGTATTTACAGAGCATCTGATGCTGTACAGTGGTTAGTAGAATATGAAACATATTTTTGCAAAATTAAAAAAATCTTATCTTTACATATGAAAATCTTTACTCTGAATTTCAAACTTAAAGCTTTCACTTCCTTACATTATATTTGCAATATTTTGGAAAGGTTTAGCGTTTTTTTTTTTTTTGCCAAGTGCAGATATGCGAGCATGTTAAAGCATTATTCAAAACGTCACAGTGATCTGTTTCAAAATAATCCCCACTTCTGTGATGCTGAAAAAATGCCCACTTCTGTGGCAATCCCCTTTTCAGCCAGAACTCAAGTAATGGTAATTAGGGTGGATTGACTCCAGCCAGTAGCCAGGCACCCACGCAGCTGCTTGCTTGCCCCACCCCAACCTAGGCCCAGTGCAGCAATTCAAGGACTCAAAGAATTCACCGCAAAGGCTGAAGATCTTTGGAAAAGATCATCTCCTATATTGCAGCAGGGTATGGAGCTGTAATGCAAACATTTTGTGCTAATGCTTCCACCTAAATGGCCCCAGTATTGTTTACCTCTACTTATATACATCACAACATGTTTCTTCCATGACAACTTGTTTGAATGGAAAGTAAATTTTAGAAACAAAGTGCCTTTAACTTTCTATGCAAAAATCCAGAACACAGGCCTTGAAAGTGCCCACATTCTGGAAACTTTGTCTCCTCCAAATGCCTTGAGGTATATTCTCATTGTAAGAGCAGAGCAATAGGAAAAAGAAAGCAAAGTATTTCAAGTCAGATCTTCACATGATGACGTGACTGTACATTTATTTCAGATTCTAAAAAAAAAAAACAAAACATTTCTAATGAATGTGTATTGGCTGGTGTGATAGCCTGGCAGTAAGTCATGCCTCATCACCTCCTATGTTAAATTGTCAGGTGACATATGCAGTGCAGAAATGTATATGCACGTGTATGTATAGACCTTTAAATGTCATTCTAAGACTATGTCTTAGGCCTGCAGCATTGATTGACTATATTCCCCTTAACAAACTGCATGCATTTTGTATTCTCAACTTGCAGATTCAGGGGATTAGTATATTTTATTTTTGAAGAACATCACCTAATATTAGAGACTAGTTTTTGTACTGTTTCCAATGGAAATTTGCTTGTTAAGTCATGTGATGAAAGAGTCTGCGTTACTTTTTTTTAATATGACAGTGAATGAAATTTTCTATTTTTTAAAAAGCATCTTTGTTATCAAAAGTTGGTAGAAGATGTCACTTGTGTGGGACTTCATAACATGCTGTTATGCATCATTATTGTAACAACTAAAGAGACACCAAAGATTCTACTAAACATTCATCAAAGTGTCTTTCATGACACTTGGAAACCAAACAATGCTATCTTTTTCTGCTGGTGGTGGGAATACGTTATTCCAAATGTAGCCGATATGCAGTATTGATATCTGGATATTTGTAAAGTCATCAAGTATTCCCAGCTACTTTAAAGTTGCTTAGGAGTTGCTGCCGTTCCACCTATATAAAGATTAAGCAAGTGTTGTATTCATTAACAAAGATATATCACATACTCAGTGTGCTTAGAGGGACCCAAACACTCCCAAGTAACAGAGGTTTCTCTAATCTGCTGTTCCCTTTGATCCACAAGAGTAGTATCTGATGGTGATTAATACCTGTCTTCATAAATCACCAAGAATTTGTGACTACTCACATGCAAACTTGGGTGTTATTTCTGCGTATCCATCTTCCATGTTTGAACTTTGTGTTTGACTTGCCGATGCCCCCTTTTTTACCTTGTTTTCTTTAAGGAAGACAGAGAAAGAACAAGAAGATAAAATTACCACTCCCTTACCCCCCCCCCCCCAAAAAAAAAAAAAAATAACAATAATAATTATCAACAAAGTTCTCCAGATAGTTAAAGGTTGCACACAAATATGTTATGTGCAGTTCATCAACCTGAACCAATGCTGTCCTTGGCTGTTCACTTCAGAGTGTCTTATCAAGGAACAGGGTATTTTAGTCTGTTACATAAGAGACTGGAAACCATTCTACAGTTGAATCAAGCTGTATTTTCCAGTGTCCAAGCCCTTTAATATCTAACCTTCTGAGAAGAATATAATTGCAATGTGAAAACGCTTTTGTTTAATTTTTGAAGTGACCAAGTTTTGTTTTTAAAGGCCAGGTCTCCTAAACATCAGTGAACCAGCCACGCAGCCATGGTTAGCAGATACTTGGCCTAACACAGGGAACAACCACAATGACTGCTCCATCAACTGCTGCACCTCTGGCAATGGAAACAGTGATAGCAACCTTACAACATACAGTCGACCAGGTTAGATATGTTTCTGCCTTGCTTAGGAATCTTCTTTACACAGTATATGCTTATAATATCTGAGAACAGGTTTGTTTTCCTTTTTAATTTCCAATATATGTTCAGATTTAATGTAGTGTCATTCCACTATGTCATGATTATGCTTTCTGTCCCTTTTTGGTCCCTTTCGGTCCCCAGCCAGTTGCAACAAGCTGTGTTGAAAGCTGAAGGAGCCCCTGCAATGTCCTGTTACCAAAAGTCGCACTGAACTTGTATGTTATAACATCTGACAAACAGCAGATAACTTTGTTTTTAGGTTGTTTTGCACATCTTTGTTGCTTGGGTGGAGAAGGAAAAGTATTAAAAATGATACCAGTGAGATTTTCCTTCTGTTTTGGGTACAATGGAAAGCAAGAAATAAAACATCACTGAAGTACTTGCAAGATACTCTACTTAGCCACATTAAAAACCTCCCTTGGGATTCCATTCTATACAAAATTGGATAGCTGGTTTTCCATTTAGGGTGTGTGGATAATAAAGTTAACCTCACTATCTGAAAGAAATTGTGAAATGTTAGGTTAAGCAGGAGTTCCCAGGAGCTTGAACAGGATTCAGGGTACTCTTGAAGAAAACCTTGTGTGTGCCATGAGAAGACAAGAGGGGAAATCTATCTGGAAGTGCTATTTGTTACACATTTTGTTTTAAATGGACCTGATGCACCTTTTATTTTAACCCAGCTAATGCTACCAGTGAGGAAAGAAAATGTCTTTTCCACATCCCCTACACACTACCAGCATTTCTAGCTGATTTTTGCTGTTAGCATTTCCCAGCATTTCAGAGAGGGAGCATGATTACCTATAGTGAAGTTGCATAAGTGCAAAACAGCATCACCTGCAGTGTAATTAATGTGAAACCAGCCATAATGAGATAGTGGTAATTCATCTCCTGCAGTATCCTGTCTGACAGTGACCAGCACCAGGTGCTTCGGGGTAAGGTGAGAGATTTTAACATTAGAGACACGTGTCTTACTCTGCCTGAGGATATCATATTCACAAATACCTATGTAAAAATATTTCTGATGGAGAGATGACTCAGTGGCGTGCCCTGGCAACCAAGAGGACAAACCACATTTTGAGGTGCTTTAAATACACACAGCCAACTGGCCAAAAGCTGACTCTCCCGCTGTATTTAGTGTTGGTACAGCCTCACCTTGAATATTGTGTGCAGTTCTGGGCTCAACAAAATAAAAAGGATGTTAAGGTGTTTGAAAGCATCCAGAGGAGGGAAACAAATCTGGTAAAAGGGCTGGAAGATACATCCTGTGAGGAGAGGCTGAGGACACCTGGTTTGTCTGGTCTGGAGAAGAGGAGGCCAAGAGGTGGCCTCACTGCCTCCTGCAGCTTCCCAAGGAGGGGAGGCAGAGAGGGAGGTGCTGGTCTCCACTTCCTGGGAACCGATGACAGGATGCAAGGGAACTGCACAAAGCTGGGCCTGGGGAGGTTCAGACTGGACACTGCAAAAAAATTCTTTACTCTCACAGTAAACGGGGGTCCAGCACTGGAACAGACATCCTAGCAAGGTGGTTGATGCCCCATGCCTGTCAGTGTTCAGGAGGCATTTGGACAATGCTGTCAATAATATGCTTTAACTTTTGGTTAGCCCTGAAGTGGTCAGGAGGTTGGACTAGATGTTCTTTGAAGGTCCCTTCCCACTGAACCCTCTCCTCTCCTCTCCTCTCCTCTCCTCTCCTCTCCTCTCCTCTCCTCTCCTCTCCTCTCCTCTCCTCTCCTCTCCTCTCCTCTCCTCTCCTCTCCTCTCCTCTCCTCTCCTCTCCTCTCCTCTCCTCTCCTCTCCTCTCCTCTCCTCTCCTCTCCAGACATAGCAGGTTTAAGTAATGGAAACTTAACGAATCCAGAAAAGGAATCCTGCACATTTTTGAGGGTTGCAAACTAATACAACGTCTTCAACTAATACAACGTCTTCTCATGAGGTGCAGCAGATTCTCTCTTGATTTAGCTTTTGTGTTAACCCTGGTTGTGTTGCAAAGGGATTCTTTTCATTGAAGTGCAGCCTGTAAGCTTGAGGTCAGAGACGGTGGTCATAGTGCTATAGTAATATATTCCAGCTTTACAGAATGGGAACACATTGTTCTAAAGGTAGATACAATAAAAATATCTAGCAGAATAAATCTGTTATAGAGGTGAACCAGTTTTGTTTAAGTACTTTGTGTGAGGAGTTCTAATGTGTTTATGTAAAAAATGTATCTGCTGTGTATATTGTATCTATTATATTGCCCTACACAAAAATTGGATGTAGCTGAAAATGGAAGGAAGTAAAAATATTTATTACAAGTGACTGTGCAAGGATATTATAGCAAAGCATGAAGTATTAGGAATGAAGAATATACTGGATATTTAATTGCCCAATATAATAAATAAAATGCCCTTGGAGAGCAGGAAAGACTAGCATGGTCTCAGCAGGTGAGAGAAAAATCAGAAATGAAGACGTTTAAGAAGTAGAAATCAAGATGATGAAGACTGTGAAGCAATAAATAAATAACACCTCACATAAGAAAGAAAAATATATCAAACAGTAAGATCTTCAAAAATAAAAGCTGAGGGCATGAAATGTGCATTGAATATGTTGGATGTGGCATGTTCTGATATTGTTCCTTAATCACTGGGTCAGTGATTTTCTTTCTCAAGTAGTATTTTATTCCTCTTTTTTTCAGAAAATATTTCTCCACAAAGATGTATGTATTAGTGAGTATTTTTTGAAATTGAATGTCCTCTGTATTTAGAAGTTATTTCACTTAGTATAATGGTCAAATCCTGAATTCTGTACTTACTTTTATGATCTAGTAAATGAATCGTGGCCTCCATAGGTAATGTACTTCAAGTTTTTAATCAAACTCATTAACATAAATGGTACATCTTTTTGAAGAAGAAAAATATATTCCTGGTGATTGTTATGTAATTATCAATGCATTAATCAGGTGGCAAATGAATTCTTGTTTAATGATCATGGTATGCTGGTTTCACTTAACCTTCTAAATCCACAGACTGCATTACTCCATTCAGTGTTCTTCCAGTGGACTAGATAGGGAGAGAAAAAAATTGTATGGAACTACTGTCACATAGGAGATAGGGAAGCCGGAAAGACAGGCCCATTGGTTCACACAGTAGTGGCCTGAACATCAGTATGCATCTAATTAATGTATGACTGTAACAAGTACTGATCTAATGATACAATATCTATTAGAAAAATGAATTCATGCTATCTATGCTGTCAATACATGCTTTGCACACAGGACAATGGTATTACTATGATATTACCTTGCCATATCCAAAGCAACTAATAATTAGCAAAAATTCCAAATTGTTTTCCTGTCTTTTGTTTCAATCTGAAATACAAAATTGTACAAAGAAACAATGATCAAATAAAGTTTTTTCTGCTGGGTAATGAGTTACCTTTTGCATTGTACTGTTTCTTTTTAATTAATTCTGTTAATGTTTAATCATTCCTCAATCTGTTTTATAAAAATTTGTTGTATTGTGTTTCTTACGCCAATTACAAAAATCTAAATGATGTTCATTCTATATTGACATGAAATGACTGTCTTGTTTAGTTATTGCCACTATAAGGTTTTGGTTGATTTTTTCTTTAAATGAAATTATCTTAATCACAGTTATTGGGTACTTATACTGCTTTGAGAATAATATCTAAAAATGTAAATGTTTATATGGCAAACGTAGAAAAAGAAAAAAGAAAAAAAGGTAAGTCATAGTAGATACAATTCAGTAGATCTGAATTTACAGTGAAGCAAAACAGAGAACACTACTTTTGATCTGGAGACTTAAGACTATAGACAGTAACTTATAAGGTAAAAGATATTCCATAAACTAGTTAATTACAATATCTTAGTTTCATGGATGTGAGACATGTAGTTATGCACTAAAAAAAATGTTAAGGGAATTTCATTGAAAGTATAGCGTAAGCGAACAGAATGACCTTTTCTTTTTTCTTTCCTCTGTGGTTAGCCGATTGTATAGCAAATTACAACAATCAGCTGGACAACAAGCAAACAAACCTGATGTTGCCTGAGTCAACTGTATATGGTGACGTGGACCTAAGCAACAAAATCAATGAGATGAAAACCTTCAATAGTCCAAATCTAAAGGATGGAAGATTTGTCAGCCAACCTGGGCAGCCCACTCCATATGCCACCACTCAACTCATCCAGTCAAATATCAGCAATAATGTTAACAATGGCAGCGGGGATATGAATGAGAAACACTGGAAACCCTCTGTTCAGCAAAAGCAAGAGGTTGCACCCATACAGTACAACATTATGGAGCAAAACAAATTAAACAAAGGTGAAGAGCTTTTAGCTTGTTTCTCCTCTTTAGGCATCAGAGGAGTTTTGACCTTCTGGTGCTGGGAGTGTAAAGTTTTCAGGTTCAGCAATTATAGACTTCTGTGGTGCTTTTAGACTTCTTCCTTTTTAGGTTTAGCAATTCACTGCTAACAGTGTCAAATAGTTAATTAGCACCACAATAACCTTCAGATACTGAATTTATTATAACAAATAACAAATTGTATCTTTAGAAAAAATATATATAAAATATACTTCCTATTGATTTGAGATTAATTTATATTTAATACTAGTTAAGGGATTGCTTAAGACAGAGGCTAGATATTTTATTCATAAACCAGATGCATGGTAGTTACATTATACTCTACCTTAAATTTTAAATAGGTCAACCCACTCTTCACAGTCATGGATGGAGACTAATTAAATCTACATGTTCATGTAAACGAATGAAATTTTGCATATCAAACTCTGTAAAATTGTGTTATGTTGTACACTGGGGACAGAAATAGAGCTATCCAATTCATTTTAGACTTGTTCCTAGCAAGCCTTCGATTCACATATTCAGAGGCAATGCTACTGCACACAATTTTGGAAACTAAATTCCTTTGTTACCCTGACTGAAGTCTGTGGATCCAGAAGCTATAAATAAATTGATTTCAGTGTTAACGTGAAACATCAGAATCTACTTTTGTGGCCTTGAAGGCATGTTTCTTTAATATAATGTGTGGGAGTTTGAAGAAATAGGTATGTGATTTCTTGCTAGTCCTGCAGGCTACCATGCAACCTCTTTTAATAACCTGATTTGCAAAACAGTATCCCTAGGAACTGGACCCATCCTAACTTTGAACTTTTTGCATGGATTGTTGTAACTCCAGTGGTCGTATAGTGATAAGTGATCCAGTAAAAAGATACATTTTATTACAGGAATGTTGATTTCGCTGCTGGACCTATCTACTTACAGAGGAGTTCAAAGGGCAATATAAAATGTGACACCTTCACTTGCCATAAACATGTCAAAAGAAAACTCAGTTTTTGTGGCTCCTTACTAGAGGGTGAAAGCTGTATTTTTTGTAATTAAGTTTTCTTTCATGAACTGTGTATTACATATCTGTTTTGGAATAAAACATGTTTTGTTTTTATGCCCTGGAAGATACTGCATCTTTCAAACTGTGTATATTACAGCTGCATATTTTCTAGCATATTATAGTATGGAAAGGCCCCCTTAAAGCATTGTCTGATGACAGTCATATATACATATTTCAGAGTGTTGATTTACTGTTTATCCTCTGTGTAAACATATGCGGTATGTAGGGTTTCAGCGTGGTCTGTGGAATTCAACTAGGCTGAGAAACTATTACAGAATACACTCTGGTGTGGAATTTATCATTTTGCGCTTTTTCCCATGCTTACATTATCACAGACATTTCTGCAGCAGATGGGGACTGGATTCTTAGTTTTGTTTATTTTTGTTTTGTTTTGCTGTTTTATGAGTCAATATTCTGATCTTGGTTTTCTCATTTCCTAAGTCAAAACCATCTTGCTGACAATTATACCTATAGCTTTTGTGATGGGAAATAACCATTTTGATGAGTTAAATGCTGTGCTTCATTGTCACTACTTTATGTCCAATGGTTCTGTTTATGACACAGTTTTATTTGGTATATGAAGAGTAACTCGTCTCCTTTCTGTTCTCTGGAAATTATAAAACTTTTTGGCATGAACGTACTGTTTTGTCAGATGAGCATTTTACTTCTGAAAAAGTTTTACAGATCTGGTTGCCAAATATAGATTTGAAAGTAACACACGCATCAAGTGCTTTGGAATTGGAGAAGGAAATTACTGTAACAGCCATTAGCAAAAAGGGCCCTGTGCCTTGCTAGGACTTGCATGACCCAATGTAAACAGAAATCTTGTTGGAGACAGTAGACATCGAATGAAGACCTCCTCTGCTGTAATCCGAAATCAAGGGAGCTGCATTATTGCTCCAGCAGGTCATTCAGCCCTTGTAATTCAGGGCTGACTCCTCTATGGGTTTGTCACCTTTGAAATACAAAAAGTAGCTACCACAGTCCACTGGCTGCCATGCTTGCATAAATTAAGCAGAGACCATAGAAAATCAATCAAGATGACAGTCTATTCATATGCAAAATGCCCACATAGAGCATATATATCTGCTGAGACTTAATCGTTGCGGAGGCATTGCAACAACCCTGTGCATAGGATTTTATTTTACTTCATTTTTGCTGTGGAGCCACTCCCGTGATTTTCCTTAAACTTGCAGAGACGAGATAAAAATAAAATGTGATTATAGGATGATTTTCCTTTTAAAAAAATCAATTTGTTTTTTTCCTCACTGTTTTCAGGAGGTCTGCTTTGTGTTATAAAGCAGATACATAAAAATAGATCTTTTTCTAAAGGGTGGCATTAACTATACTATTAAACTTACAGATTACAGGGTAAATGACAACATTGCTCCAACAATTCCATACAACCAGTCATATGACCAGAATACAGGTGGATCCTACAACAGCTCGGATAGAGGCAGTAGCACATCTGGTGAGTATCTAAAATGTTTACCAAACCTTATGTTTTTCTGGTGCTTTGACACTCTAGCCATATTTAGCACTAGTTACTGGACTTACAGAAGGGATGAAGGGGAGGGAACCACTGAAAATAATGTAGCACGAAGATGCAAAACTGTAAAAACTGACTCAATAGATGCCTGTATTTCTGTTACATCCTCATGATTACTTAGTGCCATCTAAATGTCAATTAATTATTATGGTCTCCAGATAGACAAGTCATGGAAACTTGTAAATTCCTTTTCAGCTGTCACCAAAGGAGGGGAGAGGGGGGAACAAGGATTTTGTGTGTTAACTTCCTTATATTTTACTGACTCCTTTTCCATTTGTTATCTCTATGCACCCAACAGAACCTTATGCATGGAGAGGCTCAAGATACCAGAAGATTTGAGTTATACCCAATAGAACTGGTTTAATAATTTTTTTCATTTTTTAAACTAATCCTATGCATTTTATTGGGTAAACGAGCATTTACTTACACATTCTATTTTTACAGGTTTCAATTGCTGTATGTCAAAACTACTCTTGTTCATCATTCAAATGTAGGCTAGATAATTCAAGTTAAGTTTTGTTTGTCATAGGCATCTCCTATGCAAAATATCTAAAAGACCTTTCTAACAATCTTGAAATGAGACTTAACTTTTTGTGCTAGAAATCACTGACCAGGGCACTGAAATTGTACACTGTGCTTTGGAACCATAGAATATGGTTTAATTGCTTCTTGTATTAGCATAAGCTTTTAACTTCCAGCTTTTGATTTTTGGTAGAAGTGTGAGAGATGTTCAGAGATAAATCAAACCATGGATAGGCTTGGTCTGGGGCTTTACTTTAAGTCTTATTCTTAGCCTATGTTTATCTACATTGACCTTCTAAAGACTAGGGCTTTCCTTTTCATTTTCTGTTCTGCTGTCCCCTTTGGTAGTCTAGCTGCCTTAATCCTAACCTGCATTCCATCTTAACCTATTATGACTGAGGTACAGCAGAGGTGTCAATGTGTAAAAGAGTCTGCTGTGCCTGTGGGTGACCTGAATTCTCACTGGCTGGGGTGAGATAAACACGGCTTCTCATTCTCCCAGCTGTTCAGGGTGTTCTTGTGGGAGCCAGCCTTTTGCCTGTTCCCAGGTCTACAACATGAGACTGTGGTGCTGAGCCTTTGCTCAGTGGCGTTAAGATCTGAAATTCAGCATGAAACATCTCAGGGGTATGAGATTTTGCCTGTGCAAATTAAAATTGAGAAGGTGGTATTCACCATGCTGACACCTATTATGGCTATTCATAACACTAACAATTTGTAGTCCTATCCCAAGGACTCCAGCAGGAATGAAGCACAGTGACCAGAGCAATAAATTAATTGTGCTGAACTTAGCGTATATCATGGTGCATAGGGAAGAGAATGCAGATGATGGTCGCCTTGGGGTAGTTAGGGTCTTGTGTGACATACGGAGATACCAGAAAAATGATTGTGCATAACTAAAACACGTTGATATCTGTCAGCTAATGTGGGACAATAATAAGCAGAACTACTATATATAAGAAAGGAAAATCCGACGCAGCAGAAATGAGAAAAACAAGCTTCCTAAATTTCACTGCAACGTATTTAATCATGTGTCTAGGCTTAACTATGATAGTATAAAACCCTGTCTCAGTTGAAGTGAGAAATACAAAATATTCTAAAATATGTTTAAAAATATGGGTACTTTATCTGCAGTTAGTGAAGTAACAGTAACAAAGGATAAAAACGTATACAAAGGAAAAAATGGTAGAGTCAGTTCATGTCCAAAGTTAAAAATCAAGACCACCTGAATAATTGTCCTTATTCAAAGTTACTCAAATTTTTAAAGCTGCATTTTTCTATTATAAGCTATAATTTCTCCGTAATAGTAGCTGAAAACATTTGAGCTGTACTTCATCGATCTTCTTTTTTCTCCTTTTTTTTTGGTTATTTTAGTTCTGCCAGCAATTATTTTCAACTGCACCTGCCATTTAGACTAAAACTAGTAATTTCATTGTGCCTAAAACGTTTCAGTGGACAAGTACAAATTACATATATTCAGTGACAGTAGAACTTTAATAGATCGTATCTGTATCGTATTGTATACTAGGTTCCAGCAATTAAATAATATAAAGGCACTTTCGAAAATATGTCTACAGCTCATTTGTTTTAGATGATAATCTATAATGCAATTAATAGAAGTAGGAAGCTCACTCTTAATGACACTGATTGTAAAATTCATTTAAGTTTTTATTACATTTTGACTATTTGCAATACAAGTTTTGTGTTCTGTATACTTTTTACATTCTATGTAAATTTTCTAGTAAAATTCAACTACTTATAAAAGGGGAGTAATTCTACAAAGAAGCTACAATTATAAAGTGGTGTAAAAAGGAAGAATGCCAGTTTATTCCAACAAATCACAACTGTAAATTCCTAGAGAATTCAAGAGAATATGGAAGGCACTATGGCTATTTTGTTTTTCAAAGCATAATGGTGAGGAGATATTTAAAAGAATTACAAATATGTACTGTTTATAATTCACAGGGAGTCAAGGGCACAAGAAGGGTGCTCGGACTCCAAAGGCTCCCAAGCAAGCTGGCATGAACTGGGCAGATCTTCTTCCACCCCCTCCAGCACATCCACCTCCCCACAGCAATAGTGAAGATTACAGTCTTTCAGTGGATGAAAGGTAAGAAAGATAAAAACATTATCAATTTCTTACTTTAATTGCTTGTTAATTGAACAGTAATCTGCCCTACAAGCTGGCATTGAGACTTCAGTACAGTTCTAGTGCTCATCAACTAGCAGTAGAGTAGCTATTTAAAGAGACTACTTAATGACAGTGATGTACATCTAGTTATTACATCCTTACTAAGCTGTTTTCAAGAGCACATATAACAATATTTTTTCTTTTCTTTTTTTTTTATTTATTTTCTGGGCTATTTATGTATGTATCAGATATGCTAATTACACAGTGAAAAAACAAGTCCTTACTTTCTTTAAAAAAATTAATTTTAGCTATGACCAAGAAATTCCTTGTCCAGTTCCACCTGCGAGGATGTATCTGCAGCAGGATGAGCTAGAGGAAGAGGAAGATGAGCGAGGTCCTACTCCACCTGTTCGAGGAGCTGCTTCCTCTCCAGCCGCTGTCTCCTATAGCCATCAGTCAACTGCCACTCTCACTCCCTCTCCCCAGGAAGAACTCCAGCCCATGTTACAGGACTGTCAGGAGGATCTGGGACACATACAACACCAGCCTGACCGGAGGTGTGTCAATGCAAATGTAGTGAGAGAGATGTGACAAAAGTCATCCTGTCCCCACTGAAAATTCCTCTTGAATTCAGTGAGGTCAAGGTTTTCCCCATGATATTTATTCTGTTAATATTTAACTTCCAATCCAGGACATTAGAGCTATTTGTAACCTTAGAAATACATAATTAAGTTGTTTTATTATTATACCATGGAAAGAAATGCAGTATATCACTTTATGGTACGTTCAGTGCTGACACAAGTTAAATTCACAGTCATCAGGATATTAAAGTGGTATCGTTAACACAGCTTACCATATAATTACAGTTCCATTGTTTCCAATAGATTTACTGCATTATTACCATAAAATAGCATGCATTATTTCACAGTAACTGTGCAATTAACTTGTCACCCATATGTACGAATATATATAAATATATAATTTATATAACCTATAGATTTTCCTCCTCTCATAAATTCTAATTCAGTAAATTACTGCTTGAAAAAATTTCTTAACATTTCCACCTACTCTAATTTAAAGGAATGACCAACATTAATAAAGATAGATATTTGTTACAGGGAAATTTTTTTTCTTCTCAGAGTTGCTTTTAATACAAACTGTTTTGCATATATATTCTCACAGCTTCTGTTCCACTGAATTATGAATAAGGCTTTTTATGTGTATGCTTACTTGCCTTGCTTTTTGGTAATAAATTTTTTTTTTGCATCCAAAATTATATTCCCTTTTATTTTTTTATTTTATCCAGTGGTTTGCACACATTGTTTATTATCATAACTACACCAACTTACCTGTAATATTCCAGTCATATTTTCTGTTTTTAGAAAACTGCAGGCTTATTGTGATGAAATAAATTTGACCTTCCTGAGCAGAAGAACTTTTTCCATAACTTTTGATTTTACTAGCTTATGGGACATTTGCAGATGCATTTTCCAGAATGTTTTTTTCGAAAAGTTGATTCATTTTTGTTTGTCTTTTTTAAGTAAGTAGTAGTTATTAACCTTTCTTATAAAGGGTTTATAACTGCTTTTACTTTTACTGCTTACTTCTACTTGGTCTGCTTTGTCATGTTATGTTTTGTTTTGCTTTGCTTTAGTCTTTATGGTAGCACTTCTTGTACTGTGTGTCTCTATTTCTTCCTCCATCTTCCTGAGTCTTTGCAATCACTCTTTTTATTAGTGGGTAGTAATATTTTTCTGTAATTTTCACTGACCCTAATATGTAAGGGCACACAAGTGTTCATTTTAAGAACATCTGTTTTCAGGGTTATTTAGAAGTTAAACTAGCTGTCTACTAATGGGAAAGTAAAATGCTAAGTGAGTGACCTTCCAGAACTTCAGATACCATGTTCTGGAAACCAAGACATACTGACCTACAGAACGGAGTAGGCATTGAAGCATATGTATGCAAACATGCATAACCAGCTAGCAATTGCCTAGAAAGCCGAAAGTTCCCTCACCACAGTGACTGAAGTCTAGTCACAATAAATATCATCAAAAGTAGTGGAAAAAGGTCAAGTTTTATTGGGGAGGATGTTGCAGTTTAAGCTCCTAGGGCATGTAACTTATCATTGAGTGGATGGAAATAAATAAAATTTGTCTTTATTTTGTTTTTACCTACAATGGTTAAGTCTTTTTTTTTTTTTCTGAAAGTCTTAGAATTGTTAGTGAGTAAATTTGGCTTTCTTATCTTTCTTACTTTTCCAACTGTTCTTTCTTTTTTCTTTGCTATATCCACCTCATCAGTTAAAAAAAAAAATGCACGTAATTCTATCTACTTAATTGGCAAGTCTTTCCATTTAATGGTGTTGATATGACCCATGGCATTGCTACATAGGAGTTGGATGTACTGTTCTCAACAGCTGTCGCCCATTCTGGAAGGAGGTTTCTGTTTTGAATATGGTGTGACAATGCTTTCCAGTTAAGAATGCACTGAGTGTTACCTCTATGTGTTGTACTGTATTTATTTATTTATTTATTGATTGATAAATGGTGGTTTTGTAGTCAAAATAATGCTTAAAATACCATTTTCCATACTTTTTATTAGCTTTACTTTGTGCTCCTGCTGAATATTATCTCAATTTCTTATAAGAACCAGGCTTCTGGAATATGATTCTGATGGTGATGGTGATTGTGTACTGTAATATTTCCTCTGTCTGCTTGGCTTGCAAAATATATAGCAAACTGAAATTCATGCTTTGGAAAAATGGTCAAGTAGAAGAAAACCTAAAGACTTAGTGAGATAGCAGAAGATGTCAATGTCAGAGTTGGGATAGGACATGATGTCACTATTAAAGCAAGAACCACTGCATCAGATAAAGTGAAACAAGTATTGTTAATTCTATATGCTCATGAACAGCTGCTCTGTATTAATCTATTCTTAAAGGTAGGCACAAGCTATATTTTCAAGAATCCTGTCATATTTTGTAATCAGTTGCCTGTCTCATAATACCAAAACCTAGAGAACAGGAAGACTGGCAAATAGTTACAAGGACAGTTGTTACAAGAGCATTAAACTGAGGCAGTAAAACTTTATTGGGCAAGGTCTCTAGTCAAAGACAGTTAGAGCTTCCCGTGTAGCAATGGCTTTCTGTCCTTTTTTTACTTTGTGAAATGATTATTGGTATATATTGCTAACTGACCTTGTCTTCATTCCATTCAGTGGTTCATATAGCAAATGCAAAACAGTGGCTAGATGATTCAGTCCAGGGAGGTTCCAGCTTGCTCATGCAACAAAGTATTAGGTTTTACCTTGCTAAATTTTCTTTTCAAAATTAGTAATTATTCCATTTATTAAAAGAAAAAAAGTCACCCTGCCAAAAAGAAAAGATTTAAAGTCGGCATCCTGTCAATGAGATAATAAGGGAGAATTTTGAGAAAGGAAAATTACTTTGGAAATTCTGCAAAGCAGACTGAAATAGAATTTCCTGGTAAACAAGACCAACATTCCATCTATTGGTGCAGAAAGTATTTCTTCCTTCGAGACAAAGGGCAATTAAAGATCATGCCTGTGGCCCTGTAAAGATAAATTATTGACAGTATTAATACCTGGGACTTCAGAGAGAAGTTTTAAATAAACTGAATGTTGATGTAATGATATCTAATACATTGCCTCTTTAAGTTGGATACATCATTACTGATGATTTCAGCTCAAAATAAATTAACCAATACATCTACATGTGATTTGATATCTTTAAAACCTAACATTGCAGTAGATAATTCTTTTTTTATATTACCACCTATACCAATTTAAAAATCTTCTTGAATCATTGGGATGGGTGGAAGGAATATGATGTTTATTGAGCAATCTGTCTGGATAGAGGTATCTGTTGAGACTGATAGTTTCAAGCTTCTAGAGCTTCTACATACAAATCTTTTCCTCAGACTCTCAAGGGTGCAATTTTTTTTTTTTTCAAATAGTCATGTAACCACCTCTTCCCCTAGCTGTACATGAGGTACATTAGGAAACAGGAGGAACTTTATGCAACATAAGCTGATTTCCATTAAAATCAGTGCTGCATATTTTCATCAATTCATTCTATTTTTCCTTTATGTCACATTCCACTTATGTTGTGTTACTTTAATTCTTCTTACCCTTGTATTTTTATGCAGACGTCAGCCTGTGAGTCCTCCACCCCCTCCAAGGCCCATCTCTCCACCACATACCTACGGATATATCTCAGGGCCCTTGGTCTCTGATATGGATACTGATGCACCAGAAGAGGAAGAGGATGAGGCAGATGTAGAGGTTGCCAAGATGCAGAACAGGAGACTCCTTTTGCGTGGCCTTGAGCAGACACCTGCCTCAAGTGTTGGGGATTTGGAGAGCTCTGTAACAGGGTCCATGATCAATGGCTGGGGTTCAGCTTCTGAAGAAGATAACATCTCAAGTGGTCGGTCTAGCGTTAGCTCTTCAGATGGATCATTTTTTACTGATGCAGATTTTGCACAGGCCGTTGCAGCAGCTGCAGAATACGCTGGCCTGAAAGTAGCCAGACGTCAAATGCAGGATGCTGCAGGAGGTGAGTCTTTCCTGTATTTGATATGAGAAGGAAAAAAATAGGGCCATTATCACATGTATTTATCCACAACCACTTCATGAATTCCTTTTGTTCTTGCCACTTTTAGAAATTCGGGGGGGGGGGGTCAATTCCGCACTGGTGGAAGAGGCAGAATAGGAATTCTGTTGAAACAGTTCAAATAAATTGCTGCTCTGTATTGTTCTACATAAGTAGTTCCTAATTTTTTTGGTTTCATTGATTGTTGCCAAACCTCAACACTGCTTGTGGATTTCCAGCCAGAATTGAATGAGCCTAGCACAGTCTTGCCTAGCTGTGCATGACTTACAAAGCTGTGGAGCAAAGTTTGGAAACCATTGTTTTATATAAAACTACTTAGTCGGAGATAGTGATAAGGATAAATATGAGAAATTTTGTTATGATATTTTTTTCTCCAAGCTCACTGCCTTCATGACTGTTTTTTTTTTTTTTAATTACTGCCACATTTTAGATTCAAATATTTCCTGTGACAATGAATTGTGGAAAAAAAACATTACTGATAGTTTCAAAAATTTGACACTTTCATTTTAACTATGTGTTCCCTTACTCTTTTACAAAAGTTTCCAGTCAGTTCTTTTCTAACAAGGATTGTTTTTGTTAAGGAAAAAAAAAATTACAAAATTCTGTCCTCTTCTCAGTGTAAGGCTCCCAGACTTGCTTCATGAGAGATTTAATCCCTCTGTATTGAAATGTCCATATAAGTATTAAACCTTCAGAGTCTTATTTCCTTTGCATTTGAAAAAAAAAAATAGTATTTGTTTTCCATTTCATATTTCATTATTATCTTTTGGAGAATGCTATTCAAGCTCTTATTGCTGTATTATTGAGATGAACTGGGTTTGCGATGATTTCTTAATTTGACAGCTGTTATTAGTTACAGTTTAGATAATAGATTATGAATATGTAGCAAGGCCATATGCACGTTTCTTCTTTTTTTATCCCGAATCACCATTGGAGATATGAAATACAATATTTGAAATATTTATGCTTTACGACATACTGATTCCTGGTAATACTGGCTGTATACTGGTAATCAGTAACTTGACTAGGCCTGATAGTTATTGTTATACTTTGTCTAAGAAACAAGAATACCACAGTATATAATGCTTGTTTCAAACAGATCTGTGAATATTTTGCCAATCCTATTAAACTGCCAAACCTAGAGGAGAGGGATGCTGTCACAACTGAGTCCGCACTGACTCCACGGATTTGCAACATTCCTCTCTCATTTCTCATATCCTCTCTGAGTTAACAGTCCTTTGTTTCATTTCCACACAGCTGTTCATCATGAGGAGTGAGAGGGGAGGTAATTTAGTAATTCTGGATGAAATCCTGGCCAATTGAAGTAGGTGGCAAAACTCCCACTCATACCCATGGGGCCAGGATTTCATCCATTTTCTACATATACATTCATATAGATATATGTGTGTGTGTACATTCATATATTTAGAAAAGGTCTTTTAACAGTCAAGTTCATGCTATAGAGTGACTTTTATGCATTGATATTATCTGTACCTGACTGCACATCCTACAAATGTGACACTTCTTAACTGCAAATAAACTGTGATAAAATGATAGTCATATATCCTTGATGCATTCTTAGTAACTCACTCAAAGCAGTGCTGGGGGCATTCATAGCTAAGGCCTGCTAGAGACTCAATAACTTGTAGTTTCCAAGCCAGGAGAGGTGAAACCCATTCTGAGAGTGAAACATTTTGTTGCTTATAGAAGCCTGCTGGGCTGGAAGCCTGTCTGTGTATGGATCTCAGACTCCTGGAGCAAGAGCTACCACTACAAACCAGTTGGATAATTTCTGTGAAACTAAGCCAGCCTGTCTGTTAACAGGATAGCAAATGTTTCTGTTTAGTTATGTCTCACTCAAAAACTGATTACAGTAAGGATGACAGTACTAACAGTGTTCTACGATTTCAAGTGCCATATAGCTATATAGTTCTTGTGAAAAAAGAGCAAACATGAAATGTCTTATTTTGCATGAGAAAAATAATAGCTGTTGTTCTGTAACAATTTTCAGGCCGTAGACATTTTCATGCATCACACTGTCCTAGACCAACCAGCCCTGTGTCTACTGACAGCAACATGAGTGCTGTTGTAATACAGAAGGTCCGACCTGCCAAAAAGCAAAAGCACCAGCCAGGACATCTGCGCAGAGAAGTCTACACAGATGGTGAGTCCACCGAAACAGGTGAAAACATCAGTGAACCTTTCTAAATATGCATTCTGTGTGTGTATGAAATTTTTCCACAGATATAACATTATGTTTCAGAATTCAGTGATTTGTGTTTCCTGTTGCTAAACACACTGAACGGATTAATCATTTTAAATGTCATAGTTCCTTAATACTGTACATTGATGCTTCCACTCCACAGCCTTGCACCTGTTTTCTGTAGTGTCCTAATCGACTAATTACTGACATTATTTGAGAGCCCAGATAGCATAAATAGTACAGTCGTTGAGAATAATGTGTGGTTAGGATTAAAATCATCATTCCCATGACTAAATATTAAGACCTTCAGAACTTATTTTTTCCTCTGAGAAACGATTTACCATGCAAATGGTGGACAACACAGATCGATGAATTTTAATCCTGACCACAGCATTCTTGCAAGCAGTTACTTTGTGAGTAGAAGCAAAATCTAATCATCTTCTCTCATGTCTTCACACACAATATCAACTCTTGCTGAAAAGGTAGCGCTTGTATTCTCTTGGGACCACAGAAGGATAATGCAAACATTGTGATGTTGTCTAGAGAGAGCCTTTAATGAAAATGCCTCAGGTGGTGCAGCTTTTATTAAACCACTACCTTCCAGTTTTATAAAACAACCCAAGGGCTTTGTTGGAAATTCATGTAAGATAAATTCTCAAAGACTTAACCCATCTTGTCAAGTTTGCTAAATTTGCTAATGGGGGGAGGGTAAAGAAAGGCATCATTCCCCACCTCCTGGTTCTCAGCAACAACAATCTGATTAGGACTTTCATTACCAGGCTGAAATTTTTCAAAGAGGGGCATCATTTGCCATTATCATATGAAAGCCTAATATTATAGATCTTTATCCAGGGTTACTAGAAGGGAGTTTCAAGCCACTTCTCTGTATGATTCCTGCCACTTGACAAAAAAATTTAATACAAAGCTCACAGCACGATGAGCAGAAGTAATTTAGCAATGAGTGGTTGTCCGTGCTATTATCTGTACTTTATTCTGAGTATTTTCTCTCACTAGCATCTATCTGATATTAGACTGCATTAAATACTGGCATGACACAGTGCACCTGGGCCTCTTGGCTTATACCCAGGCCCCTTCTGTCAGTGAGACTGAGCTGTTGGAATATTATCTGATTTCAAGAGGTTATTACAGTGGTTGTGTGCATGTTTGCTCCTGTGAAAGAACAACACAAGGTGTAAATCCCAAAACTGTCCCAGAAATGTTACATTTATGATACCCTTGTAATGGCATTTTTGCAAGATTTTATGGACATTTTATCCACTTTCACTATCTAGAAGAGAATGCTCTTAACTGAATAATTGGCTGAGCTTCAAACCTTTATATCAACACAACACATCAGAAATAAAATCTGAACAGGAGCTTTATGTGGACATTTTCTTCTAACACAGGAATAAATAAGAGGAGGAGCTATATTTGATGACAGGTTTTTGTGAAAGTAATTATACAAAGTTAAATCATAGAACATTGTGGTTAGGTGTTGCAACAGATTTGACAATTGTGATCAATATTTGTTTTGTGTTGCATAGCGAGTGCTTACTTCAGCATATTTTCTAATTAGATGAGAATTTCCGCTAACCGGTTTATGTGCAATACAGTGTGGTCATTCAGAGAATGGCAAATTATGGCTTTAATTTCTGCAGAACTAATAAAGCCCAGTTCAAAGGTTGAAGATCTTGTTTGTTTTTATTTTTATTTATTTATTTATTTATTGCCTCAATCAATTTATATAAGCATATTTGGAACCTTACTAAAGATTATAACCATTCACTTTAATAACCACAGCTAGCATACTGTCCCTTTAGAATTAGCTGTAAAATAACATCTACTAATTGTTTTCCTTAAGTGGAGAAAAGTGATATGGAGACGTGAGTGAAACATTTGAGCACAATTGACCTTTCCCAGATCTACTTAGGTTTTCTCTATTGGCTTGATGTCACAATGTTATTTATCTTTCTTATAAAGGAGTGCCTGATAGAAAAAAGATTTTTTTCTTTTTTTTTCCTCAGTGGGTGAGCATACATGTTTGTAGTGGAGGAAAGCCGATATTCTACATTTGAGCATTTATTGGTGGCTAGAGTCATTAAATAAATAGTAAAAAGAGAAGAATGCATTAAATTGTTACTTACTTGGCCTTTAAAATGTAATTTACTTTCACATATAAATAATTTTCTATTTCCAGACTGCCTAAATTAGTATTTGCTATCAGTTTCATGAAATACCTGTGTTAGAAAGAATTTGTAGTTAGTTGACAAAAAGGATGTATAAATAAATCAAGTCTTTGCATGAACAGTTGAAATGCTAAGAATATTGTCAGCAGCAATCTACGTACATCCTATAAAATTCTGTATTTCTTGTCTTGATACAGCAAGATTTAGGAAAGGGACAGGCATTTCTGAAAGTGTGTTTATTACTAATGTAGCAGTACAAGGTCTACTTCTAACCCCCTTTTTAAAAATAAAAATAAAGGAGTGCTCTTTGATCTATCCTGCACTTTTATAGCAATTTTGTATTCTCTGGTAGCATTAGCTCAAATTAGTTTCTACTCTGTGTGGGATGGGATTTTAACTTGGTTGTTTTGTTCTTTGATAGTCATCCAGGCAGTAAAATGTTCTCTATATTTGTTGCTAAAAATCTTTGCTCAGTAGGTGGTAAGGATTAAAATGTACGAATTTTTAATTGCTCTTCATCTAGCCTTTTAGAGAATTAACTACTAAGGGTATATTACAAGAACCAGCAGGTGTACGCACCTTGTCAACCTCATCTCACCTACTTACATGTTAGATTTAATACAAATTTTAAAATAATATTTTTTTTGTCTTTTTTAAAAATAATGTATTTGAAAATCTCTTATGAACTGTCTTGAATTTATTCATCAGTAATTACAATCCTCAGAATTGTAGATAAATGCAGATTTAAAAAAAAAAAAAAAGGATAAAAGTCCTTTGTCGTTGCTTAGATTCAGTAGATCTTTCAATAGACATTACACCACTGACACTGTTCACGTGAGACTTTAAGTCCTGATTCTGTTTTAAGTCTCTCGGTGTCAAAGGAAAAATACTAAAGTTTTCACAATTAACTGTTCAAGTCTGCAACTGAGGTATTTGTGCTATCAATGACATGACATCAGGGCAGCTGAATTTCTTAAAAAAGGCTATTTAATGTTTGCCAGATGTTTACCTGAATTTGCACTTTGAAATGTAAGCCACTATGCATGCCAACATCATATGTACCAATGCCTTCCTCTGCCTGTGCAGTACAAAAAATTCTACTCCACACAAATTTCAGCAGGGTAAAAAAACAAGCAGGAAGGCATTTCTTATCTCTATGAAGAACTAGCTTCTTATGGAATAGTAATTTTTTTTTTGTATATCTGGTCTCTTAGTAGTCCTTCTGATTCAGATGTTTGCAGATTATGTCACTGAGGGAGGTTTTGTGGACTGAAAATTGGTTTGATAAAAATGTCATGTAAATATACATACAGGCAATAAAAATAATAATAATAATATCAGCCTACTACTTCTGTACGTCATACTGGGTTTTGCTGTGTCTATTTATTCACCCAGTTATTGCGTATAGTTTGGGCCATGTTTCTTGAAAGAGAGAGCATGAAAAGAACTTCAGTAAATGAATAATATTAGCTGAAGTTACTACATATCTAAGAGTCTTAAATTATCTGAAAGCTTCACTAAGTCAAGAAAAATCTTGAGTTTTGCATGCCTGCATAATTATGCAGTACTCTATCTTCTCAAGTATTACATCAAATCTATATAACACTGCCGTTTTCTTCAGAATATGACTGTAGGAATCTATAGCTTGATGGCACTTAAAAAAAAAAAAAAAAAGTAGTCTAATAAGGCCTGCTTCCTTCATTTGTCATTACTTACAATTCATCTTTTTGTGCTTATTTGTAGTTTCTCCACTTCAGTGCAAAACTAGCTTAGTAGGTTATTTTTCCCCAGTGATGTTCTCCTTCTCCCATGATTTCTGTGTTTGTTCTCATTTAGAATCTTCTTGAAAATAGTCATCAGTCCTTTCAAAAGACATATATGGAGGGTTTCCCCGGTAGAGCATGCATGCTATAAAATGGCATCCATTAATTTTTTGTTTTGTTTTATTTGTGGGTTGTTTTTTTGTTTGTTTGTTTTTTGTTTTCCAAGTGGGAAGCAATACAACAATAATAAAGAGACATGAATGAAACATGTGAGCACGGCTGACCTTTACCAAATACTTCTGAGTTCTTTATATTGGTTTGGCATTGCTCTGTGATTTATTTTTTATTCCTTACAATGGAAGCTTCCGTTTTTCTTTCAATAAGAAGTGTGCCAGTTTGTACTAGAGGAGGCAGATTGAATCTGGATTTTCTCTGTGATCTGAGCTGTTAAAATAAATTCCACAGAGGTGTAATAGTGTTGACCTCAGATTTTTTTTTTCCTCAGAATCCTTCTCAGTAAGGAGTACTCTGTTATAATGAAGATTTTTATAGTTTCCCTGCAGGTTGCAAAAATGTTCTCAAAAGAGAATATCACTTTTCTGTAGTTATTACTGTACCATAGAGTCACTGCTATTTTATGAAACTTTTTATATCAATGCATCTTTCCTTTCTACAGTCAAGACTTAACATCGCTTTGTTCACTGTCCTGTGTAGCTGGATAGGATTCTTGAATACAGTATTTCCAGGTTATATTTTATAGGCTACAGGAAAGATGCTGGTTCCTTGCCTTTGGTACTCAGCCAGTGCATTGACATGCCAGAGCTGTTGGAGACTAGCTCCAAAAGTGACTGAAAAAGCTGATGTTAAGTACCTATGATGTTAAGTTTAAGATATAAACTCCCTTTATATCAGTAGGCTCAACAGAAAGGCAATTCAGTGCTCCAATAACTAATAAAGACAGCCGATAGGGAATGTAAGATACAAGATGTTGCATGAACTTCTGTCATTCCAGAACCCTGCAGTTCTGAGTTACAGATTCAGAATTCGAATATCTTCCTCCACCTGTGTGGAGTGTGTCCTTTTCTGAGAGAAGACATGTTGTAAGGAGGATGTTTTGCTGAGAAAGGAAAACATAGTTTGAATCTCCTCGGGCTAAGTCAGCGGTTGTCATTACTCTTTTTTTAAAAAATCTTGAGCAAGTTCTATAATTGCTAAAAGATGGTCATCACCATCTCCAGCTTTGTTTTTGAAGAACAATTACTGTGCTTGATATGCGTTGGGTTGGACCTGATACGGTCTGGCGCACAGGGCTCTCATGGAATGTATCACGCCCTATACTGAGGTCCTGGACAGGGTTCCCACAATCCTAGATGTTGAATTGTATTGGTATATCTACTTCTTAAGACCAACATTTTTTGGAGTAGGTATTGATGCTTAAGCTCACGTGGTTATGGAGGCTTTTGATCCAAATGTCCAAACTTGGAGGCACATAGTGAATATCAGCATCTGCTGGGCTGGGCAGTGCAGTGAGGATGCTTTGGTTTGCTCTTCTGTGGCTAGAGCTCACAAGGCACTTTTAGATGCATAATGGAGGAGGTCTGAGTGCTACCCTGATGTCTGGAGTTATAGAGTTTCATTGCTAAAGTTGTGTATTAGACTGAGGTCATCGCCATAGACAACATTTAAAGACTTGTGGATGACAAAGGAATGCATCTTAACTGATTCTGTACTTCTTTTTTTTGCCAAAATCTGTTGTTCATGTTTTACTGAACGAGAAGTTGCCTCTCCATTTTATATTTACAGTTTCCTCAGATGAATAAATCCAATCCATTGCCCACAGATCTGCCTTTGTTCTTACTGTGTAGTCTTAATAATTTCCACTACTTAAATAAAATTATTTTGATTCATCCACTTAGTATATGCAGGCTCCCACCTAATTTACGTTATGTCTTTTCAAGTTTTGGAAATGACAGTGCTTCTTCTTAATGCCCTCTGCAAATGTTGAGTGTTAAGTAGATTCTTCGAAGTATGTGTCAGTATTCAAACATTTACCTTTAGCTGCTCTTTAAAACTGATGTTCCGCAAACAGCCAACGTTTGATAAACAAGCTACCCTGTGGAATTTGCAAAGAATATATAGGTAGTTGTCCAACTTTTACATAGGTAAAAGGAACAGAAGGAAAGAAGATGGCCAATGAAGGCCAACAGCTTGTATCAGGAATAGTGTAGCCAGCAGGGCCAGGGAGGTGATCGTCCCCCTGTACTCTGCTCTGGTGACATCACACCTTGAGTACTGTGTTCAGCTTTGGGCCTCTGTGTACAAGGAGGACATCAAGGCCCTGGAGCGTGTCCAGAGAAGGGCTACGAAGCTGGTGAAGGGCCTGGAACACAAGTCCTGTGAGGAGCAGCTGAGGGAACTGGGGTTGTTTAGTCTGGAGTCTCATTGCACTCTACAACTACCTGAAAGGAAGGTGTGAGGAGCTGGGTTCAGCCTCTTGTCACAGATAACTAGTGATAGGACTAGAGGGAATGGCCTCAAGTTGCGCCAGGGGAGGTTTAGGTTGGAAATTAGGAGACATTTCTTCTCAGAAAGAGTAGTCAGGCACTGGAACGGGTTGCCCAGGAAGTGGTGGCGTCACCATCCCTGGGGGTGTTCAAGGAAGTGTTGGACCTGGCACTTAGGGACATGGTTTAGTAGGTGATATTGGTGGTAGGGTGATGGTTGGACCAGATGATCTTGGAGGTCTGTTTCCAACCTTTGTGATTCTTGTAAAATGGATTTGGCCCCTTATTCAAGTCAAATATTAAAACAAGCAGAGGTTTTTTTTTGTTTGTTGGTTTGGTTTTACCAAGACAGTGGAGTTAATGCAACAAGAATGATATTACAGATCTCATTTACCTGAAGTATGCCCAAACTTAGGGAATGTACTCCATGACATCTTTCTTCCTCACCATCTCAGTCCAGTTGATAGCTGATAAAATTACCAGTCTTACTTAAAACAGGTCAAGGGCAATTCCAATTAATGTCACCAGTTTAATGTGGAGGATGGTGCCTACTAATGTTGCATACAGTATTGAGTTCTGCATTGCTACATCTTTCAGCGTGGCTAGATCAAGTCATTTGTGCTGTGTCCCTGGAAAACCTCTTGGAAATTTCTGCCGTCTGCCATATCCCAGTTTATACAAATATGTTAGATTCCTTTTTATTTTATTTTTTTTTTTCTTGTGCAGGAGTACTGCAATTATTCTTGGGCCAATTTAGTTAGTTTTCAGTTGAGATGCTCTCTTGAATAGACTGTGAATTAGCTTATATGTAGTGATGCTGTTTAAAAACCACAGCTGCTCCAAGGTTTTTGTGGAAGTAGAAAGAATGAATGCTTGCTATTACAAAATGCTGAAGTAATAATTTTTAATTAACAGAGTTGTTCATTTTTCTTAGCAGCCTCATTTGAGAGTATTAACCTCAGAAACATCTTTTCCATCTCCCTATTTTTAACCTTTTTTTCTCTTATATGCATGTAATTTGTTCCTATAGCTTTGTTGTGAATGACTTTTATATTGTCGTGTCCCTGTTTGACTTTTACATCTTTTTTCTTCACATTTTGTATTCCACAGAGCACTATTATATCCAGATGAACAGTTTACACATTCTAGTTCTAAGTCTTACTACGGGAATAGAAAAATGTAACTAAGTGAAATGTGTACTGTACTAATTTAAGGGGCAAACTGAAAAGTTCTTGTATCCTTACTTTCTTCTATTCTTGCTGAGAACTTATTACTTCTTTGATTGAATGTTTTTTTAATCTCATGACATACACTCAGATATCAAGAACATATATTTTAAATTAAACTATCATCTTGAAAATAGACAAAAGCAATAGATGAATGCAATAATTAATACAGTTCATCCCTATGTGTATCAGCAGCATGTCTGTACACTCTTAATCCCCAGACAACTTGTTTTAACACTCAGTACATTGAACATCTTGAATAACTGTAATGAAAACTGGTGTGTTGTTGGTTGGATTTAGCAAAATGGTAAATACCAGCAAAGATAATAACTGACGTGCTGATACTCAAGTGCCTAAAGATTATTACAGATTTTTTTGTAATGATTTTTAAGCAAATACTGTGATTCAAAAAGACATTGAGAGGTCTTTATTTTGCATTATTAAAGCTTGGGGTCTGGAAAAATACCTGTCAGCAGTTGTAACAGTAACATAATATTTCTTGGGGTGGAGAGAGAAGGGCAGAGGGAGGGCTAAAAATAAATAGAGATCTGTTTCTTCAGCAAAAGTTAAATATTATTTCTAATTTTAATAATGTGTGATGTCATTTTAATTATTATTCTTTTTCTAACTTTGTAGACTTGCCACCCCCTCCTGTGCCACCTCCAGCTATAAAATCACCAACCGCTCAGTCCAAATCACAGCTGGAGGTGCGGCCTGTCATGTTGCCAAAACTGGCTTCTGTAGAACCGAGGACAGACAGATCTGCAGAAAGGAAAGGAGCAAGCTACAAGGGGAGGGACGGGGTGGATGGGAGACAGCATTCAGATGTGCGGACAAATTCAGGAGAGCGGAGAGAATCACAGGAACAGCAAAGTGATGGGAAACTGCGAGGAAATAAAACACCAAAACGAGAAGGCACACCAGCAAAAACTCATCTTCTTCAAGGTTATTTTGCATGTTTTGGATTTAATGAAGTACTGTGTGTTGATCATAGGGAAGAGGCTAATTCTTCCTAGGTCTCACACAGTACCAGTGTGAATAAAATTAGATCTGCAGAATTGTCAACATTTATCTCTCGATATACAGTACTAATACAGATCACATAAAATGCAACCATATGAAAAACATAGATTTTCTACCTTACACTCCATATACATCCATTGTATATTGAAGATAACACCAAAGAAGCCCAAAAAGAAATATTCCTTATGACTCATAAGGACCAATGTCCTTGCCCTGAATTCTGAATCCTAGCATGGATTAAGAATCTAGTTATATCTAACTACAATCTAATTTAAAAGGGAACTGGGTGAAGTCAGATAGCTGATCTGCAAGGCAAATATTTCTACCAAAGAATTGGCACCTGGCCTGTTTTCATCTAATATCTGTAAAGGAGAAAAGTTCCAGAATTATACCTCATCATGTTTAAAAATAAGAATGCCACAGTAGTGACACATTAGATATAAACGGTAACTGACGTGGCATTATATGTATCAGACCTGATCAATGTAATCCTTTTTTTATGGAAGTTGTTAAGATTACTAGGGAATGGAACGTGATTATTGGAATTTGCCAAGTGATCACTAAGACTTTCAGCAGAAATTCATACAAACACCTGGTCCTTTCTTCCAGAAAGTGTGCAGGGTCAGTATTGGTGTGACTGGGTAGTAAATTCATTAAAAGCGTACACTAGTGAGAGATTGTTATTGATTACAGTGAATTACTATAGAGAAAAGGTATTAGAAGGTTGCATTTGAGGATGCCACTGAGATCCGTCCTGCTAATTTTGTTTCAAATCCAGCTTGAGAAATACAGGCTGTAATATTCAGATGCAGTGAAGTCCTTGTTCTAGTGAATATCATGCATGTATTGTCATTTCTCTTACTTGGTCATGTTGAAAAGATAATGCAAGTTTTTTTTTTTTTTCTTCATTTTCTTATACAGCACAGACCAGGGATCATAAATTGAAATGGAGTGGGCATTAATCTTGAATTGGTTTTTCTGTGGTGAATGTTACCATGTGAATATTATAAATTTCCTCAAGAAAGCTTCTATAATGCTGTTATGGAAACAGTGTATTTCATATCCCTGTCAGGCATCACTTTAAACCTACTGAGGATCATAAAAAGTAAAATAAATCAACTGTATGCTGAAATTTTAGGATCACAGTATCTCTGAGTTTGTAAACATAACAGTACATATATTTTATTATACAGAGGACATCCTGCCATATTCTAGACCAACATTTCCAACATCAAATAATCCTAGAGATCCTAGCTCCTCCAGCTCTATGTCTTCAAGAGGATCGGGAGGTAGACAGAGGGCAGATCAAGCAAATATAGCCCGAAGGAATGTTGCAGAAATGCAAGTACTAGGAGCATATGAACACGGAAAAGAAGATGACGACGAGATGGAGGTAAATGCAATTGTACTATTGACCATAAATAAAATAAGGCTATTTTCTGTTCTTAGATGCCAAGAAGGCACTTTACATTATCCAGATCCTTCCAATAGTGAAAATAAAACATCTGTAAATACCTTGACATTGCCTTTCACATTTTTTGAATGTTTCTAGTTCTAGGTTTTATAAGATACTATTTTTTTTTTCTGCTTCATGATATTCATTCAATTTAAATCCTGATTGTAGAAGGGGTGTGCAACATGCAGTCATAATGATGCACATGATTAGAAATAGTAATTATCGTTTAAAGGTAAGTCTCTAATAAACGTGGAAAAAACTTTAAATAATAGAATCTAACCTATAGTCATTGGTTTCTTTTTTTCCTTTTTTTTTTTTTTTTAATGCAGGAAACAGAAAGCTGAAGACAACAACATGTACTGTAACAGGCTTTTAAAATCTAATCAGAAAAAAAAATCACTTAAGATGCCTCAAGTCTGATGATGTTTGATGCCAGAAATAATGTTCAGTGCAATCAGTGTGTACAATTTTTCATTTTTCTTCATGCCATCAGAATGCTAGTTTTTATTTTACTCTTTCTTTGTAAACCCTCCTTATTAGGAATGGCTGTTGCCTATTCCCTAATGCTAAGTGCATCACCTTTGCTGCGTAAGAAGGCAGGTAAGCTGCTCTTCATGGTACTTCGGCCAGCTGCTTCTTCAGGATTTGAGCAGAAGCCTGGGATCCCTGGATCTCTCCCCTGAGAGTCCGTGCTTAGTACACTGCTGGTACACCAGTGAGCCAATCAATAGTATTACAAGTAATACAGCATTGGTTAAAAAGTTCCACAAAGATACCATCATGCAGAGCATTCTTTTATTCTAGGGATTTTACTGTAGTCTGCAGTTAGCGCAAATGGCATCCTGCAATTTCAATAAAGACTGTGTATCTTGTTTTTTGCCAGTCTCCTGCTAACTTTTTGCAGCAGATACAGTTTTACAAATACAAGTGAAATCAATTTGGGATGAGGTGGCTCTTATTGTAAATACGTACTCATTTTAAAGCCCCTGTGGTACTTTAATTTGTCTTTCCATTTTCATTATTAAGTACATTCTTATTAAAAATGTCCATTGAGATGGGCATGAGGTAAGCCAATGTGAATGCTGTTTGTCTAATTAAGGCATGAGCAAGTTTATCTGAAACTTTTTCTAATTCTCAGCCTCAACAATGCTTATGAAAATAAGCAAGAAAATCAGTGGACATTTTTAATAAAGATTGGATAATGTCATTAACTGTTACTGGCCCAAATCTCAGACCTCTACTTGTGTCAATTCATCTTAAAGAAGTGCAACTTAAACAAGTTTTGTTTGATCTTGGCGATTATGTTTTTTTTTTTTTTTGTAATGCACTGCTTATCTTTTTTTTTTTTTGGTTTTAAAAGCACAATCACTAAACTTTGTTTGTAAACCATTGTAACTATTAACCTTTTTTTTTTTTTGTCTTATTGAAAATGTTAAGCAATTGTTTGGGATATTTTTCATCTTTTTGTTAATGCTTTGTGTTTGTATTGGGAATATTTGAATGATGACAGACGGTAAAGTAACAAACCTAAATGTGGGCCATAATCAGAACACTTCTCACTTTTCCTGGACTTACAGAAAAATTCTCAATTTTGTTGTGGCCTCTCAACATTGGATTATCATTAAAGCTGAAATAGAGGCATTAGTTGCATTGAATTTGCCAAATGATGTCCTCTGTCTGTAGATTTTATGATCTTTTTTGTAATTATAAAATTTCTTTGTCATTGGTGCTAATGGAAAAATGTGTGTTTGTTTATTGACAGCTATCAGGACTAGCCCCAATGGAAAAAAAAAAAAAAAAAGTGTTTTGGTGTTTACCAAGGACTGAAATTTTTCATTTAGCTAATTTTTAAAGAAAGGTTACATAGAAAGGATGTGCAGTACTAAAGGAACAATCCACGTGATTAATGTTTTCATTATGTTCATGTAAGAAACCTCATATTTTAGCCATAATTTTGCATACTGAGGATCCAATAATCAGAAAAGTAATTTTTGTCACATTATTTATTAAAAATGTTCTCAAATACAATATCTTTCTTGCGTAGTTTCTTGTGTTCCCTGAAACTTAATTTTAAGGCCACTTCTGACCTTTTTTTCTATTAACATGAATCAGAATCTATTCCACTGAAATCATTGAGACGTAGTAGCATAAGCAAAATGAGAGAGCTGGATACAGCCTAAGATTTTGCATAATTATGATTGATTACCTTCAAAATCTGATTCCTGGGTGCTTTATGAACTGTGATAACTAAAACATCTCCTAGCCTGCCAGTTTCCAGGAGCTGATGAAGAAAATCTGTACCAACAAAAGCATTCACCTCAGGGGTGAGATACATTTGTTACAAATGAAATAAGATCCAAGTACGTAAAGAGAACAAACATTATGAATCATATGTTTGTTGGGGTCAGCACAAATACAAATTTTCTTGAGCGCCTGCTGTCTTCCTCTGCTGTGGCCATTTGCTCCTTCTCTTTTTGACTGCCATATTTCTTCTTTCCCAAGAGCTTAAAACAGTCTGGAGCCAGATCCACAGATGCTACTGGGTACTACAGCACCAAGTATCTTGCCACAGAAGGTTGCTAGAGCCTTAACAGTTTAATCTGGCCTAAGTTTAAATATCATTTCTTTGCTAATTGTTGCTTCAACGCAGGTATTAAGGTAGTAGAATAAGTTAAATATTACCTTTCAGTTTTGCTTAAGGGTTGTGTATTTTTGGAGGTGTCTTCAGTTTTCATGCCTGAGTTCAGATCACCATGCATTACAATTACCAGTGTAATCCAGACAAGAGCCTGTAGACAGACAGGAGACAGCCACCTGGCCTACACCTTTCCTTTAAAGGAGGCAGGAGAGGTTGAAGCGGCCTGTGGTCATCAAATCAGCAGCTGATCATCTCTCCTACACTGGGAACAGCCTGATGGTGTGGGCTCAAGCCATTGCCATAGTAAGGTGTAGGGACCAATGTAACAGTTAAGGAAGGTCTAAAGAAGTCAGCGACTTGGCACAAAAGCCGCTTCCTAGGGCACAGCGGTGCATCACAAAAATGGGACCTAGTTGTAGCTGTAGTGTGTGAACGTATACCTCTAAGGTATATCTTTTCAGAAACAGTGCTGTTGCATGCCTGACATAACTGGAAATCCCTTCGTTCTTTACTGACATGGTGAAATGCTGGAAACCACACAGCAGATCCTTAGCCAATGTCAATCAGTCTGTGTACCTTCACTGGAAGTCGGGCTCCAGGTAAAGCTCTGACCTCAAATAATGGTTAGTGGGAAATCTTACCCAATTATTTATTTTTTCAAAGAGAGTTAGTATAAATCAGTTTTATGGTGTTCCATAAGAAATTATTTGGATCGTTTGGCGTTTTCACTCAGCTGGTGTTAGCCGTATCTTGAGACAGAGCGTCATAGATTTGTCACAAAGTTCTGTCACCTACGTTGGGTCCTAAGTACATTATGGTCTTACCCTAAACGTTGTAATGAAGATAAAATATGCAACCGCTTGGTCTTAAAATTGTAGCTCTTGTTAGTATACTCTTGACTGGGTCTTCAGCATTCAGGTGTAGTAAAACTAGGTCATCTTCACTTTGCTATTTTATGTAAAAAATAATTCAGTGATTGGCAATCCAACAAAACAGAAGAAAGTAGTTTTCAGAGTTTTGAATTGTGCTCTGTCTCCAGACTAATGCCTAGAGAAAGCAAATAGAAAAGTCCTTAGTATTTGTGTGCTGAATTAATATAATGGATGTAGAAGTGTGATTTCTTTTGTAGTGTGTTCTGTGAAATCCTATAAGTAATATAAAATTTGATTTTACTCAAAATTCTATTTCTGCTAAGATACTCTGAAAGATGTCTAAAAATCAGAATTATCAGAATTATAAAATTTTAGAAAGTGCCTTGCACATGCTTTGCCATTACATTTCAGTTTGTTTTCCAAATTGTACTTATTTTTAAGTATAAATGACAAACTTTTTATTTATTTATTTATTTATTATTATAATAGGGTAATGCAAATATACAATGTTGGAATCTGTATTTGCAAAAATTGCACAGGAGTAGGTTAATTGTAACTGAAGTCTGCTGCCTCCCTGGGGCCAGGGTCAGGGATGTTGCCAGAAAACTTCCCAACCTGGTTCGCCCCTCTGACTACTACCCTCTTTTGATAGTCCAGGCTGGCAGTGATGATATTGAAGAGAGAAGCCTGAAGGCTATCAAACGGGACTTTAGGGGACTGGGACAGTTAGTGGATGGAGCGGAAGTACAAGTGGTGTTTTCGTCTATCCCTGCAGTGGCAGGGAGGGGTACCGAGAGGACACGGAAAGCCCACCTGATTAACACGTGGCTCAGAGGCTGGTACCAACACAGAAATTTTGGGGTTTTTGACCATGGGGCGCTTTACTCAGCACCTGGCCTGGTGACCGCAGATGGGTCCCTGTCTCTAAGGGGAAAACAGATCCTAACCCAGGAGCTGGCAGGGCTCGTTGAGAGGGCTTTAAACTAGGAAAAAAAAGGGGGATGGGGCTGAAATAAGGCTTGTTGGAGCTGTACCAGGGGGAACAATGGCAATGCTGGGGAAGAAGGCAATGGCCCAACTGAAGTGCATCTACTTTAATGCACGCAGCATGGGTAACAAACAAGAGGAGCTGGAAGCCATCGTGCAGCAGGAAGTCTGTGACTTGGTTGCCATCACGGAAACGTGGTGGGACCACTCTCATGACTGGAGTGCTGCAATGCCTGGCTATAGGCTCTTCAGAAGGGACAGGCAGCACAGAAGGGGTGGTGGTGTGGCTCTCTATATTAGAGAGTGTTTTGATATTGAGGAACTTGAGGCTGGGAATGATAAGGTTCAGTCCCTATGGGTTAGGATCAGCGGGAAGGCCAACAAGGCAAGCATCCTGGTGGGGGTCTGTTATAGACCACCGAATCAGGATGAAGAGATAGATGAGGAGTTCTACAGGCAGCTGGCAGAAGCCGCGAAATCGTCAGCGCTTGTTCTCGTGGGGGACTTCAACTTCCCAGACATATCCTGGAAGCACAACACAGCCCAGAGAAAGCAGTCCAGGAGGTTTCTGGAGAACGTGGAAGATAGCTTCCTGACACAGCTGGTTAGAGAGCCTACCAGGGGAGGTGCCCCGCTAGACCTTCTGTTCACAAACAGTGATGGACTGGTGGGAGATGTGGTGGTCGAGAGCTGTCTTGGGCAGAGTGACCACGAAATGGTTCAGTTCTCTATTCTTGACGAAGTCAGGAAGGGGACCAGTAAAACCGCTGTCTTGGACTTCCGGAGGGCTGACTTTGAGCTGTTCAGGACACTGGTTGGCAGAGTCCCTTGGGAGGAGGTTCTGAAGGGCAGAGGAGTCCAGGAAGGCTGGGCACTCTTCAAGAAGGAAATCTTAATGGCTCAGGAGCGGTCTGTCCCCACGTGCCCAAAGACGAGACAGCATGGAACTAGACCGACCTGGCTGAACAGAGAGTTGTGGCTCGAGCTTAGGAGAAAAAGGAGGGTTTATAATCTTTGGAAAAGAGGGCGGGCTACTCAGGAGGACTATAAGGATGTTGCGAGGCTGTGCAGGGACAAAATTAGAAAGGCCAAAGCTCATCTGGAGCTCAATCTGGCTACTGCCGTTAAAGATTACAAAAAAAGTTTTTACAAATACATCAACACAAAAAGGAGGACTAAGGAGAATCTCCATCCTTTACTGGATGCGGGGGGAAACTTAGTTACAAAAGATGAGGAAAAGGCTGAGGTACTCAATGCCTTCTTTGCCTCAGTCTTTAGCGGCAAGACCAGTTGTTCTCTGGATACCCGGTACCCTCAGCTGGTGGAAGGGGAGGGGGAGCAGGATGTGGCCCTCACTATCCACGAGGAAATGGTTGGCGACCTGCTACAGCACTTGGATGTACGCAAGTCGATGGGGCCAGATGGGATCCACCCGAGGGTACTGAGCGAACTGGTGGAGGAGCTGGCCAAGCCGCTTTCCATCATTTATCAGCAGTCCTGGCTATCAGGAGAGGTCCCAATGGACTGGCGGCTAGCAAATGTGACACCCATCTACAAGAAGGGCTGGAGGGTAGACCCGGGGAACTATAGGCCTGTTAGTTTGACCTCAGTGCCAGGGAAGCTCATGGAGCAGATTATCTTGAATGTCGTCACGTGGCACTTGAAGGGCAACCAGGTGATCAGGCCCAGTCAGCATGGGTTTATGAAAGGCAGGTCCTGCCTGATGAACCTGATCTCCTTCTATGACAAAGTGACGTGCTTGGTGGATGAGGGGAAGGCTGTGGATGTGGTCTACCTTGACTTCAGTAAGGCTTTTGACACCGTTTCCCACAACATTCTCCTCAAGAAACTGGCTGCTCGTGGCTTGGACTGGCGTACGCTTTGTTGGGTTAAAAACTGGCTGGATGGCCGGGCCTAAAGAGTTGTGGTGAATGGAGCCAAATCCAGTTGGAGGCCGGTTACTAGTGGAGTCCCCCAGGGCTCAGTGCTGGGGCCAGTCCTCTTTAATATCTTTATCGATGATCTGGACGAGGGGATCGAGTGCACCCTCAGTAAGTTTGCAGATGACACCAAGTTAGGTGCGTGTGTCGATCTGCTCGAGGGTAGGAAGGCTCTGCAGGAGGATCTGGATAGGCTAGACCGATGGGCTGAGGCCAACTGTAAGAAGTTCAACAAGGCCAAGTGCCGGGTCCTGCACCTGGGGCGCAACAACCCCAAGCAGAGCTACAGGCTGGGAGATGAGTGGTTGGAAAGCTGCCTGGCCGAGAAGGACCTGGGAATACTGGTTGATAGGCAGCTGACTATAAGCCAGCAGTGTGCTCAGTTGGCCAAGAAGGCCAACAGCATCCTGGCTCATATAAGAAGCAGCGTGGCCAGCAGGTGTAGGGAGGTGATTGTCCCCCTGTACTCGGCTCTGGTGAGGCCGCACCTCGAGTACTGTGTTCAGTTTTGGGCCCCTCGCTACAAGAAGGACATGGAGGTGCTCGAGAGAGTCCAGAGAAGGGCAACGAAGCTGGTGAGGGGTCTGGAGAACAAGTCTTACGAGGAGCAGCTGAGGGAGCTGGGGTTGTTTAGACTGGAGAAGAGGAGGCTCAGGGGCGACCTCATCGCTCTCTATAGGTACCTTAAAGGAGGCTGTAGCGAGGTGGGGGTTGGTCTATTCTCCACGTGCCTGGTGGCAGGACGAGGAGGAATGGGCTAAAGTTGCGCCAGGGGAGGTTTAGGTTGGATATTAGGGAGAACTTCTTTACTGAAAGGGTTGTTAGGCATTGGAATGGACTGCCAGGGAAGTGGTTGAGTCGCCATCCCTGAAGGGGATGTTTACATGTAGTCCTTAGTGATATGGTTTAGTGGAGGTCTTAGTGTTAGGACAGAGGTTGGACTAGATGATCTTGGAGGTCTCTTCCAACCTAGACGATTCTGTGATTCTGTGATTCTGTGAACATGAAACCTAAACAATGTAATTCGCTTTAACATAATTCACCTGAAAATACATTTGAACTGTCTACCACCTTACTTCCTAAGTTCCAGAAGCAATAATTTGTTAAAATACCAACTTAGTTAATTTATTGCTTAAGTTAATGTAGACGTATTACACAAAATGTTACATTTGCCATTTTCTACTTTAGTATTCTATATTCAATTAACTTTCTTGAATAAACAAAGAAAAGTCTTCAATGGGAAAAATGTAGGATCTGCCTAAAATAACATCTGTTCTGCAATGTTTTTCTCAAAATCCCATCGCCAACCTCTGTGTGCACAGCTCCTAACAGATTGTCTTACTGTCAGCAACAGAGCCACCTATTAAAAATTAAAATTGCTATATTGCTTAAGTGAAACTTTCAAATTAATCAAAGTAGATTGTTATAAGTGGATAAAGTGTTTTTATACATTACTTTTGCTTATATTAAAGAGTTAGAGTTGGAAATTCTCTGCAAATGAAAATCCTACTGCTTATGTATAAGAGAAGCATAATTTGTTTAGTATGTGCACATGAAGATACTGCTATCTGCAAATGCAGATCTACGTGTGTATACAGTTTCGTATTTTCTGAGGCTAAGGTCAGGAATTAAGAGGGTTCCAAATATAGAAACGGAAAACATGTTTATAGATGTTTGAAGTTTACAGATAAAACCTACACATGAGTAACTCCAGTGTTGCCATGGATGTCATCCTTGCTGAACAAATCCTTCAACGTCATTTTGTAATTAACTGACTGAAAATTTCAGAAAATGCAGGTTTAATTTTCTTTTTTTGTTGTTGTTGTATCTGATGTTTTTTCCATTACCTGTAAGTATATTCCTCACAAAAGCCAGTGCACTATTAGCTGTCTATGACAGTGAAACATTTGAAGATTAGGAACACCATTTCTTAAGCTGTATGTTTCTAACCTTCTTAATATGCTAAATCATGGATCTCAGAAACAAAGATTTGAGACACCATACCAGTAAGGATCCCTTTACATTTTATGTCCATACTGAAAGTGGGAAAAATACTCCATTCTATTCAGAAAGAGGAAAAAGAATTGGTGAAACTGGAATCCAGTCCCTGTGAAAACCATAAAGCGGGAAGGCAGACTGGAGATGGAGAATCAAGGGACAAAGAGAAGGGTACTCAGGGAGCTGAGGAATCCAGGTCTCCTTGAAGTTAATGACAAAAATCCTGTTGAATCGGAGCGACTTGGAAGTGAATTGCCTCCTTATACGCTGGTAAACAGTAGGCATCGCAGTACAATGAACACTGGAAAAAGAGTGAAATCCTTGCTGTATGCTTGTTTTTTTTGTTTTTTTTTTTTTTGTCTCCTTGCTAAATATACACTAAATGGGCTCATTTTCAGCTGCCAGAGGGAGGAAAGTGGAGTTTTAATTCACCGCGGCATTCAGCATTTTGTCACATGAGATGATGAGGATGGGACCTACTCGTTTCTAGTGTCTGTATCTGGCATAAAGTGGAGCCAATTGCTTTTCAGATTTTTTTTTTTTTTTTGAGCATGACAATCAAAGCCATGATGATAAAAAAATGTGTTTATTGAGTGTTTTTTTTCAGGCTTAAGATATTTTTAGCAAGAGCAAGATCAGGAAATACAGAATAAAACTACTTAGTATTGACTTTTATTCTGTGGCTTCCCACCAGTATTAAAGCACAGGTGTGGTTCAAAGTCAGCAACAAGAGATAACGGCAAAGAAGCCCTTACAGGCTTTGATGAATAGAAGGACAAAAGCAAAACAAAGAAAAAAAAATCTTTCAACAAATTGTAACTAACAGGGTATTCCTAAAGCAATTGTATAGCATGAAAATAATGGCCGAGATCCTTTATGTCTGATATGTTAATTGTCACGGAATTGAAGATTTCATTATATTCCTGAACCAGATGTTTGCAAAAGAAATTGTAGTCTACTGAGCTGAGTACAGAGCAAAGCAGAGATTCTCATACCTACTAAATGCCTGAAAAATGTGGAGCTCAGAACTAGGTCATGTCACAGTCATCTCAAAAGCAAGCCAGGCCTGTACCCCGCTGATCATTCACTTTTCTAATACAAATGAAAATTAAAAAAAAGTATTATTTTCCGTAGCTCTTATTGACAGATATTAAAAAGGTGGCAGTATTTTATGGTCTAGACAACTTAAAATTCAAAAGCCATCATGAGGCTGAAGTCTTTAACAATTTCTTGGGTATTGGTCAGAACCTGAAAGAATTGTACAGATAATGCAACAATGAAAGGTGATAGTGGAGTCCAGTCATGTAGGAAACAATCAATTTAAGCAGACGCAAACAATATGAACACCAAATGGCTCCATATATGTGTAATGTCTCTTCTGTTCCTTGAACTTCTAGCATGGAATCCATCTGAGATAGACATAAATATTATTACATCCCAGCTTGTGTAAGTTGAATGCCTCAGGACTTCCATCAGAACTACCACAAGTGTTATGTGTACCATATCTAAAAAAAAAAAAAAAGATGGGGGCGGGGGAGGGCGGGCACACATAAATTTGCCCACCAGCCTAAGATTTTCTTCCCTTCTGTGTTTGCATTATGACATTCTTTTCACTTGCATCTTACCCTTTTTCCTACAAAAGGAAAAAGGATACAGGATGAAGATTGACTGTCTAGGTTGCCAAAACTCTTTCTGTTTGGTGAGAACCTCCATGCCTTGTTTGATGAATATTTTGCAAATGTTTCTCTTCAGACAGAATGTTTAATTTGTCCATTAAAGCCATGCACTGTATTATAATGGCAAAACTACAGCTTCATTGGGAACCTAATCCTTGAGATCTTGCTTTGGCTGGTTATAGTAGAGGAAGGCAGTAAATCCTGAACCCATGCTACTAGTGCTCTATCCTGCCTATGTGTTTAGGCAGGGAAGTAACATGATGCTGGATGTAAGGTGGGGTGGCTGAAGAAGTTGTTGGCTGCAGAATATTAGTCTTAGACCATGAAAGAAATCAGGGTGTCAAACCACCAAACATTTGGTCCACCAGGTCCTCTGATCTGTGATGAGCTGTGACTGAGTGCACAACTGCTTGGAAAGGAGTTGGTCAGAAATACTGCATGTCCTGGAACAAAAGTGCAAAGTTGAAAAGGTGGGGGAGGGAGTGTTGAAAATGTGGTTTAATTTTTTTTTTTCCCTGAAAGAACAAGTAAACACTGTTGTGTTCCTACTTTACTGCATATGAAAGTGTTAGGAAAACAAATTAAAGGTAGTATTTCTTGTGGAAATTGTACTTTTTGAATATCGTGATAATCATCATAAAACTTTCAAATGAGAAGTTTCAATGACATCCATTTTTACTTGACTGAGAGCTTAACAACACTGTGCAACAAGATACAAACCAGGATGATTGAGTCTCATTTTAACCTGTAGCAAAACAGCTGTGAAAGAATCTTCTCACTAAAATAACAAACTGGAGCTTAACTGTATTTCCTGCAGTAGAAAGGTGCTACAGAAACTTAACTTTTGCAGCAGATATGCCTCAGAGCAGTCTGAAACCCTGTGACAATTAGAATTAAGATACAGTGGGATTAATTTAATGTCTGTCAAGCACTCTGAATTTGAACGTTTCTGTATAAGCCATAAGTAGTTGAACACTTCTGTCAGCTTTGCTTTATGTTCATAGTCAAGATGGTTTCTCAATAGCTTTTGGAGAGCTTTTATTTAGTTAGTTAACCAGATCACTGATGTGTAATAACTCTATACTACAAGAAAAGGAAAAAAAAATAGATTTTATGCGGTCTCGTTTTTTTGATGTTCTTCGCCTACTGCTTGTAGGCTTGCTTTCTTGGATGCATGCACACTGTCACTACATTTTGACAACATGCCCATAGTGCGGAAATGCAGATTCCAAATGCCAGGAAACCACATATATACCGATTCCAATTCCCTTACGCTTCTCATTGAGGGCAAACTGTGGAGGATGTTAGCCTAGGTAAGAATGGGAACATTTTATTACTATCAGTGATATATTGACAAAGTTCATAGCAAAGTAAATGATTTAATAAATTCATCAAGTTTTAAAGAAATTAATTCAAATATTGCCATTGATTTGTAGAAAGGATCAAAGGAAAACTGATATGGTGGAAACAAAGATATACTTTCCTTTATTTAAAAGGAAGGTCTGAAGGGTTATTTTGAGTTCAGTTACAGGATAAATAGAAAATAATGCCTGGGTCATCTGAGAATCCAGGACTTTGAGGCCAAAAAAAATATCTGCAGCAGTAGCAACAAAACTAACAATGAAGTGTTGACTACCGTCAGTCCCCCACGCATCGGCGTGAAGCAGAATTATGTTCACATGCCCAGCTTTAGGCGTCTGCGCTGCTTGGTTACCTGGCTTGGCACAGTGGAAAGCTGGGGCACCAGAGCTTGGCCCTTCTCAGCTACACTTGGGAAAAGCCTCTCTTTTCGCACTGGCTGTAGAGAGAGTCCAGTGATCTTAGCTTGGCCCCTGCACTTCAGAGCAGTGTGCACAGCTGCCCTACTTGTGTACTGCAGTGCAGTGCATGGACAAGTGAAGAGTGTCAAAGGTATAGCTGGTTTCCTCTGGTAGGTAGTGTAGATCTCTTTGTGTTGTATTCACTTAAGAATTTTTACTATATTATATTAAATCAATCTTTGATATATAAGTAATCTACCTGTTCTTTCAGGAATGATGACTGTAGAAATAACTTTGAAAAGGGTTTATGTGCCCTGTTTATATTGATAAAGAGAGTAATGCTTAAGAGAAGATGGCTTTGCAACAAAGACATCACACTGGGACCCAGCAGATCTGTGTAGGATTCCTTGGATGATGTTACGATTTTTGTTTGACACTAGCTTTGAATGCTGCTTCTAGCCTGTCTCCATTCATCTTGCCAGTTTAGGTTGTTGGCACCTCTGGACAAGGGCTGTCTTTTGCTGTGTATGTGCATAGTGCTACGTTAGGGGTGAATCTAGTTTTGCTGCTACAATGTAAATAATACAATATAATTAGTGTTAAAATGTAAGGCCTAATGATATTCTGAGACTATCAGTGGAGCCCCTGGAGGATCAATTTTGGGACAATTTTATTTAATATTTTCATTAAAGTACTTGGCACAGAGGCAGGAGTCCAATAATGAAATGCACTGATCGCAAAACTTGTGAGCAATTGTCAGTATGCAGGAGGAGTGGGTCACCTTGAGGGCTGGAGCAAAAGAAATAGGATGAAATTAAGTAGTTCGGTATGCAAGGTCATGCATTTAGGAATTAATAAGAATGCCTATTATATGCTGGAAATTCATCAGCTGAAAACAACTGTGAGGAAGAAAAAGGCCTGAATGTATTTGCTGACCCCAGGAAATTTCATAAGCTCCCAGTGAGATGTTGTCAGTAAAAATGAACCCAAACAAATGCAGACCTGAGTAATCTCGTCAAAGATATTTCCAGTAGAAGAAGAAATATTGATGTCATTGTCTCAGCACTTATGAAAACATAAATGGAACACTGTGTCTAATTCTAGTTGTTTGTGGAGCTGATGCTGTGATGAAATTTATAAAAAGTTAGAAACATCTACTGTCTCTAATCAGATATGCTCCTTGTAAAGTGGAGGATTTTGATAAAGAGAGATTTGCATTCATGTCATAATGCAACTTTTTAATAGGAACTATTATAGACATGTGGAAATAAAGCTTGTTTGTTGTGTTTATACATGACAAATCATTTTTATTTGGTCTTGGTGTAATTGGCATAAAATTCCAGTGAAATCCCACTCCTTTTGACAGCTGGACTCATCAAGAAACTCGTGAAAGCACAAGATGCATCTTTTCCGCTGACAGTGGCTTCTGAGACAGGCTGGAATGATTGAGTATCTCATTCACTTTCAGAGCAAGGTGTTGAGGTTAATACTTAAGTCAGGCTTTTCCATCCAAACCTCAATCTAAAGATAGAAAAAGAAATCTTAGTTATCAAGTAATCAAGTTATCTTAGTGGTTTTGGAGAAATGGCAAGTGAAGCAGAGTACCAATAGTTTGAGATAACCTACTGTGGTGAACTTGGTTTCAGTATTCAGATGATTAAATGGATAGAGAGAAAATAATGAACTTCATTCCTATAATAACTTATCTTCTGGAGATGGATCCAAAGTTGAGTGTTTTACATTCACTTGTATCTGAAATAGAGGTGTCTTAATCTGTTGGGAAAGATAACAGCTAAAACCATCTGAATGTCTGAGATAACTCAGAGAAAAAAATAATTGGAAGTGAGCATATGTGGAGAAAGGAAAAGATGACGCCTCCAAAAATAAAGCTGAAAAAAACACACAGTGACATGGTCCAAAAGACAAAAAGAGGACACCTCTCTAAGATTACTGAAGTTACCAGGAAGCTAGGGACAATAAAATACCCTGTAACCGGAAGGTAAATTATATGAGGTGCAATGGAGTGAGAGTGCCTTAGGAGTGGTATCAGCATGGGATCAGGGAAGAGGTTTGAGTTACCAGAGGATCACAGTAACTGGGGTGCTCTTGAGGGCACATAGATTGATGCTGAGCACCAAGAAAGGCTCTGTTGAGCCTGGTGATAATTCTCTGATGCTGCATTAATAGTGAGCAGGTCTCCCCCTCTGTCACCGACATGAACTCAGGCCATACGCGAACCTGAGAGCAGAAAACAGGTTCACTCACACGTTAGTTTAATGCAGTTTATCAAGGCAATTCAGCTCCTCTTGCAATGTTTTTAGTCCGGTACTTTACTGCATTCAAGTATTTTCTGCCTCTTCACATGATAGTTGTGCAGTTTTTTAACATCTCAATGTAATTAGATAACTTCTTACCAAATATTTCATTGTAACAATGCTGCTACCTGCATAGTTGAATCCTACACAGAAAGAAGATTTACAACAGTATATAACACTTTTATTGATGTTAAAGTATCTTACAGTGACATGATACTTAAATGCTAGTACAACTGTAATGACTGTAGAGTTTATAGAGCAGTAAATCATCCACTTTAAGCTGAATATCCATTCTGAGGCAAAAAGTAAGTGTAGTTTACATTTAAGTATTTTTGAAATTTGTATCCACAATCAAAGTATCTTTATGTACTTTCTTGACTGTCATGATCTTTCCTATTGCTTTTGCCACTGATGTTATATACCAGACAATGAAAGCTGTATAGTGATTTTTAAGATAGAGTCTACCTACGAATAAGTTCAGGCACCCCTCCCAGTAAACATTACTCCTCTGCACCCACCTCCTGAATTGCCTTTCATATCCAGCTTGGATCATTGAAAGAGAATTACACCCCAAAGGCTCTGGAGCAGATCTTTGGAAAAAGCACTTCTCCTAGCAAGTCTTGAAGTAATCACCTCTCAGCACCCTGAGCACATTGCCTGGTTTGGCAGTCTGGCGTTCAGCTCTAACCTCTAGGTTTTTACTATCATTATTGTCACAGCTGCTCCTCTGTCCTTAAGAGGCTTTCCAGTTTCACTTTATTCAGCTGGGAGCTTTAAACCCTCTGGCCCATAATTTCCTTTTCTTTTTTTGGCATTTCTTTTTCTCAGTCCTTTCATGAAACTTGTCTGCTGAGTGACATGCCCTCTGTAAAACATAAACCATAATTACTCTAGGATTGCTCATACTTGACATAAATACTGTACTTGCAAGTATGTAGCTTATAGCAACACATGTCACATGTAATTAAATTGCAAAGCTACATCTTATGGTGTCCTTCAGGAGAAAGAAAGAAGTGAGTGGGAGGGCAAACTTGTCTAAAAGAATTTTTCATCCAGCTGCAGTGTTTAGGCAACAACCTTGTATAAACTGGGCATACAGAAGCAGGGAGGACATATACTTTTCTGTTTTTTAACAGGATGATCAGATCAGATAGAGGTGTCTGCACTGCTGATGCATAAACTTAGGTTAGATTACTTCTAACTCTGTCATTTTACTTTAAAAATGATTACAGTGTTAAGACACAAACTTTATCAACAAGATAACCTTTCACATTACACTGCAAAACAGTGAGCATCTCAAGTAGTTCCATTAAACACCTGATTATTATATATATATATATATTTTTTTTTTTTGAGGGGGGACTGCTCATATTACTAGCATTCTTAGAATAATAGGAATTGCTATTCTAAAAAAAAAAAAAAAGCAGAAGCTTTAGTTTACTCAAGGGTGAATTTTTTTGGATCTATGTTATTTTTAAGGTGATTTGCTCTGAAAATGACAAAATGGGTCATTTTGAATTTTTCATTTTTATCAATTCTGTTTTGTCACTACATGTTAACATAGCAAAATTGAAATGTTATTGATTTGGAAGGCTTCAACATTCTCTTCAGTATTAGCATTATTTTTTTTAATCCCATTTGTGGAAATATTTTGAAACGCTAACCTTTGGTTCTGATAGGGGATAAAAACCAACTCAAAAATAATTCTGTTTTCTGTCTAGCTATGGATATATTTAGACACTGAAACTTAAAAATGCTGGCTTAGGAAAGTCTACAGTTTCAACCAAACCCTTCTGGCTTTATACTAATGCAAATATGATGAAAATCTTGATCTTGGTTGGAGGCCTTGCAGCAGAGTTTTGATTCAAAATCCAGGTCCGCTTTGTATCCAGACTCTAATGATGGGAAGGCTACTCAGTTGAGTATCACCATCTTTCAGGCTACTCTTCAAAAAACTGAACTGAACCATAATCTAGAGTAATGCACAAAGTACAACAGAGAGACGGTTTTAACAGCAAATCTGTATAAGTTTGATAGCTATATTTCTGATGAAAACTACTATGACAGGTAGCTCTTACAGTCTATTTAGCTAGACGTCAAATTTTAATGTAAATTAATTTCTAGAATTTCCTAGAATTTCTTAGGTAAGTTTTTGTTAACAGTTAATGTGTACTTGGCAATTAGAAGATATGCTTCTATCAATAATACACAGTGCTTTGTGATGTAGACCATAGTTATTTAAATTTCTTTTTAATGCTTAGAGTGTGTTATCATTAGGAGCTGGAAAATGACATGCTAATGGTATGAAATTTGAATCTCATTCATAGGTAATTTGGCCAAGTTCTTACTGCCTTATCAAGCGAATTGTGTGGGAGTAGTTTGGGAACAGGTCATCAAAGGTATGCATAAAATAAAGCAGACTACTTACTCCTAGGATAGTGTAAACACTATGGTATTTTAAGCACAAATGTATCCTTATTCTTCACTGTATATGACCAAGCCATTCATAATATTTCACACTTCCATTCTAAAAGTCATTGCCTAAAATTCTATAAATCCTATAAATACATACAAATCTGGAATTTCTATAAATGTTACCCATATCAGTTTTGCCCTTTCTATTTTTTAAGCAATCCCAACGGGAGTTATAACTCAGGCTTTTCAAGTGTTTTCTGCTTGGTGCTGTTTTCCTGTCTGAATTCTGTAATTCACATCTCAATGACTCCTTATCATAACTGACAGTTGAAGGATTAGTGGGTGCTTTTTTCCTACAGTTTTAATATAGATAATTTAAAGAGGCATTTGACACAGAGTATGAAAAAACTATTCCATTGTTCAGCAGAACACATTTTCATTACAGCTAAATCTGGCTATGTTAGTTGACCTTTACTTGAATGTAAAAATTAATGCTTTGTCTAAACCAAAATATTTCCCTGTAAATTTCCTTGCAAAGTAGAGATCTTTGATGAGTAATCACAGCACGTTTACACAAACTGGGTTTGAACATTGTGAAAATAGAAAAGCAAAATATTTGTTAATATATTTGAATGGTACATGGACATTTCATTTTAATTCTTGTTGGCTGCAGTGCATGAAATCTCTAAAAAATAGAAAATCAATAGTATGTACAAAGTTACCGGCATTCACTAAGCACTTTAGCAGTTTGTTTATTTTTTTAATGTCTCCTGTCATGAACATATCTACAAAACACATTGACATAACATCTGTATCTAGACATTGCACTAGCAAAAAAGTGCTGACTTTAAAAACCAAACCAACCAAACAAAAAACTTCTCTGAATCTTTCCTGATAGTTTCAATAACAGTGAGTGTTCAGCACTAAATGTATTTTCTTTGCTACCTAGATACTTATTATTTCTGTACTTCACAAATATTCTGCTTTTCATTTCTTTCATTATTTTGACTTTTTTTTCTGGGTTATTTTATTATTTATATAGTCGTTACTTATCACTGTGATTTTCTATTATTTTTGTATCATTTAAACGGTACAGAGCATTATAAGTTTCTAGAATGCAATAAATAATTGCTTTGGTGTTTTCTGCTCTGGGTAGAAAACTCACATTTTTTCTCTCTTCCATTCTATCCCATTATCATTTTATCATTGGTTCAGTAACTGGATACCAGTAGCCTAGTTACATACATCTTACCTCAATAGTTTCCTATATTCAGGACATGAAAACGGAAAATATGGGATGATGTTTACTGGTAGAGTAACTCTGACAGAGCAGATCTCATTCTAGATCCAGGTAACATGCAGAAGACCTCCTTTTCTCCTCTCAAGCCTTCCTAATAGTGCCTCAAATGACAACTACAGCAAGGATCTACAAAGATGATTTCTGCTCAACAGAAACAAGTCACAGAGCTGGCAATAGGAGACTCTAGGTATACTCTCTAGTTCCCAATTCCAGTCACAGCAGGACAAACACTCAGCCTGTGCAAACCAAATAATATTGATATCTGTATTAAAATAACCTTTTGAGTAGGATATATTACTAAATGACAAGTAATCTCTTGCTGCTAAGCTTACTTAGAGTCACTCAGAATTATACTTTGTGATGGATAAATATTGCATATTCATCTCAAGTTATACAAGCAGAGCAAGCTTGTAGCTTTTCTACCGTTCTTTGATCCACAATTTTTTGGTCTTGCCTAGGTCGATCTTTGTCTAGAAATCTCTTGGGGTCATGGACTCTGCTGCTGAAACATCTGAATGCTTAAGTATGTCACCTTGAGGCTCAAGTTACTGAAGCTAATAGCATTAGTTTAGGAAAAATATTCCTCTCTGAAATTATTTTGAACAATTATACTTGTTATCCTGCACACTTTCTCATTTGTAAGAGTCACATAGCATAGATACCAAAGTAGACAGTCCTCTACTTAGTTTCAGCAGAACTTAAGTTCCTGCGGATTACTGTTGATCACTGGTGGTGGCGATTAGTGCTATATCTTGACATTTTGGTACTTTTTTTTTTTTTTTGAAATTAAGGAACAAAATTGTGTCATTTTTAATGAATACTCGAAGAATGACTATGTTGTTTTTGCTTTCTAGGACTATGACTTTCCTGTGTTAACACAGACAAATTCTTATAGTCTATTCAGTCTTATGAAGCTAAAATAGAATCTAATAACTGTAATACAGTCTGCTTAAAAATAAATGGATTTGGATGTTTAAAAATATAGGCTTATGTATAGCTGTTCTGTGAAAGTGTGATACTCTCAATAAATCACAAAAAATAACACAAAGTATAATCTAAAAGTAGACTATATCTTTTCAAGTCTGTGGAATTTGAACCAATTTCATCCCTGGTAGTACTCAATAGGAGATTCTAGGTGCAAATGTTGGTGGACATTTAGCTACAGAAAATTAAAAAAAAAAAAAAAAAAAAAAAAAAGACATTATTATTTACTTATTTTTAATGAACATTCCATTTACTGCTCTGTTAAATAATTATAAAATGGGTATGAGCTACTTTGTAATCTGAGTGTCTAAAAGCTTTGTAAACCATGAGTAATGAAAACCATTCATGACGCTGAACTGGCTTGCAAAGAATAGGGCTGATTACAGTTACAATGCAGAACATCATTGTATAGTTAACTATGTCAATGTTTTTAACTAACATTTTCTAATAATAATAGGGTGCAGTAGTACAGGACTTGTGTGTTGTTAACCTACACCTAGTTGTGTTGATGATACATGGCTTCTATTCTGAACTTAATCAGGTAGGCAAGAATTGATACAACAGAGCTCACATCCCATTGCTTAATTATTGTGTCAGAAATGTAGGGGTAGCTGTATGGGGGCATTTAGCTGTGTGGGGTCCCATTGATGTCACTGGGCATCATGTGGCTGAATCTCCTTTAGAGCATGTCCAATATTTACCCTATAGTGAGCAATGAAGTCTGATGATGTGGTTGTACAGACTTCTCTTTACTCACTCTTCTTTCTGCATGTTACTCGTGAAGTAATCTTTTTGTGCACCCTGCAGAGATTTCTTCTCTGGTGAAAGGGAGTAATGTGAACGTTGACTGAGCTAAAGAAAAGAATAAGGAAGAAAGGGGGAGAGAGGAAAAAAAGAGAAAATGAGAGAAGGAGAACGGGGAAAGACAGCAAAAGAGTAATGCTGAGAAGAAAAGAATGCAAGAAACATTTCTATCCCTAAAGTTTGAATATACAACTGCAGTGTAAGTGAGGAGGCCAAGTCTGTTCAGTTTGCAGAAGCGCTGTTACTGCAGGATTCTTCATTTAGGATGTGGTTACAGAAAAGCTCCCAAGTGGACAACCCACATTAGGCTTTGCCGTCCTACAGCCCTGCTGTCCCATGCCCCCTGTCCCTCTGCAAGAAAAGTGTGAAGTTAAACCAATACTGTGGCAGCAAACTGTGGGGGCAAGCTGGGATGCTGCCTCCTCATCTCCTGAGCTAAGAGAGATGCCACGCTTGCTACTTCTAGAGAAAAGCAAGGATTTTTCTGCCACTTTTGTTGTAGGGCAGAGTTTTCTTTAGCTGCTTCTCTGCAGATGAGAGAAGGGTGGGCTGTCAGGAAGGAACCATCCTGTGCTGCAGGCTGTGCCTGTGTTACAGGGCAGGACACAAGGAGAAAGTAATGCAGGATGTAGCTAATTAGTTGTCACTGTGAGCTGAGTGAGACAGGTATGTGTTAAGCACAGGAAAGAGGAGGTAGGGCTGAAGACCTACTTATACCTGTCTTTAAGTTAGAGACCCAATCCTTTCTCCTAGTAATTTTGTTTTTAAAACTATGCGTATTATGGAGCCAGTGAGGTCCTGACAGACTGCAGGCTGTGAAACAAGGGTTTTGGAAGGGCTCAGGTTTTTTACTTTAAAACATCAGTGTGTATTGTTGAAACTTTGAAGGCAGACCAGCTTTCCTTGTGTTTGTAGAAGTCACACATTACACAGTCCACTCTAAGTATGCATATGAGCATATTTTTCTCGCAGCTTAAAATGTATTTACACTTATTTGTCAAAATTTTTCACTGCCTTAGAGTCGTTTCTGGTAGCATATTAGCACCAACTGCCTCATAGCAGAATTTTTCAGCTTCCATGCTGAGCAGAATCAGTTCTGTTTTCAGGCAAAGCTTTTCTGCAGTGATTGACAGGAATGGATGGCAAAGGAAGTTCCAATTCAGTCCTGTAGGAGACATCAAAAATGGTCATGCAGATTATTACTTTGGATTAATAATAACGCAAAGGTTTGTGTTTCATTGCTGCACTGATGGGTGGGCTTTGGGGAGCTATTATTACCACACTGAGATCCCTTAGCAGTACCGCCCTGTATCTACATCTGAAAGATGTTTCCTTCCTCTGAGGGACAGACGAGATAAGGAAGTCGAAAATATTTGTGACTCATTATCCCAAAGAGAAGTTAATGTTTTGCAATAGCTGGAAAAGTCTGCATAATAATTGGAAGCTGAGTACAAATTTGTATATACAGCAGGGGAAATTTTAAAGGCATTTTGCCTGTTTATTTTTTAAGTCAGAATAGATAGATGCTTTAAAGCCCAAACATGGAGTTCTAGCTTTTTTGATCCATAGTTACAGTAAGTAAAGAAGTCTAAAGTATCATGAAGGTACAAAGCACAGGAAATCAGAAAGGTACTTTTGAAATCTACAGCATGGGTCTGAAGTGTTGCAGTCAGTAAAAGATCTCTCTCCCTCTTTTGTCAAGTGCTTTGCATCAAAATGTAAATCCTTCAAATCATGCATTTAGATGTGTAGTAATTAAAGGTGAGATCGTGATGGACAAGACTCTACCATGTTTAGACATATAGTTAAAAAATAAAAATAAAGGTGGGGAAGGAGGAAGAAAACTGTTTTTCCTCTACTAGATTGTTATCTCTAGAGGTTCTTCGGTCAAGGAAAAGCCATGAACATTAGGTATCACTCTAGAAACAGCTTTGTTGGCAGAGGTCGCACTTGAACAGGAGATATGGTCAATAATCTGCTGTTAGCCTGCAGGAAGAGGCCCAGCTCTGTTGTCCCTTTCTTCCTTTCTTTCTCAGATTAATCCAGGAAAAGCATATGTAAAGAAAATAGGAGCTCTGCTTTAGCTGTCAAGGATTCAGGAATATTCTACTTTTTTTTTTTTTTTACTTTTTTTTTTTTCCACAGAAAACAAAGAAAAGAAAGATCTGGCAAATTTGAAATCTAACCTTCCTCTGACCACAGACATTCTTAAAAATTACTGTCAAATGTTATTGCCCCCGTCAGACAGAGAACAGAGATACTGTGGAGTTAATGACCCATAACCATATACTTATTTCACAGATATGCAGTTTCTAGCACTCTTTTTGGCTGGAGAGATCTCATCTGAATAATGACTGCATTTCTGCCAAACTGCAGTGCTTCTGCCTCTCCCCTTGCGCTGGCTGTTCTGCATAAGCGTGCCAGTGCGCTCCCACTGGTGCTGGCTCCTGGCTGATGTGCCCACCCCACCGTCACTCCTTCGTGCTCCGTCACATCCATCATCATGCCTCCCTGCTTCTTTCCCAGATATTTAATTATGGAAGAGTAGTGGTACGCTATGGCTGTGTAATGAAACAGGAGGGCACTTAACCTGTCCACACAAAAAAAGGGTAAAGTACTGTATTGAATAAACAGTCACAGAGAAACTGTCAGAGTAGAAAAAATCCTGAAACAGATGTTTGTGGCCAGGATATGGCAGGGGAGTTTTGATGGTGGTAGAAATTCAGAGGTGCATTAATATTCAATAAGCAATGCAGAGATGAAAGAAAAATAATGTTTTCAGCAGCTACTTGTAAGTTTGGCTCATAGCAAGTTTTTAGTCTACAATGCAGCAGTCCTTGATAAGCCGAGGAGGATGCTGAACAGTTGCTCAGAGGTAGTTTGGGAAACATTAAAAATGAGGAGTGTTGGACTTACTTTGCCACCCCTTTTACCTACCCTACAACCCCAGGAGTGTTCTCCCCATATTGTCTTTGGTGCGCACGTGTTTGTCACCTAAAGAAACGGACCTTCCATGTGCTGACAACTCTGCTCATGCACAGCTTACAAAGTTGTCCATGTTATGAAACTGAAAAGTTATTTTACATTCTGTCTGGGAAAAGCTGGCTTACCCAAGCTCTGACATTGTGACAGCTAGCTGTCTTGGCACCAGTATTTTAACTTTATTTCTTCCATTAATCGAGCAACAGCTACGCATAGACTCATTTCACCTTTGGGTTGAACTTCTTTATAAGCTATTTATTTCACTGACTTTTTGTCCTCCCCCTGCTTACTCTCCCCTTTGCACTGCACTTTGCTTCTGCTGGCTTCTGGGCTAGAGAAAATATGTTTGTCAAAAAAGTGGTGGTCTCGGCTATTACTCTGAGTCCCCCATAAGGTAATGATATAGTATTTCTTGGTCCATGAACTGAAAAGAACCTAGTGTAGAGGAGATATATCACCAGAAGAAAAATAAAGATACAAAGATACATAACTGAGCAGAGTAACAAAGACAGATAAATTACTAGCCGTAAGGTTGGAAACCTAGTCAGTCTCCAGAAAATGTTGAATTTTCAGTCATCAATATGTTGTTATCACCAACATTTAGTGGGGGGTTCTAAAAGAAAGTTTTGGGGGATGCTGCATTAATACATTTTAACTGGCATAAGAAATCTCTGCTATAAGAAGTTTTGAAAAGAAGCTGACTTTGTTCTTTTCCCTCTGCCCTCCTCATTCTTTTTTATTTCACTTTTGCCATTTTCTTTTCCATTATGCTGTGCTCTTCCTCCTTGCTTTTCTTGCCAGTCCTCATTATAGTCCACCGTTTTGTCTTTATTATGAGCCTGGTAAATCCTTTTTACACATAAAATCATACTCAATACAAATTATTCTGAATTAGAGAAGCACCTTCTGAGCTTTTATAAATCGTTTAGATCCCAGCCCTGCCAGATGCCAACCACCCTTTTTTCTCAGTTATCTCAGTGGAGATGAGGGTGATTAACAGCTCATGGGTTTAATAATAGCAGAGATTACAGCCCATAGAGCAGCCGAGGAGGAATTTTCACTCAAGAGCTAAATGTTTTTCTTGTCTTTATCTGCATTGTTGACATATCAAGCTATATAAGTGTGTACTGTGCACGTATATATGCAAGTATAAAGAAACAGAAATAAGCAGCACATACAAGAAGGTAAGCCTCCAGAGCAGAACTGTGTCCCTTGTACAGTAGATCAGGAATATTTTCCTGCCTGTGAGTGGAAGGAAAGATTTGTTACTTGGACACCATCCCGGTGGACTGAAACATGCATGGCAAATCCGAGTTTGTCGTTTGGGGCATTTATAAAATCATGGACTTGCCTGCTGTGCTGAGCCACTGCCCTTACATGACAAATCATGAAACTCAAACTGTGAAAATTATGGGCTCAGTTGGACTGTCAGTCCAGTCCTGAAAAGTAACTGATGGTAGAAGTAACCTTGACACAAATTTGTTCTAAATTTGGGCATGTTTGTAATCTCTAATAGACTGATTTTGGTGGAAAGCCTCTTGTAGTGACACAATATGCTACCTCTATCAGTCTTTGGAAACTCACATACGCAGCAGACACCACGTGTGATGTGATGCTCGTGTTTCTTGACAATTCTTGACTTTTGAGTTCAATAAGACCTTCAGTGTATCATAGAACAAACTGTAATTGTGCTGAACTGAATGTACCATTTTCACAGTTGAAGCTCTATAAGAGTCTATGTTCTGTTTGAAATTTACCTTCAATTATCATATCATAGTTAATTTTCATGTTCTATAAAGTTCTTATTTTTTTTTCCCTTTCATACAGCTAAAATTATTTTAAAATATATTCCAGATTTACCAACACTTCCATTTTAATAAATTTAATAAATAAATTCCATTTAATAAATAAATTTCTTTTTTAATACTTATACTTTAATACTTATATTTTAATACATTTCTATATAGAAATGTATGCATATGCTTTTCTACTAATAGGAATATAGATGATGTGCCATCTTTAAACAGAGAGAAAGAAATGGAACAGTGATAACATAAGAATGTATAACCTAAAGAAATTCCTTTTTGGAGCTTCTAATGCCAAGAGTTTCCTTTTAATGTATCAGTGAAAAATATCAGGCTCAAGATTTTACATTCACTGCATATAGCTAGATTTTTAACCAAAAATAACTTTTCTTTTTCAAGAAAATTTAACAAAGCTTGTAATTATTTTATTTTTTTATTTTTTTTTTATTTGGGTGGATTTTGGTTAAGGTTAAAAAAAAAAAAAAAAAGAAAGAAAGTACAATGTAATATGTATTCAGGGTCCACACCTGGATGACAAGAAAAAGAATAAGGTTTGTCATAGATGGAGTATGTGTGGGAAAGGGCTACTATCATATGCTATTATCATAGCATTATATGGAAGTAATATGAAAACTATTCAAACTTGTGGAGAGCACAGTAGGTACGTAGCCTTACTGCTAAGCCATTCTTAAGATTTTTGTGTTTGTTCACTACAGTTTTACTGATAAAGGCATGTCAAAATATTATGGCTGTGAAAAAACTTTTTAGCACTTTTGAAACCATGTTTGTATAGAACCCTCCTCCCGCAGCATTTTGTCAGGCCCCTCATAGGTGGAATGGGACAACCGAGACAATGCCTAGTACATGTTTAATCTGTAATCATTACCTCTAATCTTTAGTCCATCTGGCAGGTTTTATTTGTTATACAGTAGATGGTGGTTTGAGTTATGAATGTGTGTGCAGAAAAAGGCCAAAGGCTGACAAAATAATTGTGACTAAACTGTTTTTTCTACTGAAGATAATGATTTTTTTTTTTTGAAATCTTCTTACTATTTAAAATGTTATGACTATGGAAACATCTTCCAGTATGGCAATATTTTAATTTTCTAATAGTTTTTATAACATTTTCTTTCTCAAAATGCTACTGCCTAGAATACAGTGAAAGCAGGTAGTAGTGAACAAGGAATGAAACTGCCACAGCATTTGTCATCAGAGAGCATTTTTCATTAACACTTGAGACTGTGAGGAAGAAGAGAACACAAAACTGACAACAAGCAAAGAAAGTCTTAATGTTCTCTTAGTTATTATTCTGCACAGAGCTTGTTCATTTTGATATTAATGTTGACCATCATTTATTAGGGCGTGATTTTAAAGCAATATGTTAACACACAATGAAAAGACACAGTCCCTAAGTTGTGACAAAAATTTTTCTTATGTGAGGTTTCACCCAATAATAATTGGAGTCTGGCATTTTTGTGGATGTTGGTGCGAGTATGATGTCTGATTCATGCTCAGGCTTGATGCTATGAGTTTTTCTGTAATAATGCAGCAATGGCAGTTGCAGAGGCAAATGTTTTAAGCAAGCTTGAGTCCCTGGCATCTTCAATTCTTCTTTCACAACTATACAAAGCATTTTCTGGCCTTGCAAGTTATATCAACTCATTGGTCTCTGACTAGGAAACAGTGGAGACCATGCCCTTCAGATATGCCTGTTGTTGTAAAACAGCAGGAGACACCATTTGAATACACACATAAGCCCAGCTTTGGGGTTTATGTTGTACTCAACTCTGGGACTGGTTTCAAGCTCTATCATAAAGCCAACCATCTCTTCCTGTAATTTCCCCAGCAATGGGCCTGTGCTGGTGGCAGCAGGCAGTGAGCAGTAGTACTGAATAACACAGATGGTGTTACATCTGACAGTGTAGATTATTCTACAATAAAAGAATTATTGTCATTTTTGTGCTTGCTATTATGAGGCCACCTGTATTCAGCCTGTTCCTGGGCAATGGGAAGTAACAGGAAAGATAAATATGTCATGCTGTGTATTACATGTCTGTGCACTATCACTCTGTGTATGTAGGCACGTGTACCTGTGTGCGTGAACATAGACGTATACAGAAGCTTATGATGAAAAATTATTCATTTTTTGTTTATTGACAGTTGAAAATCTTGAATTCTGTAATTTGTAGAACCATTTGGGCTTAAGAGAGCATCATGTTTTTTCACATTCATTTTTATTTCTGGAGAAAAATATTCCCTACTCTGGCAAGGGTTGGGGTAGCTATTTAATAATTTTGTGTGTTTTTTTTTTTTTTAATTTTTATTTTATTTTATTTTATTTTATTTTTAAAGAAGAGCTTGGTGTCCACAGGATAAGATGCAAAGCAGTAGGTGCTTGTAGCCATCAGTATTTTTGAAACCAGTTTCTAGGTGAAGTTATTCTGGTAGCCAAAACTCACTTAGGAGGCAATGGTGCAATGCTCAGTATCATCAATCCTGTCACTTACACTGGTCTACCCCTTCACCTGGGTCTCTCCTTTGTGGAGAGCGCCACAAAGGAGACTCTGGAACAGCATGTTGCTTTCTCAGATAGATCCTGCCAGGGAGAATTTTGCCCCTTTGTGTTTAGAGATTTTTGCATCACATTACTCTGTCAAAAAGGGCTGGGTGTCTGATGATGAGTGTGATGTTATACAGTAAGAAAAGTCATGATTCCAAAGAAAAGGTTCTTTTTTTTTTTTTTTGTCATAAACTAATATCAAGCAGATAATATTTAGTTAATGAAAAGGAAAACACAAAAAAGATCAATGAGCCACAATTCGGAAAAAAAAAATTCAAACAGACACTTGGGGTTGGATACTCAGCTGCTGCTGTGGCTGGACTCCAAGTAAAAGGCAGAGGTAAGGTGGGTTTGCCAGCCCATCTTTCTTCAAGAAAAACAAATAATGGGAAATTTGACTGTCAAAACAAAATCTTTTCGGATGACAACCTAGAATATCTGCATTTTTCAGGAGTATGTTAGATAGGACTGGCCTCCTGCCAAATGCATCCTTGCAAAAGGGGTCACCAATGCTCTCAGTTAGGACACTTTCTCTAGATTTATTAAGCACAGAAAACTTGTTAACATCTGGATCTCTTGGGGTTAGTTTCATTTCTCTTTTGAAGGTCTGGATGCAGACCTGCTGTCACCTTTTCTGGCATGTTTCTGTCTCTGTTTTACAGTGGGCTCCCCACAGGTGATGTTTCTCCATTCCCCTCCCTACTGGCCCACTTTGAAGCAACTGAAATCCTCACAGCTGTGCAGGCACTGTGCTCACTCCCTGAGGAAGAAACCATTCAGGAGCCAGAGGACCGTAAACCACAGCCTACCTTTCAGCCAAACACAAGGTATCCTCCCAGGGAGCTACCAGCTGTCACTGAAGTTGATGCTCCTCCTGCTGTAACACGCAAGAGTGATAACCCTGGTATGAACGTTTTGGTCTCATTTAGGTTTGGAGATATTGATTACTGCTTTTTATACTGGTGAATACTTTTCATGCCGTAAGCAGGGTAATAAGACTGTGGAGCTTTGTTTTTCAAACCTTTTTCTGAGCAGAAAACATCTTTTCTGACCAAAGCAGCAAAAATAAAACTTGAAGATAACAAATTCCCACTTTCAGTTACTCTGTGCTAGAGAAAATAAAATGAGGGTCAAAATAGCTTTAGTTTACAACAAGTTCTTAAAATTACGGGGATTTCACTGTGTCATGGCTTGGTCTGTAACTATTTATCTGACTGAGTATAAAATGACAGCTACAGGCTTCTCTAATTCATGTGTTTCTGAAAATTCAATAGCCTGAAATCAATAGAGAGAAAGAAGTACACAAATTAAGATTCAGCACACAAGTCTTTACTTGTGTATTGAACTTGAGAAGGATGATAGTCACCTGTAGGAATTAATAGATCTGAAGGACACCATAACTGCTTCTTTCACCTTGCATTTCACAGGAACGGTGTATTGTCTTCTTCACCCCAGTCCCTAGAATTCCCCCAAAAGGGAGCTAATGTATTTCAAACCTTAAAAGAAATCTACTTTTAATATTTTAGTAGAAAATAATAATAATAATAATAATAATAGAAAAGACATTGACATCTACAACAATTGGAGGAAGAGCTGTTTTTTTCTAAGGAAGTCAAAAGTAAGTAAAAGTAAATTTAAGGTATTTCTTAGTGTAGTCAAAAGTAACAGTAATATCCTGGAATAGGACCATGTCTAGGATGTTCTTAAGGTAAGGGGTAAAGTAGTCAGGGGGGAAGAAAACCCCAAGCTCCCATACCTTGGAAATTTCGATGAGCTTCAAGAGAAAAGTGATGTGTATGGTTGTGTGATGAACTAACTGTGGCTGGTGGCTTACTATTAGGTTAAACAGAACTTACTGAAGGTGACTTCGTAGCAGGCCTCAAATCTACATCTTCTGTATGTATATGACCATATAGTCTTTTATTCTTTTGAGATCCCATGAGAGGTCCTTTCACATGAATATGAAAAGGGAGCTATTATATTCAGTGAGGTAAGTTATATCTCTGAAAGCATGGTGTGGTGTTAAATCCGTATAAATCAACGAGGTCACAAGATAGAACAATTCAAATGGAATAGGTTTCATGCTAGTTGAGTTCACACGGTACAGGAATCCGTTCCAGATCATTTTAAAATGTTATGTGAAAAACTCAGGGACACTCAGATGTACCTGCAGAGATTAATTGCATACTCAGTAAAGAGTATGTCAGGAAGCAAGACAGAGGTTCAACGGAGTGTTCCATTTTATCTATTGCAACTTGGAGTTGACTGCTTTCAGTTCTGAAATGTAAAACCATTCGTATATGGAAAGATTGGATCTCTTGCTTCAAATAATTATTTGAAGGTATACTTAGTTGTCCTTGGTCTTTCTCTGTTTCTTCTTCCTAAGCTTAGACTTTTAACCAATATTTTACAGAAAAAAAAAAAAAATAATAAAGTTACCTTCATAAAAGACAAAAAATTGCTGCCAGTTATTTTGCCCACATAATGTTAGCCATTCTAGTTTTGCAACTGTTAGTTTGGTATTTTTTTCTATTTTTTGTTTCTGAGCAAGAGACCAGTCATTTTGTGTTAATTGCTAACCTGTTTGAACAGCCATAGCAATGGAATTCTCTAAGTGTGTACACAAAACAGCAGGAAGGATAAGCGTTCCACTGTAGAAATAACTATGAGCAATGTACAGCTATTTGGTCGGGGATTGTGGACAAGTTATTAGTATGTCTAACCACAGACTGGCTGAGCACTCTGATTATTCCATTCATTACCGGTTTTATAAAACTCGTTTTACTAGCTTAGGCCATCACCACCTCATCTACATGAGGTCTTCATTTGAACATCTTGTTAAATGAATCAAAATTGATAGATCATTTGCAGTATTTTTTCAACAGATATTCTAGTCTAGAAGAAGGGATCTGAGTAGGTATTAGTAAAAGGTTTGAAAACTCCCATAAAATTGGACTCAGTCACTATTGAAAGCATTAAGAGTTCTTGTTTTATCCTTGCAAGGGGAAGACTTGGTTTTAAACTATTGGGCCATGATAAGATTAGATGCATTTGAAGTCTGCTATAGTATGTTTGGGCATGAACAAACCTCAACAGAAAGCAAGTACTGCTTTGATGTAGAGTTTAGATGACTAGACAGAATGAAAGCCCTTTAATAACGTTAGTTAATCAGTACAATTCTTACACAATATTTAAGAGCCATTTGCAACTGCATTTCATATTTATTTGCCTGTGGACCCAGAATTGTAGAATAGTATACTTTCAAAACAAGAGATTTTTGTGTCTTGTTTGGCTCATTTCTCTGAAGTACTGTTTGCTTTTATTCAGATGATTTATCTTATATTCATACTGTTATGCATCAAGACTACAATGGGGTATAGCCTTATGTGTACAATCTGCATTGTGGTCAACAATGTGATTCCAGTTTACATGGATATCAAATTATATCAAGCCTTTAAAAGGGGCTGAATAGTTCAAGCAGCAGTATGTTAGTTGTAATAGACCAAAGAGCTCTATGGACAATGCTTCCTTTAGTTTATCTGAATAAACTACTTTTTTCTTTTTTAAACCACGCTTTTCTCTACCCACACCCATAACCAAGCTGGTTAGCTTCAGATTAACATGCAGACTTCTGAAGAAATTCTTACTGCATCCTTAATTGCAAAGTAGTACTTCTCTTGTTAAATATAAAAACACTAAAAGTAGTTTATTCAAACAAGGATCAAGTGATTATTGTATCTTCAGATACAGGCCAGTGTCTCTCTACTTACACCAAATAGATTCAAAAGTGGCTAATCCAGTCAAAATTGAATGAGATGTATCATTTTGGAAGTTATGGATACCACAGAGCTGTTTGAAAATACATCGCTGGGTGTAGAAAAGAAATTCTGTAATATCCTTGATTAAAACAAATAATATAACATGAGCTACAATATTAGACACTAGAAAATCCACAAAGAGATGTTCATTTAAGAAGAAGCACTTGCATTGGAACTTACATCATCCTAGGTATGAAAATCAATAAAACTTAATCCAAGGAAACCAAGCTTCATTAGTTTTTTTTTTTTTTCCCTCCTCCTTCTTTTATTTATTTATTTGTTTGTTTGTTTGTTTATTTTCTGGAACAGCAATCTTTGGTCAGGATTTCTGACTACATCATTCTGTGAGAATAGTGGTTAATAGTATATGAGATGGCAGAATAATAACTGAAGTAGCATTAGTATTGCAGTTACAATAAATTAATAATGACATTTTTTTTGCTGTAAATATTTTTTAGAATACGTCTGATACAACCCTGTGTTTTAAGGCCATATCTAGCTTATGTTTAAATTTAAAGCTTTAATCCAGTCTGTGTTTAGCTTTAAAACATTATGGACTAAATCTTCAAATCTTCTTATCTTCAAAATTATGTCAGCAGCTATGACAAAATGACATCTGTTCTGAAGCTGTAACAAGAATACTGCATCACTTGACACTTGGTTCATTCCCGTTACAGTACAAAGTCTGCCTCCCACATAACAGATGCAGTGATTCCTCTGCTGAATGCATATGATTCAGCCATAAGCATACTTAGTAACTGGCTTGTAATTAGTATTTGCTGTTTCTGTTCCAGGGAAGAAAGTCAGTATTTTGCAGACTTGAATTGGTCAGAGGAATGTAAAATCTTTTCCAAAAGTAGGGTAGAGCATTACTTTGTTTTTCTTTTTTCTCAATTTCCAGAACTGGAAGATGGGAGAACAGCACAGCAAAACTGCTTGCTATCTCTCCTCACCATTCACTGTGTGCATTTAGTCTGTCAGAAACGCTCTGCTGCTGCAGTTAATGGTGAGCAGAGATTGATTGTGGGCTGTTGTTCGACCAGACATGGCTGAGGCAAATTAATAGCTCGTTGCTACTGAAAGCAGCTGGGGGCCTCACTCTCACCTTTCCAGTTCCCCTGGTAATCCTGGCAGGGGCTCCTGCTCCTTAGCTTTTCTGGGGAATCAACCCCATAGTTTCCTTGGACCCTCATTATATCTTTCTTAGGGGGTGGCAGCAAACCCCACAAAAGAAACGAGCTTTGTCTCTGGTGAAGGGAAAGAGCAAGAGGAGGATGGGCTGTTCCCCTCATGGGAGCATCTAGCTTTTGATGAGCTAAGCTGTCCGTGGGGCTGCCCCCATTCACTGATGGTACATCTGGCCAATAGTCAGAGGGGTTTTTTGTGCCATGCAGTCAGGCTGCTCACTGCTCCTCTCTTCTACAATGCCTTTCCAAAGGTAGTTTTTCACCACTGTCTTCTGCAGCCCAACAGTGTGATATTGACTAGTAACATCACAAAGGATGGTGAGATTTCACAGACACATTCTCTCCTATAAATCAAAAATGTTCCTATAACCTCCAAAGTGTCATGTATTGCTTCACAGACATGCATATTTCTCCATGGAGTCCAGCAGCACTATTTTTCCAGTCTCTCCAAGACCTGGGGCTGAGCAGTCTCAGTCTGCTCGTGCCTGACAGGATGGCAGGAGTATTGGTCTTCCTCACTATCTGCCATTATGGGAAGTGATGTTTGCTTTTACATGTGTGCCTGTGGGACTGGGACAGCATTCTGTGGGCCTCTGGCACTGATTTCCAGGTGCAAGAACTTAGTTCTATTTAGTGTCTTTTTCAGGAGTTAGCGGAGGTTTCCTCACCTCCAAATCACTGCAAGAGTTTTGTTTAACACTGTCTGCCTTGTACATCTGTCTTTCACATAAGTGCAAACTTTCTTATTTTCCCACTTCTGTCAAACCAGATGTTATCAGCTTGTAACCTATATTTCACTGGTTCCAAACTGTAATCTGGCACTGCTAAATATGGACAAGGGTCTGGTTTTAGAGTGTTCTTCCATGTTTTCTATTTAGATTTTCAGCAGATTATGTCAAAACATGTAATTTGCTGAAAATTGCACAGTCATACCCACTGTTTCAGGGATAGTGGGTAGCAAAAATAACTGTTGAACTAAAGTATTATCTAGTCAGTCTATCTGAAAGAAGCAAATCTAAGTAGTCTAGGACAAGGACATAGTTTCTTACAACCAATGTAAAAATATCAAAGACTATCAAAGACTATCTGCTAATTTTTGCTGACAAAAGAGCTCTGTTATGTGCTTCAGATTCTGTTGTAAAATATCTTTTGTTTATTTGAGATGAATATAGAATCCCCTCGTTTTCCTTTCCTTTCCTTTCCTTTCCTTTCCTTTCCTTTCCTTTCCTTTCCTTTCCTTTCCTTTCCTTTCCTTTCCTTTCCTTTCCTTTCCTTTCCTTTCCTTTCCTTTCCTTTCCGGATCTCTGATTTTCTTTTAGACTTCTTCACCTCCAATGCCTTACAATCACCCAACCTAGCCTTTTCAGGAGAAACCATTACATTCTGCATAGTCTCATCTTTTGCAGTAGCTTGAGCATTCCTGACACTTGAGCGTTGGAAGAAAAATTGGCTATTTATAATTGTATATAGTGAGCAAGTTGCATATTGATTGATTCATTCATTTTTGTAGGGACCATGTAGAATACTGAGTCTTTTGATCGTTTTCTTTGCTTTCTGTTTCTTGGAGCTTCAAGAATGAGAACTTGCCGGTTGACGTTAGCACTTTACAGTTCTTCACATCCTTTTTATTGTGGAGATGTTTTCTATACCTTTTTGATGACATCTCCAGTGGCTTTTGTCCTATCTTGCAAATTCTAGTGGACCAAGGACTGTCACGTTCTTAACCTACAGGAGTATGTTTTCTCCTTTGAGATTGTTCTGAGTTTTATTTTTACTCATTTTTAATCAAAAAGGTCCACCTTAATAGTCAGGAACCCTGTCCTAGGTACACTTAAATTCTTGCTCTGTTGAAAAAATTATGCAGGTCTTTCTTCTCACTAAGGGTGGGAAATTGCCTTGGCAAGTTGCATGTGCAGCAGCGTGTGCTGTTTTCTGCACACTCCAGCTTTCCACAGCTTAAGAGATTTCTTTATCAGGTGTCTCTTTTTGTAACATGTTGAGTAATCACTCATTTGATTTCTGAGCATTTTCTATCACCTATTCATTGTTGATTCAGTCTGAATGACTTCTTTCTTTATGAAGTTGGGCCTTCCCCTGTTTTTGAGTACTTAGGACAAAACTCCAGTTTTCTTCCCTGATTTGGTTTGGTTTCTTATTGTCCTTTATTTTTTTTTCACAATTGCTAAATGGCTTTTCAGGTATTCACACATTCATATACTTTTAAACAGAGAACAAAATGGTGGGTAAATAAATAAATCTCATTTTGCTTTGTATTGAATAAGTCTCTCTTTAAATTGATTTTTCTATTTAGTTTCTTTTGCCTGCATTAACTAGAAGACTTTAAGGAAATTCAAGCACTTCAGAAAAGTCATAACTGTTGCCAGAAATAATACCACTCATACCTGAGGTAAGAGCCAGTGCAATTTTAACAAAATCCCGTCAACAGAGAGACTGCACAGACTTTTATATGTTGAAAAGTTTTTCAGGAAGATAAAGAGTAAAACACTAGGGGGATAAAATATAACAAACCATTAGAAAAGGTATTTTTGTAGCCACTTGTTCAGGAGTCTTTGGAGTAGGCAATGTCAATCACTATATAATTGAGAGGAGTTGATAGGATTTTCTCATAATACTGCACACAATTTTTTCAAGGAATTGGCACCACAGAGAGTGACTATTTGCAACCCTGCAGTCACCTAATCTCGATGCTATCATTTTACAGACTTTATAATTACTCTGTATTAAAAGAGAAAGGAGGAAAAAAAAAGGCATTATTATGACTTCTATATGTAAATATGTGTTCTAATATGTGTAATAAATATGTGTTCATATATTCCAGTCCCATTGGACTGGAAGCTGGCAAATGTTGTGCCAATTTTCAAGAAGGGTAAGAAAGAAGACCCTAGCAATTACAGGTCTGTCAGCCTCATGTCAGTGCCTGGTAAAATTATGGAGAGGATGATCCTTGAAGTTATTGAAGCGCACCTGGGGGACAATGCAGTCATTGGTCCCAGCCAACATGGGTTCATGAGGGGTAGGTCCTGCCTAACAAATTTGATTTCCTTTTATGATAACATCACCCATCTAGTCGATCAAGGGAAACCAGCTGATGTGATCTTTTTGGACTTCAGCAAAGCTTTTGACACGGTTTCCCATAGGATCCTACTGGACAAAATGTACAGCATACAGCTAAACAAAAACATCATACGATGGGTGAGCAATTGGCTGACAGGCAGGGCTCAAAGGGTTGTGGTAAATGGGGCCACATCTGGCTGGCGGGTAGTCACTAGTGGGGTCCCTCAAGGGCCAGTCCTCTTCAATGTTTTTATAAATGATTTGGATGTAGGACTAGAAGGTGTTCTGGGCAAATTTGCCGACGACACTAAACTTGGAGGAGTTGTGGACTCGGATGAGGGTGGAAAGGCTTTGCAGAGAGATCTGGACAGATTGGAGAGCTGGGCGATCACCAACCACATGAAGTTTAACAAAAGCAAGTGCCAGGTCCTGCACCTGGGACGGGGCAACCCTGGCTATATGTACAGACTGGGCAATGAGACGCTGGAGAGCAGCCCTGCAGAGAGGGATCTGGGGGTTGTGGTTGACGGCAAGTTGAATATGAGCCAGCAGTGTGCCCTGGCAGCCAGGAGGGCCAACCGTATCCTGGGATGCATCAAGCACGGCATTGCTAGTCAGTCGAGGGAAGTGATTGTCTCACTCTACTCTGCGCTGGTGTGGCCTCACCTCGAGTACTGTGTGCAGTTCTGGGCACCACAGGGCAAAAAGGACATTAAACTGTTGGAGAGTGTCCAGAGGAGGGCAACGAAGGTGGTGAAGGGCCTAGAGGGGAAGACGTATGAGGAGCGGCTGAGGTCACTGGGCCTGTTCAGCCTGGAGAAGAGGAGGCTGAGGGGGGACCTCATCCCGGTCTACAACTTCCTCGCAAGGGGGAGTGGAGAGGCAGGTGACCTATTCTCCATTATCACCAGTGACAGGACCCGTGGGAACGGCATCAAGCTGAGGCACGGGAAGTTTAGGCTGGACATCAGGAAGAGGTTCTTCACCGAGAGGGTGGTCGCACACTGGAACAGGCTCCCCAGGGAAGTAGTCACTGCACCAAGCCTGTCTGAATTTAAGAAGCGATTGGACCGTGCACTTAGTCACATGGTCTAAACATTTGGGCAGACCTGTGTGGTGCCAGGAGTTGGACTAGATGATCCTTATGGGTCCCTTCCAACTCGGGATATTCTATGATTCTATGATTCTATAATATTACTGTTTACAGCTACCAAACTGCTTTCTTCATCTATAATTTAAACTCACTGCTGCTAAAAGTGACTTCCAAAATAAATCCGTCACTAACTTCCAAATGTTGTGATAATCTAGATACTGTCACATAACTAATCAAATTGCATCATGCAGTTGTAACAGCTCAGATTTTGTGTCCTGTAACTGCAGTGATATTTCTTATTGATTTTGTATATCAGTATCTATCTACAATAGTAGCTTGTTTCCACCTGGATGTGGACTGTAGCACATAAATACATGCAAAACAGCAGCTCAGGAGGAAACTCTCTGCCTAAATTAATGGTATAAAGGGAAGATGTCATACAAATACTTGTTTTTGTTGAGGGTATTCTTTTTCTTTGAACGGTCTATTAATTCTGAAGGCCATTTTAGGTTAGAATTCTTAATTTGAATTATGTTGTTGTTCATGGACTCATTTTGTGTCTTCTCATCATCTTCTTTGTCTGATGGCTATTTTGTATAGGGCTTTTCAGAACAGTATGGATGGCAATAAAATAATATGTTTATTTTATCCTTTATTATGGCCCAGTTCCACTGTAGTTAGCCACACTGAGACATACATTAGATTTCAAGTGTCCTATTCATCACAGTGAAACTAATTGCAGAGCAAAATAGACAACATATGAACAAAGATTCAAAGAATCTAGTTTGCAATAATTATTGAAGCAAATAAAAACATTTTGTTTGGGGGAATTGCCCTTCAGTGCATAATGGCTAGATGCAAATCCTATGGGGCACTATGTACCTCAGTAAGAAGAGTAACTGCAGCATACCAGAAAAAATGTTATTGGGGGGGGGAAGCTGAGTTGGTCAGAGAGAATGAGATCTTATGATATTGGAGTTGTGATTTGTTTATGTGGTAAATATAGCCTGAAGTATTGTCTTAGCTCAGCAACTGGAAATACTTACATAGTGGTAAGTGGAAATATTTGAAACAGTGTTTGCTTTGCTTCTCATGAAGGTATATATAGAAAATGCTCATAGTTTTGAAGTTTCCTTCTAGAATTTCTTCACGTGCTTACTTTTCTGTCCAATAAATTTTTAGGCAAAGACATCTTTTACTAAAACTTTTAGTACAGTTAACAGAGAAAATAGCCATTTTTGCACACCTGTCAGGTTTGAAATAGAAATGTCAAACTTCAAAGCTAAATAAGAGTTGAGTTCAATTAGCTGAATTTCAAACCATGAGACAAAAAGCATTAGGTCCATTGGATGTTACTGGGGGGGATGTTACTACTGAGATGATAAAGAAGATGATACTGAAGAGATGACAAATTGAAAGGAAAGAGAATGATAATTCATAGCCTCAAGAACTTGAAGGGATTAATAGGAGTTCCGGTTAAGCATGAGGCTGAGGAAGTTTTAAAACTATTAGCTATGGGCAGTGAAATTATTAGTTTTTTTTGTTTGTTTGTTGTATTTTTAGGTTTATAAACTTTAGTTCCCAGACTTGTGTCTGGAAATATTTTGCACATTTCTCTTCAGATGAGGGCTGAGAGAATACCGGTAGTGGGGTTGTTTTGTGAACACTCTTATGTGAGTCACTGGGGCTTTGTCTTGGTGACAATTGCACATGGACGACAATTGCACAGTGGCTGTCAGACCTCAGGATCCTCGTGTCTCTGTTTTGGTGACCTTTATTATGACAACTCTAAAGGTGTGTCAACAAGTTTGCCAAAATTTATGGTCTGGACTTATTCAGCTCATGTCACATGGTGACATCCTCCTCCTGTACATAAACATACTCAGACCCATGAAGATCCTGCAGTCTAAATAGCTGAAGCAGTTAAAAGACTACACCAGTATTACTTGGTTTTCTTCTTTCCTTTTGCGTAAAACATAGCCTGTACATGGTAGGACCAGACACAGATATAAAAGCTGGCTCTGAACAAGGTGACAGGTCAGTTGGCGTGCTGTCTGTTCTACAGACACAGAACAGCCAGTTGGTAATGTAGTAATTACTCAGGGGTGGCACTGCATGATATGGCTATGCTTTTGCATCCAGAACTTCGACTAAAGTGCCTTTAGTCACAGGGAGTCCCTGAAAGGTACTCTCTGCTCTTAAATTACAGCTGTGGCACTTGCTCTGCACCTCCTGCAAGGGAACTCTTTGTCTTGGTAGAACCAATAGCCACTTTTCAATTAAATTCTTGAGCAAAGCACTCTTCTAATGAGAAGTAATCAGCCCAAGAAAAAGCTACTTCCACATCTGATGTAAAATGGATTATCTCCATCTGGTTTGGACTCTCCCCTGGTACTTTGCGTCTGATTTCTATTATCTGCCTCTGATTTGGAGGATAAACACCCTAGGGCGGTGTTTGCACAGTACCACACGGTGACAACAGTCAATAAATTATAGGAAAAAATGATCATACAGGATTGTTCCCAGCTTCACATCCCTCATCCTTCATTCAGGTACCCCAAGTGGTGCAGGGAAGCTGTGTTTTCTGAGAAAGACACTGCTCTACACTTGCACGTTTCCTTTTGAACTAGTATTTTTCTGCTAAGGGGCTTTAAAGCATTTCTATTCATAATTTAACGATATTGTTTTGCTAGTTGTTCACTCCCTTAATTATTCAAATCCATTGCAGATGTTAAGACACCTAGTTATAGACAGTTACCAAAAAACAACAATAAAAAAAAACCCTGAGCAATTTCCTCCTCAAGCCCAAGTGACCTAAAAATGACTTTTACTCTCCTTCTTGCTTTCTTTTTCCCCTTCATATCTCACCTGTGCTCCACGCCTTTTCCTGTGTTCCTGTCCCTAAAACCTGAACTTTTCATGGAGTTTTTATTCTTCTTGGGAAACACAGAAGCATATCCACAAATATGCCTGATCATATCCTTCAATATTTGAAAATGTTTGGGAATGACTTTAAAATAAAATAAAACTTTGAGTAAGATATACTCTTAAATTTAGCTTATTTAAGCTATCTCACAGAAGTGTGATTTTTTACACTTGCTGTTTTTCTTGTTCCTTCACGTACACCAAACAAATACAAAGTATTGTTGTTTTGAAAGGCGATGTTTAAATCTGAAACACAGAATGCACAAATCAGTGAAGATTCTGTCCCATATAGGTATTCTAACCTTTATCCCTACTCTCCAGCCCCACCCCCCACCCCGCCTTGGGTTTTCTAGTATCCTGTGTTGTTTTCTTCCATTTTCCTTACTAGATTAAAAGAAATACTGTCAGAAAAGCTGATTTTCCTTACCAGCTTTCCCACCCTAAACAGCGAATAACAAAAATAAATCTATGTGAATATGTTAAAAGATTGAAAATATTAGACATGATGTTTAATAAGCTATGCTTCTTAACTGAAATATATAGATTCCCCTGAATCACAACTTAAAATCTCAGCATTACTGAGCTATGTGTACTCCAGATTTCAGAGACAGTCAAACTGAATGTCTTTCTACTTACTCTGCAGTTTCCATTAATGTTAGTAGGCATATCTCTTTTTGCTTCTGTTAGAGCTGGCTTGATACACATGCAGGATCCTTTGATATCCTCTTTAAAAAACACCTTTCTGCTTTGCATGCACTTTAAAGGCTTAATGATCTCAAGGTGTGTCTTTGTATCTCCATGGCCAAAATGTTGCCTAATACTTCTTGTAAATAATACAGGATAACTTTTTACTCTCTAAGTGACCTGTGCTATGTGGTAATAGTCTATCTGAATATATCTTGCCCATGGGGTGTTTTGCTAGGGTCAGGAGAAAGCATTAGAAAGCAAAGCAGAACAGCTATTTCCTCGCTTTTCCATAGTCCAGAAACAACTGTATCTTTTTAGCTACCAGACAAGGCAAAAACTGAGAGAGGGGAAGGTGAAGGGAGGAGGAACTACTACAGTTATCTCTGCTTTTCAGTTTATTGGTCCAAAGACAAGAAGGAGCAAGTCATTTATCCTGGTGAGTCTCTGAGCAACCCCTATTGTGATGGAGATTTTTATTTTTTTTATTTTTTAATATATGCTTCAAAGCCACTGTAAACATGCCAAGATGAATTGTCTGTGTGTATGTGTGCTTCTACCTCTATGTACAGATACTATATATAGATTCATATTTAAATAAAATCTGTAAGTTCTTAGCTCACATCCATGCTAACAAGTTTCTTTGGATAATTTTCCAACACAAAGCATGAAATTGGAGCCCTGGATTCTTTTCTGTAGCTGCATTTTAGGTCAGTATGAAGCCTTGCATGGCTGTTGCAATACAGCCTTATGTGCTGGGCCATCTGCTCTAAGGGCATGCAAAAGAGTGGTCTGCAGAGCCTTAAAGTTGCAGCGCACCTGTGCACATCACACACTGCAGCATGGCTTTTCCCTTGAATGCCAGGACTTCTGCAATTTGTAAATCACTTGAGCAGGATGGTGTCATCAGTGGAGCACAGGCTGGGCTCCCATGGTGCTTGGCAGGCAGCTCTGAGCCCTTCTCTTCAGTTCTCAGGTTGCAGGTCCTTACCCCAGAGCCCTGGGAAAAGCAGCCTCCCTTCTGCTGAAGGTCATGTTCCTGTTGTAGGGTCCTTGTGGGGGAGGCAGCTCATCCTCTCTCTTCCCTCTTGTGTTTCTTCCTGCTCCCACCCCATTCTTATGGGTGGAAAAGCTGCTGTGTCTTTGGGATCTGCTGAATCGATATGGGATGCCCCACTCTGTAAAATGGAGCAGGTGGCCATTCCACCACTAAAGAGATTGCTTTTGCAAATTAAATAAACCAAGAGGATAATGAACATGATTCAGATGCAGGGTCTACCAGAGGAGACTAGAAAGTGTAACACCTGTTTCACACAAGCATCATGCAAGGGGTACTCAGCACATGTGTGTGGCTTACAATTCCTGCAGTTCCTGAACTTTGTTTGATGTCTGTAGAAGGTATGAAAATCTGAACTGTTCACCAACATGTGTAACATCAAAAAGCAGAAGAGTGAGTTTTCTTTCATTTTTCCAAATATAGATTCTATTCTGTTCCTTCTTATTACAGCTGGCCAGAGAATTTACATCTTTTTTTTTTTTTTTTTTCCCCTGGTAGTTTCTTCAAAAGAACTGAACCACAGTATTACTCAAATCTCCCTCTCCTTTTCTAAACTGTACAAAGCTAGAGTGTGCATTGTTGCAGTTAGGAAAAATAATGTGGTCAAAAATGTGTTTAAGGAAAAATAAGATTATTAAAAATGTGTTTACTATTGCTAATACTTATATGAATTCCAGTAGCAATCATGTTTTAATAAGTGGCAAATTTTGGTAGTGGTTTGGTTTTCTTCTGTTTTTTTTTTTTTTTTTTTTTTTTTTTGATCTTGATAGATACTAGTATGCTTAGGCACTACGTTACAATGAATATTCATTTTGGTTGCATTGCACTTCCCCATCAATGACAAAGAGAGATTAACTAAAACAATATTGTATTTCCTACTTTAATGGTGAGTACATAACATTAATTATATTATTAATCCAACTAAAAACTCTTGTACAAAGCTATTTAAAACCATTAGTTGCCCCGTCGTAATTGATGGATTACTGCATTACCATTTAATTTAGTATTGTTTTCAAGGCATTACATTCAGTTTCATTCAAGCTAATTGTGTAGCCAAAGAAGGGAAGAACTTGCTTCGTGAGCCTGAGTGATGCAAGAGTGGATTCTTCCTGATTTCAGAAGTATAATGGGATGTGATCCATACAGCAATTCTGTACAAGGCCTTCCAGTTAACATTACCTTGCAATTTATGGCAACAAGAAATGAGGGAATGGACCAGAAGAGTGCATGGCATTTGGATTCAGCATTGTGATAGTCTTGTCTGCAAATGGAAATTAACATCAATTATTCAAATCTAGTTATGCTTTCAACCATCTTAATTGCAAAGTGTTTTCCATTCAGTGATCAAGCCCAATTCCCTAAACATAATAGCAATTATAACTGTGCATCCAGAGGAAAATATACTCTCTTTGGTCCAATTTTCAGCTCTGACTTGACCTCTTTATGCTGCTTTTTACACAAAGGCGTTGTTAAGCTGGAGCAAACTTTTTTTTTTTTTAATTATTATTATTATCATTTTTTAATATAGAACATGTCTCAGGATAGTAGAGAAACATGGATTACAATCTTCTTAACTGCCCTAACATAGAAGATGGGATAGGGAAAACATAATGGGTGGGATTCAGCTGCCTAGACCCACATAAGTAGACCGTTTTAGACAGATGTCCTCAGGTATCTGAGGCACCTTCACAATATAAATACATGCAGTGTAGGACTTGGGGAAGAACTGTAGAACAGCAGCTGGAAGAAAGGCTGGAGGCAATACTCCAGGGCATCTAAACTACTACAGTAGTTAGGTGCCTGAATTACTCTGGTTACACGTGACAATGGGGACAGCTCTTCTGGGTTATGCAAGGGTAAGTGTAAATTATATTATTCTTTAAGCTAAAAATTATGTCATGTACTGGATTGCATAAGGGCATGATCTTTTTCCCCTGAAAGCAATTCCTATTTTCGACTGAGAGCAACTTCAGGCAACTCCTGTCCATCTTGTATCTTTGCTGAGGCAAACTGAGGAACCTGTTGCACGTTTTGAGTGTTTAGTCTGTAAGGGTTTCAGGGTTTGAAAATACTGCACCCTTTACTGCAAACAATGATTGAGTATGGTGAGTGAAGAACTGGCTGTCTGGCAGGGCTCACAGTCATAGTGAATGGAGTTCAATCCATTTGGTGGCTGCTCACCAACAGCGTTTCCCAAGGCTCAGTTACTGGGGCCAGTTTTGATTAATGTTTTTATTAATGATCTGCATGAGGGGATTGAGAGCACCCCCAGTAAGTTTATAGACAATACCAGGTAAGGCATGACTGTTGATCTGCTTGAGGGTGGGAAGGTTTTGCAGAGGGATCTGGATAGCCTAGATAGATGGGCCAAGTTCAGTCACATGACATTCAGTGAGGGTAAGTGCCAGGTGCTGCACTTGGGCCATTACAACCCCATGAAGTGTTATAGCGCTGGGGAAGAGTGGCTGGAAGTTTGGCTGGCAGAAAAGGACCTGGGGATGCTTTTCAACAGCCAGGGGAACAAGGGCCAGCAACGTGCCCAGGTGGCCAAGAAGGCCAATGCATCCTGGCTGCAGCAGAAACAGTGTGGCCAGCAGGACTAGGGAAGTCATTGTCCCCTTCCACACGGCACTGCTGAGACCACACCTTGAGTATTATGTTCAGTTTTGGGCCCCTCCTACAGGAAGGATGTTGAGTTGCTCAAATGTGTGTAAAGAGCAACGAAGCTGGTGAAGGGACTAGAACACAAGACATATGAGGAGTGCCTGAGGGAAGTGGGGCTGCTTTGTCTTCCGAAGAGGAAACTGAGGGGAAACCTTATTGCTCTCTATAACTGCCTGAAAGGAAGTTCCAGTGAGGAGGGTGTTGGTCTCTTTTCTCAGGTGAAAGTGATAGGACATAAGAAAGGCACAAGTTACACTAGGGAATGTTTAGCTTGGCTATCAGGGAGATTTTTTTCATGGAAAGGGTAGTTAGGTATTGGAAAAGGCTGACCAGGGAGGTGGTGGATTTGCCATCCCTGGAGGTATTTAAGAGGTGTGGCACTAAGGGATACGGTTTAGTGTTGGGACTGGGTAGGTAAGGATGATGGTTGGGTTTGGTGATCTTGAAAGTGTTTTCCAATCCAGATGATTCTATGAAATAGACAATAATGCATCATTTATTTCTCTGTAACTACAATCACAACTTTACTGAGTGGGCAGTAAATATCAGGGATTGATATGAAGTCCCAGACTTTGTATTAGCTACAAAAAGAAATAGCAAAATGTGCTGTGGCTTCTTCCCAGCCACCTTCTCTGATTACTTTTCTACAGCAGAGAGTAAAAAGACCAGGGAGCAGCTGATGATATGTCCACCATAGAGATAATCTCTTGTCTGATACTCAGGGACAATTCCTGGTCTGTCATTCCTTTGCCTGTAACAAACAGTCGCAGGAGACATCAAAAATCAATGACATTACTAACAGAGAGGAAAGTATTAACTTTTTTGAACCAAGTGATTACCCCAAATTGGTGTCCTGTGGATTATATCTATTAGAGATGGAAACAGTTGATGAAAACATGCTTTTCCTCATTGTGTTTCCTCATTTCCCTTCTAAAAAAGAAGATGCAAAGTGTCAGTTTTCTGAACACTTTAAGAATCAAATCTAGGACTCATTGTCCTTGGTTACAGTTCACTACTTCCTTCTAATGTCTAACATGGAGCTCTCCTTCCCCAGGTTTTACCATATGCACTTTTGAGAAACACTGTTTTCTTACTGCCTTCTCAATTTCCTGATGTGATGGTTTTGATTCATCTTGAAAATAAAAATAAAAATCTAATTCAGCCAAAACTCTTTGGTTAGATTTCAGCCAGCACTAGCTGACCTGCATTTGGGTAGTGATTCCTCAGAATGATGAGTTTCATCTCTTTCTAGCAAAGAGGTTTTTTTATATAGTTCCTTTGAATAAAGGTAGGTTGCTTTTTCAACCATCTTCAACTAAATTGTAATTTCCCAGTAAAACAGTGCAAATGTAAAACAGTCCATGATAGGGATGGGCTTCCAGCTGAAATGGTGTGATTTTGGAAACTCCTGAGTTGGTTATATTTGAGTCATGTTTTGTTTGCTACAGAACCTTACCCTTCTAAAATGGAAAGGCTGCTTGCTAAATGCATCTGAGGATGGAACGAGGATTTGATTACTCTTATCTCCAACAACAATCTGTGGAAACTAGGGAAGTTGCCATGGTTGATGCCACTTTTTTCTTGTTTTCAAAGATACTCCTTCACTTACAGAGGATTAGCCCAAGATCTGTGCAACATCTCCTGCAATGTAAGCTTCATTTTGATGGATTAGGTAGGATTTCACTTGTGCCCAGAGGATTTCTGTTTTGTTTCTCTACAGAGGCATTATTTTGAAGCTTTGAAAAAACTGAAAATGCCGGTTGACAAATCAAAGCTAGCATCCCATGCTAACACTTATGCAAAGTCCATTCCCTTTATGAAAGGCTGCTGTTAATGTTCACTGAAAACTTTGGTTTGTATTACTCTACCGATACATATGGTAGGTTTTTCTGTTTATTATGACTGGAGTCTAGATGTGATGATAGATATAGTGAGATTACAGTTTCTCTTCTTATAGCTTATCACAGGTTGTATATAGGTTTGTATATATTTCTGACGGAGTATATTACTGGTATCTGGAAGCTGACCCACAAGAAATGAGATGCATTAACTGCAGTAATCAGACTGTTGACCTGCAGCCCAATTAGTACAGTACAATCTGCTTATTCTAATAGGTGCTTTTTAGTTACTTATTACTTTAGAATGAATCTCTCATTCAAGGAAAAAAGGGGGGGGGAAAAGGAAAAAAAATGCAACACTGAGAAATTACTGTAGAAGTGGTAGCGCATGGAAATATTTGCTGTGGGCCTTGGTTGGAGTAGTTGTCATATGTCATGATATAATAGCATACTGTAGGTTATTCTTGTATGCATTTTCATTCCAAGCTCGTTTGTCACTTGTCTGTGTAAATTCAACATCTTCCTCATCTGGGGAAGTTTATATATCTCCTTGCAGTTGACTGTAAACAAATAGCAAGTGCTGCTTGGCAGGTGACAGATAGATGCAGTTGTTTAGGTAAGACTGTGGCAGTCTCAGTGCAATATGAAAAATTTACACATTTGAGAAATTCCAGGCTGCTGCTTTCTAGTGTAGAATTTTGGGATATGACAGCAGATGTCAGATTTTAAAAGGAGAAGAATGAGAATCTGTGGGGGATTGAACTATTTCATTTTTTTCTTAGGAAAAAAAGTCCAGACACTTAGCTGACCTGCTGCTGTAATTGGTTGCTTCATGCATGCTGTGTCAAATTAGTCCATATGTGAGGACTGTGTTTCTACACTCCACTAGGGAAGAGTTTGATTTCTGATTTTCAGCATACGACAGGCTCCGAGCCTTAGGTAGCAGTCAAGCAAAGGCCTCCATAATGTATGACGGGATCAATGTATTCATATTCTCCCCGGCTTCAGGGTAGCTGCATGCACACACAGCTATGGAGCTCATTGTAGCACTGGGGCCTCAGAACGTTTCTGCCTTGCATAAAGGAAAACTTTAATAAACCCACAAAAAATTAATTTGGACCTTTTTCTGACACAAGTCTTTGAAGTCAGTGGGAAGCACTGGGGATTTGGGGCATGCCAGCTTCTTATTTATTTCCATGTGTTCAGCTACTCTACCTATTGATTTCAGTCAGTGTGTCACTGTTGTTCCTATAGGCACTTCAAGTTCTTTTAATATGTAAAAGCAATATGTATGGGTTCTTGGTGAGCAGTCTCAGTTGTGGAGAAAGGTGCTCTGCAAAAAGAATAGAAGTGGTAGTGTAACTCTTTGTGCCTTACTAAGATAAGACATTAGCCATATGGCTCTAGCGCTGGGCACTGAGAATGAAGCTGAGAGGTGGGTTCGCCTGTGTTTTGTTTTCACTGTGCATTTCTTTTATTTTTTTTTTTCCTTTGCTTACTTACAGCTGAGCCCTTGTGGTTGTGTCTGTAATTGAGCTAGCCTTTCCTCAGGAAAAATCCCACTAGTCCATGAGAACATAGGAAAGACTCTTGAGGTCTTCAGGGGCAGCTGCACTCTGCCTTGTGTTATGTGGTGGTATTCACATATTTTTGAATCCCCCTTCTAGTTAGGATCCTTTTGCCCATTATCTCTCCTTCATTGCTCTGGAAATCTCATTTTATGTGTAAGCCTATTCCAGGCTGTGTTTTATTCCTCTTTGTTCTTGTGCCAAAGACTACACTGTCTTTTAGTGTAAACAGTTTTTCTTTTGAATGTTTATCCTTCTCTTCCCGTAACACACACACATGAACATTTGAAAAGTATACATATCTACTTACATGCACAGCAGTATTTTCTCTGAACTGAACAAAGGGAAGCCCTTTTAGTCATGATATTGTCCTAGAAACCCATCTTTCTTTCTGTTCCTATTTGAAGCTCTCTTCCTTGGCCATCCATGATTAGAACTAAACAGAGTATCCCTATAATATTGTACATAAATTGTCATCAGGATTTTATACAATAGAGTTAATACTGCGTCTCCCTATGGAAATATTTGGTTTGCATTGTTTGTACTATCATACTATCTTTTTTAAAAATAAAAAAATGCACCAATGGCTTATGTTTACCTTGATGACACATTTCATCAATTCACTTATTTATACAGATAATATCCCTATATTTTATTCTGAGACATTTTCAAAAGCTTATCATGCATAGTAAATAGTAAAAAAAGTGTGGATAGAAAACAGAAAAATATGTAATCCAGCATGTAGCAACATATAGAATTTGAGACTGTAGAACCTACCCCCAGATATTTGTTTCCCTAAAGACAAAATCTGCAAAAAGGGTCATTTCCAGGTGTTTTTTTTTTTGTTGTTGTTTTGTGTTTTTTTTTTTTTTGGAAAATGCAAATTGTTACTTATGGTAACATGTTAATCATTTTGTGTATTGTTGTACAGTTGGCGTGAACCAGCCCAATTCTTACTTCATTAGTTGAAAAAAGAGTTTAATAACTGCATTGTATATAACATTGAACTGCAGGACATTTTTATCATGCGTCAGGATTTCGCTGCAATATTGAGGAATGTTTGTAGGATGAAATATTTACTTCTTATAAATGATGTTATTTTAACAGAATCCATCCATTCCTACTAATAACATCCATTCAGTCCAATAATGTGTTCAATTGTCATTTTTATAAGAATAATTTACAGCTTGAATTTACTTTCTATTTCAACCTTACCCAAATGTTCTCCACAAGCTTAAACTATTCAATGCGTAGAACACATCAGTAAAATAGTCATACCAATTTGTATTAATTTTATCCCCCTTGCTTATATTAAATCCTTTAAAATAGTTTTTCATTATGGTTAAAAATAACAGTAAATATGGGAGGAACTAAAATATACAATAGGTTTAATGCAGTGATTTGAAGAAATCCCATTTTAACATTCTGTGTTTGCATATTATTCTAGCAATACATTCTTACAATGAAATATATACATATGCCTCTAAAGCTCCTTTTTTTCATTCTCTGCCTGTAAGTTTGAAACCTCTGCAGATCAGCATAGTTTAATGTGCTGGCCATTTCTTTTGGTGAAAAAGTACATAGCTGCATGTGTATTACTAGTGCTACACAAAGGACTGACCATGGATACAATATTTATTATGAGTTACTGATGATCTTATAGCTCATGAGTGACAGAGCAAAACAGAACGATGAGGTGGTATGAAAACTCATCAATAACTAGATGTAATAAATAATGTATTTGCCATCTGCCAATTGAATATATTCTTTATGCATTAGTTTTTTTTTTTTCCTCAAATGTTTAATAAGTATTTTGGAATGATATAGGGAATTGTATCATCTAGATTCAAGGAGATGTTTTTAAAAATCTCATTTTATTCTGGGGCACATCTTTGTTTTTGTTTAAATTATACAGAGAGATATTAGAGATGAGCAAATGTTCTCAATGAATAATTTATTTGAATTTAACCTCCTTTTCTAGTATTGGAATATTCAAATGATAGGCTACAACTTATTCTGATTCATATGTTATTAAAATTTCAGTTGACAGATGTCTTTTTGAGTTTTTATTTTATGTCTTGATGTCGATTATTAGAAAATGGAACTATGTGCTCTAATACTGGTGAAATAAATATGATGTTTTTTTAATCTGATCATTGATTAGCTGCAATTGGCCTTGTGAATCCCATGGTACTCTGGCCTTGACTGCATGAAAATACAAGTAATTCTTATGTGAGTACTTTATGAGAAGAAGTAAAGGTCAGTTTCTTCCAATTCTCATGCATATAATATTGAAGTTGCTTTCAATGAAAATATTGTTCAACTGTGAAAAGCTGCTACAAATACAGAATGAAAAACTTCCTCTACAATTTTAAACATTTTCCTTTGCAGGTTTTTGATTAAGCTCACCATTGAGGTGTCATGTTTTGTATCCTTTTTTTTTTTTTTTGACTCTGTAGCACGTGATCTGCCCTTTCCTGATGTTCATCTACCCAGTCCTGAGACCATGACCTTCCAGGAGCTACTTCTCTCACTATACAGTGAAGGTGAAAATGGTCACAGAACAATTTAGGTGCTACAGTACTCCAACTACTCTTATTCCTCTTGTGTTTTCTGTAAAGACCATTAAACAAATATATTAAAGTGAAAGTTAGTCCACATAACCCTGTTGGACAGAAATTTATAGGTCCAGATGCCTTCTTTCTAATTCTGAGCAGATAACTGAGGATCCTCCATGAAGCAAATGAGGTGAGTCTCAGTGTTTATTTCATGATAGCAGTCACTTTGGGTTCCTTTTTCAATTAGTACAGAGAGAGACAGGAATAATACAAGGACTGTTCAGATAACAAGTGCTGTGTATTGCTCTCTGGATCATCTTGCTCGCTCTCATCACTGATTGTAGTTGGAGACCAGGAGGGCAAAGACAGGATTTATCTAACTGAATTGTAGAAGAAAACAATGAAATAGGCATTTCTAGACAATGATCTTCCCCCCCCCCCCCCCCCCCCTTATATGCTAAGGTGTCTAGCTCAAGGGGATATTTCTGTATTGCAGATATCTGATTTTAGGTTAAAGGAATCTTGGCTTATATTAGGTACCTAAACACAGTGAGGTAATCTATATCACGGACTTTTTAATGTCATGGTGCACATATGTATAGCAACAATAAGGACTTGATTCTGCCTGGAGAAGTAAAACTCCAATTTCATCACTGGGAGCAGCTCTGCTTCTCACCTTGGTTCTGCTTATTAAGGTTTTTGTTATGTGTTGCAGGTTAGATTTATTCCCAGACTGAAGTCCAGGCCAAACTTCTGATCTAATTTTTTTACTCCAAATCCCAGAACATGGCTTTGAAGGAAAGTAAAATGGCCCCATGCTGACTCTTTGGTCACTGTCGTATCCTTATGATACATGGTTCCCTGGCTTTCTTGATAAGCTCCTGTTGTGCTAGGGCATTTGTTCACAACTAATGTGAAGCAATGCAGATGATCTAATAAAAATGATATTAGGTATGTGCTATTTTTTCACAGATTCTCTCAAATGGCTTGAGAATATATGTTTTGGGGAATGTTGGTGACAGGTGGCCTAATAATGTTATTTTATTTTCTGACAAAACAGCTATGGTGGAATCTCACAGACTCCCAGATAGCATAATTTTCCATCTCTCCCTTAGATTGCCACTGGATTATGGCAGCTCAAGAATTTGGCCCATGATTCTTCTTCTACTCCGACTTTTGTGATTCCTGTGTGCCCCATATATCCCCTCTTTATTAACCAAACTGAGCAGAAGGGGTGGGTTCCCTTTGCACCACTCCAGAAATACAAAACAACTTAATTTGCCAGAGCAGGCAGGTTTACAGCTGCTTTACGTTGACAAAAATGCACAAAGGAGCCAGAAGGTGCTATTGAAACTAGGACTGTGCCTGATAGTAGCAAGACGAATAAAGGAGTGTATGAATCGTAAATAGATATAGATTTGGCATGTCTTTTCATGGCCCATTCCTAAAGCAGAATTCTATTTCAATGCTCTTATTCACTAGAAAAAAAAATCTTTGGGGAAAAGTTCTGTTCCAAATTCACATTAGGACTTTGCTCTCTAGCGTGTGATGAAGACTGCTCCTCTCAAGCTGGGAATTAAGAGAGTCTATAGTAATAGGCTGGTCGGTCTGTTGGAGGGAGTAATAAGATGGTCAGCTCTGACAGTAGCCTGATGTTGTGCTTCTTTGAAGAGCCTAAAGCACTTGCTGACACTAAGAGCTCCTACCAGAAGCCCTGCTGTCTTTAAAGACCTTTTCCTTAGAGGAAGCCCTTTTAATTAGGCTTTGCTCCAGTTCTCAGAATTTCGCTGAAAATAAGTGTTCTGAGATTCAGAAATGCATATGCCACTTTGATATTTTCTTTATTCATAACACTGCCAAAACTCAAAAAATAAAAATGATAGCAGCAAATAGAACTAGTTGCAGATGGTAAGATTTTCCTGATCAGTCATAATTTATTTTTCATGACACTATTTATCTGATATTCCCTCTCCCCACACCCCTTACCTAATGCTCAGAAGAAAAAGGGTGAAGGAAGGAGGATTAGAGGGAGTTCACAAGCAAATGAACCTCTGCGTCTTAAAAAGACTGCAGTTACTGGGGTTACAAATCACATCAGTCTCCAGACAACAAGGAGAATACATCTGCCATCAGCCGCAGTGGGGTTAATAAAAATATGTTCTGCCGTATCTTTTTTTTTTTTTTTTTTCAGATCTTTGTGCTTTTTCAGAATTTCTGTAATGAGCATGTTGTGCCTGTCAGGGGTTGGTTTCTTCAGTGAAATCTTCACAGTCACTTTCATCCCCAATGTTTCAAACTTCTTGTCAAAACCTATAATTACCTCCCAGAGTCAAATTTGCCATTAATCATCGCAGAAACAGTTTTGCAAAGCCTCATCACTCAGAGTGCTGAAAATGAGTAGGGACCTCCTGTATCTGTACCACTTCACTGGGCTGAGTTGTCCTGTTCTGGACAAAATTGAGAATTAACTAAAATAAGCTTTGCCAAAATAACAAGGATTTCAGATGACAATGCTGTGCAATGTGAAGGTAATTCGGATGTCTTTCTTCCTCTTTCACTCCTTCCTTTTCCTTCATCAAAGACAGACATGCACCTTCCATCCTTTGCTGCAATACAGCAATAACAATTAGAGGGGTATAATGTGTGAAATACTTTTCCCAGTGTCTATATTTTGCAGGAAAGACCCAGTCAAAAGGCTAAAAGGATTTTTTTTTTCCCTTTAGATTATAAAAAATCAAGGTAAAAGCCCTACTCAATTTAAAGTGTTCCAAGGTGGGGGAAAATTTTATTTAGAAAAATCAAATGCATCCTTAATCAGAGGTGATTCTTCTCCTTTTCATTTCCTTTCCTTTTCTTTTTCATCTCACCTTCTCCATTTTTCACTTTTATTACTTGGGAAAAAAAAAAATCCATGGGAGAAAAAGAAGGGAAAAATACTGATAGTTTAAATTAAAGTTCATAAAGCCTCTAGAAAATTACAAGAAATAAACATTTATTTTTTTTTAAGGAGAAAGATCTTGTACTTAAATCTTTAACATATATTTGCTCCAAAATGCAATGCAGTCTGAATATTAACATAAAATAAGTATATAACTATTTCAACGAATATAAAAGCAGAGAAAGAAGTCCTTTCCCCTATAATTAACCCCAATGTCCATGTTGAATTAAAGTCACTAAGAAAATGAGAATCTCAAGAATCACATTTTGCTACTATAAGTGTTCATCTACCTAATGTGCCAGCATTGGTAAAAGATCAATGTAGACAATTAATGCCATTTGCAGGGCATCTGCAGACAGAGCTCCATGGTCACATCCACTCCATATGAACTCCATAATCATGTGAACAAAGGCCACTGTTAAAGGGAAGGAGTCCTGATGGCTTTCTTTCACTATGTAGTATTTCTCTCACCACTTGTCAGATTTGTTTGATCCGAGTAGGGGAGCAAATTTCATCTGCTTCCTTCCTCTCGTCCTCCTTCCTCTCCTGTTTCTTCTCCTTCTTCCTGGAAGAATTCAACTAAGCTCCATGGAAGATGCTTATCTCTGAGATATTTATCAGTCTTTCTTTTCAGTATATTTGAGACTACTATCAGTATTCTGCTTTTTAAAACTGAAAATGAAGTGAAAAGGCGTGGTGGTGCAGCAGTGGTAGAGCATGGATGATCAAGCTCTGGAATAGGAAAAAAAGGCTGCCTACCCAGCTAGCCTCTGATGCTCCTCTCTAGGTACAGCCATGCACTTGCATGACATCGAGAGAAGAGCTCAGTTCAATGATAAGAAACTAGATTTATTTGGTTGTGTCACTGCAAAAAAAAGTTTGTGTTCAAATTAGCAAGCAGACGTTCCTAGGCTTGCTGTTTGTACAAGTGCTGTTCTGGCATCCATGTATTTGAGGGCAGCTATAAGCCTCAGTTGTGCACTGCAACTGGACATGGGGCTCAGGGGAATATGATTTGGGCAAGAGCTGGTTCCTCAAGGGATGCAATGTCAAATCTCTCCCTAGATTTCCTGTATCTCAATTTAAGTCATTATAGATGGTTCCCAATGATTAATTTCCCTGAGTGTTCTCTTCCCGATTTGTTCTCTTACTGTAGAATGCACAGGAATTTTAAAACTTTAAAAGCTAAGGGGGTGCCATCAATTTGGGACATCTGGATCCTAATGGGAATGATTTTCTAGTTTTCAGAAATTCAGAACTCATCTGAAACTTTGCTTCCAAATTCATCACTTTCACTGGATTCTAAGACTCTTGTTACAGAAATGGTAAAAACTTTGCTGTCCAAGCAGCTAAAGGTTCTGTAGACATTTGTAGGTAACTCAGAAGAAGGGGATGCACAACAAAGGAAGAAAAGGAAACTTCTGCTAGAAAAGGAAAACTGATTTGCTTTTGGATAACTGTATAAGTTAGAGGTGTAAGGGAAACTGGAAAATGATTATTCAGCACAGGCCAAATCTTCATGAAGATAATGAAAATGTTGATTAGTGAGTCAAGAGAAATTAAGATGAACCTGCTGCAGTTTGTTTGATTCCTGAAATGAATATCATATGGGAAATATGCAACTGGAAGTATTTTAGAAATTCATATGTATAATTGTATTCACAAAAATAAAAGGGAGTATAAAATAATTTTCTCTTATTTCTGATGGTAGATAAAGGAAAGGAAAGGAAAGGAAAAAGATCTAATTTAGGGAAAAATCCTAGATATGTTCAGAGATCACAGGGTACATAATTCCAACCATTTCTATCAACCTCTGTCTCATTTTTTGTTTCATTCTGTGTTGAATCCTATACATAGACCCTTGATTTTGTGCAGACTTTCCATCCTACGAGTTCAGGTAAATTCCCTGTGATTCCAATTCCCTTTACAATCTTTCACTGCCTGAGACAGCTTTCAGCTGCTGCCTTACTTTAGTGAATGGGATATTTTTCTTATCACTGATATCCTTTACTCTGTACCCCAATTCCCTCACTGGTGCATTGCTACTCCCCTGAGAACTGCACCCTCATTTTTCAATGATTCTGGGATCAAAAATCTAATCAACCTGTTTTCTGGTCTCTGTTGCTCTGTCTGTCTGATATATCAAGACCCATTTTCCACTTGAAAGGGTAAACAGATATCCATTTCTACCAACAGTATTTGTACTGACAGCAAGGGCAAATCATGAGCCCGTGACTACAAAACCCTGTAACTCAGCTAAGGAAGTTAAGCAGAATTTAGCATGACAATCAGATTAGATTCTGAAGCAGTTGTTTTGAATTCTCTTCCATTATGTGTGTGCATCTTTCCAGTATTTTTCTGTGCGTATATACTTTTTTTTTTGTATTTTGTATACTTTTAAAATATATACATAAAATTTTATTTAAAAGACACTTTTAATAATTTAACAGAGAAATATCACATAATATGAAGAATACATAATCTGCCAAAGGGTTAATTAAATTAAAGCAGCGGGTAAGAGAACTGCTTAGGCAGAACTTTGAAATATTATGGCTGACATAGAAATCTGTATAGAAATTAGAGCCATAAAATGGTAAGTTGATTCTAGGATGCTACAGAGAGGGTTTACATCTCAAGGGTAGTTAAAACAAAATAACACAGAATCAGCAAATGTTTTTATACATTGGAGAATCCTGTAACAAGGCAGGATATTTGATCCTGGCAGAGTTTTAATTACTCAGATGTTGATTTGGATACCACTCAATACAAAAATGAAGAGGAGGAACACATTTTGAGAGGTATTTCAGGATTGCTTTCTTCCATGGTTTATTGAAGCATTCAGATGGTTAGAGGCTATTTTGGACCAAGTCCTAGAAAATATAAGAAGTATGATTAATAGGACTGAAGCAAAGAAACACCCAGGACATTACAATATCATTAGTTCAAAATATTCTTAGGGGCTGGTAGAAACGAAGTGAACATTCTGGACTGCAGGAAAGCTGACATTGAGAAAATATGAAATGCTTTAACAGATTTTAGTATTTTATTGGTCAAGATTTTATTATGCAGAGGGAATCTAGTGGAGACTCTAGGAAGTGTTTTGGAAACAGTTGGTGATGCAATTAAAATCCATCTCAGTTCAGTCTGGAGGGAAAAAAGGCAACAGATGCAAGTTTGTTTAAGTGGCAATGTAAAAATAATTATAAACAGAAGGCTTCTTTAAAAATATATACAAAGTGTAGTGAGGGGTGGATTGGGAAATCTCTAAAAAATAACCATAAGGAAGTCAAGAACATAATTAGCATTGTTGAATGTCGAATTGTAAAGGGTATTTCAACTAACAAAGGATTCTGGTTCTGTGCTTACAGTAAATGAAAAATATAATTGGAAATAGATATGCTTAAAAAGGAGATTAGGGAACCAAAAAAAAGTCTAACAAAACAACAGATTTCAAGAAGAGATAGGAGATGGCAAGCTTCTTGGGGCAAGGATTACATTTCCTAATTAAACCTATTATCAACACTTAATGTTGTATTAATCATTTCCAGAGCTCTGTCCTACTTGGTAACAGATGTAGGGGATTAATCATAGCTCCATTTTACAGACAGGTAAGCAGGAGCAGAGGTGTGCTAAGGCTAGTGCAGAGCACGTTGGTAGCACAGAAGAAACTAAAGGGCTTTTTTACTGACAGTAACCTACCTCTCCCTTTCCATTATTATTTGACTGCCAAATTCCAATTGTAGGCAGGGATAACAACAAAACAGTAAAAGTAATAGAACAGAAAGGAAATAAATTCTTCAGTTGTACAAACCTTTCCACGTGGCAGGCTCCTTTCACGGGCCTTTGATTGAAGCAGTGATGCAGGTTTCTGCCTAACTGAAATTGTTTGAAGAGAAGGGCTAGAGTCTCTGTAGGAACCAGGAATATGCAGAATAAATTGGGATATCTGAGGAAGCGAGGACCTGGCCACAAGATGGGGAGAAACCACTTGTAAGTCTGTGCCATGCCAATCCAACTTGTATAAATAGGCTGCAAGCAGACTTTCTTCCTTCCTTTGGCATTCCTACACCAGCTCTTTAATATAGCCAAAGGGAAAAGAGTTGGACCCTGGCTTACAAAACACATATACATGACTTAAAATTACAAATGTTTGTACTAGCTTCGGAAAGAATACTCACCTGCTTGAAGTTGAGAACAAGTTAGTTTATATTCTTAAATAATTCAAGGTCATGGTCTTTGTGATATAGACTAGATCATAAAGGAAAATTTGTAGTATCTTAAGGAAAGAAAATACTAGAATGAAGATAATTCATAGCCATGTGAGTTCATGAAAATTAAGATAGAAACAGATGAAGTCTTCAGGAAATTATTTTCCAAGTTCCTTGAAGAGAGCACTAGAAACTTGCAAACATAATGTCATTAGTCTGAGATAGGTCTGTGACATCAATTATGGAAAAATATTAGCAAAAATGTGTAGAGTCATTGATGGAGCATGCTGTGGTACTTAATTTCTTTAGAGACAAGTAGCATAAATTTATGAGAGTCTGGTATTGCTTAATTCAATTCCTTTTTTTTTTTTTTTTCAGTTTTTATTGTGTGGTATTTTCTGTATTCAGTATAGGAAGAATTTACTTCATTCTATTTTGTAATATATACTATATTCACCATTTGCAGTGATCCATTTCATGAAGGAGATATCTTGGTGAAGGAGACAAAAACATTCTCATCCCTTTCCTCTGAAGACTGAACCTGTTCCCACCATTTCATGAAGTGATGTTTCTGGATGTACAATTTGCTTTTGCCCCTTCTGCTGTTCTGGCTGTGGCAGAGAATTGAGGTAAGCTTCCCATCTCTTAGTGATACGCATGACCACAGGTGCTCCTTGTACCAGGTTCTTTTGACACATTGCTTCTAGCTTTGACATTGTATTCACTTTTGAGAGTGGGACTGAAGCAGGTCAATTAGTTTTCATCAAAGGTAATGCTACTTTTTGTTTGATGTTTTCACTGTTTTCAAATTGCTTAGGTAAATCCTTGAAAATATCAGGCAAAAGGCTACTTGGGAAGGTGCACAATTCTAGATTGAGATTAGCCAAACAGGAATGTTGAAACAGATACATTAAAATAATTCAAGTTTTGAGGTAGTATTTGCTTGTAACCAGCTTTATGATGTATTTCTCTCCTTTAATTATTTTGTTTCCTTTTCTTTACTAAATTTCCTAAAAGCCTTGTGATATTGTTTATTGTGGACTTGGAGTGGCATGGGGCTTTTTTTCAAACAGCAGAATGGTACTGAGGTTTCAGAAGACTTTTGCCTTCACCAGCACTCTCACAAGGTTGCAAAGTAGTGAACATCCAACTAACTGTTCAACAGGCATTGAGTCTTCTTTGTCAAGGACTTCTATTAATACAATAGTAGTCTTGGAGCTAAGTAACAATTGCAGGATTACTGTTTCAGTTAGAAGCCAGACTGATCTAGAAGTACTCACTACCGTATCTGGAAAGTGAGACTGTTGCCAAGTTATTTATTATTCATATAGATAACTTACTCTTTATTAATTCTATCTGATATTGTATTTCTTTTCTCTTAAATTGTCTGTTTTGCATGCAGCATTGAGGTTTGTGATTGAGGAAACCATATGTCTCAGGAACACAGACAAAATATTGAGGTAATTTTGGAAATTCAGGATAATGAGTCAGTCCATGATTTCACTTGCATGAATTATCCTTTAACAGTAGAGCTTGTTTTTAATGCCGAGGGCTACGCTGAGCAGTAGCTTACATGTGGAGTTCATCACTCCACTTGCTTTATCAGTTCCATATCCTGGACACTGTTTTTGCCTTCTCCAGCTACTTATACACATTGACTTCCTTTTTATGGTAAATGGCTGAGTTTAAAAAAATACCTTAATTATTATAAATAGCTACCTTACAAAGTCTTCATGACCCAGTTACACACTGCAGCTTACCCTGTTAACTTACATCTGGTGTCAGTAAAGTCTCTTTTTAAAATCCCTAAGCAGTTGTGTTTGATTCATACTCAGTTATGAGTATGAATTATTGACTGAAACCCACTGAACAAAAAAGATTTTTGAACATAATGAATAAGCAAGTACAGAATATCTCTGAGATGTGAAAATGCTTACCATATTCAACCAGCTGTATTTCCACGTAGCATCCATAGATTGACCCTACCTAGTAGCATCTTCAGTTTTGTTATTATTGGCTACCTCTTCCTCCATATGACTGAAGAACTTTGTACAGTCATAATATGGGTCATTCTTTCACAGTTTACTACCGGTAGTACGTCTGTAAACAAAGTAAATTTTAATAAATGGTTTGCAGTGGGATCAGAAGCTGTCATGCTGCTTGTCCAAATGGTCCGAGTATGTAGGCCAAATACCATCTGACATATTTAGATCACCAAAATTACTATTTGTTATTAGCATGCAATTTTGCAACATAGGTATCTTTAGAAAACTTCAAAATAGTGAATATGGCCTTGATATCCCTTCAGTTTCTGAGGCTGTAACAAGTAGGCTAAAGTTTATGCGTGTATATGTAAGATGAAATGGATGACAAACAAATAGTAAAAGCTGTAGGAAACTGTAAACACAAGTGACAAAAAAAAAAAAAAGATTTTTATTGTTTAACGGTCCTTGAAATTCTGACTGCATGTAATAGTATTGGAAAAGACAAGCAGGTTATAGAGTCATCTCCATAGGGAAACTGAAATTGAAATGCTATTGTTTGCTATACAAGCTACTGGCCAGACTACAGCTCGTTCACCATATTTGGTTTCAGTGACCTTTTCAAAGAAAGAGTAGTGCTCTGCTGAAGGTATAGAGCACGACGTCAAGGATAATTCAAAGTGATGGGAAGATGTTCTTTATGGTATATAATAAATAACAGGACTATCCCTGGGTGCCTATACTGTGGCTAGTTATATTTATGTTAGTCCCTGACACGTATGTTTGTGGGGTGCTTTTCAGGAGGAAGCAATTTTCTAAGTAATGGAAAATACTCTTACTGGAAAAGACTGAAGGAAAAATATAAATGAAGCAACCTTTTTATTCTCCATTAGATAAAGCATCTCATAACTGAACATTGTTAAGCTGTTTTCTCAAAAAAAAAAAAAAAAAAGAGCTTCATATGTTTTAAGCTCCTGACCCAGGAGCATCATTAAACACATTGTTTAACTTGAAGCACATGAGTAGCATTTTGAATTCAGTAGGTCTACTTGAAGTTGTATATTTGCTTAAGTGCATGGCTGGACTGGGACCAAAGCTCTCTGTGGAAAGATTTGTAACTTTCTGTTGTTGATATTACTGCAGTGCAAGTAGTAAGCAAGAGAAATTATTGTGTTATTTCACAATCATTATTAAAATAAAACTTTATGTAGCATGTTGGCTCCTTTGTTTAAAGAGCATCATCTTGCTAAGTTTGATTATATAGATTTACCTTGTTCCTTTAATGTTCTGCAACAATGTTGAAATATTTTATTGTAGTTTCTTTTCCTCTGGTTTTAAGGAGAATCTTGTATGTAGCAATTACTTAGTGGGACAACTAAAGAAGGAGGAGACATCTAGTAATAAAAATTAGCAATGGAATAAGATATGAAAAAAAAAAAAGCTCCTACTTAAAAAGTTAAGGCTTAAAAGGTATGGTTTTATTCTCTCTAAGTGGCATTACCTTACACAACATAACTTGTGTATTCAGAACTATGAGTTGTCATGATACATCCAATTAAAACTTACTCACACATACCTGAAATTCAAAATTCAAAGTAAAAATAAAAAGTTTTTATTGGGTAAAAGGCTCTCTGATTTCTGTCTCAGATTTCCAACACAGAAGGTGTTCATGTAACATACAACACGTTCACAGTGTTTCACATATCAAGGACTCCTTAGCCACATGGTGCCTGCTTTATACCATTGATCTGGCTTACACAGACTAACCTACAAGGAGTACACTCCAGGACCCCATATCACAGTTATGACTCATGTGCATGCATTTGGCATCAATTCTGAACTGCACTCACACTGGGACATAGGAATCTCAGAGCCATTTTGCATATGTATGATGACCACTTGCCTAGGACTTTGTGCTAGCTACCCTCTTTCAGTGAAATGGATTAATGAGTGACAAGCCAGAGGGGTGTACTTAATGCCAAAATCTACAGGTTAACTCATAATATTTTCACAGTGAACCCATTGAAACTATGTATGTCCTGCAGTTACTTACCAACAGTTCAGTGTTTATTTTGTTTCCCTGGGGAATGACTTAAAATAAAAAGTAGCAATATATTTGACAATAATTAATTATTTTCAATTAATAAAATAATTTCCAATTAATTCAAACACAGTAATAATTTTTCAGGGCTGATCCTTCATATGCGAGTATCGTGCAAAAAAGCATTCCATCTTACATGCACCCATGGTTGAAATAGTCAATTACAGCAGCAGACATTTTTTGGATAGGGAAATTTTATTTGATTGGATGAAATATGCTTATTTAAATATAACACAAATGTAGGCTCTCCAGACACAGACACAGACACAGACACAGATTTCTAGGTTGGAAGAGACCTCAAGATCATCGAGTCCAACCTCCGACCTAACACTAAGTACTCCACTAAACCATATCACTAAGCTGTACATCTAAACGTCTTTTAAAGACCTCCAGGGATGGCGACTCCACCACCTCCCTGGGCAGCCCGTTCCAATGCTTAATAACCCTTTCGGTAAAGAAGTACTTCCTAACATCCAACCTAAAACTCCCCTGTCGCAACTTTCGCCCATTCCCCCTCGTCCTGTCACCAGGCACGTGGGAGAACAGACCAACCCCCACCTCACTACAGCTTCCTTTAAGGTAACTGTAGAGAGCGATAAGGTCGCCCCTAAGCCTCCTCTTTTCCAGGCTGAACAAGCCCAGCTCCCTCAGCCGCTCCTCGTAAGACTTGTTCTCCAGACCCTTCACCAGCTTGGTCGCCCTTCTCTGGACTCGCTCGAGCACGTCCATGTCCTTCCTGTAGCGAGGGGCCCAAAACTGAACACAGTACTCGAGGTGTGGCCTCACCAGAGCCGAGTACAGGGGGACAATCACCTCCCTAGACCTGCTGGCCACACTGCTTCTTATACAGGCCAGGATGCTGTTGGCCTTCTTGGCCACCTGAGCACACTGCTGGCTCATATTCAGCCGACTATCAACCAATACTCCCAGGTCCTTCTCGGCCAGGCAGCTTTCCAGCCACTCATCTCCCAGCCTGTAGCTCTGCTTGGGGTTGTTGCGCCCCAGGTACAGGACCCGGCACTTGGCCTTGTTGAACTTCATACAGTTGACCTCAGCCCATCGCTCCAGCCTATCCAGATCCTCCTGCAGAGCCTTCCTGCCCTCGAGCAGATCGACACACGCACTTAGCTTGGTGTCATCTGCAAACTTACTGAGGGTGCACTGGACGCCCTCATCCAGATCATCGATAAAGATATTAAAGAGGACCGGCCCCAGTACCGAGCCCTGGGGGACACCACTTGTGACCAGCCTCCAACCAGATTTGACTCCATTCACCACAACTCTCTGGGCCCGGCTATCCAGCCAGTTTCTAACCCAGCGAAGCGTACGCCAGTCCAAGCCCCGAGCAGCCAGTTTCTTGAGGAGAATGTTGTGGGGAACGGTGTCAAAAGCCTTACTGAAGTCAAGTAGCTTGCAAATGGAAGGGAGGCAAATTTTTGTCATAACTGTGTACTGGAAAAAAATATTGAGGTAAGAACCATGAGATAAAATTGTGAGCTGCTGTCAGCCTTAAAAATTGCCCTAATTGAGAACAAGACTGTGCAGCGCATCTAACTATTGCTAGGACATTGAAAGGGCTGGCACTCAATCTTCTATTTCTGTATTATGGAGCAAACCTGCAGTGTTTGTGACCTTGCAAAAACTGTTTGAGCCCAGCTGAGTTTTAAAGCCTTAAATCAAGATCCGCCAGAATGAGATGATTCTTGTAAGAATGATAACCTACAGATAAGGCAAAATGGAATCTAGTTGGCTCTTGAAATGACTTGGACAAACTCTGGCAATGGAAATGTCAATCACATGGCCTTCTGCCAAGGTTAAATCTTAACTTCCCCATGAGTCAAGAGTCTGGACAACTTGGCAATTGTTTCCAGCACAAATACCATAGAAAAACAAGGAATTTCTGTTAACAGCTCTGGTGTGAGGTGACTTGAAATAGGCTTTTTAACTTCACCTGGGAAATAAGAATTAGAAAAAGAGGAAAATGTTTTAGCCAGTAACTGTTTTCCAGTCACGGATCCAAACCACCTCTGTCTGCTCATACATTTGAAATGTAGAGGCAAGTTAAATGGCTGTATCTCCCAGCTAAAACTGAGGTATTGACAAATGCTTTAAGGTGAACCTGTGCATTCATTGTTCCAGGTAAACTGTCTTTTGTTGAATCCTTACCGTAAATTCTGAACATCACTTTCTCTCCACTGATGTTTTGTTCCATATTTCTTCATTGCTCTTAAATTAGGCATGTCAATTCTAAACATATGAAAGCATAAGAACTTCACCTGGTGTACAGGAAGACTATATTAATAGCCTACCATTGCTGTTCTTCCCATGTTTTTACAGTATACTAGTATCTCCAGAACAATGACATCTGTCACTTTTTTCTAAGTGTGAGGCAATGACATGATTTCTTCCTGTCTCTGACCATAGCCAGAATGTTACAACTAAAAGCACCTTTCTCTTAAAGGAAAGGAAATTACACTGCAGAAGATGCTTCTGGCTGTATTCCAAACTTAATTTCATTGAAGCATGGCATTGTCTTTCATTACAAGGAAACCTGAAAGGAATCTAGGACACATTCTGATGTTATGGCACCTAGTTTGAAATCATTTCTTTGTGAGATAAGAGTAGGTAAAGAAGTAAGCAATATGTTTGTTAGGAACTTTTAAATTCCTCTTACAGGGATGGATTTAATATTATATATGTTTTCATACTTAGTGGGAGATAAAGTTTGCACGACAAGGAAACTTGTCAACACAGGTGTCCCAGTCTCATGTTATCTTCCCTTGCAGCTCTCTACAGAACTGATTATTCATGCCATATTATCTGGTAATTCCTAAGCTCAGAAAGGTTCATTAGCTCCTAATGATGGCTTTTGCTTTCACTGGCCAGGCTTCTCTAGGCACTGCAAATCCAGGTTTCCCATAGTACCCCATTATTCTGTCTCTTCCCTGTCTTCTGTCACTTCTCTACCATACAGCTTTTAATCTTTACTACACAAATTGACTGCTTAAATTATTTCAGCCTTTCCTGGGTGTAAAATGGCCAGTGTGGATCTTTGTTGTTCCCTCCCATACATCAGCCAGGGATGTCACAGTTGCACCACCTTCCTAGAGATATGCTTCTCTCCCATTGCCTTCCTCCCCTGTAATTTCATGCTGATGCCCTGTATAGTATATTTCCCAGGGAATGCTTTTAAACCTTTTGGTGCTCTGCTTCCACTTCTTTGCTAAATCTGTTCTAAGCAGATCAAATCTGATAGCTAACTAATGCTATAGAAGGAACTCTGCTGGAGTTTTCTGAGAGGCAGAATGCAGTGCAGGTCTGTACAAGAATAGAAAATCTGCAAGGCAGTTTTGCTGGGTTTGGAATCATTTTGTCTGTAAAGTCTTTTTAAGTATATGTACAAAGAATTCAGTTGGGATGTTTGATCTGGGATGAGAAGTAACAAAGATGGTATGAATCAGTGAATTTGTTCTTTTCAGGAATGTTTGATTGAGAACTCTCTCAGAAACACTCTTTATGTTTTGTTTTGTTTTCCAGGTACATATGCAGTGTCATATTTGATGTTTCCTTGTCATTCACAACAGAAAGTGAGTTTGTCATTTGTTTTTCAGGATTTGGAATGTGTGCTATTCGTTCTGGAATAAATAGCAACTACTAAATGTTATTGATGTGCCTAAAAAAATGAGTCTTTCAGTTTTGAGAATACTTTCACCACTGTTACAGAATCAGATGGAAAGTCTACTTTACTTCTTCTGTTTTGTAGCATTTGTGCAAACCATTGCTCCGGCTGGGATATATTCAAACAAACCACCAAACACATAAAAATGAAGAAAAAATGTCAAATTCAAAAGTACATCACAGATAGGAAAAAAACACCTGATTCTTAGGGGGGGAAAAAAAATGTTAGCTAAGTTTTATGAAAATATACTACTGTATGCAACCACCTTCTCATCCTCAGAACTATATGCATATCTGTATGCATACCTGTATGCAACTGTATGTATATCTGTACTAGAAAACTGAATGTGAACCGGAAGACTTCAGGGTGTGAATGCCAATTTTCAGAGGATAATCTGAGTCTTTGTTTGCAAAATGTCTTACCCCTCATAGCACAGTTGGCTGCGTGTAAATTGCTGACCAGTAATGGCTCTGGAAGGACCTAGTTCCTCATCTCTGCCTGGGAACTGTTTGGGAGAGAATTCAGGGAGCACCAGCAAAAGGCGAACTGGTTCTTCTAACAAAATAATAGTATTAAACATCATATTCCAATTCCGAAGAATTGTTCTGTTTTTTAATATATATGTTTCCTCAGGTTCCAGATGGCAAGGAAAACCATAAATTTTCTTCAGTTGACTTTAAAACACCAGAACTTGGTCTCTTTACAGGGGAGCCCATTCTCCTCACTAAAACAGAACATTTAGCCTTTGACAAAAGTAATTTATCAGAGGCAAATTTAAAGATAAATTAAACTATCATAAAATGAGGATGGATTCTGCTTTAAAGTCTCTCTAAAATTCCTCATAGAAATTATAAAAGGTTGGAATGAATATCCCATGGGTTTTATGGAGAAAAAGGAAGTTTCGAATCAGTATTTTTGATTTTTGCTTCCTTATCTCTTACAAGATATCTCGTGTATTATATGTGCCAATTTATACTGGTTATTTTATTTCCTGCTTTAGATGTTGGCCTTGAGTTAGATCAGGATGGCCAACTTGTAAATCTTGAGTTGCATGCACACTATGAACAGTTCAAGTGAAACTTCTTCAGTCTCTCTTCTTCAATTAACCTCTCTCAGAGATCATCTCTTTGGTCTCTGATGTGGGCTGTGTCAGGTGGCCCTCAATGATATGACATTTTCAGTAAGAAGTTCACAGGGTTAGAAAGGTTGTCTGTCTCAGGACAGGTCATAAGATGTTTTGGTTAAAAAAAAAAAAAAAGCTACAGAAGATATTTTCTGTCTTTCCTTTGCACAGCAATAGGGGACACTAGCATTATGGCTGGTACTGCACATCATTCGTGCCTTTCCCTTCAGGGATTAAAATACGGAGAAGAACTTGACAGGAGATGCAAAGAGCAGGCAAGATTTCTGAAACATTACTTGAATTTACTCTAAATAGTGGTGCTATACATTTTCATGTAACCTGGGTTTTCTGGTTGAAAAAAATACACTTTTTAAAACATAGAATTAAATTCTTAATATTATACTCTGACTGAATATTTTGTGCCCTTTCTGGATTAATTCTGAACTCATTATTGAAAATACAATTCTAGCAGTTATTGAAATGTATCATTTTTCAAACAGGTTATTTCAGTAAATTAAAAATATTGATCATATGTCAGTTCCCAAAAAAAGGAGAACAAAATAGAAATGAACATTGGTTCAGCTTCAAACATTTTGAACTAAAAATAGAAAATATATTTATTCTCTAGGAATAGTTCTAAATACTCAGAGCAATGAAACACAGCTCCTCTGGGAATATTCTCTACAGTTTGATCAATCTTATTCTCAAGTATTGTCCTGAAATTCAGTGCAAATTATTCTTTTTTTTAATATCATTCTGTAACTCCCACACATCTTCAATCTGCTTTTAAAGTATTTGTCAGGAAGCTGCAGGTATATCCATTACTAAGACACTTTTTCAATGACAAAAACATGTTCCATGTCAATCAAATCCTCCATTAGAGTCTAGGTAATGTTGACTCCATTGGCATTGGATTAGGCCCTAAACAACAAACTGTTTAGAGTATACTGAGTGAGTAAATTAAGAGGAGGAGTGAAATTCTGTACAAAAGTATAGTTCCTCAGTTTTTTGCTCCTGAAAAATTGGAGAGAAATTATTTGTAATCTCCTGGGCTGTGTTCTCTATTAAAACACTAGCTTATGATCAAGTACATGGATGACATTAAAATACCTTGAACATCTATCAATTACATTGAAGTTGTTTTATTAAAAGGCAAGTAAATCTGTGTTTTGATGGGGTATTAAGCCTGAGCAGTTTAAAGTTTCATGCTACAAGATTCTATTATCTTCAAAGAGTGCCGCCTATATATACTGGATTCCGGTCTCAAAATATTTTGTATCCAGCATGGAAGAAATACAATATTAGAAGTCATCCTGAAAAAGAAAAGTCAATCTGTATGGAGTGAGTGATCTGAATTAGCTTAATAGACAGTAGCAGTTTCTCAGTCCATTTCGCCTTAGGCTCACAGGTAGTTATGCCACAACTGCTGAGGGCACAAAAAGGATGGATGAAGGAGAAGCAGATATAACGTAGCAGAGAAGGGTGGGGGAAAAGCTGCTTTTATCTTAAGGTGTCAAGAATGTTAAAAATAAATAAATAAATAAAAAGTCTTCTGGAGTTCTGAATTCAGGTATCTGAGTCAAAGGGGTTATCCATTGAAAAAGAGTTCCCAGTAGAAACTGAGACAAAAAGACCAATGACAATGTTTAAAGCAGAAACCTGAAAAACTGATGAGGAGTTTCTACCACCAAGAATAAACATTTTGAATAATCAAATTTAGAGTCCATTCCTGAAGAAAATAATTAAATACTGAAAAAGGTATAAAAGAATAAATAAAATGGGTGAAGAAAAATGTTTCTTTTGAGAGATTCCATATGATCTATTTAGTTTATTCACATGCAGTTAACCTTGCCTCCGGTTTTTAGCGAGGAAACAAAATTTTGTAAAGGACACTTCAGCTTAACTGGAAAGAGCAGAACAAGAACACATGACTGGAAGCTAAACAAAAACATTTGGAGGTTCAATTTGAATATGAATAAAAATTCGTCATGCATAGTATTGTTTTGCATTTCCTAACATTTCCTATCTTCAAATCAAGAATTTAAGGGACGTAACTTTGTTCACATTTGGCTATTCAACTGAAAGTAGAAATCAATACAGTCCACTGTATTGATTTACAGATAGATGTAATCAGAGTTTCTTTAGAAAGCTTTAAACATCTAATTCTAAGCACACCTTATGTGGTTGTCATATTTTAAAATAATAGTAAAACTGAAAATGGAATCTCAATGTGCTTCCCTATCCAGCTTTTTTAATGTGACATTTATCCTGCTAGGGGAATTTTTTACCTTTCAGTGTTTCATAGGAATGAGTAGTGGTATTTTTTAAATTTTATTTCTCTGTCTCTCTATTTTTTTTTCTTTTAAACCACAAAAATGATTAACTACTTATTTGTGCTCAGCAGTCTCAGCAGAAAAATGTGCCTTTAGCATTTTGCAGAAAGATTGCAACAAATGTGTTCAAGGGAATGTGAGTAAATGATGACAGTCCACAGACACAAATAATGCTGTGTTTAAGCTTCAAACACTGGAGTGTATCGCTAATAACTGAGATGTATTAACTATATTGATATATAGAGAGATATATACTGTGATGCACTTATGGTTTGTTTTCAAATGTACCTCAGCTACTTCAGGAAATCAAAATGTAGTTGTTGCTCAAAAGAAGAGTGAAAAGTCTCCATATAATTCATATTGCATATGAAGCAAATGCTATTATGAAAACTTCATTAATATGTAAATTGCAACATTTTGATTAGCACTTGCAGACCCCTTTTGTTAAGAAAAGAGACGGAAGGAGCTAACCAGATTGCAATAATTTACATAATAACTCAGTGGTGGCAATGCCACCAAGAAGAGAACCTAAGGAAGGCTATAATGTCTCTTAATAGCTTAATGCAGTATTAAAACACATAGTACAAAAAGAAGGAAAATGTTTTTCTTTAAACTGACGGTCCTTTTTTTTTTTTTTTCTTTTTTTGGACTGGTAGTAGGATAAATTAAAGATGTTCTGAAGCTTATTTTAAAATAATAGGATATACATTTACTTGACAAAGGAATATAAATATTTTGGTTCATTATACAGTGGTCTGAATCACAATGAAGAGTACCTTTTACAGATTGGTTTTATTATGTTTTTCTCTATAGTGATTTTGCAATGGGCCAGATCCTATTATTTTGGGAAAAAATGGTGAGTTGTCCAATGACTTTAATAACCTCAGGATTTATTCCTGTCCAATGGCTTCAATAACCTCAAGATTTATTTTTGTGCTTTTGATTTTCAAACTGGAGTATGGCATTATGACATGCAATTCTCTCACTCAGATGATCAGATCGCAGCATCATAACTGTACAAGATGGCATTTGGATTTTTAAGTTCTGATGTGTGCATCATGATATGCTCCTTTCAGACAAGATCTATCAGTGGGCTTTATTAGGTATTCTAGAGTTTGAGTTGCTTGAGCAAAATAGGAAAACTAGGATGTTATGGTTTTACTTATTACTATTACTTAAAATATTTAGAGCAATAAGTTAATGAAACCTCTCTTTAAGTATCAGCATTTTACTTCTGTTACTGGTCATTTGACATAGGTTTTGATATTTGGACACCCTAAAGAGTGGGTGCTTTCCTACATTTGGAGCCCAATAGCAGTCAGGTTTGCTTGGCTCTTGGAGTAATTACTGTCAAGAGACAGTGAAACATCTACAGATGGCTTACAAAAGCATGACTTTTTTAGTGGCAACCCAGAAGACGGCAAGTAGCAGAAAAAAATAGAAAGAAAATAATGGGGATTCTTCATATACTTTCATATACTCACCAAAGTTCACAGACCTCAGGGCAAAACAGGAAAAAAGAAAAAGAAAAGAAAAAAAATTATATTTGAAAAGCAAAGTCCAACAGCTCTGCTTGGTGCTACTTGAAAGTGTATTGCAAGCATCATACTAGATTTATCAGAAGAAATAATTGTGATCTTTTAAAATTAGCGTGCTTGGTGGCACATTCTTTTTGTTATAGCTCCATAGGATATTTTTTTTCCAGTTGATTTCTGTAGAAAAGACTTCATTATGATGTAACTAAAGCAAATATTGGTCTAAAAGTTAAGAATGACAATACAGCTTTTTGCCATTAAAAGGATATTCTGTTACATTGGGAAAAGAGTGTCTATGAAGCAATGTGCCCACAGGGGACTTCAGATGGATGAATCTGCAGAGATTTTTTTTTTTTTTGGGGGGGGGGGGGGGGGCTTTGTTTAACCTTTAAAACATTTACAGAGATTTTTAATGTTTTAGAGGTCATAAAAACCCTGAAACTTTTGGCAAACTTTTTAAAGGTATTCTTAATACAGTTAAAAAATACCCAAAATAAGTGGACATGCTTATAAGAAAGACTGGGCTTTCAGCTGGTGATAATCAGCCTTGCTTCACTGAATTCAATAACCTTATGCTGACCGTCTGGTGTTGCAGACATTTACAGGATGTAGTCTATCACAAAAGCATAAGCTTAGCACTAGTTAATGAAATATTTGTTGAGTTGATGGGATAAGACTGATTTGCAATAGGTAAAGATCTGGCACAGAGGATGCATGTGAGTCATGCATGTGAGAAATTACCTAAACAATTCGTAAGTGGAATTACTAGGTATTATCTGTCTTTTATGACCAGTAAGTATTGACTAGCCAGTGTATCATTAGTGTTTGTGTGATGAGTTCCTAACCAGATTAGTGGATTCTTTTCAATGGATAATTCTATCACTTTTATTTATTTATTTATTTATTTTAAGTATGTTAACAAGCACATAGCATTTCAAGCCACTTTAGCAGTCATGAGATGTTACATGATAAGCAAGTCTTAATAACTGGCATTTGATCAATGTGTTTAAAGCAAAAAACAAAACAAAACAAAAAAACCCACAGCACCAGGTGCCCACTGTACCTCCCTGAAAGGAACACTTATAAAAAGATGAATGGCTGAGGCCGAGCAGTAGTCTGTGACAACATTACCTGGTACTGTCTCCTCTGTGGTGGGAGGTGACCAGCCCCTTTAGCTTTCTGCCCCAGAGTCTCTGGGTTGCCTGAACTGTGTTTTGTGCAGGCTCAGAAGGGAAAATGTGACATTTCAGTTATCTTTCTGGTCCTTCTTTCAGGACTTGCCAGGTGCCAGTTAAGTCTTTGCCATGAAACTTTTATCTTCAAACTTGTCTGTTTTTTGACCGACAACCCATAGTTGCTGAGGCCATTCCAGAATCAAGAGACTAGGAACTCCAACGTACAGGAGGCCAATATCTTCTTTTCAGCTGCATTCAGGTTGGCAAAGTGGATATTTTAGGCACTATTGTGCTCCTGTAAAAGCAAAGGGATAAGACTTTAATGAGGGACTGTGATGAATCAGACTTGCAAATCAGGTCTGCTGTCCACATTGCCAGAGCTGCTGCTTCATGATAGCATAAACAGTGCTGATAGCCATTATGTGTGCAACAGAAGTGACTGGGAATGTGTTAGTATTTCTTTTTAATGGGGCTAGAACTGTTTTGAAGTCAGTTGGAGATCATCCTCCCATCCCAGGTTTCATTCCAGTTTCAGAGAGTTAGCCTGGTATGTGCAAACTTGACTCTCTTCAAGGGAGCTGAAAGCTCTCCTCTCAGGATGCACTAAATGTGCTCCAACCCTCACTGAGGACACAGGAGTGTAAAACAGTGTTGCACAGTTCACAATAGCACAAGGATCTCCTGGGCTTGCCAAGCATGCACATGCCATTTGAAGATTTACAAACCAGTGAGAGCTCATGCAATGTTCAGAAGAGCTCTTTTATGGCATGTTAAGATCCATAAGACTTACGCACCTTTATATTTGCAGTCAGTCATGCAGCCATCTTTTCACTGAAGATCCTCTCTCTTCTTTAACTGTTTTATCTTCAGTTGTCTTCTACCCTTATTGCTTTTGTGTTCTATCACTTTTAAAGAATTATATCTCCTTTCTTCCTGCTCTCTGTAGAAATGGCAACATACTTCCCTTTATTCTCACAGAAGTTCCAGAAAAGTGCTCCACTGACATCAACCTGTGCCCTGAAGGGCCAAAACCTTTTCTGATGTCTGGATAGCATTTCATTGTCAGCAACTGAAGCAATCCATTAAGCTCATGACTGCAATCACATACACAATGACCAGCAAAGAGTTCCATGTTAAAATCAAAAAGATGAAGTCCCTTTTATTGAAGACATGGAAAAATAATGTCCCTTTGCCCCTGTTCAGCTGCCGCCTGGTAGAGCCCACTGTCATGGGGTCTTATGGAGCCATGGCCACTGTTTTGAACGTGAGTTTGGGCTTTCAGGAGTTTGTGCAGTGACAGAGAATTAGCAATGCCAGATCACAGCTAAGGGCTTCTGTTTTGTCCCTCCACAGATAAAAGTGCCACATTTTTCATGGTTGTCTCAGATCTAGAAAGAACTGCAGTCCCACCACTCTGGTTCACTGACACAGACCAAAGCTTTGGCTTAGCCTGTGACAAAGCAGTTGCTGTGATTAGCTGTAATTTAACGTGTCTTGTTCGTCCCTCCTTTTGCAGGAGGCACCCTGTCTGCTCACTCACAGTATTGTCCCAGAGTAGTGGAAGCAGGATTTCATCTACCCCTGCAAAGCCTTTGTTTGGACAATGAGCAAACTCAGAATAAGAACAGTGTGTGTGAAGAAGACACCAGAAATTAGCAGGCTTGCTCATTTCAGTCAGGCTTGTTGCTATGTGTGAGGTTTTATACATGCAGTCATGGAGGCAGCAGTGACATGCTGCTGTCTTCTGCATGACACAAGCAAAAAGACTGCACTGGGTCTTTTATATATATAGACTAGACTTGTCTGTATGGAGACCTGCATCCAAGAAAGCCAAGAGTCTCAAAGCTTTTGAGATTGCTTTACTGTGAGTCTCATGCCTGTGTCTATGTTTGGCTCATTGGAACAGGCTAAATCAGATCTGAAGTATACCCAAAAATATATATGCTATAAAGGTAACGGTGTCATCACGTACTCATCTGTTAATCTGCCCCTATTGCAAAAACTGCTTGCACTTGAAATTAGGTGACTTGTTTTCCCAACATTTACCTTTTGGGGATCTTTCAGGTAGATCTGGCTAGTCCCAGAGGACGGCGCACAGAATGATCTGACTCCTACCTTTCACACAGCTTTTTGTATCTCACCTATAGGCTGCCCTGGCCTGTTGCATACTTGGTGCACAAAGCTTGTCTGTTCCCTAACATTCACATATACATACTAATTTTCATGGTGGACTTTCAGGTGGGATACTTTATTTTTTTCAGTTTTGAGTGGCACCGCTGTAAAATTCTTGTAGCAAGCTGAGCTGGTACATCTTTCTGTAAGGGGCTATGAAGGCTTTTGCAGTAATGAACGCCTCTTCCTTCCCATTCCAGTTCTGGAGCAGTTTGAGGCGTGAGCCTCCTGGCCCTGCCTGGTGTTCAATGATCCTGAAATATTTTAGCTATTTTGAAGTATTTTAATAATTGATATTTCTTTGTAATATGCCAGAGATGAGAACCTTTTGCATTCATGTTCCAAAAACCTGACATGTAAGATTGTGCCTGCAGCAGGGCATGCCATTAGTATGTGCAAGGATACAAGACCTTCAGTATCATAGCACAGAGCTTGACAGCAGGAGAAAAACCTGGTGCAGACATATCTATATCACCCATCTGAGCAGTTCCAGGGCAGATCTAACTATGGCGCCATGCCTGCGTTTTAGCTGGTGAGAGGAACCTATCCATTTTTCTCCAGGAGTTCTTCAGGCATGCAATAAGGATGGTCACAGGAACAAGGCACTGAAATGAAACAAAGAGTAATCTGAATTGACAGCGTAAGTTCAAACACTGTGTCTACTAGCTGTGACCCAGGGGGATTTATTTGAGACATGCAGATGGTGCAAATGCAGTGAGAATAAGTTAAATGTGCTTTGCCTGTTCTTAATTTCTAATTTCATGTACCTCCATATAATTATTTTTGCTAAGAAATATCGTAATCTCATCAATGAATATCCTGAATTTCAGCCAACTGTATTTTTTGATATTGAAACATCCCATTAATTCCCTTTCCCCTCCTCACTCCACATTACTGACATGTTTACAGCAAGTCAGGTATAATGAGAGGGTCTTAATTGTTTCTCTTTCAGCATAGGAAATTAGCCTCTGTCCTGTATTTTTATTGTAAAACTTGAAAAAGCCTATCTATATTAATTGTAGGGTTGTGCCATATATAAATATAATGCTGAATATACTATTGAAATATTATTTTCAACATCTAAAACAACCATTGTACCATTCAGTCTTTGCAGAAGAGGAGCAGTGCTCATGTGAAAACAAATTGTAGTGAACAACGCTCAAACAACGCTAATGTGTGTGAAGCAACTTAAAGTAATAACTATGGCCTTGGACACACAGATAATCATTCACTCAGACTACAAAGCAATCATTTTGTCCAAGAGGAGAGAAAAATAGGTTGGAGCAAAAATTTGTTCCTAAAAAAAATTGGAATCAGTTAATCAATTTGCAGTAACTATCTGATTTATTTGTGTAATAACATGACTGATAATTTACAGCCTTTGCCAATAAATCTCAAACTCATGATTTGCTGCATCCATAAGCCATTTATTTTATAAAGATGACCTTTAATCTCTCTTATGATTGATTAATCAGTATATCATAAATAGAGTCATGAGAGGTGAAGAAAGATTTGCTTGATGATGCCCAATTTTCTGTTTCTAAAGAGCTCCGCAGGTGTGTCCAGAACACAGAAAGCTTCATTAAAAGACAGTGGAGGAGCAAAGGAGGTGCATGGTACTGCACTGACAGATGAAAACAATAAAATTACTTAATATTTATTCATTTAAAAGTATACCTCAGTGGAAAAAAATAATCATCCAGTCATAAAAGGCTAAGCTGTTGCCTTTAGTGTTCCTAAATGCAAGGGAGTGTGGATTCTTAACCCCTGGATAGAAAACAGAATGAACTATGGCTGTGATTTCAATGTCCTCTTAACCTCTCCCACTCTGGTTTGGTTATTAGGTACTTTAGCTCTTTTGGTAAACACTGTTTTCAGCTGTTCTACCTAATGACTAGAGAGACAGAGAGATTTCCAGTGCTTTTCTCACTTGTGTTTTCCTCCACTAGCCATGCACTTGGAAGAGCAAATAGCAGGTAAACAACACCTACTGTCCTGACTCATCAGCTAAGTCTGTGGGAGCATCCTCTACTCTCTGGAGATGTGTTTTCATAACTTGGCTTCAGCTGATGTAATTTCTTGCTATCTGAAAAAGAGTTCCCTCCCATCCTGCTCTCCCTTGTCAGGGGCATGCTCCTGCTTTCTCTTGAGCATGGTGTGGCACTCAGGTGAGTAAACAGTAACCCCTCATAAAAGGGAGGGAGGAAGAAGTGATTGAATACAAAAAAGTGATTTTTTGTATTATTTGGTTAGTGACAACTCACATACCTAGTCATTGGCTGAATATCAGGGCTAGTATAAGGAAGACTGTGGATAAGAGGAGGTGAGCATCCAGTTGGCTCAGGTGCAGGCCAGAAGCTACACCCAGAGGGCTCCTGAAATGCAAGTACTGCTTTTCCTTCACTCCTGGATGCGTAGCCCCCTTGCCTCCCTTGTGCCTGTGGACACACAGTCTGCTCTGTGGACATGCCGTCTTGGTGCCTGTAGGCCAACATTCAACCTAATGCAGAGGAGAGGACAGGAAGGAGCAAAAGGACAGGACTAGAGAAGGGTGTGGTAGTTTGGTGGATTTACACTTGAATACAAGAAACATGTGGTTCGTCCAAAGTCATTGGCCTTTCTTAATTTTGTGTGTGTGAAAAGTCGGTTGTTGACTTCCAAACTTTATATAACAGAGTAGTTCATAAAGCGCTACCCAAACGAAATAAAGATACCTGACACCTGGATTTTACTTGATGTGTAGAGCTGTAAACGAATGTACCAGAACTGATAAAGTGAGGAACCAGGAGCATAGTATATTAAAATGCTACATGTGACTGATAGCTGAAGAAGCCTGATGATGGCTGGGGAGAAGGTCTGTGATGTTATTCTAGGCCACTCACCCCTTCCTGGATTGCAATCTCTTTAACTTTATGAATTACATAAGTGGTAGATTTGATAGTTCTTCTACTCCTTAGGCACTGTTTGCTCATGGATAGACTGGAAATAGTATGTTTGTGACTTACTGACCTGGAAAAAGCTGTTGTGTGCAAACACCAAGAGAATTTAGGAGCTTCAGGTTTCATACACTGGTAAAGTACTATTGTTAAGACTGTTTCTTTAACTTGTTTATCAGTATCAAAATGATAAAATGAAAGTCCGTTTCCATGCTTTTATCAGCACAATGCTCTGTCCTTCTTATCTAGGCAACTGCATACAGAGACTCAGATTTATTTCCTTCATTTCTGGGGGGAAAACTACTGATGCAGTGTATTCATACCCTGGGGAGAGAAATTAACTACTCTTATTCTAGAATAAGGTGTCTCTTTTGATGGTATAGACTGACAATGTTAGGCAGAGACTGGCACTGTGATGCTTAACGTGAGAGAAACAACAGACTTCCCAAAACAGCTGCTTTTTAGACTTAGAAAACTGAAAAATCAGCACACGCTCCTTTCCTTGCCCAATCTTTTATAAGTAATAAAAATCTGTTCCAAAGTATTTTTAAAATAGTAAAATCATTACACTTATTTAAATAGGCTGTGGGACAGGCCCTGTAATTATAAACTGCTGAAGATGTTCAGTTTGCTGGGCACTTGAAGATTACAGTAATATAGCTACTACAGTCAGATGCAGCAAATATTCTGGATGCACAGAGTACTCTAACGCTGTTGTACTCATGTTATAAGCATTGCACATATCTTTCTGAGTTTCTCAGTTGTTACCTAGTGTTACTAATGAGGGGACCAAACACAGTCACTAGACTAGACTAAAGATCAGTGGTCCAACTCCCACGGTTAAGCTGTGCAGCCCAGAGACTCTACCCCATGAAGAGCACATACACACGTTGAGTCTGGTTCAGTGACACAAAGGATTTGCAACAACGTTCAGTGCCTGTAAGATATGAGTTTACTCTCAAATGAAAATATGACAAATTTGCTTGTTCTTACACAGGTGTTATAGGGCAAAAGACTTCACTATACCAGCCATAGATACATACTTAAATGCAGTCCACTGAAAATCTGAAAAATTTTCTTCCAGATGTAGACATAGAGCTCTTGAAAATGCCTTTGGGTTTAAGGTTACAAACTGAAGCCAGACCTGCTGAGATAAGACAATAAGCTGCGGAGTCACGGAGTTCAGGTCCCTAGGAAGGAGGCAGAAAGAGTGCAAGCTGCTGAGTTGGACAAGGTGATGGTCAAATTAAGGGTGCATGCCCTGTGGGAAAGCAGGGCATGGAGGGCAGTAAAACCTGAACTGTAACCTGCCCCATGTTTTCCTGTCTTTCTAAATTCCTTTTAGACCTCTGAAATAGCAGCAGCCAACCTGTGGGGTGGCTGATCATTTTCCTTCCTAAGCTTGCTATATTTCTGCTACTCATCTTTCAAACAGGACAGATTGATTTTTGATGGTGCAATCTTCCCAGATTCTGCAGGCCTTTTAGAGGCTTATCCAATAGCATTTGAATCTCTGGTGAACAGCTCTCTGCTGCATTGTTCATGCATGTCCTAGTAAGTAGTTCTGTTCAGTGATTTGCTGGATTGTTAGCTCTGTTAGAGGCTGGATGAAGTGACAGCATCCTTTTTTTATTCGTGATTTCAACAGGCATTTCAAATCTGGTTAATTTGCTAATATATATATTACTCAGGAGAATCATAAATACCTGTAACAGGATTTTGGATTAAAAAGGAATGCAGCACTTCTGTTCAGAGGTTAAAACTCACAGAAGATTTGATTGTTTCGACATTATATCTATTTTCTAAAAGTGTCCTCTACAAGTGCTGTGTATTGTTTTGTGATTTACATTTGATAGAAGACTGAATTTAGTTTGCGAAAGCTTGAGTCTCAAACTCCGCATTGATAAAGTCCAATATTTTAAATCTAGGAGCGCAAGCAGGGTTGGCCTCAAATACAGTGATTTTTGCAACTCCACCTCCTCTCCAGCAGAGCATGTTTCCACCATATAATTAACTCTGTATTTCTCCTCATTTAGCCTGTATTTTTAGTGAAAAGGAATAATATTATTGTCAGTCCCATCAAACAGACGCTGCCATAGGCTCAACAATGCAATGGAGCAAAGCATTAAGAGAAGACAAAATCGCTTTATTTTGAGGCTTAGGAGGAGGGAATCATCAAGTCACTGGATTTTCTAATGCATATATTAAATTGGCTGGCAGAACATTTCAACAGGGACGCCAAGCCAGCCAAAAGACCTAGCCCATAACCTCTAATCTTTTGGAGCTGAACTCTGTTATTTGCCATTAAAATTAGATGTTACTGAGTTGTAACAGATGTCTTCAACAGACACATTTTTATTATTGAGGAAGTTTGGGTAAATGGAAACTGAACCCCAAATTTTATTTTGTAGATTACGGGACTGCTGTGCTTTGTGGTTGAAGTTGGCACTTTAAACATGAATTATAAAAGCTTTTAGAAACCACACATTAATTGATGCCTCAGCAGTTCTGCTGAATCACAATAAGAACAAGGGCTGCCATGAAAAGAAGTGTTGCAATAACCTGTTAGCCAACACGCTGGCTCTTTTTTACACAATGACTGACACTAGTTAGTGGGTCCATGTTGTGTATCTCCATGGAACTATGTTAATTAACTATTCTTAAGAAGCAAGCAAGGGAATAAGAGGAAAATCTTCCCAAATATCTTTAATAAAACAAGCTGGAAGATGCATGAAGGTGTATGAAAGATCATTATGAATATGCACCAGCACAGGTGTTTGAATAAAAACAAGAGAGATTAAGATGATCTCTGTATTTATGACAATTAAACAAAAAAAAAAGGTCAGAAACCACAGGTGAACTTCTTTTGACAAAGCCATTTAAGCTAGGATATTGCTTTACTGTGAAACTGCCCTCTTCAACTTGAATAGTCTAATATAAAATTGAATAAATATATTATTATTATGCAGAATGTGGGTATGGTTCCATGTGCCTCTAGCACTGGCTTCAAGAGTGCAGAAATATTCTTTTTCCAATTTAACAATACTATTCAAAGGCACTAGACAGTAAAATGAACTTAATCATTTCAATAATATTCCCCTCTCCCTGAAGGTACAAGGGGAATAGACACTTAGATATAAGGATCATGTTTGCTTTATGAACTTTTCAGGAAAGAGTTTGCTGTTTCTTCCTATTTTTGCCTTAAGGCATGCTATTTCAGTGATAGTAAAGGCATAATCAAAAAACAAAACAAAAAAAACAACAGAGGGTCTTTTTGATGTTCTGCTTTCTGAGTGTGCTTCATTGTGATAGCAACGGTAGTGAGAAATCTGGACTTCATGAGCCCTGAATAATATTGTGAATGTTTTTGAAAATAAACTCATTCTTTTAGAATTATTTCTGTTAACCTCATAACAAATTTTAAATTACAGGACAGACTTTAAATTATGATGTTATATATGGCACATTTTTCAGGTAGTATTTAAAAATTGGTCTTCTAAAAACCTGCTACCATGGAAGTCAGTAAAATAAGTTTGTGAGGGTATTTGTGAAGTAAATCAACATGAATGAGGTGGGGAACATTGCCCTAGGGAAGGATTTCTATCTTTTCTCTAGTAGTACCCTGGACCAATCAAGGATGCAGTCACTGCATGTGAACCTCTTATGTTATTCTGGCAGTGTAATTAAAATCATCGTTTTGCACCTTGACACAGTTGTTGTTTTTAATTGCCATGATAGAAAGAACAGAAAAATAATGTATTTTCCATCCTCAATTATCTTCACTATGCAAGCACTTTATGCAGAAGGATATGCCACTTCTGTACTGCTTTAAAAACAGCATTTACTGTTTTTAAACTGAAAACCAGTTCTGACTTTGAAGAGGCTGTGAAGGATGCGTTTGTCAGGAAGCATATTTCAGTGTGCTTAAAATGGCTTTAGGAAACATTTATTTTCTGAATGGTTTATGAGCGATGGCTTTGTAAATACATACTAGATGTAATATGCCTTATTTCTCTGTATCTTGTACATGGTACTATACACTCCAGCTGCAGGTGTTTTTATATAGACTCGACCCATAAATCCGTGACCTGAAGATATCATGGCTTTAAGAATATATTTCCAAGAACTTCTATGTTTTTATCCAGCTCTATTAGTTAGCTTCATAAAAGATTTTCTCTCTCCTTATGAAATGATCCATTCGTTAAAGTCTGAGATTTAATTTATGGTGGCATAGTCTTATTTTCTCCAATATCAGGAAACAACTTTGCAAAACTGAGTGTTTTACAGAGTATGTGCATTTCACAGCAGGGTAGGATGAGGCACTCACAGTGCCGTAACTTTTAGAATCAAGGGGAGATACAGACCGTGATCTTTCTTTCCTTGTCTATGAGACTTCTAGAGTAGGAAGAGAGAAGGGAACTAGAGGCATTGCTGCTCTTATGGAGGACATCAGCATTTGAAAATTTGTCTTCTCTGAGGTCTGATCTCTTTAAACTGGTAGCTGTATATTGAAGAGGATCTTGCATAAAGCAAGGGAATTTGGCTCACAGTAAGTGAAGGAGACATCTGTCAAACCATTTTGCTATAAGAAATTGTTAATTTAGACTTCTGAAAAATTAGTAGTTGGAGGGGCAAGAGGCAGCCTCAGGATGCCCCCTGTTGGGGCAAAAAAAGGTGGTTGCCACCAAAGTTCTTGCCTTGGCATTTTTGAGCTGGCTCTCAGTGTCCAGGAGAAAGGGAGCAGAGACTTGGTTGCTGATGATGATCAGAGGGAGCAGCCCCCTTCCTCTGCTGTTGCATCCTCCACTGTCTCATCCAAAAGGGAGTGAAGGAGAAAGAGATGTAGAGATGCTGTTGACTACTGGAGTAGTAGTTTGGAGTTTGCAATAGAAGTAGTAGTAGCGGTAGTAGCATTTGGGGGTCCTTAGAGCTGAATTTTGATCAGAGCAGGGGAACTGAGGCAGTGAAAGAGGTCAGGTAGGCAACTAAGGGAGGGAGCTTGAGGATGGCAGAGCCCCACTGAGGCTGTGGGGGACAATACAGGTTACATTTTCCAATCACTAAAGTTCAAGAGGAGACATCCAGCTCCTTTTTCCCATGCTTTTTCCCCATCCCTTTAAAAAAAAAAAAAAGATTTCTGCTTTCCCTTATGGTGCAGGAATAAATGTGTTGCTAGAGTAGTTTTTTGAATTTGGAGATCTTGTGGAATGAGAAGGGTGTATGAGTTTAGGTGAAGCTGTCTTTTCTTCAGGTCTTCACTGTCTTTGCTTGTGACTTGGGTGGGCCCAGGAAGTACTCACATGGCTTGGCTGAAAAGACCACTGCCTTCATCTCTGTGCAGGCTGAGCTGCTGTCATGATTTTGCTTTGTCAGTGGCCTGGGTGTTGAGATATTCCTTTCCTCTTCAGATTAATTTTACATCTGATCATGATTTACTTTAACTGGATTTGGATTAAGGCCTTCTTAATGCATAAGTCCAGATTCATTCAACAGTCTGAATTTACATTATATTAATTGAGGAAAAAATTGGCCATTAAGGTAGACATTAGATAACTTTCTGCAAAGAAAAAAGGGGGAAGAAAAAAGCCATGGGCTATTATCATTGTATAGAAGGTTTTATCCGCACATAAATAGCCTAATGCCTTAAGAACGTTTGTAAACATTTTTTGCACTTTTAATTGTTCTAATTTCACCTTTAAAAAGAGTAGTTTTAATTGTCATATTAATCATTAATAACTCAAAAACACTAATGGGCAGGCACTTTATTCACTGAGATATTTTAAACACTTGTGTTTTGCTTAATAGCTTAAAAATAAGTAACAGCATATCTTTTTGCCATCAGCTAAAGTATGGTCCTTATAGACAATTATTTATGCAGTCACATAATTAGTAGTTCAACAGTGCATATATGTAATTTTCTGACTTTTCAGTGCTTGACTGTGTAACCTGAATGCTTATCTTTTAAGGTAAGTTTCGTAGGGAATATGCTTAGGTTTTCTGTTTCATGACCTAGTTCCTTTGTTCAGAAGCTTCAGCACTCAGGTAAACTGTCAGAGCCCTGACAGCTGGCACCACAACAGAAATACTGGCATTTCTTTAAGCTTATCTCATAGATTAACTCCTCAAAGTGCTTGCACACTTGAATGGCAGACCCTTCCAGGTTCTTCTTTATTACAGTCAATGCTTTTACTTTCGCCTTCTCTGAACAGAGATTGCTCAGAATTCATCTATTCTCTGCCAGGTTTTTCAATATATAAAGCTGATTTTCTATCCAATTCTTTCTGGAAATGTGTTTTTCCTGGCTAGAGATTTTACGAATTGTAGCTCGTGTGACACCCTGGGTGGGAACTATAGCTGGGCAGCTAAAGATTTCGGTAGCTCTGAAGCCTACCTGTGTAGGTTTGACGCAAATTGCTCTAAGATAATTGATAAATTGTTTTTCCAGGTCAGGGCTAAAGTGGAAGAAGCAGTCTTAGCTGTGCAATATTTGTATAGTCTATGAAGTCAAAAGACCAATGGCAATTTTCACTAGTTAAGCATCTACCCTATGGTCCAAAGTCATTAGTTAAGTGCTTTATTTAATATCAAAATATGGCTAGTAAAGGAAAGCTTATGTTGCCTGCACACCACACCAGTTCTACAAATGATATCGTATTTGCTCAAGTGTTACTCTCCTTTCAGGAAGTAACAAAATGGTAACCTTTCTACCTGCCTCTAAAACTGAGAAATCTGGGTGTGATTAGATGCAAAGAGAAGAATGTGAACAATGTACTCCTAAAAACAGAACAAAGGGAGTCCCTGCCTAAGCAAAGGCTGGGTACCATCATAAACGTGCTTTTAAGCTTCTTTGTTTGTGATTTCTTTTGTTTGAACTGTATAAGTTACTTCATTACTGAACTAGAGAAATAGCTCTTAAATCTTTTTACTTTTTATTTGCCTTTGTCCACTGGCTCTCCTCTCACCCTTTCAGCACAGCTAATGTTCTAACCAGGAATGAATACATTACTCTGCTAAAATTTGAACAGAAGGCTAATTCCTAATCAAAATTGGCACTAATTTCTTTCAGTGCAAATTATCATCATTCATGGCAAATTTGCTCTCCTTGAGCTACGCCAACATGTGGTAGGATTTTCAGCACTTGGAGCCAGCTCTTTATATATATTGGGTTAAATAATATACTATTGACTTTTTATTATTTCTGTTGCATATTTTCATGAAAAACATAGCCTCAAAGTCTTACTAAATAAATATTGCTACTGCTATGGTGAAAAGAAATGTTTAAACTTTTCTAGGGTTCTTATACCAATAACAGTTTCTTCCGTAATGGAGGAAGAATTCATCTGAAAATGCAGAGAAACTAAATAACATGACACATTGTTTATCTCTTTCTTGCTGAAACAGATCATCCATAGGGAATACACAGCTTTCAGGAAAAAAAAATACTGCTGAGGTACCAGTGGAAATCTTTATTCCTGCACCCAATGGGTATTATTTTACAAGCATTGCAAAGATGGCATTTGATATTCTGAAAATGATGTACCTACCAGCCATCCTGGGAAACTAGGCTTCCCAGTTGGTGTGCTTATCTATTTTACATAGCTTTCGTGGTCTTCTAGGTGTCATCACATGCATGCCTACACACATGTTATGTCTTCAAACACTTCTTCCCAGATAAAATTGTGTTTTATAGCACCATCTGTTCAAAGGATGGATTTCATAGATTTATAATAATGCCATCAGGCAAATAGCTTAGCAAATTGCAAATATGGTTAACATATACACAAAAGATACAAACATTAAACACAGCAATTATGTTTTTTGTTTTTTTTTTCAGTCTTGAAATGTATGTGTCTGGATACAATCAGTTTTTGCTGTTGCTGAGGTGTAGTGCATATCTGTATGCAACAAGATTTGGAACGTTTTGTTAATCATAGTTTTTATCCTTTTGTTTGGTAGTCTGTCTTGCAAGAAGATGGAAATCTCTAGTCCAATATTGTGTCCTTTACTTGTGGGAAAAATATTTACTATAATATAAATGAAATCATTGAAAATATTAAAAGGAAAAAAAAAAATGTGAAAATAAATTACCTGCAGCCAAATTGTCTGCCCCAAATAGTTTAGCTTTGGGGTTGTTTTAGTCTTGCAGAACGTACTTTAAAGAGGAAGAAAATGCAAAGAGGGGAAAACAACTTGGAGTAAGACACCTAAAACCGATCTGCCCTCATTCATTTGAAGGATGTTAAAATAATAAAATATTTTCCACTAGGCTGCTTGGATAATGCCTCTGAACTGTTTGCTATTCAGTTCTGGTTTTGGAAAGCTCCCTTCATATCTGCACCAGGTATATAACACATATCCAGTTATTTGGAAATCTGGGAAATGATCTAGGTTATAATAGGAGAGGGCGGTGTGATATTTTATAAATATAGTGGGATCATGGATGCCAAATCACAAAAAGCAAGTCTGTATTCCACTTGACAATAAGATGATCTTAAATGCTATAATTAAAAACAAGAGTTACTTTCTTTAAATACTGAATCCCTATTGCACCGATTATCCTCATAATGCTTTGCATAATGCTTGTGAATCTATAATGTTTAAAGATTCAGAATGAAGTATACTGTAAAGACAGTGAGGGACAAAAAATATTCCAACCCTTAAAACATTTTTTTCTCTTTTATTGTGTTCTCTGGCTTCCATCGACTGAAGTTGAACGCTTAAGATTGCAAGTGAATACGTATGCAACCCTATCATCAACTGTGATCAGCAGCAAAACTTGGAAGTCAAACAAGTGAACTCAGTAAGTTGCTATATGTATGGGCTAAAATAAGCTATTAAATCTAACATTGCCACGCACTGAGAAAATGACGTAGTATCAACATGCAATAGTTTTTGATGTAGGCATCACCCACAGTAGATAGTTGCAACACAGTCTTGGTCTCTGGAGTCTCCTCCAGAGAATTGTCTCCTGCTATTTCTTCTGAATGAGAACTACCTTGTTGCAGCTGATGTACAAGGGCAGAATAAAAATTCCCTTCCATAGGCCTTACCAGTTCAAACAAGTGATAAAAAGTATGCCAGAAAATCTCATTGACCTATTCTGTTGTGTCAGAATAGCAGCAGCCAAGGTGTTCAAGGTGCATAGATAAGGTGTTCACTGGCAACAAGAAAATGATGGCAAGTTTTTTTTTTTTTTTTTTTGGGGGGGGGCGGGGTGCATCTAAAAAACTATGCAAGAGAATTGTGGTGTTTTACAAGAAGCTCCTCTGCTTCTCGTATCAAGAATCCACATGGCAGAAAGCATAAATGTGTTCCGTGAACTAGAAGCTACTGTCATAATCTGAGTAAATTTTCAAGTACTATTAAATAAATGCTCGACAAAGTAGGAATGGACTGGAGAAAAAAAAAGTTCTTGGTATAATATAGGAGTATCAGTGGTGTAATGGATAGGCATGTTTATGAGCTTTCTAGATAACGGATAGTAAACTCCTGGCTACCTGTTCATCTATAATAGAACAGAAAATTTACTATCTGAGGAGAATAAAAGCTTTTCACAAAGCTATTTTCCCTTGCCATGGACATATAGAAATCTTATAGAAAAGAGAAAGTAGGTATCTATTGTATTTTTCTGGTTTGGTAATGTATAATGTGTGGGGTTTTTTTGTTTGTTTGTTTGTTTTCTTTACCTGACTATATTTAAGGCTTTGTTCTGCATATTTGTGTGGGGAAAAAATAATGTGTTTGTTTGTTCGTTTTTAAAAGCTGAATTAAAGTACTGTGTTAGATTCACATCCATGTTGCTGTGACATATCCAGCAGATCGTGCTTTGTTTGTAGAGGAATTCCATAACTCAGAATCTCATCATAATGGTTTAAATTCTTTCTTACTGTAAAATGAAATAATATGACCAGGAATAACGACTTAAGCTCAGGACAGAAAGCATACACCTGGTCCCTGAATGATGGGAAAATCCCTTCAGAATATTTGTGCCTTGACTAAGAGAAGTCTTTGGATGTGGAGTGAATTTGCAGTGAGTTTAAGCCTCTCTGCTTTGTGTTGTCAGTAGTGCTTGTGACTGTTAAGTATCGACACTAGGATGTCACCAACAACTTCTCTGCTTATCTTCGAGCTTGTGCCTGCAAAGCTGCTATAAGAGACCTGAAGTATCATGTTTGCAATGAGTGATTACGAAGATACCAGGAGACAGAAAGCTTTTTAGGAAAGAATGACAGTTTCACCAGTGTAACAATGCTTAAAGGAACATAAAGACTGTCCCATTCAGTCTTTCATGCTATGTCTTTACACAGACACAAACAGCTAATGGGAGGCTGTGACTACAGCTAGAACTTGTTCAGAAAACTGTAACCAGAAAAGGGTTGTCTTAGGATGACGCAAGAGGAACAATATTGTGAAAATGAGCAAAACCAGTATTTGGGTGATAAAGACATTTCCAGTGGTGAGAGGGAAGAGACTGCTGTAACAAATGCTGTGGTAACACGGGCTGTTGCATCACCCGCGGTGCTACAGATCTTGTTCCTATCACAAGTGAGAGCAGGAATGGAGCCCCTGAAGTGTGAGAAGGAAAGCTGTAACCTGGCTCACAGCTGTTGTGTCTGTGGCCAAGGCTGCCAACATGCTGTCAGCTCGTGTGTTAGATAAGATGAGCTCCCTTCCCTTGGCTCAGTTTCTAGTTTCTGCTGCTAATAGGCTGATGGCCAGCTTGTGCTCCAGTAACTTTCAGGGTAAATCTTGCTGTCAGCCCTACCATTGCTCTGTACTCTCCAGTCGTTTCTTACTTTCAAGCCTATGTGGTTTTGGCTAGTATGCACTGCCTGAGGACTTTGTCTTCTTTTTTACTGTAATCAGAAGGAGCCTGAACCCAGAAGATGCCAAAATACAACATTTTCCCCTGTAGGCGGTATAAGCTTGGTGCGCTCATCGCCTCCACAGTTGATCAGCACACTTCTAGGATGGGGCCCTGAATATATATTCATCCAAAACTCACGGGGCAAAGGGCTGCATTTCATTTTTACTGATGATGATTAATACTTTATTTGAAAATGAGATTTCTCCAGGAACGTTGGGTTTTGAGCTCATAAGAAATGCACTTCTGTTGTGGTTTAACCCCAGCGGGCAGCTCGGCACCACACAGCCGCTCACTCGTCGTCCCTGGGAGGGATGGGGGAGAGAATTAGAAAGGTAAAAGTGCAAGAACTCATGGGTTGACACAAAGACAGTTTAGTAGGTAAAGCAAAAACTGCACTTGCAAGCAAAGCAAAACAAGGAATTCATTTGCTACCTTCTATTAGCAGCCAGGCATTCAGCCACTTGCAGGAAAGTGGAACGGTTTATTGGGAAGACAAACGCCATCACTCTTAATGTCCCCTGCTTCCTCCTTCTTTACCCCACCTTTTATTGCACAGCATGATGTCGTACAATATGGAATATGCCTTTGGTAAATCTGGATAACTTGTCCTGGTTGTGTCCCCTCCTAACTTCTTGCCCACCCCAGACTCCTTGCCAGCAGGGCAACATGAGAAGCAGAAAAGTCTGTGTAAGCGCTGCTCTGCAATATCTGAAAGCATTGGTGTTTTATCGTACTATTTGCATCATAAATCCAAAATGCAACATGTTACAAGCCTCTACGGAAAAAAAAATAAAAAATAATTCTATCCCAGCCAAAACCATGACAACTTCAATTAAGCTCACTACATTGACCAATTCAGATGAAGTCCACAGAATTGCAGGCAGTCTAAAGCAGCCTCATTGAATGAATCCATTATAACTTAAGTAAATGGTTGTAGAGACCCTTTTCTTTAAAATTACTCTGATTATTATTCTTTTTTACAACATCTTCCATGCATTCTCTCTGTCAGTTTTGTTTTCTTTTTACTAGACCACATCAGCAAAGTTAATACAGAGTTATCAATGGTTCCTCGGATACCAATGTTTAATTTTAAGGAAAATTATATAATTTTATAATTTGCATCCAATAGCATACAGGTTGGTACATGTTGACAGTGGCTACACAGCTATGAAAACAGAGACATTTGTGTATATATACGTCTGTAAATGTGTTCATTAAGTCCTTAACTACTAGTATGATTACATCATGTACAGAATATTTTACATAAGTGAGTGTGTTTAGACAAATGTCTGTGTGTATTTCTCATTGTGGTATGAAATTAGTAGCTTTACAATAACAGCGCTGCAACTGCCTGGTACTAGATAGTAGCAATGTGTTGGATTGTCTGTGTTGTGAGTACACAAATGCACTGTTGCAGCATGCCAAAATATCTTTAACAAGGAACCTTATTACACTTTTATGAGTATCTAAATAAATTATGAAATGTATAAAATACAATTCATGGAGTACATAAGAGAAGTGCCTACAGAGCGTGGCAGATCTCAAGGAAATGTTGATGTTTTTAGTACTGTCATCCACCACCATAATGAGTGCCAAAACTCCTTTGAAAATTAGCTGTCTGTGATTAGGCAGGTTTCAGAGTGCAGGTTGTTTCTGTATCTGATTCTGAAATATATTAATATGAATGTTATGCTAATTTGTCTACTTTTGACCTAGAGCTTATCTCAAAGATTCAAGAGGATATTGCCTCATTAACTAAATCACTCACAAAGTAAAACTACCTTCACCTTCTCACTTCATTAGATGGAATTGTTACTTTTCTTTTGGGGAAGAGAGAATAAACAGGAGTCCTTCAAGATATGTTGCTTATTTCAACCTCAAGTATAGTTGTCTTGTGCATACATAATAGAGGTATAAAAATTAGTATTCAGCTCTAATTCTCTGCAGTCTAACTGATGGTGTTTTGATGAGTTTTGGAGTTTCTGTTCTGTCTGGGAATTTTCGTGATGAGGTAAGGCAGACAGAAAGCAGCTTGATTTTCATAAACTGAGTTGACCTTGCAGGACAGAGAAGCATAAAACTGTTTATTGTGAAACTAAGTGTACCTATCACACAAAGGGGTATGCATAAGAAAGAGAAAAATGCAGACACCGTTTAAATCCCAGACTGACCAGGACTTCTTATTACATTTCTTCAAGACAAAATCATCTCTCTCAATTGTATGTTAAGCCACATCTATTTTTATATTATAATTTTGATTTCTGCATTTTCCTGCTGCTGCAGAGATATTTCCTCCCTGCAATCAACGGGAGAATTTAGCTAGATTGTATTAAAGTCCTCCCTACCATCTACCCCCACAGGTAGCTGCAGACATGTTTACTGGAGAGGGTTGAAAAGTGGAATTTATAGCCATGCTTTAATATAAATTTGCCTAAAGTTGGGATGCGTTGAATCCAGTGATTCTAGTTTGAACATTCCAATTATTTAATTAAAACCCTGCAATAAATACTAGAGAAATATAAAATCTTTTACCTACCTTCATTGCATCTTTTTAACTCTTCTCTGAGTCTTATGTTACGATGCAAATTTAATCTGAAAGATTACAGAAGGCTTTTCTTAGTGTCACCACCTTTAAAAATAAGGTGTGAGAGCAACGTCTTTAAGACTTCCTTATCTTTTTGGCCCCATTGTAGGGCCAAATTATTGTACAAATAGACTGTTTCCTTACTTTGACTTCTGGTCTAAATATCTAATATCCTTAGTGTGATCCCTTAGTCTATTTCAAGACAATTCTCTCTAGCACTTGGTAGGCACCCTCATTTTGATTTACTTTTGGCAACAGACAAAGAAATCCAGGGACTAGTATCTTAAATGTCAATGTCTCTTCTTCTCTAAGTGCAGACCTGGTCCCTAAATTCCAGAGTGATTGCTTATCACTTGAGTTAGCCGAAATAAGATTAAAATGGTTCTTTCTGCCTAGTTGAGATATACTGCTTGGCTGAAATATGTGTCTGACCTCTTCGGCTGATCTGTAACATGGAAGCTAATAGCCCTAATAACTGTTATCCTACGTAGTGTAACTGCGAAGGCTGTACTTTGTATGTTTTGAGTGGTGTAGTGTACTCTTTTTCTTTCTTTTTCTTTTTTTTTTCCTCCTTTTAATCTGGATAAAACACCTTAATACAATCTTCTGAGGGTAATTCTCATCTCACTACTCACGCCAATCCCAGCAAACATAGCTTTATTTTTAACTTCTTGCAGAAGTATAGCTCTTGTAAGAGGGGCTTTTGTGGAAATGCCCCAGAGACACCTGTGCTTGCCTTCAGCCTTGGGATGCTCTCAAGTGATAGAAATGTCTTATTGCTACTGCAGGAGAGGCAGTACCCTCCTGCTGGGCAGCTCAGCCCTCTGTGGAAAGGTAGAGGGACAGGTTCAGAAGCAAACCTCTGTGGAAGAGTTTAAAGGCATTTGGTCTGTGTATTTTTTTTGAACTAGTGGATCAAATGATTACTATTTACAGCTCTGTAGTACTTAAACATCCTGGAGATGTTCTGGATCCGAAATGTGCCTCATCCTCAGTAGTGACACAAATTTTCAGCTAATATTTTCAAGATTATATTTTGTCCCCAATTCACTCATGAATAATTCAGTCACTGGGAGATCTAAGTTGGTGTACCTGGGAGAAAATGTGTTCTCATGCTTTACCCTGAAGACAAACATAGACCTATGTAATGCTGCTGTTTGGAAAGACTAATATTTTCTAATTCTGTAAAACCTGGCCTTTATTCTCTAAAGGGGTCTTGGTAGTGTAGCAAAGTAAATGGTTGAAGGTCATTTTATGAATGATAAATATCATTCAATACAGATAGCAGCAGAACCCCCTGATGGAACTGGAGCAGTGTTAATCTACATATGTTATATTGTTATTTATATTTTGGATAGAAACTAAATTATTTGTATCCCTTCCTCCATACGCTCACATATTTCTCATGGTTTTTATGGCACAGAATAACAATGCTAAGAGATAAGAATATATAAATCTTATTTGGACCACTGGAGAGAGAGAATATTTGCATACTTTTTTTTTTTATTACTATGTGTTAAGATAACATAAAGCCGAAATGCAAACAATTTCACAAATTAATCTTTTCTTAAAAACAAACAAACAACAACGAAAAAACAGGCAACAAAATAAAGCACACAGTAAGTAGGCAATATAAAAGCAAAGGCTCAGTCCTGGCTTGGAAGCAGTCAGTCAGTGTTTCAGTCTCACATATTACGGCGAAATCTGCCAGAGCAGCCAGGGGTAATATTTGCTAAGAAGTCAGTCAGATGTCAGCTTCAGCTTCTTAAAGTTGCTGTATATGCTACTAAGAAAGATGGCACAAATCCGATTCTTTCATTATTTACAGTTCACAAAAATTTGTGCTTTTATTATCTGTTCTTTATACAATATTTTTATTGCTGTATTCTGGAATCCAAACTTTTAAATGATACAACAATTAATTAGATGCTATTTTCAGGAGGTATGAAGGGGAGCTGGTGATTGATGGAGTCAGTAGTGTTTCTCTTAGGAAAGTAACAATGCCTGGTACTTGTTATCCTTTAATTTCTTCTTGGTGCTTTGCAATATGTTCTAAGGAGCAGACGTTATTTACTATAGAAACTTGAATGTCTTTATTGACAAATAGCAGGAGACAGACCCTCAGGAAGAGTGGCTTCATTAACATGCAACTTATACTATTTTTCAAGAATATGTTTGAGTCTTTACACTTTTTTTGGAACACTAAAATGTTGATAGTAAATGACAGTAGGAATAAGTGCAGCTGGCAGGATAAAACCTATGGTTTAAAAAGCCTCAATCTGTTTTCCTGATCTGTTATCACCATGTGTGATATAGTCTTAAAAGCTATACATTTTAAAAGATGGATGAAGTATTTATAGCAGTGATTTTTACATTTTCTTTTGCCAAGAAAGGACAGAGAATTTTATACTGCACAGTTTACAAGCAAGGTATCACAAAGTCCTTTTCCAAAGAACTGCTACTGGATGAAGACAGAAGCTGTGTGAATGTGACTGCAGTGATAACTGCTTCATTTTAAGTCCCTGGCTTCATTTTTAGAGACCCATTTTGTTTAGACTTTTTACAGGTGCAAAATGCCATCAAGGAAGGAGGATGGGAAGAGTGCCTGGAGGGATTTTCTTCTGCTTGTGTGGACAATTACAGCCCATGTGCTCATCAAGGAGCAGGAGTTGCTTCCAAACCTTTCCCTGGAGTTCCGCCTGACGTGGACAGCTGTGGCACTCCAAGGGTGTACCTCTTGCTTGGAGAGGCACTCCAAGCAGTACCTCTGTGGTAAGCCCTACTCTCCTCAGGCAGAATTTATCCCTTTCACCACACTGTTGGCAAGGCAATAAAGGATGGGGTAGACCAAAAGCCATGGATAAGCCTGTAACAATGAATTCAAGCCAGACAAAGCAACCCTCTCCCATTCCTCCCCCCTCCTCTCTCTGTATCATTGAGGGCTCTCTCATCTGTATCGTTCCCTCTCAAGGAGAGCTGATCAGGAAGAAAATATACTTTTATGGCCCTTTCTGTCTGTGCAAAATCACACTATGAAGGGATAAAATCTATTTTGCTCTAGGACATGATAATCCCCATCAATGGGATCTGTGGTCTACCACCTAGGAGCAGCTGCTTGTGTGTCTTCCAGGCCAGTTCCTCTCTCTGACAGCCATGTGAAAGCAAAGTCCTCCCTGAAGTTTCTTCTGATGGATTTGTATTAAATGGGAGAAGCTCATAGAAACCACATCCATCACCAGAGCTGATAGAAACCTCATCTCGCCTCTCCTCATTGGCTCCCAACCTAGTTTACTTCTTTCTGGGTGCTGCATAGTACCTTCTCACTCTTCCTTTTACCTCATTCCCTCAAAGCTGCTTGTCTTTCTCTCTTTACCTGCTGAAGCAGTCATTTTATTACAAATTTCTGAATCTATATATCCTCAATATTTATTTATTATTTATTATTTCTGGGAGAAGTCAATGAGCACGACACCTAAAATACAGGTTTACAGTTACAGGAGTAGGAACAGTCACAGTATAGTGTGCATAGTATTCTCACTGATATTTTATCAGTCTCATATATTGAAATTTGGACACTGTCACAGTGATATTCTAATGGTAAGATGTATCAGTTATATTAATACATTTATCTTAAGACACATTTACTTTTATTGATGTTATGTCTGTACAACATAATGACAGAAAAAGGAATTATCTTAATTTTGTATTGTCCAGGAAACAATGAAACATGTTCAATGCAGGCTTCCTGAACTTTGAAATATTTTTATCATTTTGTATGGAATTTTATATTTTGACCATTTGCGAGAGATACAAATTTGTGCTGAAATGTCGCACTTCTTGTGTGAATAAGTTCCTCCACTTTAGATCATGTTTTTGGTACACAGTTTTTCCACATCCATGTAAAAGCACTTGCCCTTTCTTTGATAAAGACAAAAATTTTGTTAGCCCAAGCTGTGTTTCCTCAGAACAACAACAAATATGGTTTGAAAAAAGATTACAGAACTTTATAACTGGTTTCAAACCAATCTTTTTCTCATGCATCTGGTAATGGTTAAGTATGTTCTTGTGCTTCCTGTTCTGTTTTAATTCATTCTAGTAATTGTCCAACAATTCAGACTTCCTGGACTCTTGGTTGGTAGTCTGTGATTTAAGAAACCAAATAAAAACAAGTTATCAATCCCAACTCTTTGGAGTTTCACTTTCTGCATGTGTAGACATTTGTGTCAGGTAGGCATAAATACTATTTGTTAAATTCCTAGGTTCTCACAAGGCAACTAGTTAAATGGTATTTTTGCTTGATGGAACAATACGGACAGAAAGTTGAAATGTGTTTATTTAGATGTTAACATCCCCTTCATTTCCTGATTTGTGATGTTCTATTTGTTAATAATGTATTTATTTACAACAAGGTTTTGAGTTCATCTTTAACCTATTAGTGGGTTTTGAGAATTTTTGACGTGTAGGTAGTTAATCAGGATGTCTCACAGTAAATGGAACACTCGAGCATCTGTGTAGCCTAAAATTTCCAGACATTTCATTTCTTTCTCAAATACTGAAGTGGAAAAGAAATTTTTCTTTGTGGCCAGTCATAATAACATCTTTGACATCAACTACTTGCAGAGTACACAAGGACAAATTACTATGGATAATGGTGAATATTGAGTGTTTTACAAGGGTTGGCACCCTGCATCTTCAAAACATCTTTCAAGAACAAAATTCTAAATATTAAAATAGTCTTTATAGACAGCAGAAATCTCAGGCTTTCTGCAAGCAAATCTTACCATGCTGAGATGAATGGACTCAAATGAACAGAACATTACATACATGAGAACTGTTCTTCTGGTTGTAAGTAAGTTACATCTTACGTGCTCATGAGGAATGACATTTTGTGTATCTGGTCACATTGGTGCAAAGGGGAGAAGGCCCTTTTTGTATGGATACAAGTTATAACACAATTGTGTACCCTGTCCATTGGGTACAAACTCAAAACCTTTTCTTTCACTTTCTTTACTGAAATGAATTCCAAACCCCCTTCTACACACATTCATCAGTGAAGTTCAAATGACTCCACTATCTCAAAGTCCATATTTTCAAAATGGAAATCCATAGTTTATTAATCTTATTTCAAATTTAATTCACTTATGATCACTTGAATGCAAGGTATTTTTCTTCAATCAGATCTTTTTTTCTTTGCCACTTACCAAAGCCTCATTTAAAACGGCATAAAATCATCTCTTGTTGACTCAGTAGGTATTTGGTAAATAAACCTGCTTACTATTATAACCTGAAATAGCAGCAATTGTACTTAATGTTAATTATTCAGTGTGTATCTGTCATCTTATTTCTTTTACTTTCATATTTTACTTTCTAGTGTATATACCCTTTGATGTTTGTGTTATAATTAAGATTCTTTAATTTTTCTTTTGCATCTCCTTGAAAATTAAGTGTTATAATTGATGTTTTATTGCTGATGTTTATTGGTGATTATAATTTCGGGACAGTTTCATCCCTTCTTCCCTTCAACAACTTTGAAGAGCAAAACATCCTCTCCAGGAGTCTACAGTCATTGTGGTATTGTCCAGAAATTATAACCAGGAAAAAGTTATCTTAAGAGTTCAGAGGCTGAGAAGCACAGCAAAAAAATGATTACAGACCTTAACCAATTAAAACTAAATCCTGCCAAGCCTTATTATAGTTCTGTTCCTGTAGTATCTGCTCTTCCATCTTGTATCAGTATTTCATTTTGCTGCCTGGACATCTTAGTTTACAAACAACTCAGATGTTTCTCACTGTCCATATTAATTTCTATCTTCCAGCTCATTGATACTTCTTTACTCTTTGCTGAATCCCTATTTACCTGTTATTTTTCTTTTATATACTAAATCCAGATGGAGGGAATTTTGCCTGATTTTTTTGTAACCTTTTTACACTACTGCATTGTTTCTTTTTTTTGTCATTTAAACCTCATTAAATGCTACTTAGTTGGATCATTTATTTTTGATTTGCTACTTGGCATTTGTGCAAAGGTGCATTTGTTGGCATTTCAGATGGAGACCTGGACTCTTGGGACATACATTTTTTTAATGAGCAGCCTGTATGAATATATGGTAAGTATATACTCAAAATAAATCACTTTGAATGCATTTAGAACTCAGTCTTGTTATGAATGTTTTTTTCATTTTTTTCTCCTGGCACCTTCCTATTTTTTTTTCTTCTTTTCTTCCAGACAGACTAGCGTTACAATCACTTTGTCACTCAGAGTGCCTAATGCGAAGTTAATGCATTTTCTTCCTAAACAGTTAAGGTCAGAGCTCCATACAGTGCTTGGAATTGATGGCTTTTGGAATTAAGAATATTTTCATGAAGATTTTTCCATTATATTAAATCCTGGCCAACACAGATGCAAACTAAACGGCATAAACCTCCTGCAACGTAAGGCCTCAGAGAGGAATGTACAGCTAATTCATACAAAGAAAAAAAATTTATGTTCAAATAGTCATACTTTAATGTACCAGTTCTCCTCCCCTCCCCTCTTCTCTCCTCTTCAAAATTCAGTTTCTGATATTGTAGAGTTCAGAAAATGGACTGCATAGGTATATGGAAAATAACCCAAAACTGTAGTGAAGATGAGGAGCATAAGCTAGAATTCCTAAGAGAAGATAGTCCCCGTGATTCTGTTTTCTGATATTTACGTTTTCCATCAGGTTAGACAGTTTTCTAGACTGAGCATTGCTATAGTAGCAGTAGCCCAAGGCAGTTGGTTCAATGTGAGACATCATGAAATCTGGAAGATATAAAGAGAAAAATGACTAAGGAATTTAATCACGAAGTCTTGTTGGTAGTTGTAGCTGAACTTGTTCAAAGTAATGTAGTCAGATGTCATATGTGAACAGTGTGTCCAGACAGCACATTCAAATAACAAGGCTGAATATTTACTTTATGCTTTGTGTTATGGACAAATGAATTCTCTGCTGTCAGCTTGACTTGTGTTGTTGTGAAATCAAATCAGTGCCCAGTATTCCCAACATACCTAAACACAAAAGAATTTTCAAACACACGTTTTATTCTTATTGAACTTTTCTGTTTCTATTTATTAGTTTATTAATAAGGAACAGGAGGTAATGTAAAAGAGAAATAAACCAGCATCATGGCATGAAGTTCCCAAATATTCTAATACAAAAGAGATTTATGCCTGCACAGAAATATTCTACTCTTCATGTTAAATATAAAATGTATTGATCCATTTGCCCAACATCAGAAACACACATGTTAAGCTCTTTGAACTCATTATACAGTCATTTGTATAAGTATACAATATCTATAGGTCATTAATATGGATTAATACATAAGTTATTGATATCGGTGCTCGCATTTGCACATATAAATCCATAATCTATGTATATTCATTTCATGGATAATAATCCATAACATTGTTTTGCAGTGTTTTGAGGCTCTTGAAAAGTCCTCCATTAATGCAGTGCTACAGCATAAAACCCACAGAAATTAGAAACTAGAAATTATGGAAGAGTAATGGGACATATAACCTAAGAAAAATGGCCTTCATCTATAAACATCCCATTGTCCTGGAACTTCAGGTTTGGTGTTATGTATGTGTATATATTTTTGCTATAGTAAGCAGGGTTCATGTGGCTTCATTCTGTGATGTTTATATGTCCATAAGCAAAAATATATACATACACATAAATATGTATAACTGTATGGAAAATTTTGAAGTAAAATTGTTTTTATTCCTTAAGTATAACAATAAAAATATACTTCATTTCAATATATAAATGTAGTTAAAAATATAGATAAAACAAATATAATGTTAATTACAACATTTAGCTAAATATTGCATAATCTTCAGAAAGTTTCAGCTGTAAAATTATAATATAAAGGATGTATTTCTGATACTTACAGAACTTAATTATTTGTTCACTGATATGTATCCAACTTTCGTGTAGCTTTTCATTCTGAGATATTATACCATGCTTCTTACTCTGGTGAAGTAGACACAGCGTTTTCCAACAGTTAGCAGGGATGGAAACAATCAAAAAAAATGTAGATGTAGATTGATTTTTGGAATCATTACTTCATAAGCCTGTTGGCTTAAGTCCTGGACCATCCAAAACTGTTTTGTGATGCTATATGTTCTCATAAACTCTCATGCCAGCTCAACTGTAATATCAGACACCAGAAAATCTGCACTGAAAGTATGTCTGTCCCACTCAAAAGAAAAACTTAATAGAATGGGAAAAGTCAGAAATAAAACATAAAGACACAGGAAGCTGAGTTTTTAAGTTTCATGACTTACTTACAGCGTTTATTTATCTTGCTTGCAGATTTAAAGATGTATGACTGAATGTCAGGGCAATGCAGAGAAGACAATAATGAACCGTGAACTGTGCCATCCAATTTACTTAAGTATTTGAGCTCTCCAGAGATTCCAAGCAACCAAAACCTCCAAACAAAACAAGCTGATTTTATTCTTTTGTTTTTGGCTTAAGTAAAACAATGTGACTTCATTTTCAGTTGTATTCAACAGAGTAAAATACGGGACAGTACACCTTTCTACTTTAAAGCATCAAAATATGCTTATTAAATGAGACTTTTTACAGTATTAATACTGCATTTAAGGCCATATACTGGATACAGAACTATGTCTTCTATCCTTGTTGAAACAGGATATTTTGGTCCTGTTTCTTAAAATGTAACCAGTGGGTGTGGGTGTGTGTAGAAAAAGAGGAAAATGTATGACGTGCCTGTATTACATTAGCCATATATAAATTGTTTCATTTTTATATTCTCAGCTAGAAAAAAGAACAATGCCACTTCCAAACCCTTGAATAATCCTTTACAAAACTGTTCCAGTGGTTTTCTTATTTTGAAAATTAGGTTTAATTTTGAATGTCTATACATGAGCTTTATCTTTAAGTTTATTTATTGTCCCACTTCCTTAAAATTGCAGGAAGGTGCACGTGTAGTTTTCCTAAGTTTCAGTAGTCAGGCTATATGTTACTGACAAGTCACTCTTGTTTGATGGACTGTAGGCAGCAGAACACCATTTGAAATTACCCAAGGAAATTTTGCACAGTGGTAACCGTTGATAAGTAAAAGTCAGAAGCCTGTTAACAGCAACATATTTTAATATGTTTGCATTTCCTTTGGTGTGATGCGTACACATGGAAAGCCTCCAGTTTCATTAAATGACGCTTTCTCACACTATTTTCCCATTTTGTGTTTAAGGGACTTCCAAACCCAGAGATTTTTTTTCTATATTTAATAGCCCACAGTAGAGAACTCTTCTGCTAATTTATTCAAGTTGTCACTCGAATTCAAGAAGTAAACTTTAAGCACTCATCTTTTAATACAATGCAACATATTGTATGACCAACGTCCTCCTTTTCACAGTTTTGAATCTGCTGCCTCTCAAGTTCATTTGTTGATGTCCCCCCTCCCATTCTTGTTCTCTACAAGCAACAGTAAGCAATCAGTCATTATTAATCTAGTCCATGGAACCACTGTGGCAATGCTCTTACTTGTTACTACTGATTTTTTCCAAGAAAATGTCCTTCTGTTTTGTAATACTGATGCAACACTGTTAATGCTTTTAACAGCACAGTGGCTAATGATGGAATGCAAATATATTGTATTTTTTCTTACTCAACCTCCTCTTCAGAGAAGAGAAGTCCTCCTCTGAGCAAGATTATATTATACTAAAAAAGTGGGTTGATTTGTGATTTTTTTCCCCCCCCTGTATTCTCATCAGTAACTCAGTCTGTGTTAAAGTAAACCAGTATGTTATTGTGCACTGGTATTATAAGCATATGTACATACATATATATATGTGTGTACCAACATACGTGTTTCTGTAGAGGATCTTTCCACAAAAGGCTAAACATGCTGTGTCTAAATTATTTTCTTTTGGTTTAGAACAACAGTGTGGTTTTGGAGCAAAACCTGACTGTTTCCTTTTACTGCATGTTGATACAATTTTCAGAAAGGTTTTGTTTATCATTTTATTAGTGTTTATTCAAGTTGCTTGGTAATTATATCATTTTTTTAAAATATCAATTTTTCACTGTTCATTTGAAATTATAATGTATTCCTACACACCATCTCATATAGCTAATGACACAGTAAGCTTATAGTAAAAGTTTTCTTTTGTCTGTTTTGTTTCAAATGTTAATTCTCTCAGTTGTAGAACCTTGTACATTTATTGCTTTGATAAACAGCAGTAGGTACATGTGTAAAAAATTTTCTTACGACTACAGAAAGAAATTACTGGAATACAGTGTTATCAGTGAAAAATATCAAGATCTAATTGGAATACACTGAAATCTTGTGGTGATAAATCATACGCTTTTTATTGTTACCTTTTACTATCTTTTTAAATTAGTTTTGGAAGCGTAAGTGGCTTACTCACATCAAGGAAAGTCCAAACTAGAAATGGCTGCACTGAAGGGAAGGATATGCATCTCAGTCCTTAGTTATAAAAGCAAAGTTGTCCATCCAAATGGTCATTTTACCATACTCTCTTAAAAAATTATTTTGCCAATGGATGGTGTCATAGGTCACTGATTTATTTCTCCTAGTGATCTTTACCATGATAATGCATGAGTGTCTAACCTATTTATTGCTGAGACTATAGATCTGAGATGTTCCAATGCTCTCATGGAAATGTCTGTAGGAGGCAGTTTGTCATTAGCGAGCACTTCAAAGTGGCTATGTTCATGCCAGCTGAACTTTGTATGACTTTTGGTTAGAATGCTTGTTTGTTAGGGAAAAGAATTTTATCTGCCCCTTTGGAAGCTGTTTAAGTGTTTTCTCCTGGTTTGTGGATCATCCTTATTTGTAAGCATACTGAAGATACATTGTAGGTTCAAGGACAGTTCATTCATTAACCTTTGTTTAGAGATTTGGGAGTGAAATTCTTGTGGATTCTTCTAGAACTGATTGCAGATTTCTGCTGATATTTGGTATACAATAATCCTAAGGCTAACCCTATTGTTTACCTAAGCTAACCTATATGTTTACCCTATTGCAATGTGAAGCTGAAAAAAACTTCTGATTATTTTTTGTAACAAAAGTTTAATTTCTTATAGGTTTTCAGGGTAGGAATTCAGCTTCTCTGTATGTTCTGTTAATATATAATACACAGTTCATACACCGTGGTTTGCTCTTTGCAACTTTAAGGGGCATGTTTCAGTTACTAACATCACTAGTATTTTACAAGCACTTTTTTTTTTTTGTGTTCAGCTGTTAGGCCAAAATTGAAGCAGAAAAATGCTACTGCCCAGTCTTTTAAAACCTTTTCTTTTCAGTAGTGTTTTGCAATGTTGACATTTGCACAATATGTATATAAATATGTATATGTCAGTGGTTAACACATAATACCTCCAACGTGTTCAAGTATTGCTGATTTTATATAAATACAACATAAATCTACTGTAAAACAGTGTTTATAAAGAGAATAAATAATAGTACTTTACCTTTCATAAAAGGCAAGAACAACACAAAGCAACAGTGGATGAAGATGTATATTCTTTCAACACATACTTCTTTGTGACTTAATTAAATGCAGCCAAGCATTAAAAGGAAAATAGCATAAACTTTTTATCAGGAGTTTTAGCAAAATCCTCAGAACACGTGAAACAGCAAATGGTAAAGTTTAAATCTAGTAAGTGAGAATCTGACTAATGAATTAACTATTGTAAAATGAAAGGCTGGAAACCTTAAACAAGACTACACTAGTCAAGAACATAAAATGCTGGTAGCAGGCTTAGACATCTAAGAGTTTAAATTATGAACCATAAATCTTTGGGTCTTTATGTCTGCATTACATGCTGTACAAACAGTAGGGCAGGAGCCTGTTCCCATTCTTGGTACGTAGTTGTGGAATGGGGTTACTGGCATTTCTGATAAAAATCACAGCAGTATATTAAGTACCTTTATTAAGTACCTGGGGGAGCACCCCACCATGGACCTTCCCAGGCTTCCATGTCTGCCTTACCCTTACCACTCCTGGGTAAGCACCTTGCTTGTCTGTACAGACTGGTGGAATGTGTCAGGAAACAGTAAAAGCCAAAGCTCTGCTTTCTGCAACTTTAAGGGGTATGTTTCAACTGCCGTCATTATTAATACTTTGCTGGTATTTTTTTTTTTGTGATCAGCTGTTAGACCTTTCAAAATTGAACCTTAAGTATTTCTATAAAAGTGATTTTAATTCACTTTCTGAGACCAGTCAAGAAGAGGGACGTGGAAGAAGTGAGCAAGTGTGTGTAGACAGTTGTTTGTATAGGAGAGGGAGTATATTCCTCTCATGTTAAACAGTGGTGGCTCAAAACCTTTATGTAGTTTACCAGTGGTTTTGTAATAATAGTAATGCAAGTGGCAAACCAGTCAGAATAGAGGATGCCTGAATTTAAAGGAAGTGCTGTCTGGCAGTGCAATGAAGGATGGCACATATTCATGGGGTGGCCTGGCAGAGCAATAGCAGATCTGTAACCCTGAATTTCAGAGAATTTTCACTGCTAAATGACAGAAAATCAACAGGATGCTGTTTTGGGGAGCACTGTGCTGCACCTATTGAGGAGATACCAAGTATTTGTGAGGCCACCATGCAAAGAGGTCATCATGTGTACGTGTTGCAGCTTTCCCCGGTGCATAGGATAGCAAACAGCCTTCCCGCGTCTCATCAACAAGTCCACCCACTGCCTTGGGTAAGTTCTGGCTGCTGGGACAGCTCGACCCGGTGTCAAAGCTTTGCATGACAGAGAGCACAACTTTGTTTGCATGACAGAGAAAACAACACAAGTTGTCCTCATGTCCCCATGAAGACGACAGTAGGGGAGGTGAGAGGGAGGTGGTCATGGCTCTATGGAGATGGTGGTGATGGGGCAAGAGGTAAATCCAGCTCATTCCAGTGCTGGTGAGGTCTGGCCAGAAACTGGTGATGGGGGCACAAGGGAGCCCCAAGTTTGGAAAAGGCAGATCTTTGGGACAAGTCCCATGACATGGAGCATGGCTGCTGCTTGGCATGGCTGCAGGCCACCCCATGGTGCCTGACTCAGGAGCTAAAGGCTGCTTACCTGAGGCCTGCCAAGAAGTAAGCAGGTGTAGCCTAATGTGTGCAACATAAGTGCTCTGACTCTGCCCTGGGGTAGGAGTGGAGAACTAGACTTAATGGTTAGGATCCATTAAGGTATTTTAAAGCAAGTGAATGTGTGAGACCAAATTTACTATCTATCCATCCTTTTTACCAAGATAAGTTTCTGCTTTTTGTTTTCTTGCATCTGAAAAGGAAAGCCCTGAGGGTAAAAATTTAGAATTCAGAAATATGCCAGTTTTAATAGTTGCAATAATAATACTTTTTCTTGAAGTATCTGAAATAAATTAATGCATTCAACTTGCCAGAAAATAATTGTGGATTTCAATTATGTAATAAATGCCCCTTTTATTTAGCTCATGCAGTGTTTTTCCTTGATTTTTAAAACATAAACGGCTACACACAGCAAAAGATTTGTAGGAAATGCAGTTTGGTTCTAAAACTTGAAGAACAAATGACTTATTATGGGAGCAAATTCCCTTGTGCTGAGAAATAAAAACCTCAACAAAAATTTTTATTTGCAGAAGAAATATCAGCTTTTTTCAGAATGTTTAACAACTTCTTAGAAAAGCAGGCTTTGGTTGTATTTAATATTTTGGGTTTCTTTGAAAAAGGTGGAATATTTCATTAGAAGTTTGCTGCCTCTTGCCTTTTGGTTTGCAGTAATTTTTCACTAATGAGAGACAATGTTTTCCATGCAGCTTTGCTAACGAGACTTTCCTGGAATTCTTGGATGTGAAGTCATATAGTGGCTGAAGCTAAGTCCTTCAGAAACATATAAAGTGTTGTTTAAATCAAGATTATCTGCAAAGCAAATGAAAATAAGTGTGTGTTTTGTTTCAAACCTGGAAATGTTGCAATATTTGATTACAGCATGTGGTAAAATTAAGTAAAACTACCTGAATATCTGATGTCAATACCAAAACAAAAATGTGGGTTCATGAATTTAAGATACTGCTCAGAAGCCACCAAGGTTTCTGTAACATTGTAGACCAGCTTGCATTAAAATGGCAAAGAATAGCTGGGATTACATTCCTTGTTCTCTCAATCTGGACCAGTTTAATTTTCTAATACTCTTATTCTGAGTGCAAGAGGATCATCTATTCCTAATTTTTAAAAGGTAGTATCACCTTTTCTTTTTCTCTCACCAAAAATCATTGCGCTTAATTGCAGGATAGGCAATTGAAACAAAGATAAGATTGGTTATTTTTATTTTCCTCTATGGCCCTGAAGCTGTAGATGCACTAAATGAGTCAAAAACTCTGCTAATAAACCACAGTCTTTTAATGAAGTGAGATTTAATTCATTATCTGTTTAAAAATGTCTTGTTACTCATCTGGATGGTGCACTATGTGCTGTAGTTCTTAAAAAGGAAGGTTAAGCAGATTGTTTCCTGTGTTGAATATGTTCTTAACTGGTTGCTATGACAATCCTCTTCCATTTTTTTCCTCTCTTATAGGCTTATATCCTTTTGATTCCATAGAAGTTTCTCTTCTAATTCTTCTTCTTCTTCTTTTCTATTTCAAGGGTTTTATATTTTGAAAAATAATGCTGCAGACATAGCCTCAGATTTCCGGTGAGTCAGTTCTTACTCTTCCTTTTAAGATTTACAATTGAAATATGCAGGATTTTAATCTTTACAGAAGACACAAGTGATAATTTTTCACTAAAGAATAACTAAATGTTCCTGTTGTCATGAATCAAAGCTCTAATGACTACGAAGATTATTTCTTTAATAGATTACAATGGATAATACCACAGATACAGAGCCCATACTAGTTGTGCTAGGAAGTTTAAGCAACTATTTTACGCTGCTGCCAAGCAGAAGTTTCATTGCTGTGATTATGCAGAAATCTCACAGAAATATATATATTTTTTAAAGTGTTTAATGGAAAGAATTAAGTATCTGGAATGAAGCCTGGCTTTACTCTTTATTAAGCCAGATTTACGTGTTTGTTGTTTGCAAATGTTGAGCACACTACTCTAAAAGTTGAAGTGAAGTTTAAACTTGTTTTCTCTGACAGGTCTTGAAACAATTTACTTAAACTACTTCATTAGCAAAATGACTTTTAACAGGTTTAGGGATCACACTCTTAAGTGTTGGAAGGATGTGGTTTTGGGGATAGATTGCTTGAGGCTTTTAAGAGAAGTGCCTGTATACAATTTTAAATTGTACGTATATTATTGCTTCATACAGCAGTGTAACAGTTTTGCTCTTTTTTTTTTCTTCACACACCACCAAGCATTCAGCTTAGAACTGCTGTCCTTCCAACATTTCATTCCCAAGTGGCGATAGTCATCTTAGAGTTCATCATTTCATATATCAAGCAAGGATTATTTCTTGTGCAGCATGTTACATATACCTACATTGAATTCCAACTGCCATTATCACTAGCCTTTTTATCCTTTGATAGGTTTAGGAAGGTGGTTCACTCAGTCATCATCTTTACCACTGCTCTAAAAAAAACTTGGGTTTATTAGTAGATTTTGCCATGCTCTTTTCCAGATCACTTATGAATACACTGAAAAGCAAACGCATAAGTCCCTGTGGACATTTCGATTGCTATGAAGCTTTCCCCTTTACTAATACCTTCTTTTCCCTTTATTTTAACCAATCATTTATTTGTGGAAGTTTCTTTTCTCTTATTACCCAATTGTGTGTTTTTCTTAAGAGCCTATTGTGAAAGGATTGAAAGTTTTTCCTATATTCATGGAGATAAGAATCAGCAAGGCCTCTTCTATCCATATGCCTTTGGCTCCTTTAAAAAATCTGACAATCTGTGAGTCCAGATGTACCCTTCAATGTGTAGGCTGATTTTTCCATTCCTGTTTCTGCAGCAGTTCCTTGCTAATGCTTTTAGTCATTTTCCTGGTACATTTATCAATCTGTAGTTCCATGGATGTCAGATCCCCAAAACCTCTGCATAAATTTTAAATTTTTGACTACCTCCCAGCCGTCACATGTGAAAGCAGAGAAGTTATACACCACAAGTACTAGCAAGTTATTTTATTTTTTAATCATGGTAAAATGCTGGATGAATGTCATATGAACGTGACAATTTGTTGACATTCATTTAATCTACTCAGTCCACAACCGCTTCAGTCTGCAGTTGGATTTGTTTCAGATGCTCTGGTGAGAAACACTAGGGAGGGATCTGAATTCCAGAATAATAACAAAAAAAAACATTATTTTTTTTCCTCCTTGTTGTGGTTTAGCCCGGCTGGCAGCCAACCACCACACAGCCGTTCGCTCACCCTCCCCCCTCCCTCTCCGGGATGGGGGAGAGAAACGGGAAAGTGAAGCCTGTGAGTTGAGATAAAGACAGTTTATTAAGACAGGAAAAATAATAACAATAATAATAATAATAATAATAATAATAATAGTATTAATAGTAATAATGTGTACAAAATAAGTGATGCACAATGCAATTGCTCACCACCCGTTGACCGATGCCCAGCCTATCCCCGAGCAGCCGCGCCCCCACCCCGGCTAGCCACCCCTATATATTGTTCAGCATGACGTCAGATGGTATGGAATACCCCTTTGGCCAGTTTGGGTCAGCTGTCCTGGGTCTGTCCCCTCCCAGCTCCTGCTGCACCCCCAGCCTGCTCGCTAGCAGGACAGAGCGAGAAGCTGAAAAGTCCTTGGCTTGGTGTAAGCATTGCTCTACAACGATTAAAACATCAGCATGTTATCAGCGCTCTTCTCATCCTAATCCAAAACATAACACCCTGCCAGCTACTAGGAGGAAAATTAACTCTGTCCTACCTGAAACCAGGACACTCCTCACCTTATGTTATGCCAGCTCTGGCCTCCAGCTGTTATTAATAAATTTCTTCCTGAGATATATTTCAAAAAAAGATCTTTATTTGTTACAATATGGAGGAAACAATGATTTAGTTGCTTTTAAAGCAGCATATGTTTAAAATCTCTATCTCAATTCTTTCTTATAAGGAACCTTTTATTAAAAGCTATGTTTGTGTGAGAGAAAAATTAAGATATGTTTGGCAGATATTAGGGGGATGATGCAAATTAATACAAAGCCAGAAAGAAATGTTTCTGCATCTTCCTACAGCACTACTTGTTAACCTATAGTGTGATTATATTATAGTCTACATATACTGTACTATTAGTATATCTATAGTGAATTTGGAGTGTGAACAATGCTGCAGGTCTTTCTCAGACCTGTTTGTGAAAATTGTGTTGCAGATATTTCATTTTGTGTTCAAATTGTTCTTCACGCTGAGTTTTTCAGACTGGACTTTTGATGCTGGACATTTGGTAAATCCAAAGGAAAATTCGATTTCTTCCTCTCAACTTGGACAAGAATTTTTTTGGAACACCTTTCGAATTACAAATCCTTCAAGTACCAAAATGTGTGTTACCCGCTCTCCTACCTGCAGGGCCTCTCTGGCTGGTGCAATTTACTCTTCTGTTAAATGGCTACTCACTAACCTTCCCAGGCTGCATGAGACCTGTGACATAGTTACTGAAAGCCACTGAAGATAACATCAATGAACCAGTGAGCTGTACTTGTTTCTGTGAGCACAGGCCATTTTGCTATGCTGGAGACAATGTCACAGATCTCTTGACAAGTTCAGACACAGGAACAGTAGATTTATTTTATTTTATTTATTGACATTGTGCTATACAGATAAACAAAACACACTATATTTTATGAATGCAGGCACTTTCTTCCAGTTTCTTGCCTGTATCACACGCTGCCTTATTTTTCTTTTCTTCAAAGAACAGCTAATTTTTCTCACGGCTGTTTTCTCTAATGGAAAGGTTCAGATTTTAGAGAATTGATTTATTTTTCCTTTGCTGTAGTTAAATTACTTAAATTGACACCTTTCAGAATCTATTTATCCTATTTAAGAGTCCTCTGCAGTAGTTCTTTGTTTCTTGTGTGAACATTATGCCAGATTTACTGTAGACATCGTAACAAAGAGTAGGCAGCTGGAACTATGCTTTTCTAATGTCAAACAATCTCTGTCAGCATGCCTGTTGTTCCTGTATAGATTATTTTTGTTTGTGTTTGTTTTTCTGCTTATAGTAAAGCCACAAGGGATGTAACGCTAGCCAACCTGCAATGTCTAAGCCCTTATGTAGCTGAATTTCTCAGTGTGCCTGTAGAAAACCAAAACATGCAAATCCCACATTGGATGGCTAGCACAAATCAGGTTTGTTTCCACAGTGCAGCTTTGAACAATTCTAAGTATTCCTGTCATGTTGCACTTTACATAACATTGTCATTATACGTGGAATACATTTAGACATCTGAGAGGTGAACATAATGGTTGTCGTGATGAAGAACTAGAAATTGTTAGGAATGCTTGCTGACCTTAGCAAGCTCAGAAATACAAAGAATCAATTAATCCGTCTATCACGCAGATCTTGGTTAAAAAAAAAAATGCATTTTTGGTATCAAAATAATGCATTTTTGTCAAAGTAGCAATCATGTCTTCTCCAGGATGACCTGATAAAAATATTGTTTACATGTTTCTACTTAAATGAACTGTATTGCTTGCATGCTTGCTTTCTCATTTTGCTCCTAAATGAATTTTTAAATGTTTTTTCTTGATCAGACATTTTCCCAGTCTTCACCTTGCTCCTGGTGAGTTGGTGAGTTTATGCCTTTGCTCAGACTCAGGTTTCTTGTGAGATCTGAGGACAAGTGGTATGAAGGGGCAGGACGCCTGCTTTTCTAAAGTTTGCTTTGCTAAATTTGGAGTTTTCATGGCCTGTGAATCACAGCTCTTTAAATAGATGGAAATTATGCTTGCAGAAGGGGTGGCAGCTCCTCCTACTGCTGTGGTTGCAGGCAAATGGGAGCACAGAGCTGGGAGCTAACTTCCCACAGAGCCAAGTCAGCAGCCAGAAGGCAATAGGAGCTTGTTCTTCCAGGGGAAAAGGAATCCGTACTCCCTGCAGGAGGCAGTGTATGTAGCTGAGTGCTGTGTTCAACAGGTACTGAGAAAGAGAACAGATGAGAGCCTGCTATTCAGCAGGGTGGTGTTAGCTGACTTCCAAGAAAGTGAGAGGCCCTTCCAAAGCACCAATATGACTACAACTACCTCAGCATCTCCAAAATGAGTAGTGGCACTGTGATGCCAAAGCCAAACAAACAAACAAACAAAAAAATCCAAACCCAAGAAAAGGTATTGCATTCCCACTCATTACTAAGCTTACACACATAATGACTTCCCAGACACATTTTGTACTCTATATCCCATTTCACATTCTTTTTTTTGCCTGAAAAAATGACAAATTAATAATAAGCTAAAAAACTAAAAGATTTGAGAGATTTACTTTTCTAAAGTAAATTATTTATTTAGTTAGTTAGTTATTTTGTACACATAGAAACCTCCTCAAAGCATTTAAGACTTTCAAAGAAGTCAGGTTAGTGTGTGCATATTCAAGTAATTATGCACTATCCTCCTTCTCTTGCTATGGCTATGCAGGAATGTTTCAACAGCTGAAAAGCATTTGGAAGTCACATCCAGAAACATCCTGACACCTGTGTTACCACCTGTCTCCACTCTGACTTAGGTAGAGAGTCCCTCCAAGTAGCTGTTTCTCAACAGGGCAAGATCAGGTCGGTAAGTCTCTCCACAGTGTCAAAAGCTGTGAGCACTAAAGGCTAAACTGAGGTGAAGACTCTTCATGTGATGGATTTTTTTATATTTTTATATAATGTGGTACATATAACTGAAAGGAACCTGAAATGATAACATTGTGAATCATGCCAAGATGCTGTTTCTTCTAGCTACTGACAGGCATTTCACTGTGATCGCCAGGTGGCTGAGAAGCACTATACCTGTGTTTCCTGTTGCTGCAGGAATTCTGTCCAGTGACTTTCACATCACATGTGAGTAAAATTCATGTAGTAGTATATCCTTTTGGAATTAAGCAGGAAGACAAACTCAGTTTTAAGCTGGGGAAAAAAAAAAAACAAACTTTACAGTGTATAGTCTTTTTTTCTTTTTTGGGGGGGAGGGGGAGGGGAAGTAGGTCAGTATTCTTTGTATATAATGGCCCAGTTGCCTCTAATAGAACCTTCCATAGCAAATTTTAGGTACTTTATCAACTTTTCTGTATTGTATATAAATTCTCATCATTTTCAGTTAAGAGAACTCATAAACGCTCATGGCAATCTATTGGATTTTATTTTTTTTAAATGCCCACTTGCAAAAGAAAACATTTATTTTAATCTTGTTTGCTGACTTTCAAATCAACACCCCGGCAGTGTTTGAAGATTACTTGCAAAGCATTATATAGTATTAGATGTGGATTGTGTATGTGCTTTTGGCAGTTACTTTTGTGGATATATATAAAAGCATCAATAGCTTTTCTTCAGCCTTTTACTGAAAACTTTTCTCCTGCTCTTTACTGTAGGTAAGAAAGATTGACCTAAATAATTCCTTCATAGGAGACTGTAGAATATGGGACATGAAGAGCCCATCACAACGTTTCTTGGATATTCCTAATTGACTTGAACATGCCATTTATTCCCCAAACGGCAAAATAGTTGGAGATGCTGTCAGCCCGAATAATTAAAATGAAAATCAACTCTAATTACGTGATCAAATGTGTTGCCAAAAGTATCGTAATAGCAAATATTTTTGCTCTGAATGATGTTTTACTGTAAAATACTTTCACTTGTAATATTGCAGTGATGTGTCACCTAGATTCCACCTTAAAGCTTTCATCTTTCTCTATGTAGGTTATACAGCGAACAGCATTTGGATCAGAAGTCTCATTGTGCATATTAATCTGAGGGGGATTTTTTCACTGTTCATATGCAGGTTTTGAGACAATGATTTAAAAAGGCTGATAGGATTTTTGGTATGTTCTCTATGAATAGTTACTATAATTTCTATGATTTTGGCCAGGTGTAGCTAAATAATGTTTCAGGCAAAGAAGTAAGAGGAAAGCTTTTTACACAATAATTTCCTGGGTAAGGTTCAACAAAATGAAAACTCATCAGAAACCCTGCTGGGATTCCATCAGCAAGCATTTATTTGCAGTTGCTGGTACACATGCTTACACAGTAATAATACACCAGTGAGTTAAGTCACTGTGCCAATGCAAATTAGCTTTATTTTGAATCAAATGCTAGATTTTAAAACATATGATGGGCAAAAAACTATAATGCTGCTAAATGTAAGCAGGAAACTGATGGAACTGAGGAAAAAAAAAAAAGAAAATGTACATTTATTCTGGCCTTTTCTATTGCTGTTCTTCTGTATGCTGATACATCCCATAAGAAAGAGTACCTAGTCTATTTATAGTACGTATCTGAAACATATGCTTTTCTCCTCTGCTATAACTGGATTTTCTTTAGCCGGAGCCTTGCCATCTGCAATATTATTATTATTTTTTTTTTTTTCCAAAGATGATCCTGTATTTCAGTCTGGGGAGAAATTTCTTAAAGTAGACTTTTCTGTCTGTTTGTTTAATATGATCTCCCCTTATGACCAGTGGGATTCTGGCTTTCATAAAATCAGTTTGGTCCTGTATGTGTTTGTCTTTGGTGATGCAATCACTAGTCTTAGAAAAAAATCTAACATTATGTAATGAGTTTCTCAGTCTCAGTGGACTGACTTCCAGTGTTTGAATCTTAACTTTTTTTTCCTTAAATAATTTTCAGACAAAAATCTTACTTTGTGTGCTGGGATTATCAAGGTATCATGGGAGAATCAGGTGCTCAAATCCCACTGAAATATAAACTTCCTTATAGTCTCTTGGAAATTTCAGCCCAAGGCTACTGCACTCAATGATCAAAATGATAAAGTGTGGGATTTTGAACCTAAACAGAATAGTAAGAATTCAGATGTTGAGCCACGTAACAACATCCGAACAACAGAGGTCTGAATGTTATCCTGTCTTTTATATTACAAATTTATTCAAGCATTCTCTTCCCTTAAGTGCTTTTCCTTTGTTTCCAGAAACTAAGCACAGATTTACCCTGGATTCTGCTAGCATAGCTATTTTAGTCAAGAGTGTGAATGCAAAGCCAAAGTGACAGAAGAGCAAGCAAGACACTTGTTCTGGCACCAAAGCCCCTGGCATCTTGTGCAAGCACGTAGAGAGGGTAACAAATGCTCAGGAGGTAGAAAGCTCACACACAGATCAGTAGGCCTTATAGAAACACTTTTTGCAAAGAGAGATGATTGCTGGTGCATTAGCAGGAACCCTTTCTTTGGACGCACAGGTAAAATGGTAAAATACCATAGCTTCCAGAATCACTCCTTATTCTGGAGCCCAGTTGTCCACCCTACAGATACTAGTTCACTAGAGGACTTTTCCTGAAGGAAACTTGAAGGTTCTCTCTTAGACAAATTTCAGGGTGGTTCTGGTGTTGGGTTACATCCCTCTCTGTGACTGGTTCTTTACTAGATAATATGGATGAGACTACATCAGGTTTGGCCCCATCTTTTCTTCAGAGTTTTCCAGTAATATCCTAGCACAATTACACTCAAATATTTAATGTTTTCTCATGAAAATACACTGCATTTCTTATCTTTAAAAAAAAAAAAAAAAAAAAAAACTGCTCCAAGGGCCTGTAGCACAACCATGACGTTATTTTAGATGTGGAATGAAATTTAAAAAACCAACAACTAAAACAGCATGTTAATTATGCACAGGACCCAGCAAATACCCCAAACTGATTGCTGTGTTACATGAATGAGACCTGTCTGTTTTACAAGAACACAAAAAGTAACACAAATATAATAGCTCTACATTACCTGGCCTGGGAGTCAAGATTGACTTGTTGGAGTAAATGTGTTTAGTAGTATGCCTACTTATGCGGCTTTACTGTTTTATTTTTCTTGCCTGGGAAGAAAAGATTTCATTCTGCTGGCTTAAACAATGCCATGGCTAGTAGAGGTGTACCTAGGCAAGGAGTCTGCCTATTCTGGCACTTTTAAAACAGACCTCACCTTTGTAAGGCAATCTTGCAGCTTTGCAGTGCTGTGGAGAAACATCAGCTTGCAGAACTAACCACATTAGCTGCAATGGCCATATGCTTACTTATCCTGGTATTGACTTGAAAACTGCTGTCTTGCCTATACTGAAACTCAGGAAAATTCCTTCCTGAAAAGTAGGGAAAATCAAGCAAAGAGACAGGAGGTCTGAATTGGTGATCAAGTTGCTTCTAATTAAATACAGACATAGAAAGGAAGTATGTAAGAGATGGAAGCAGGAGGATTGCAGAGTAGCTGTCCAACCTTGCAAGGATAAGATTAGAAGATCCAAGGCTAAACAGGAGTTAAATCTGGTAAGGGCAACAAGAAAGGGATTCCATGAGTACAAAACAGCAAATGAAGGACTGGGGAAAATGTGAGTCTCCTGCTGAGTAGGGCAGGGGTCTTAGCAACAAGTGACATGGAAAAGGCCAAGGTACTCGATGCCTTCTTTGCCTAAGTCTTTGCTGATAAATCCAGCCTTCAGGGGTTCCAAGGCTACTTAGATCAGATGGATAGTCTGGAGCAAGGAAGACTTGGCCTCAGTGGAGCACTGAATCAAACTGGGTATAACATAAGTACATGGGGTCTAATGGGTTGTACACTTGAGGGCTGAGGGAGGTAGCTGATGACACTGTGAGGCACCTCTCAATTATTTTTTGAAAAGTCATTACATGTGAGAGAGGTCCCTGAAGACTGAAAGAAGGCAAATGCATATCTTCAAGAAGGGCAAGAAGGAAGCTCTGGGGAGCTACAGGTCAATCAGCCTCACCCCAGTCCCTTGAGAATATAGTGAAGAAAATCCTCCTGGAAAGCATTTCCAGTCACAAAGGACAAGAATTTGATGAGGAATGTGCAGCATGGGTTTATGAAGTGAAAATCATGCTTAACCAACGTGACAACCTTATAAAATGAGGTTATCATTTTGGTGGACGAGGGGAGAGCAACTGATGTTGTTTATGTTTAGTAAGCCTTATGACACAGTCTCACATAACATTGTCATGAACAAGCTGACAAAGTATGGGTTAGATAAGTGGATTGAGAATGATATGAATGGCCAGGCTCAGAGGGCTGTGACCAGCATCAAACAGTACAGTTTGAGGAAAGTCACTAGTCTGGAAAGTAACACTGGAATGGGTTAGACAGAGTCTAAGATGGAGTCTTCATCTTTGGAGACATTCAAAACCCAGCAGGACATGGTCCTAGACAACCCAGTCTATCTGACCTTGATTGGGCAGAAGGGTGAAATAGGTGATCTTAAGATGTCCCTTCCAATGTAAAAAATTGTTTAATTCTGTTGTATGCTCTCTCTATCTACATACAAAGGTGTGTGCATTAGGACACTAACACAAAACTGCCATCTATTCACTCTGGAACATTTTTGCCATGAATGGTAGGACTAGTGCAGGGTTAGGCACAGGATGGGTTCAAAGACAACATAAGCATTGGATACAGAGCGACACCAGCTCTATGTGGCTTCAGGAGATGTGCGGAGATGTTCATCTTCCATTTTCCTTTGTGATACCTCTCAACCTTGTCACTATTTATTTTTACTATTTAAAGGTAAAGCTTTCAGATGCCTAGGATGTTGGTTCCGTTCTGTACTGCTCATTCAGTCCTACTAGGTAAAATGATGTTGGGCTCAGTGCTGGTTATTCACATCAGATGAACGTCAGGTCTCACTTTTAAACTATATTCAAAATTTACCAACATATATATAATTTGCCTGTAGCTAAATAACTATAAGGGTTTGAGTGTATGTACAGGCAGAATTCAATGTGCCACAGGGTTGTCTGGGGTTGCCTGTTTCATCAAGAAACCAAGTGAACTACAGGACAAATTGTATCTTGAACCAGTTTCATTTTATGCTGCTCTAGGAGAGTTCTTGATTCTAAGAGAAAGTCAGTATCACTGCCTTGTGATGAGTACATGTGGAGAAAAAATTTTCTTGCAAAACTGGAGCTGTAACTTCCCCTTATTTGGCAGACTACTGTAACACTTTCTGCTGTACACCAAGCTACTGAATACTAAACAACTGACCCGCTGTACTTTCACTCAGAGTCAGCTAGCTTAGAAGGTACATGATCATAAACATTTTGACGATAAGAAGCAAACATTATTCAAAAATGTCTTTGACTGTACTGGTGGTCCCCAAATTAATTTTTCCAGGCTACTTTCTTAATCATGGAAGCATGCATGCACCATAGAATACGTATCCATAAAAGGTGTGCTTTTGAAGGATTTTCTGATTATGGCTCTTTCATACCTGTTCAGTAAAGCCACTGTATTATTTCTTTCTCATTCTTGTATGTTGTTGTACATATTTTCAGTATTCACTAATAATATTTTGTCATAACTGATAAACAGAAATTCTCTTTTGAGTAAAATATATATTCTAGGCATTATGAGAGATTAGTTTGACAAAGTTGTTAATTAATACACATTCATTGTATTTGAGAATGTGAGCTATAGAAATTTATCAGTAATTACATGCTGCCTTTCAACTGATGAATACCCCTAAGGAAAAATACAGTGAGATTGGCAGATGGAGCCGAACTTTTCAGAGATTGCCACTAGCTGTTATAAAGTAGTCAGCTTGGTAAAAAGGAATATATATATGTGTGTGTCTGTGTGTTATATATATATATGTGTGTGTGTATATATTTCCATGTTTGTTCATCAAACATCAGTGAGTGGAGCAGTTCATCTCAGTATTGTTTCCAAAGAGTATCAGTGACAGGAAAATTATCACAGCTGAAAAGGCAAAGACAGAATGGGAAAAGGTTGAGTGACTACCTCCCAGGAAAGAAACAAGGAAAAAAGACAAATCTGTATGGAAATCTTGGATTTCTACTGACTAGCAGAAAACATAGATGATCAGCTCACCTGATTCTGTTTTAGCTATACAAGCCTGTTAATAAGTAACAAGAAGGAAATTCACAGGTGTGCTTAGGTTAAGGTTGGTTACAGCTCCAGTAGCTCTGTTTACTATCAAATAACTGTGAAGTAAAATAATTGGCTAGAACCAAGGTTTGCAATAAACAGATGGAATTTTTGAGTATCTTCATCAAAATATGATCTACCTGTGCTTTTGTTGTTGGTGGTGGGTGGCTGGTTGGTTTTGTGTATGTATTTTTTCTTTTCTTCCAGGCCATACATGGAGTACCGTGTCCAGTTCTGGACTCCCCAGTACTAGAGAGACATGGAGCTACTGGAGTGAGTCTGCAGAGGACTGGAGATTCTTTTATGATGAAAGGCTGAGAGAGCTGGGCCTGTTTAGCCTGGAGGAGGGAAGGCTGAGAGGGGATCTTATTAATGTGTATAAATATCTTTTGGGTATCAAGACGATGGGACCAGAAGATTTTCAGTGGTGCCCAGTGATAGGATGAGAAGCAATGGCTACAAGCTGAAACACAGAAAGTTCTATCTGAATATGAGGAGAAACCTCTCTGCAGTGAGGGTGACAAAACACTGGAACAGGTTGCCCAGTAAGATTGTGGACTTTCTTTCTCTGGAGATATTCAAAACCCACCTGGATGTGATCCTGTTCAACGTGCTCTAGGTGGCCCTGCTTGAGCAGCAGGATTGGATTAGATGATCTCCAGAGGTCCCTTTCAACCTCAATCATTCTGTGATTCTGTGAACCCCTATTGATTGTCCCAGGAATGCCAATTCATCAGTTCTGAAAAAATGAGTTTCATGAAGGATCAGAGCAGTAGGATTATAAGCTGAAGGGCTCTTCTTCACAAGCAGCAGTAGAGCTGCAACCAGTATAAACTCAAATGTCTTATCACTTCAGGAAGATTGGAAGGGAACTTAGTTTGATCAAAAATCAGCACCATTATTAGGTATATTAGAGGTGCAGGGTTATATTAAGCAGCCAGATATAAATTAACTTGAATCCAGAAGACTTATTTTTCTGCTACAAAGCCAGATCCTGGCAATAAGAACTCAGGACTCATAGAATGTTGGGTTGGAAGAGACCTTAAAGACTATCTCATTCCAACCCCCCTGCCGTAGGCAGAGACACCTCCCATCTGACCAGGTTGCTCAAGGCCCCATCCAACCTGGCCTTGAACAATTCCAGGAATGAAGGATCCAGAGCTTCTCTGGGCAACCTGTGCCAGTACCTCACCACCCTCATAGTAAAGAATTTCTTACCAATATCTAATCTAAATCTGTGCTTTATTTAGATCTAGTTAGATCAGCCATTCTTCCTTGTCTTATCATTACGCTCCCTGAAAGAGACTCTCTCCAGCTTTCCTGCAGGCTCCCTTTAGGTACTGGTAAGTCTCTATAAGGTCTCCCCAGAGCCTTCTCTTCTGCAAGCCGAGCAACCCCAATTCTCTCAGCCTGTCTTCATAGGATAAGTGCTCCAGTCCTTTGATTATCCTTGTGGACCTTCTCTGGACTTGCTCTAACAGGTTTGTATTTCTAGATTTGAAATAAAAACCCCTGTATATTTGAAATACTAGGTGTTTTCCTTATGGTTTCTCTGTGTAATGTTCTGTCAAAAAAAAAATAAATTATTAGCTAGGCAGCAAATTACTTCTTTGAAAGAGAATTCAAGGTGTACATCCTAATGTGATGATAAACATATTTTGTAAAAGTTATGATCGCACAATTTTACTGTACACATTCAGTTGATAAATTCCCTTTGCATATGCTACCCTAAAGGATTTAATAAGAATATAGTTCCTGATGCATTTTACCCTTCTGAAAAAGGGTCTTCTTTCCTCCACAAAAGATTATTTAGCTTGCCTTAATTCAAAAACCATTGCTTAGTTTTTGGTTTTGTTGTTGTTTTTGTTTTCCTTCTTGGAAAGAATTACAAGCTTACATTGATGAAATTCCTTTGTACAGATGTGTAAGTGCAACAGTGAAAGTAGGAAAAAATCGGCAGGATGATAGAAAACAGCCATCATTCAGACTTTTTCTGCTTTTCTCTGAAATGTTGCAGGTCTATTCAAAGCAGGAATATTGAAAACATATTTTTAGAGTGACTAAATTTAACAACACAATCCAGAGAAAAACAATCCCTAGGTGATCTGCTTTTTATAAAATACATAAATAGTTTTTGAGAATTACTTGTAGAAACAATACATCTTATTCCTCTGTATCCTTTATGTAATAACATTGTGGTCCTGAGGGATGACAAGAAAAAATAGTTTCATTTACTAGGGCTTGAAATTTAGTAGTTTTAAATCTATAATTTTGTGACAGAATGGCATAACATTATTTTTTATTTGCAATTTATGTCCAAGACAACAGGAAAAAGTCTAGAGCATTGTTGATACTATAGATCTTTCTCTTCTCCTTTTTTCTTTTCTTGTTGTTCTTTGTTTTGTTTTTGTTTTTATTTTGTTTTTCTGGGGGGGGGAGGGAGGGAGGTGCTGTTCATTCTTGATACTCTGATTCTATAAATAATCGATACTGCAATGTTTATGTATTGAAATATGTAGTAATGTTTTCCTAGGGAAGTGACCAATTTTCTGATCTGGAATAAAAATCTCTGGACCAATATTCTGATAGTGGCTGCAGCTACACGTTTCATCGCTCCATAAAAACACCACGAAATAACTTCATAAATATCTTAAAATACATGAACTTTCTGTAGGAAACCCTGTAATTTAATTTTTCAAAAATGCAAGCCTAGATTTTATAAAGTAATAATTTATATATATCGATAGCATTTCTACATACACCTACTGTACATACAAGTGCAATGTTTAGGTATTTAATGTATTATTGTAATTAATTTTCCTTCATAAGTAGAAAACTAGTTAACCTGGTAGAAAGGGAAATGTGGTAAAAAGCTATTTATTCATTACACCATGCTTGATGGAAGTTATATTGTCCTTACCAGGTAAGCTGTAGCTACAATTACAAGCAGTGCCATGCTTGGGAGCTTTGGACAGGGAGTGTGGGAAGGTGCTGTGGCTTGTAAGGACGGATGGGAACCTCCTCAGCCACCCCTGCTGATGGAGAAACTTTGGTCTGTTTCTTCCTGGCAGGGCTGCGTGTTCTACTGTCTGCATCCCCTGCTCCTGGACTCACATGCTCACCTCCAACGGTTTTGCCCCTTGCTTGTGCTGCTGGTGAGTGATCTGCTACTCAGGCTGCATTTTAACTGTTGAAGACCAGACAAAGAATAATGAAAACAGGGGAGTGGGATCTTTGTAAAGTGAGAATAATAATTTTAATGAACTGTTCTGCACAACTATTGAATTTAGTGTTTGGGAATCCTGTTGTGCTGCACAATACTCAAGCACTGAAAAATAGGCAGGCATTGCTTTAATGAATTATAATATGTAGTTCATATTGCATTACTTCTCCTTTTCCTTCCTTTTTTCTATGTAAAATATCTAGATATTATTTTTTTACTGTTTCAGTGAGCATTCAACATTTTTCTGTAAACAGGATATTGCATTGTTTATAGCTGTAATACTATTAGATTTTAGTGAAATATTAGCTACGAGTAAGGGGTGGAGGGAACCTCATTTGATATATATATCCCAGGAATCAGTTTTTATGGTTTTATATATAAAGAATCCAAGGGAACCTCAGCATAACCTCCACAAAGAAAACTCTTATTGTTATGTTTCATCATTGAGAAATGTTTATGGGTCCCATAAGATTTCACTCAGATGTTTAAATAATTTGTGTAACCTTTTGGTCATGTAATTTATTTGATTTATCTGAAATGATTGTAGACAAGAAATTTCATCAGCTCTGCTTTGTTTGAGAGTTCTTTCATAAAGTAATGGAAAGAACATAGTTCTCAAGTTATGTTAGACTTAAAATAATTGTAAGCAGTTACCACGAACGCTATATAAATTGTGGGTTTTCTCCTAATTTCATCGATACTGTATGCTTGCCTTAGATGCCTGATAAAATTTGATAAGAAAAGACAGACTAAAGATTTACCTGCAAAAATGCATGTCTTCTTCTAAAGTGGAGCAAGTTTGACACAGCATCTTCATGGATGCACAAGGAGATCACAGGAAGATTCCTTTGGGAGCCCCCATGACATGGACAGGCACAGATGCATCCCTGTGATCTTTTGAGTACAGGGACTGCTCTCTGTATCTCTACATGGCTTTTGTACATATAAATTTCACTGGTAAGCCTTTTTACTTTATGTTAAAATTAACTGCATCAGTACTAATATCCAGCTGTGTTAAGATTTAAGTAGTATCAGTAGTACCCCATATGCTACCTATTAATCAAGCATGCCTTTGATTAGCATGTTTTTGTATCCAGGTGTGAACAAAAACACATTTTGGAAAGTTTCCTGTCTCTATCCTTACACTTGAATTGTTTAGGATGCAGCATTGGCTGCTGTACCTCTTCTGTGTTGGTACATACATGGTTAGCATTAAGCAGTGAAACTATGGAGGCTGGCAAAACCTAATCTTTCTGTCCTCAACCAGGCCCTCTGGTGAGGAATGTATTGACTTCTATAGAAGATGCTGATAAAAGGATTGCTTAGCCCTAATGAAAAGGCTTAAAAGAGTTAGAAGAACATCCTGAAAATAGCAGACCTAAGCTTCAGCCCTTCTCACCAAGCTGTCAAGGGAGTTTGCACACCACACAGCTTAGGATTTTATTTCAAAGGAGCACATATAAAACTGGAGTAGTCCAATTTATAGTTGCTTCAGAATTTCAAAAAATGTCCAAGAAAAATGAGGACATTGTTGAAATAAAAGAATTTTGATATGATTATTTTCAAAACCTGGTACAAAGGAGGACCAGTCTCAGTGAATTCACAGGAGCTATTTTGATATTGAACAAGTGAGAAGGAGACTGAAGGCAGAACTGTCAGATTAGTTCTCTTTATTCTCATAATGATAAAAGCTCATGACTGCTCATTATGCTAGGAAGAAAGACATTCCTAGTAAATTTATTAGTGAAAAGCAAGTTCTTTAATTCATGATCTTTCCTATGCAAACATTTTTTGCTAAAATTCCTGGAGGACTCACCATGGAAAGGATTAATTCCAGTAATGACATACTAATATAATGATCATTCTGGACTGTTAAGAGGTTATGAAGATTAACAGGACAAATTCTTCAAACAGAGTTTAGTTATAGTAAATCAAAGTCTTTTGTCTCCTTTAAGATGAATCATTACAGAAGAAATGAGAATATTAGATGGTGGTACTAAACTTGGATGTTGCTTCTAGTTTTGTTTCATCTCATTTCATAAATATGTTTTTGGGGGTTGGACTAGATGATCTTTAAAGGTCCCTTCCAGCCCAAACCATTCTATGATTTTATGATACTTTTGTCTTGGAAACCTATCAAACTGGGTATTTTTGTTCTGCTTCTTTTCCATTTCCTCCCCATCCTGATGAAAGATTGTATTTTAGCACAGTGTTCCTTTGGAGGATACACATATAGTAGAGTTCCTATCCTATGTAGGACACAGAAGCAGTTAAAACTACCCTACAGGCAGAGCACTTCTGTTCTGCAGTCATACCATACAACAGAATAACTCCTGGGGTCATGAACAGCTATTATAAATAGAGTGAATTTTGAGATCCTCTCTTTTGATTGGCCAGGGCAAAATACTGTATAGCTTCAGAATTTAGGAGAGTGAAGTAAACTAATTACTTCACCCAAGCTGCCCTTACAACAGGACAGCAGGCTGTTGTTCCTTGACCAGTTCAGCTGTATCGTGTTGTTTGGAATGCCTGTGCAGTTCTGTTGAAACTGAAACCTGGTAGCTCAAGTATGCATTCAAACTTGATTCATCTTTGGTGCATCTGTTTTTTGGTAAGTGTTTTGATGTATGGGAATGGGAGATGTTAACACCTTGTAAGATGATTTGATATGTGAGAAAACTACATTTCACAGCAAGATAAATAGCAACTCATCAAACTTCGCAGACACCGAAGAAGTCTCCCAGTAGCCTGGGGAATGAACAAGGTGGGTCCTTCTTGCACTCTAGTCTCCTTAAAAGTAGTGCAGAACTGGCAATTTGTCACAATGCCTATGGATTACCGAAAGTTTCAGTTATGGCTAAAAAGCCTTTGAGACTGAAGCTGTTGTGGTTATCTCTTAGAAGCACCTGTCAAAGTCATTGAGGTCTATTTATCCCTTACTACACTTTAGGAACATTTTGAATTGTCATATTCCACCTGTTCTCACAACCACAATGCTTTTCGCTAATGAAAAACCATTAGATTTGTAGCCTCAAGGCACAATCAAGGTGTCAAACAAAATTTGATTTTTACCTCTTTATATTCCTCTGAAGTGCAGGTGACTCTGACTTGGCAGCAGTATTCTATACAGAAGCAAAGTCTCAGGGCTTCCAGGTACAATAAATGATCCTCAGTGGAGAGTTTGTGCAATACATCTGGACGTAACTTTAATGAAGTAAGCCAGAAAAATTACACTTTACAATCACAATGTGGGCTTCATTTGAGAAGGAAGAGAGCTACAGAACGTATTTAATTTAACAAAGAACAGCCACATTGGAACAGAATAACATTTTATGGATGTTATTGAATTCGATAATTAAATATGTCCTTTAAAGTAGTTCAAGCTCTTCGTCAGCCAGCTGTAAATTTTATTTTGAAAAGTCAGTGAAGCCTCAGCCTCACTGAAGTCAATAAGCCACTCAACTAAACTAAGATTTTTCATCAGTTCACACTGTGGATTTCTTTTGGCAGTCTGTAGAAAGTACCCAGGTTATGAACCAGCCACAGTCTTTAACTTCTAGCAGTCCAGAATAAGTCAAAGCCAAGGCACCTCCATAGTCGTTGACTATAATTATTTCAGTGTAACTAGATGTGCACAAAATTTTCTGCATTTAAGTTTTTTGACTACATACTTTATCAACGACAATTCTGATGAAAACAAGTGTTGTTGAATCTTTCACGTTTTCTAGCTACTTAATAGCTTTCACCAAAATTGCATTTTGAAATCTTGAAAATCCCCTGCAGCCTCCTTTCCATCACTGGCATTATTATTATTATTATTTTTAAGTTTCTGATAATATATATACTTTACAGTTGATCTTACTTCTGCATATATTCCAATTCACTAATTACACCTTTTCATTGGTAGCTAATTTCTGAAGGCTAAAATGTCAGACAAGGCTTTATTATCAGCATGTTGTTTTTGCTCTCTTTGATATTTATTGGTGCCATTTTCTGCCTCCTTTAGTTGAAATACCAAAGATATCTTGCTTCAGTTACTTGTTCATTTCTGAGCCACTTAAAAGTTAAGTCTTTAAAGAAGAAAAATAATATTTCTTCAAATAACCTAAATGATAGTATAAATGCAGCTGAATGACCCTTGTTCCTGTACCTAGCATTTTGTCTAAACCTGTGTTTTTGGCTATGTGAGGCAACTGAATTTCTACTTGTCTAAGAGTTTAACATCTAGACACTTCATACTGAAAATGACAGAGCACTACAGGAATCTTTCTTCCAGAAAGCATATCTGTCGAACAGCTTTGAATCATACATTTTAATCTTTCTGGGTTCAGGTGGTCAGCAGGGTATCTATTTCAGTCCCCACATTTCATTATCTGAACATTACAGTAGTGCTGGAAAAAGATAGACCCCCAAAGAATCTTATGAAAATATTGCGGTGTTCAAATGCATTATATTATTGATATTAATAAGATGAAAAATTAGACAGTACAAAGCATACTATGACATTTTTCAATTCAGAGAAAGAAGCTTTTCTCAGAAGATATCTAAAAGAAAATATGACAGCAGGGAAATAGATCTGAAGAGATTTTTTATTATTATTTTTTTTAAGTTTACAAACCAGAGAATGATGGCCAAAGAATGTAGAATGTGGGTTAAAATGCATTAGTGAAGTAGCTACACATTTTACATAAACAGAAGAAAAGTCTGCATCAGGGTTGACAAATAATGTGTTTTCATATGGAGATAGTCTGGTAAAAGAAAGTCCAGCATGTTACAGAAATGCAAAGAATAGTGAAGTGTTTCTATTTATGAAAGCAACTAGCATCTCACTCTCTTTTAAAAAGGTTGAAACCCTCTTTACCACAGGGAAGATATGACAACAAAGAAGAAAATTGACAGAGGACTCAAGTCAGAAAATGGAACTTCAGACTGTAAAAGGAAATCAGTTCAGTATACTGCGTGTGATACACTGCTGAGGAAAACATGTATGGTACTTAAAACATTTAATATGGTTAAAGTTGAGCTTCTGGATATTTGTATTAGCCATCCTGTTGAAGTTGAGACATCAGCAGTACTGGATGTCAGCAATATTGGGAAAGACAGCACAGAATTTCTTCCAGCCAGTGAAGGTATAGTGACACTGTTCCCCCGCCTTGGCAATATTGAGGCTATGAGACATTTCCCATCTTAGCTACACGAGTGTGGCAAGGGGAGCAAGGCCAGCTCTTTGCTGTGTGATTTACCTTTGTAGACAATCATTAAATCCTGTTGTTTAGGCAGCTGCCAGAACAAGAAGGAAAAATCTTGGCATATTAACAAAGCACGTACTGTTCAAAGGCAATAAGCAATAGCATCAAGTCCTGGCTCACCGGCATTCTTGTATTCTTCTTACGTAGTCACCATCACAACAAAAGATGATGAAGATGTTTTGTTGTGGATTGCTCTATGCTGGAAATTTTTTCTAGTTTGGCTAGTTACAGACATGATTCTTTACAGTGCCTCTCTGTCAATGAAAGCCTTCTCATTGAAGCTGTTGTGATATACTTTGAGGAACATGTAAATAATACTAACAGAAGTTTGTTATTCTCAACAGCAGTTGTGACTGCAGCATGAAGTTTTGTTGGTATATCTATAACAGTAAATCATACCTAATTTAGACTAAACATCAAACAATGAGTAGACCAGCTGATCAGCATTCATTCTGATACCCAATATCATTTGAGATAGTTTTTTCAAAATCCTTGAGGGATTAAGAAGGCAAAAATATACCTTTTACAGTTTCAAAGTAGTTTAGTCTTATTAGTAAATGATGTCTTTCTGGCTATGAGACTTGTTATTAAAAACTCTGCTACTCTTATCTGAAAAGCTATCAACACTGTAGAATAGCCAGTAGTTCTCTAGTTACATGTAGGAAGAATAGTTTACTTACTGCAATCCATTCTCAATTTCAATCTCTTGTGTATATCTTCTGTCACTGCTGCACGTGTGAGGAGAGGAAAAAAAAAAAAAGGCAAGCATAATCAAAAGAGAATTTACTATAAAGGAATCTTACACAAAGATCAGCCCTTTAATTTCACTCTTCATATCTAGGTGCTCCTTCATTGAATTGTACAATGAAGAAAGTAGGGCAAAAGGGGCTTATGTATTGCTAATGCACTTGACAAAGTAGGAGAATGTTTTATGATAATAGTAATAGAATCATAGAAGGTGTGATTTAGCAAATAATTACTACCAAACAGCACAGTTGCTCATTTTAATATCCTGGATGGAGAGTTTTGCCAAAGTAACTTAGTACTGAGTCCACCTAGTTACTACAAGGTCAGATTACGACAATGGAGATGACAATTTGTTGCTGTACAGATGAACTATAGCAAGTCCTTTGCTCTTCACAATATACTAGCAAGTACACACACTCATTCATCCCAACAGTTGGTTGGGAGAGAGATTGGACAAAAGGAATAACTATTGACATTAGAAATTGGAAATCTTTTTTTCTGTCTACTTGCTGTCGACTGGTTACGTGACAATCTAGCTGTTCACGTATAAGTACTTATTGAACCAATACAAACGCCACTGCTTTGCTGAACTGGGAATAAAATAAGAAAGGCTTTGATCAAGTAATATTTTGCCATATACATTATTCTTCATACAAATATAATCTTTATCCAGCTTGTAGCCTTCACTGGTAACAAATGTAAACATAGACGACCTGTTGGGCTTTAACTCATCAGGCAGCTAAGCACCACATAGCTATTTGCTAACTCCCCCTCAGTGGGATGGGAGAGAATGAGAAAAAAAGGTAAAACTTGTGTGTTGAGACAAAAATGGTTTAATAGGACAGAAAAG